>NC_133616.1:68616698-69351695 GCF_964106895.1 Numenius arquata | reverse complement strand
CTACATAGCAGTTATAGATATACAACGAAACACAATTCAACATGTTTGCATTTATTGTCCAGATTTTTTAGGTTGCCAAATATTTTGCAAGCCGTAACCAGCGCATCTTTGAAACACCCCAGTACAGTGAGGTGGCTGTTACTGCATTTCTCCTTTTACTGAAATAACAAGGTCAAAATGTTCCACTTTATGTGGATTCTCAATATAAGACAACTGAAACCTTATTTCAGAAAGTACTTAGTGTTCTATAAAGCTTCGTGTTGAAAGCACAGCTCAGGGATCCTTCTGCAATTTAGAGGTCTCTGTCAAGCACAGGGAACAGGTGCCAATCATCCGTGAAAAATTTAATCTAGGTCCCCATAACAAGGGCTGAAATAGCCAAATCTCTACTTCAGTGCTTCCTTCAAGAGGCTCCTTTCCCCTTCCTAAGCTTACCTCATTATCTGTATAAACTGTCCGCCCTCTACAGCAAAGGACATATGGCTGCTGTATGGAGTTCATGGGTTCTTCTTAATTAAAGCAGCCATTTGAAGTCCCACTCACAAGTCATAATTTTTCAGCTTTTCACCTTTGGATGTGGCCTGAACAAGCGTACAACCTAATCTGTTCTTCATGTCACATTGCTCACTGCTATGCACCCTGACAGCCTGATCCTAACCCAGGTATTTATTGAAGTATCAAAAGCACACACCTGAGGAAGACATCACTTTAGCAGACACACATTAGTAACTGCAGCAACAGGTAATGTTCTCCATGACTCCCCTCACTCTTCTGTTATGAGCAGCCTCCCACCTCCTCCTGTCATGGTGCCACGCGGCTCCACAGTGCAGCTAGGTCACTTCCTTACCCTGGAGTCTTTCAAAGAACTGTGACTTTCCATTTCACCCATTATCCTGCCCTTTTCATATCTACTACCATGTGTTCACAGTAAGAGGACATCAACCCGAAACTAATTTTATTTTCCAAGTTTCTTAGAGAATATTTTGGTTGAACTACAAGCAATGCTGAGGAATCACTCCACACTTCACTAGTACAATTTCACCTACAAAGAGGAAAGTTTTTACTTTCTTTACTTTACTTTTACTTATATTCATACCAGACATTACAAGAAAGACCAGAAGAAGAAGGGACATTGTTCCCGTATTCAACACAGTTTTCCATCTGAACATCCTAAAACAGAAGACGCAGTCTGACTGCATTATTGTGCTTTATGTTACTGCAAGAAAACAAGGCACCTGAATCATCCAAAATGTCAGCAAGCAGTGGGCCACTTTGGTGAGTCACGGCTCTGCAATACCCAAAGTTGTAACTACAGTTGCAATCAGCTGTTGGCTCGATAACATTTCAAAGAAGCATTCAATATTCCTACAAGATTTTCTTCTGGAAGTGGCATCTACTGCATATGCTGTCACCTTGGTTATTTTGCCCTCATTGGCGTGGTATGGTGGGACACCTCAGTGGTAGTAAAATAGGAGTGCTCACTGTTTTTATGGGGACTTGCAACACAGGCTTTTTATTTGAGCCAACTGATTTCTTTTCAGCTTACAGTACCTATGGGAGTTCTTTTCTCTCACTTTCCTCAGAGATAGATCCTTCATTTTATATATGCCTAAAGCTGTGTTAACTACTGGGAAATATGCTTCCAACACGAAGAATATTATTGGGACTGGAACAACGACAAATCAATCATTCCATAGATTGGAAATGAATGCTGGAAGCAGAGCTGTGTAAAATTATTATTTCCAAGATACAGCAGATAAAACTGGCCTCCAAATTATTTAGCAAGCCTTTGCAACCCTGAGAGTCTGCACCGTATTTTGGGTTCAAGCTTCCTTAAGGTTAATGGAGCACTACCATCATTTATATAAAGAGCCAGAAAGCGATTTCGTCTACCAGTGTTTTTTCCTCTGAGAATGTACACCTTTTTCTGCCTAGTTTCAAAGAAGGTTCAAAACGCATTCGAGGGCAGTTAGCAACCTCTTAAAGAAAGCATTGCCTTTTGACTCTTGTGGCAAATAATATAATGCACAGTGATATAGAGAATAGGCATAAGATCAGTAGTATGCATCAACATGTGAGGTAGTTGTGCCCAAGACAAAAACCTAGATTCTCTGATGGGGTCATTTTATGACTGTGGCACAAAAGATTTCTAAAATCTCTAAATTTGAAAGTCTATGATACGAGACGTTTACCAAACAGCATGAAATCTGCTCTCTGAGCACTACTGTGTTCAGAGCTCTTTGCAAATTACTTCTATTTTTCTTGTTCCTGATGAATCTGTGATTATACAATTAGGATTCTATTTAGAAAGAGAATGATGTATACCTTCTCCTACCACTCACCTATGTAGTTCCAATACTTTCTCAAGACCTACAGAAATTTCATAAAATGATAAAAGTAGAATGGGCAAGACATTAGCCAGTGTGAAGTCCTGCTCACATTACCTAGGCCATTTGCTTTCCAGATGTTCATCTCATTACCATGTTTTTGTTTCTATGATTTTAATTACACAAGCACACATTTTATACACTCTGAAGTGTCCACACGAAGTGCTAACATACTGAACACTACGAACAAGCATATAGTACCACTTGACTCCAGTGTCACTCAATACACTTGCTAAATTACTAACTTGCCAAGCAGGTGAGCAAAAAGATCAACACCAAAATGTATTCAGTTAAACATGGGCCCCCTACTATTTCCTGTTTACTATTTCCTGTTTATTATTTTCCTGTTCCTATTTACTATTATATACACCTCCTAGAGCTTACAAAAACAATTGCTTTCATCCTTTAAGCCATTTTGAAAAGGTATTTTCAGAACAGTAGGTTTGCAAGAAGAAAGATTATGTTCATTGTTAACATGAAGAAATTTGCATTGGCTGATTAGCTATTTTTATGGCTTTGCAACACGTAGGATTCTACCATTGACCTTCTGAACCTTGAATTTCTGATGACTTAGAGTTTACAGAAGCATTTAATTTTCTTGCCTACCATTAGTACTATTGAATAAGCTGTAGCTAGCATAGGAATAAATGAGATCATTCAGGAAAGTTACAACTGCTTTTTCTTACGTTTCAAGATAACAAATACAATAAATGTAAAACTGCACCAAATTCTTGTTTAGCACTGAACCATTTTAGTAAAGCAGGAAAGCAATTTCCTTTGCTCCTTTTTTAATAGGGAATGGGAAAGTCATTTTGAAAGCTCTGCTTTTACTGAAATCAATGTGCAGCATCTTCACTATTTAGACATTGTTGATTAAGTTAACTCTGGCTAAAGGATGAGTCATTCACCACTATAGAATTTTTTTGTGCTCATAATGTTTTACTTCAAGCAGAATAGAAAGAAGAAATTGCCCAAAATACTTTAGCACTTATTGTGTGTAAGACATTAAACTACAATCAAGCAAAAGGAATTGACAGCAGCGCTCAGAGGCGAGTACGTACATTTTATAGCACATTCCTCAGGCTGGCTTGTAACCTGTGTGCTCCTGATTCCAGACAAGAAAAATTCAAACACCACCAGGTAACTATGAAAGAGGACTATATTTTGTGAGAACCCTAAGAAACTATTACACTCTGATTTTTTTCATTTTTGAAATACTGATACAGTGTCCTCTGTCATGCCTGTAGGAGTAGATAGGAGGAGTTAATAGCATAAGGTGTTCCTTCTGTTTCATGTATTTGTGTAGATAAAGAACATTTCAACATACAGCTTACTCCCATTATTTGATGGACCCTTAATTTTGACCTGGCTGACCTTCTGTGGAGTCTAATAATTAGCAGTATTAAAGTCTAAACAGTGTCTAACTAAAGCATATTTTCTAAACAGTCTTTCAGTCTCAAGCCAAGAATAGCAGGACAGGGAGTATTGGAAAAAAACACCACTTCCTTTGATAGGTTCCCCCAATGACTCATCACTCTCCCTCAAAGACAAAAATTCCCCTTACTTCCTAACTGAATTTGTCTGATTTTATGTTCCAGATATTGGTTCTTCCTTTTGGTCCATCTCAGCTGGGTTAGGTACTCTGCCTTTCCCTCTCAGGAAGCTGTCATTCTCTCTAATTGAATTACTTTCCTTGATGATCTAGATGTATTGGAGTAAAGGCCTCTCACATCAACACATCTTACATTACACACTTCTCCACATTCCGGTGGATATTTGTTCAATCATTCCTTATTCCTTAATTCCTTTTTCAAAACACAACTACAGAACTGCGTACAATACACAGTATTCTACAACCAGATGTACACTTCCATTTTCTCTTACTCACTACTCATGTTTATTTGTTCTGGAAAAGCATCTACAGCTGTTTGAGGCACGGCATCACTCACTGATAGCTTCTGCAGAGTTTTTTGTCAGCTGCAATGTCCAGATTTTTTCCAAAACAAGTTCAGCATGTTTTTTTCATTCCTTTTTTCCTTTGGAATACAGAAATTATCTGTATTAAAATAGAATATGCTGAAATAATACAAAGCAGGGTCTTTAGACCCAGCTCTTACCCTTCTTTACTGTTATTATGATCTTTGTAATCTTATAGCCAAGAATTTTTTAACATCCATAACTCTATTTGTTTTCAGGTAATAAAACCCTAGTCAATGCTTCCCTCAATCTAGTACATACTCAAACAAATCTACTAGAAACACCGCTATTCAAAGTGATTTTCTCTGCAACATCTATTATCCGTCTTTCAATTTATTTAACACACTCTTGATTTACTGGTATTATTTCAGTGTCCTTTTAAAATTGAAATATCACTGGATGAATGCCATTCAAATATTTATTATGCAGTTACCTTGAGCAACCAAAGTTATAATCTGATTGAACAAGACCTGTTTTCCATAGAAAAATGTGGAACTTGCTGCATTACTGTTTTATTTAATCAAATCCAATATCAGGCCTTTCTATTACACTGCCTAAGGCTGAACTCAGTTTAACGAGTTACCCATGCTACACTTGTCTACTTCAAATAGCTCTCTGAAGTGTTATAATCTTCCCCATTTATTAAATATTAATGCTAGCAAGAAAGACATCTTACCCAGTGGTATTAGGCTGTGTACAAATTGTCCAGGACTTCTGTCTAAAGTGTTTATCTTTAAACAGTGTTAATTATTATTCTCCTTAGGGAATCAGAAGGCAGTATGTCATCCTCAGGTAATACTGGCACATCATCCAATTTATTTTCAGATACAGAAGAGAAATTGTTATGAATACTTGTCTCTTCCCTACATCATCATTTTACCACCTCCATCTATAAATGATCTTTGCCATTCTTTGTCTCTTCTATACACAAAATTTTAAGTATTTTGTCTCTCTTGTCCTTCTTAGAACAATGATTCTAGATTCCCTTAAGAGTGTTTTATGCATCCCTAACTTTTAAGGTTTATAGATATTCCTATTTCTCCCTTTATTTAGATATTGCTTTTATTGTTTTAATTTAAAATTTTATTTGTCCACTGAAACAGAAGGCCTTAATTAAAATTCCCCTCTTTCTCAATCACATTATTGCAGCTTTTTCACTTCCTCATAAACTCTAAGATTCAAATTTTTATTAAGGTTTTTTCCATCAGTTTTATTTATAGTTGTCCTTATCTTTGCTAAACAAGATTTTTATAACTTAAAATAAATATTTGACTGCTTGATGTCTTCCTTTTCCTTATATTAAAAGTAAACAGATCATAAGTACTGATTTATAAGCCACCAACCAACTTTCATTGCAGCCATAACCTTACCTTAATCCATCAGTTTAAGGCTCTAAATGTGACAAACATATTCATGTAATATCGTTAGAAAAAGAAAATCTTCAATAATTGTTAGAGACTTCAATGACTTTATACTATGACCGCTTGCACATCTCTTCCAAATTGAAATTCCACCATAATAAAAGCTCTCTTTTTTTCTGTATTCAAAGTGTTCAGAGTAACTTTCTTTGTTCTTTGTCCTTTGTTCTGATTCAACAACTATTAAATATCTCCAGCACTCCAGAATTTAGACTATAATATTCAACCATAATTGTTACAGCTCTAGATTATATTTTTATTAGTTATTGATTACTTGAAATCAAGTGGTGTTATTTCATCATAACGCCACATTTCCTTAAGTATATCTCTAAACTGCTCCAAATGTCCAGGTAGAATGTAGCCAATTAACTAGTCTGACTTGTAATGTTTCAGTACTGACAAGAAGTTCCCAACAGTTGTTAGAAATACCTGTTACAAAAAAAAAATTTCTCACCAGTTGGATTTACAACTTCCTCTTGCTCACTGTTAATATTTATTGTATTTTTATTTGTATTTTTACATTAATTGCAATTACTCAAAATCTATTAAAAATTAATGGATAGTATCCAGACAGTGTCCAGAGCATGGTGCTTTTCATCTGGACAGATAGCAAAGTTGCAGGAATACGGTCTCTGATGCCAATGAAGTTCTGCTGGCTAAAAATGTACTAGACAGACAATTTGGCTCTTTTTCTTGAAATGCTCCAGAGCAGTGAATTGTTATCCTGAACAGATTCTCAGTTTCCCAAATACATTAGAAAATAGAAACCAAAAATATTAACATCTCTGATGCTTATAAATAAAAGTACAGGAAAGGACAGATAGTGCTCCCAATATTTTAAGGTTTTTCAATTGGTCTAAAGCATCTGGGGACCACACATCTATACCTATCTCTCTGCTAGATGCCTGAACCAGACATTTTCTAAATGGAGAATCCAGTAAACATATTTCCACATTTCAGGGTGAATTTTGGGCTTTCTTTTATTTTCATTGTTTTCAAATCAATCCTTTCTTAATCTGTTTCTTTTTCATAAGACTCCCTCATAACAAAGATGCAAAACTCCACATTCATTTCAGCGGGAAAACATGCCCTTGAGATGTCACCACATGAAATAAAACCCTGTGTACTGGGCATCTTCCCTTGCCACAGCCTGGGATCTTTTACAGATGTGCAAAGCAGAGGTGAAATGCTGTCATTCTCAACCAAACAGAGTGGCCACACAAGCGAAAGCAGAGGCAAGCCTGCAGGCTTCGAAAAAAGAGCGCCTACGTACTGCTGGAGCTCTGCAATGAAAAGCAATATTCCTCCCCTCTGGAAGATCTACATCACCGGGACCATTCCGGTGTCACCACTGAACACTGACACTCCCTCTGATGACTTTTGGCTGCCAGTAGTGGTTATGGTCCCCTGCCATAAAACACTGGCACACATAAAATAAAGTTCACTGCAGCTGTAAACTTGTGTTTCACCCCTCATACCTTTATCATTACTTCTTCTTTCTCCTTGCCATTTGGTTTTGCACAGCAGAACTTCTTCTTCTTCCATGACAGAATAAAGATTTAGCCCAGGAAAGACTTTAATTGGGCTTCTGAAGCAATAGGGTTGAAAGTGAATACACGTTCAAGAAAGGAGCATTTCTCTAATAAATTTTGAGAATAGGCCATCGGTTGTGTATGTACTTCTCCAGTACTCTGATATACATACATGATGAAAAAGACACTTGTCTCATAAATAAGGTTTGAAGCAGGTAATTTGTGTGTTTCCTTATGCAAAAGGTCTTTTAAATACTTGATAGACCTCAATATAACAATGTCTATGTGGGTTTTTTTTCAGAGGAACTGATGGGCTATTAGCCAGGGAATACTGGAGCCTATAGATTCTTATAGTTTACTTTGCAAGTGTGACCTATGAGTTTTTAGTTTTATGTGTGTACATCCATCTCTCACAAATCATCTTCAATTGTGAAATAGTTTTCCTCTGTGTGTAGTTAGATAATGAATTCTTCCTGTTGCAAAGTGACCTCTAGAGCCTGAGAACTAGTTTCATTTCAATTTGTGTCAATGAAATACTTGACAAATTGCTCTATTTAGAGTCACATATATCCTGGATTTCAGTGCTGAGCATTGCTACCCCTCTGACAAAGATAAATCAGGCTGTGAGGTTTGCGTTGTATCTTCATGTCATGACTGCAATTACAGATATGAGCCCAAAGTGCAGTCTCTGAATGAAGTAGGATGTATCACAGGGCACACTGTTTGTTTACTTTTGTAAAGATTGCAGGCATCATGCAACTTGAATATTTTAGAAAGAGCATGAGACCTAGCTAAGGAAAACCAAACATAATGACTAGGTAAGCGTATACAGATTTTTTTCCTGTATTTTGGTGGTTTTTTTCTATTTAAATGAATATCAGTTAGAGGCACTGTCAGCTCAGTTTAGCATTGAGGCTATTGATTTAAGACTCTCCTCATAACACAAAGAGCATTTCTGGAGGAAAGCCATGTCTTGGCCTCTTTTGTGACTCTGCAGGATTCTTCTGGAGGAGCCATAACCCAATCTTCTCTATTAACCAAAAAAACAACAAAATTTGTGTACTGTTGATCTGAAGGCAAAGCCTTCATCACAGGGATGATGAAATCATGTGCTTATGATTTGTCCTTCCATATGCTGCACTGATACAAGCCAATGGTTCTTGGAGCAGCTGCCACTTATTCTTTTTCTCCTTGCTCCTAAATTATTTGAGCTTCACCTGTTCCATTCTCAAATTAGCCCAAAATTGTTTTTCATTTCTAGGCTTATGCCAACAGTAGCCACTATACCAACTGGTACCTAGGCCTGAAAGCAGTGGGCCATTGACTTCTGAAACAATGTGTTTGTAATTTCTTTGAATGGAATCAAAGGTTTACAAAATTAGCCCAACAATCCAAAAAAAATGGAAACATATGCAATGTACACACAGGTACTATCATGTGTCTCAGGAACAAAAAAGTATATAATGTCAGCTCCAAGAAACTGAGCAATCAACCAAAAACACAGAAAACCGGTTTTGTTGCATAGCTTGTGATTACATTACTTAGAAATGGAACGACGCAAAAATCCTAAGTCAGACTGTTACAAAGTTGTTAAAGTTTCCAAGTCCACATACAAATCAAAATTGAAATATTTCACTGAGGACCTTTTGTCTTTCTAATATTTTTTTATAATTTTAAGCTCTTGCTGACTCTAAAACCATCAATAAACTTTACCTTGACAATATCAACTTAGGGTTTATGCACAAATTATTATTTAAAATTGCAGTTAAAGTTCATGTTTATAACAATGAAATTCTTTTTTTTTTTCACTAAGAGAAAGAATGCGGAAACATGCATGAGTTGCACACTTCAAATTGAAAGCGAGAAAATCGATCTTGTGTACATTTACTCTTCTAATATTTGTGAAGACAAGAGCATGCAGAATTTGTAATGTAGCTAGACTTAGTTCAGCTACATTTTTATATTTTCAATTATATTTTCTGGGACAGTGTAATTTCTTTAAATGCCTACTCTTTCTTCTCTACATCTGGTTTCTCTATAAAAGGTTGTTATTCCACATTTGCGAAAAAATTCCCTCCTGATCTGATCTTCAGTAATGCAAGATGGTCATTTCTAAACCTTTCAGTAAAGATTTCTAATTCAGCGCTCATAAATGCAGTGGAAAGCCTCACTTGCTGTGTTCAGTGAAAGCTGAACACACCTTAAAACCTGGATCAAGCCTTATTGACTGGAGATGACAAAAAGATTGGAGATTACATCTATCATTCATGATCCAACATGACTAAAAGACCATCAGCCACAGTTCAGAATCGCAATGACTTTCAGTTACTAAAGCAAAAACCCTAGTCAGCTTCTACAAATAATTATCAGCAGACAAGATGAATAAGAATTCCTTGTTTATTCCTATCTAAGCTTTAAAGTTGTAAGAGGACCTATGAGTAGAATTTTCCATAGACTTCATTTCAGGTACTGGCATGCAGTTTAGTAAAAATGTATCCCTACAGGCTCTGAAGAACTGAGAAAGATCAAGTGACAAAATCCCTGTCTTGGTCATTTGAAAGAAATCTTAGAAAATATGCATAGCGAAACTTCAATATATTGCAGTCCAACTTCTATATGGACATTTTGAAAAATGTGAGTATCATTACAAGTAATACTGCTGGTATCATTTTGCAGGGGAAAAAAACAAACACAAACTCCACAGAACCATGTTTTCTGTAAGTGCAAGAATTCAGCCTCCTTGCGCATAGCCATAGTAAATGAAAGCAGACTTTCATGCAGACACTGTCATGCTTGCTTTTATTTTTTTAACTGGGGTTTGAATTGAAGATTTTTTTAAGTGATATTGAGGTAAAATTAAGAAAAGGCATTTCATAGGCAGGATCAGTAATCAAACACAGCCTAGATAATGTGCACCATGTCTTGCTCAATGGGAAGTAATTACTACAACATTAGCTTTGCAGTGTTTAAACAACCATTTCATTATATTTTTTCTACACTGATTAAATTTTCTCAGCATTTATAATGCATCATTACATCTGCTTTGTGCACAGATAATGCACAGCATAGCTACTCATTAAAACTTCCCTGCTCTCCTTCATAATTTTTAATAAATCTAATTTCAATGATTTGCATAAAGTTTTAAAAGAATTGTTAGTTCTTTATTAACACCATATCCTAGGTGTGAAGTGACAAGACTACCACTTGCCAAAAACAGGGGTTTTTTTTGTTTCAAGGCCTCAGGGAACTACACATGCCAGAGATAAATAAGAGTAAGCTCTAGTCACAAATATTGGTATACCACAGTGGCCCACAGCCAAGCATCACTGTAGCATGGCACGAGCATATGACCTTACTGCCATTCCCCTTGTTGCTATGACATTTTTTCTCATGACTGCAGTAATGGAAAAAAATAAAAATCATGGTCTTCTGGTTCACAATAAGCTTCATAGATATGAAGGGTACTTTACAGAAAAACTAAGGAAATAACCTATTTAAATTATATTAAGAAGAATTTTATATTCTTTCAAGCTAAAAGCTACACTGACTATTAGTCCAGATGTTGTACAAAATGGTTATTCTGGGCTGAAAAAAATCCTTGCTTCAAACTAACAAATGAAAAAGCCTAACTTATTTCTTTAAAACACTGTCAAGAAGGTGATTTCTTTTAATTATTGCCCTTGATTTCATCAGTAGATGCAAGACTGTACAAAGGAAAGAGAGAAATTTCAATTTATTTTTCTTTATCATTTACCTTTTTTATTTTTTTACCTTTCTTTCTTAGATGTCTTACTTTTTATGTATAACCATCATACTTCCTATTTGGACAACACAATTTGCTGCCAGAGATTACAGATCTGGAAGTCCTGAGGGCCCTGGCTCCCAAATACACAACTGCTGATTATCATGAATTTGAAGCTCCATTCTCACTCACAAAGCATCATGAAATTTGAGGGGAATTTCGTTACCAGGGTAAAAATACCCTTCTGGCGATCATCAGAATGAAACATCCATCTTCATTCATGTCTCCGCCACGAAGTAACAAATCCTGACAAATGAGAAGGCTCAATCAAAGCCAAGCTCTGCTTTCAGTGACGTTGATGTAAATCCAAAGAAACTTCTCTTCCTTTGGGGAGGTTAAGATAGTAATATCCAAGATGAGGACTTTCCTGACATGTTTAACATTTTTATTATTTTAATTAGAATAACTCCAAAAATGGAGCGCTGAAGATGTCATCTTGATTTCCTTTCCAATACTTGTTCTTTAATTCATTTATTTCTGGAGTGCTCCAAAATTATCACATCATTACTTTCACATGTTTCTAAAACTCTTCAAGTCAAGGTATTGTATTATTTCAGACAGATATATAAATAATGGATGATAGTGTGAGTATAGCTGTGCAAACAGGCAGTCACTCCCAAGGAATAACCTTATATTACAAAACAGTGAGGTGAAAAAATGATGAAAATATTTTTTGACTCATTTACAATAAGATGGCTATGTGCAAATCTGTTGTGGCTAGTGATGAACTTGTGCGCTGGGTAATATCTCATTTCTTTCCCAAAAGCACGTTGGTGGTTTTTTTAGGGTCCCCACAGCCTACTTTCCTTCTGTGTGCAAGCTGATCTGTGCTAGAATTGTTTCTGCTTGCTCTACAGACATTTCACAACAGAAAAAGCAAAGGCATCTTCTTGCTATAGATGAAAAAAATGTATCTTAGGAGAAATGAAAGATTTTATCTGCTCAGTAAATTACAACTTGTCCTCTGCTCAAAGAAAACATGTCTGGCTGGAAATTTTTCTTTGATGGGAATTAAACAACATGAACATTTTATTAGATATACCTGGTCTATACTAATGAGATAGCAATAGAAGTTTTACAGTAGACATGAAAGCCAAGGATCAGCTCCAGCTTTATGGGCATGCTGCCAATAATTACTCCTCAGCAGTCTTTGTCTCAGGAAAGATCACTCCTCTGTCCTCACCCATCTCTGTAGGCAGAAGTTCTTGAAGTCCTTCTACTGTATTTATACACAACAATACCATTTCAAAAGAAAGCACTGGCCTGTGATCAAAGAGAATAAATACTCCCCTTTCCCCTTTCCCCCTCAGAGAGGCCACACTATTTGAAGTCTTCCAAATAAGCCAAATACCAAAAAAAAGAATCAAAAGATTGTAAAGGAACAGCCTTTCAATAGCTTGACATCAGAAAAAAACTGGGAAAAGATAAGGAAAACAACAGAGAATAACATCTGTCTTAAAACTCAGAACCACTCTGTGGTCCCATAATGAAATAAACTTTTAAGATCCTTTCATTAGACACAATTAGAAGTTTCTCTCTTGCCCCTCTGCCTTCAGCTGCCAGAAAATCTGAGGCAGGAAGCAAGAGTCTTAAGGGCCAAGCAAACCACAAGACTTTCATCCTTCAGATCATGGGACCAGATCCTTCAGAGGTGAACAGCACAACTCTCAGACAACAGTACCCTCTCTTTCTTTGTAAACAAAAGGAGAAACAGTACCCCAGGACTCATTTAAACTCTCCAACACTGCTGATATTATAGGTTTTGGTTTCTTTTCTCTTGAAACCATTTATTTTCATTTTAAACTTGAGACACCCATCCATCACATCACAGGTGCTCATCCATGCAAACTGTGGGTACACTGATCCATTCATTAGCAGAGCAGCAAAGTCGGTGTCCAAGGGGTGTGTTCATGTCCAAAAAAGGATCCAGTCTTAACCTCACCACAGGTTCCTGCTTGAAATTCAATAGGATTTGTAGATGAGCACTCTTTTTCCATTGGTATTGCTAATACCTACTGTTTCTCATAAACGTCCGTGCCAGTGACAGCTTCTTCTTTCTTCCTTCTCCCCGGTGGTTTTTTTTGTCTTCACAAGGCAAGGGAAATTTTTAATTTTTTTTTTTTTTCTGGATAACTAACAGATAAACAAAAGCTGCCTAAATAAGAAGGAACCAAAGCTACAACAAAGAAGACATCGGCCAAGAAATGAAACTACTCTTAAAATTAACTCAATGAAAGAGTTGATTCTGTGAAAGAGATAGGTCTATGTAAAAGTAGCCTATTGGGTGCTGGAATATTTTCTAACATGATTTTGAGTGAGAATTGTCTCTGCTCAACTGCAAGCATTTTATTTAAAGAATGACTAAAGGATAGTGCATTCATTACCTATATCAATATCCTGGGCTGGGCATAACTATGCAAGGGTTGCTACATAATTCAGGCAAAATATTTATGTTCTCCCTGCTTCACTACCCTTAACTGTAAAACTAAGTCAGTTACTTTTCATCATCACACTTTGGTCTAACTAGCTCTTCAAGATCCTCAGTAACCTGTGCATTGTATTATTTTTCTATTCACTTGCAGAAATCCTGCAGTTGCTACCCTGACATGCAAAACTTCCATGATAAAAACCAAGTGGTGGATGAATGTATTCACAAATCAATGAAGTCAGACTGTGAATTTGAGGCCAAATAGTATGAAGTGAAGAAGGAGAAGAACTGGAATTCATAGCGACATATTAGAGATGCAGACCTGACAAATATCATAACCATGTTGGTTAAGAAGTACCCAGATCCCATTTTCAGTTAAACATAAGTCTCAGTGTATTACAAGCCTCTTCAGCTCTGCTGGTTCTCACACAAACATCCCTGCTATCTCCACATCGTGGTCCTTTCTTAATGCATTTCACCCACTGCTCATAGAAACATCCCAAAGCCTTCTGGATCTTTTTCCATTACTAACAAAATTCCTATTGTGTTCTGCCTTGCATTACTACCCCTAGAGCAATTATTTACCATTTGCCAAGTGCAGAAAAATTACTTTCTCTTCCTTTTCTACAGTTAGCAATACTGGACTCCAGACATTTGAATATAGGAGGTGCAGATTGTGGCCTCCTCAGTAAAGACTGCTAGCTAGATGACACAATCAGGGACAGATTAAAGTAGTATAAGAGGGCATCTTTAGCACAAAGCTTTCTGAAAAGCTTGCCTGAATCTGGAAAGAAACTCTCTAAAGGAACAGTGCATTCAGGATACACAGACCAGGAATGAAAGTATCTGATAATGAACCAATGCAATCTTGATTAGAATGCAATTCTAATGAAATCATTACTTTAGTACTGGAAGAAAAGTTTTCTTCAGTGGATATAATATGGCATTACCTGATGCTAAAATTCGTTGACAATCCTTATGAGAAAAATGTTAGATGCAATTTATCCTATGCATTCCCACGTAGATAAAAAGTGGGGAAGCTTCCAACCCAAAATTTTCTCTACATGTCTGCTTTTGTATAGAAACCACTCTTTTTCCCACCTATTGTTCTCAACTTTTTCCTCTTGTATACTAGTTTTTGTCATTATTATGATTTCTGTAACATCAGTAGGCCAAGAAGCTTAAACTGTCCGTGTAAGGACTGTGCTTAACTGAGAAGGAGTTTCGTAGAATTTGGCACATCAATGCACAGAACCCTATCAAATAGTTCAAGGGGGTGTATGTAGATGTGTGCATGCTCACTCCTGGGGAAAGATAACTTTGATCACTTCAGACATCTTCATTTCTGTGAAATGAAAAAAAAAAGAGTTAATGGCAATTGCTATTTGGCATATTCAGGATAGAGCCAGCTATCTTGCACAAACAAAGCGGACAGCTCTGGTAGATTGGCTGCAGGGTACCAACACAATGACTACTCGGTGTGTGTGGAGTGGCATCTACTGCTGTCCCTGTTTTCCATACCAGTCTGGAAGCAGCAAATATCCTCAGGTTCTCTGCTCCCATCTCTGCTCCACCCCTCTATGGCCATAGCCCAGCCAGGTGCAACCCCTCCAAGGCTTTGGGCAGTAAAATTCAACTCTGATTCAACTTCAATAAAATTAATCTCTGACCCAAGCTTAACCAAGGAAACTGAAGAAAACTTGGGCCAGCCAACAAGTCAAGGGTGATTGCATACAGCCTGCTTCTCACCTGGCAGGAATAATGCAGCACTGCCAAGAGATCGAGCAGGCTCAGGCAAATAAGGCTGCCTCAGAGAGGATCAGCGGGTGCCATTCTACAAAGACCTAGTGTCTACTTGCAGGCTGCTCTATGGAATTAGGCTAGAAAATAATCCAAAAAATAAATTAAAAAAAAAAAAAAAGAACGAATAAAATGAGTGTTTTGTTATTGTTCTGTTCTTCTAAGGAGAACAGAAATAAAAATAGAATTTGGGGCAGAGACAGCAGCACATTCTGGCAGCAAGCATACTCATTTCTCTCTGAAAGATAATACTATCTGTCAAGATCTATCCCATAAAGGTTTTCGTATGATGCTTTTCCACTTCCTCTCATTCCAACTGAAAAGACCAGAAATTGTTTTCTAGGGGACTCGGAGCCAGAAATCATTCTTTCCATTCAGGTTGCTGTAAGAATTAAAAAAGTTGGCAAGACAATAAAGAAAAAATATGTTGTAAAAGAGTAACCTGAAAAGAGATGTGGATAGAAATAGTATTCACAATGCAAATTTGACACGCCTACCAAAGAACTTAAGCAGACTGGCAGGAAAAATTAGTTAAGTGTAATGTAGTGTAATGAACTGCACTCATAGCAATTCCCCCAGGTATATGTCAGGAAATGCAACAAACAAAACTTGGCTCTGATACACTCCTCTGATACACCACTTTAAAGAGTACCACTCTAAAAGCAGGTGCCTGTGAAAAGTTTCAGACTAATTTCAGGTACTACTACTACTAAAAAGCAAAGGACAGAGCTTGTGTCAAGATCATGAAATCATTCTGCCAGTTAGTTCTTGTATGCCCAGACGCTCCCAAGTCTCTGCATGAGAAAGAAGTATTCACTGATTTGTGCTAGGCTTTGCTGTCTGTACTCAGTCACAACCTAGGTGTATAGGTCTGCAGGCATTCTGCAGCAGACACTGACTGCAGGCAAAACTAACACTGAACATCAGTCTTTCAGAGCTCACAAGGTGACATCCCTGGCACTACCACAGTGCAAATACTAAGCAACAACAGGAACACACAGAATTTTGAATTTTGTGCCATAGGTTTGGCACCATGGACTCTACTTGGCCAAGACTCTTCATACCTGTCTGATTTCATTTCCCCTTTGGGAAAAGTATGTCCGCTTTCTACCAGTGTACTCATTTCCACAGTGTCTGTGTCTGGGGAAATGCAGACCTTGCTCATTTAGTGTTTGTGAAGTACACTGAACTACCCAGACTTCCTGTATTTCAAGTAAAGACATTACTAGCAAGCAGCCAGAGGTACCTAGTAGTACAGCCATCAGTACTCCTGTTACATAAAAGGGAATTCTCAGGTATTTGGAAACTTTTTGGAGTGGATGTTGTCTTAGATCACAGGCACTGATACTGGAAAAACCCTTTTTTCAAATAGAAAGTCACTCAGCTGCTCAATTAAATTGAGCTCTGTTGCCTCATTCCTGAAGTCAGACTGGAGCTCCACTGGGACAGACTGTAAAGTCAGCACTGAAAGCAGTTCATTTTCTTATGCTTCTTAAAATATCTGCATAAAATCACTGAAGTCTTTATGTTATGGCTTCTCCATGTTTTTCAAAAAAAGAAGGGTATGCAATCTTCTCTGCCCATCAGAAGCATCCAGCAGCCATATCAATAACTATCTCAAACTCAGTTGACATTCCTCCTCTTTTCTATACTTCGTAGTGTCTTTAAAAGCATAGATCATAAAATATATTTGTTAGCATTCACATAAAATATATTTGTTAACATTCAAAGGAATAAAACCAGAAAAAAACAGAAACATTTTAATTAAAAAAAAAATTACCTCTAATGGCCATACAGATACTAGACATATTAGGTTATGATAGACTAATTTGATTACTTCACTTGTCACATTTTCAGCTTCATCCACATCAACAGAGGTCCATAGTGTACATTTTTCTTTGAAGCTTTAGGGTATGGAACAAGCATGAGGTCTTTTCTTCTCTGAAACTCTTTCCACAGAACATTTCTTTTCAGCTGAACATGTTACAGTTTATTTGCATTTTCCTTCCCCTTTCTCAGTTTCATGGGAGGGAAAAAAAGGCAGTTGAAAATCTACATCTGACCAGTCTGACAGCTGCTCTCAGAAAGGTTTTCCCATCTAACATGGACTACAATTTTTTCTGGTTAGTGAACAAGTATAATGTTACTTTTCACATTCCTTAAAGCAATGTCAATCTTTATTTTAAAGGAATTGAAATTGTATGACATATAAGAAAAAAATTAAAACATAAACTCGTAACAAATTACTGTTTGAAAATATATAAATTCAATATAAATTCTGAAGTTATCCAAGTGGTTAATTTTCTTTGCTATATAACACAATCTAGAGAGTAGAACATTTTATCCCCTTGCAATCTTTTTCTTCTGGAGATTTATTTCACAGTCCTGCACACCCTTGTGGGCTTCCTAGACTGGGCCCAACATGTACATGTGTACTTTAAGTTTTGCTGATATATAGTTTTGCAGGATTAGAATCTTGAAATCCAAATGTATATACATTCATATAGTTCTGAATAGATCCAGGTTAAAAAAAAAAAAAAAAAAAAAAAAGGAAAAAGCAGAAAGTATGCCACTAGAGGAAAAATAAATTTAAAATAGCAGAATTGTTTGCTGTTTTGGTTTTTTGTTTTCTGGTCTTGCCACTTTCTTGGGAGTTGAAATATCAACTTGCTTTACCTGTTGTTCTTATTTTTTTTGTTTTGAACCTCAGCATGAGGTCCATCTCCTTGAATTCGTCCTTGTACTGTAGTACATACCATACAACCTCTTCCCACTTCTTCTCTCATCCTTCCCCAGCATCCCCACCTCTCTTTGCTGGACTCTGGAAGTGTCTCTATCACCAGTCTAGATCAGCATCTACCAGAACTGTGAGAACTCATTTCAGTATTACAAAAGGCAGGGAAAAGGGGCAGGAAACAACCAAGATAAACTAGAGTGAAGGTTCTCAAAAAGTTTGTAATTTGGGGATTCCAACCAGATGTAGCTCCTAGACTTCCAGTATGTGTCTATCACTGTCTCTTCACATGATGTTGAAAGTGTTGATGATTGATGTAGAATGAATTGCTCTATATGCATGGGCTTAAACAGGGTGCAAGCACAGGCTATCAAGCCTCTCTGTATTGCCCCAATTCAATTAATGTCACAAGCTATGGGGGGTCCCTATGGAAATTATTTGCTTCTTACAGAGGTAGCTCTGTTTATGAGCTGCAAAACGTTTTGAATCAGATATCTGCTATTCAAATGTGCTACTTCTGGGAAGACTTTTGAGTGATACCTCAGGGACCAGTTCTGGACAAGTAGAGAAATTGTCTGTAAAAGTTTACAAGAGGTCATTCTTTAAACATATCCTATGCTGTACTTGATTGTTTTGTACATTTTCACTAATACATAACTCCCTCTCTATGGGTCTTACCTCATGAAGCCAGAAATTTATCAGGTCTTCATGCTTTTTTTCTATTTGATCTCCTCTTGTAAACCAGGACTGGGGAGTCTCAGGTATTCTGGACAGCAGAACACAAACTGACAAACTCACTGGAGGTCTGCTCCTTTTTGCATCACTGACAGTAGATAAACTAAAAACAAACAAAAAACTAGGCTTGCTCATTTTTAAATTCATTTACATAGGCCAATATAGAAGGGATAAACACTAACTGGGAATTCCTTTCTGTAGGCAAGGAGTCAGTCACAGATGACATCAGAATCAGCATGATCAACATGAGGGGATGCTAGAGCTAGGACAGAACTGAAAGTCACTGGATTCCCTAACCCGTGCATCTTAAATGCACTCCATTTCATATATTAGAGTGTCATATTTCCCAAAGCAGCAAGTCCCAGCAGCAAGCAAGGGCAACCCTCAGCAGAGGTGCCATTTTGATGGTCAGTAGGAGCCTTAACAGATCACTGAGACTTTATATCAGTGATATAAAGCCAGTGGGCAAAGAGGAGTATTATCTACATAAAATAGTTAAAGCTTTACAAAAGTACACAATGAGAATTTCTTCACTGTTCATATCCCAGATTTTGCAGCTGTGTGACACAGCACCTGCTACAAAATAAGTTCGTGCTCTGGAAAGGCTTCAGACTCTAAAACAGGTGCTAATGCCAGTAATTGAGTGACCATGGAAAACTCAAGTCCTGCAGGGAAGCCATAAAACAGAAGATGGGAGAAAGAAAAAAATAAAAACAAACAAACAAACAAAACCACAAAACAAAAAAAACCCACCACAAAATAGACTAAGAAACTATGTAATTTGTCAGAAATTTATCAATGTTATCAGAAATAACTGCTTAAAATAGAAGCACTTAAGTCACTGACACCATACACAAATCTTACTCTATTAGAAATTGCAGGTTAAAATGAGGTGATTGATTAAGCATCATATTCTTCCTTCTTCCAGTATCACAAACAGTGGACCATGGCATTCTCCTGACTCATCCCCATCTGCCTTCAGGTTACAATCTTTCTTTGCTTACTTATATCTTCCAGTGAAAGACCTGAAAGTTCTGGGAGTGTAAAATCTGGCAAAGAGTGGCAGGAATGTAACACATAAACTGACATAGCTACATTATAGTTTTTTCTGTAAATGGAATAATGCAGGAAGATAAAATTTTGTGTGTGTGTGTGCAAATGGGACACGGTATATTATCTTCCAAGAGTAGAAAGGAGAACTGCTGAATCAGTACAGCAGTTCACCCAGGTCTTGACCCTGCACCTTTGAAATTAACAGAAATTTTGTCACTGACTTCAATGGTACAAAGGAATACTCTCGTAATATAGCTGCCGCTTCACAGATGCATGCAAGAAATGCCACGGTGGAGTATCAGGAAATGAATTTAGTAAGTCATCATATCCCTCAAGTATAATATACTGCTCAAATATCAAATCCTCTGCCCTTCAAAGATAAGACTCTCTACAACAGGACCTACAGAATGATCATGCCTGTGGAGAAAAAAGGCAAAAAGAAAGAACATTCAACAAAATCAAAAGCTGTTTCACTGGAGGACAATGCATTGCATCATAAATTGGGAACAAGACTTGTAAATGCATATATATATATGTATATTACTAAAACACAGAGTAATTCTGTATCTCTCCGTGAAACTAACACTCACACTTCATCAGATGCAGCCTGTTTGCTATTTAGTCTAATTTTAAGTTCCTTTTCACAATTCTTGCTGTGGAATTAGAATTGTGCCTTACACTTGGATGTCAGAGCTTCAGAGTGGAAGTCAGGCACGTGGACCAGGACATGAGCGTTTCAAACCACCCCTATCAAAGCCTGATTTTGGAACAGTCTCCTAGAATTGGTCATTCTCCCCAGCAACCACATTTATATCTCTGCATCATCCATAAGGTTGAGACTGATAAATATGCTGAAAAGGTCATGTCATGTAGCAGTTGCTAAAGGGATACTACAAAAGGCCACATGTAATAAGTCATGCAGGAAAAATTTACTCACTAATCTTAATACTCTTACAGGCCTTTGCAGAAAGGGAAAATTGCTTGCTGGAACAGAGAATACACTTTCAGTACCTTCTTTTGTAAAGTCTTCTACTGAGAGATACCATTTGGTACATTTTTGTTGTTAAGTGGGGGCTTTTACAACCACAGAAAAGAGGATGAGAATTTGCACAATGTGTTCCACAGGTCCATTGCAGCATGAAAATTACTTGGCTTTTCCAAACATAAGATGTGCATAAGTTATCAGTGACACAATTTCCAGCAATTCTGACAATCTTCTCATCATATGGGATCTCACAAATAACACGGCTTTTGTTTTGTCAACAGTTTTAAATTATCCATTTACTATTTCTTTGCATCGCTATCACAGCACATGTAAGGTCCCAAACATGTAACAACGGAAACTGTTTTTCTTCTTTGTATTTCCCCTGTTTGGTGTAAGGGTTAACTCCAGAAATGAGTGCAATATGCCCTCTCAAAGCATTTGCTGTCTCTTGCAGCAAGGCAAGGCTATTGGAAACTCATCCTGGATACAGACTGTCTTTTTTTGATAGAAAATGTATTTAAAAACAAAGTATATGGAACATGGGCTTACCTCACAAGATAAAATGATGGGAGTATTTTTTTTTGGCAGAACTCACAGGGAAACGGTTACTGTTTTGTCGGAAATTTTAAATGATAAAATAAGGCTTGGCGCATCAAAAAAGTAAACAAAAGTTTAACAGCAAGCAACCCAGGAAACTAAGTTTCTTTATTAATCTTTTTTGCTGTTGTTTTTCCACTCCGTGGCACAGATCATTTAAAATTATAACCAGTAGTTGAGCTAGAAGAAAGCTCCTGATAAAGAGCAGCTTTAGGAGGGCAGGAAGCTTCACTAGAAATATATTTTGCTGCTATAAACTTTCAAATGCAAATGACAAGAAATCTGAGTATCTGGCTACAATAGTGCCCCCAGGTGACGTGTCTCTTTCCATCAGTCATTCCTGTGCGCTAGTGCTGTGACAGCACTGAAAGGGACTCACTCGTATCAAGCTGTTTAGGACCTGCGTTTCCAATGCTTTGGAGCTACAGCTCATCCCCTGGAAAGACCGTGACGCACATACAAATGCCACTTCAGCACCAGAAAAAAGCAGACTGCAGAGGATGTGAGGATTAGCCCAGATTTGTCTCTTACCTGGTCCAATTGCCCTGACAGGAAAGAAATTAGCTTCTACATAAAGCACAGCTGACAGATGCTGCACTGAAGCCTCGTCCTGCTGGGATATCAGGAGTGTCTCAGCAGTTAGGCTAAGGGGCAAGGAGGGTGTTTTTGGAGGAGCCTTTTTTGTTTGTTTTACCATTATCCAGGAGAGTAGAGGAAACAAGGGATGAGCTTAGTGTAGAGGAAGACACTTCAAAGAAAGATTTACTGAAAGTAAGTTTCATGAATTTGCTGCAGTATTACACAGGTGCTGTTCTGTACTTTTCCAACAGGTGTTTCACATAAAAGCATTTATTCTACTGTCAATATCTGCCAAGTAGAAAAACACTTTTTAAAAGTATGCTGGGAAGCAAATAGGAATTTGTAAGTGAGCAACGTAACTAGGCTATTAGGTAGAAGAAATGTTCAGTGATTGAGCAGGTATTTCTCAGCCTTTACTCTGAACTCTTGCATTT
This sequence comes from Numenius arquata, assembly GCF_964106895.1. NCBI lineage: Eukaryota > Metazoa > Chordata > Aves > Charadriiformes > Scolopacidae > Numenius > Numenius arquata. The sequence continues at coordinate 69,329,234 of NC_133616.1, read as the reverse complement.
CCTGGAGAAGAGCCAGACCTCTCTTTTGGCCCAAAGAAAAGTTTAATCCAAGGCTGGAGGTATACATGATATTTCTGGCTCCATCACTTAGAGTCAAACAAGTCTATTCTTGGGCAATACTAACAAGGATGGAGTGCAGAAGACATAATCCCTCAGTTTCCCCATAAATCCACCCTTCAGGTGTAGATTTTGAATTCATACAGCACCTAGGAGTACAATCCATCCATTTCTGGTATCTATCTGCCAGTGGTCTCCCAAATCTGACCTAACTACATACGTAAAACCTAGGGAGGTCAGCATAATGTATTCCTGGCATCAGGAGTCTCACTTAAAGCCCATTTACATTGCTGAAGACTCAGGTCTAACCAGCCTGTACCTTTCACTGTAAGGGAAACCAAGAGGGATTTAATGACCACTGTTCTCCCAAAGGTAGATACTGTTTAAAAAATAGCTATAAAGAATTCTGAAACTTTAATAAAAGTTTGGCTGTTCTGGACCATGGATCAGTGAGGTTGTACAGGTTTCTCTAAAAACACTTGCAAATAACTGAGGTCAAGACAAGCATATCCTGCTTATAACTGAGTGAGAATCTTGGTGTGGAGTGAATAGCGTGCTTGCTATTCATCCACGTCTTCCTTTCAAGAACTACAACAACACTGTTGTCATCACCAAGATTTTGGTATTAAGAGATGCCTGATTGAGTACTACAGCTCTCCGAGTGTGCACTGCTTTTGTTGCACCTGTTGCAGTGGAGTTATCACCCTGTACAATGAGGCAGCACAGGTATGTCCCTGATGTGCAAGTACACCAGAAAGAGATCTTACTCTACTCTAGAGAATATTTAAACATATCCTTAGGCCTGTGCTAAAGCGCAGGCCGTGAAGCATCAAGTTTTGAGGACCTTATTGGACAGGCACCCTCTTCCCTAGAAGCTGTGTGATATCTTTCAGACTGGTAAAGAAGTGTAGATTCTACTTCAGGCAGCAGGACTTGTGTTTCATTGGGTTTGGGGGCCTGGGGGGTTTTGTTTTGGAGGTTTTGTTTTGGGTTTTGGTGGGTTTTTTCGTAAGGTTGAATTTAATAAAGAATACAAGTGTATTTTCACTCACTGCCCGAGGGAGAAAAATCAACACCTGCCATTTTGAAAATTGTACAGTTGAAGGGCTGGCTCATCCAAACATTTAATGAAAAGCTAGGAATCCCTAGCTAGCTGTTGTAGTTTATTAAGGGTGAAAAATGTTTTAAACGTCTATGTTTATGGCTGTGTCATTTGTTTTCATAAGAAGATGTCAGACCAACTGTAGTTTGTTGTTTTCTAACCACTTAACGCAAGAGGCTGAAAGAGCCACCTTCTCCATAACATTAATAGGCCAGTCAACAGTGCCCTCTACTATAAAGCTTCTGCTCAGTATGGGATAACATAGTCAGGGGCTACCCATGGAGCTGTGCTTTGATTTCTCCTTACTTATGTTACCTTGTAGACTTAATAGGCATTTCAGGTCTATTTATTTATATATAGACTAGATTGTTAGTCAGTTGGAAGCTGTGTTGACTCCACTTAAACTCAACTGACAAGATTAAAATCATTGCCATGATGAAAATAATATTCCGACTGCCTATGCTACTCCAAGTGCAACAAGTTTGGACATTAGCCTCTGGAAAGAACACAAAACAAAATGTACCAAAGAAATCCAAAACTCCCCTCCCACTCCCCCCCCCCCCAAAAAAAAAAAAAGCTCAGAATTTATCTAGCGATTTTCAAGTCAGTCAAAAAAGAAAAGGCACAGGCATAAAATGGCAAACAAGCACTTTTTTTCCAAGCTTTGAATTAATTCTGAGTACCACTGCACAATAATACTCAGAATTAATTCAAAGGCTGCGATGGATGCTCGAGGTGGTTGAATAAAAGCACACATCCATTATGACTTTTCTTTTTAACAGTATTAAAGAAGTACAGCCTTTTCCCTTGCGAGGAGGCAGAAGTTGTGTTAGTTACAGGCTGGTTTTTGCTCTTACTGCAATGGAATAATTTAGCTGCCACCTCCTGGATAATCAACCCTACTGCACTGCACAGGGCTTGTTTCCGAGCAGCCTTCTTAAATCCTGTAAATGCAGATGAAACAGTTTCTCCTTTAAGTGTATTCTTATCCCAATCCAAACAGATGCTTTACTAACTGTATTTCTCACCAGAATTAAGGCGTGACAAACAACTCTGTATTTTTAACCTTGATCCCAAGTCTGTATGCAGGAGACCAGAAAAGACTAGGAATTTGGATGCAACACAGAAGTGACAGGTCCAGAGGAGGATGGGACAGGTACCACAGACCCACCTGCCCAATAAGATGGCAGTACTGAACTAGGGGGATTTCTGTTCTACCCAGATCTGCCAAGTCCTGTCAAGTATAGTCTTCACAGGGAAGATCAAGAAGCTAAAAGGACAAATCCTTGATGATCAGTAGCAATGCATCAGAGATTTTACCAATGTGATGGGGTAAAACTGCTCATTAAATAATATAGGTCAAATACAGGTTTGTGGTCAGGAAGAGAAAGAAATTTACACATGTATTTCTTTATTTGATTACTATTATGGTATCAGCTACTATGTAAGCCAATGTAGCTTGGTCATGGGTGATATCTGAGCAGTGGTAAGAATGAAGTGAATGTCTCTGGGTGACCAGTGCATTACAGCACAGGAGCTGCAGCCTTTGAATCACAGAATCACAGAATCACAGAATCTTAGTGGTTGGAAGGGACCTTTGAGATCATCGAGTCCAACCACATTAAAAAAAAAAAAAAACCAAAACACAAACAAACAAAAAAACACAACACACAAAATCAAACAAACAACAAATCCCCCCCCCCCAAAAAAAAAAAAAAAAAAAAAAAAAAAAAGCACCCACCAACTAAACCCCACACCCACAACCTCACACACAACACCCCATCACAAACCACAATCCCGGGCACTAGAGCAAGCCCTGAAGAGCAACGTCTACACGTTTCTTAAATACCTCCAGGGATGGTGACCACCACCTCCCTGGGCAGGCCGTTCCAGTGCTTGACCACTCTTTCAGTAAAGTAATTCTTCCTAATATCTAATCTAAACCTCCCTTGCCGCAGCTTCATACCATTTCCTCTGGTCCTGTCATTATTCCCTTGGGAGAAGAGGCCAACCCCCGCCTCTCTACAGTTTCCTTTCAGGTAGTTGTAGAGGGCAATGAGGTCTCCCCTCAGCCTCCTCTTCTCCAAACTAAACATGCCCAGTTCCCTCAGCCTCTCCTCATAGGACTTGTTCTCCAGATCCCTCACCAGCTTGGTGGCTCTCCTCTGGACACGCTCCAGCACTTCAATGTCTTTCCTGTAGTGAGGGGCCCAAAACTGAACACAGTACTCGAGGTGAGGCCTCACCAGTGCCGAGTACAGAGGCACGATGACTTCCTTGCTCCTGCTGGCCACGCTATTCCTGATACAGGCCAGGATGCCGTTGGCCTTCTTGGCCACCTGGGCACACTGCTGGCTCATGTTAAGCCGGCTGTCCACTAACACTCCCAGGTCCTTTTCTGCCGGGCAGCTTTCCAGCCACTCAGCCCCAAGCCTGTAGCGTTGCTTGGGGTTGTTGTGGCCGAAATGCAGAACCCGGCACTTGGCCTTATTAAACCTCATCCCATTGGCCTTGGCCCATTGATCCAACCTGTCCAGGTCCCTCTGTAGAGCCTTCCGACCCTCAAGCAGATCAACACTCCCACCTAACTTGATGTCATCCACAAACTTACTGAGGGTGCATTCAATCCCCTTGTCTAGATCATCAATGAAGATATTGAACAAGACTGGCCCCAAAACTGAGCCCTGAGGGACACCACTGATGACCGGCCGCCAACCAGATTTTGCTCCATTAATCACAACTCACTGGGCACGGCCATCCAGCCAGTTTTTTATCCAGCGGAGGGTACACTTGTCTATGCCATGATTCTCCAGTTTCTCCAGGAGAATGCCGTGAGGGACGGTGTCAAAGGCCTTACCAAAGTCCAGGTAGACAACATCCACAGCCTTCCCCTCATCGAGAAAGCGGGTCACATGGTCATAGAAAGAGATCAAGTTGGTCAGGCAGGACCTCCCTTTCATAAACCCATGCTGGCTGGCCCTGATCCCTTGGCTGCCCTGTACTGCCCTGAAATTCTGCATCTTGTTGAAATGGGGCTATTACCTTAAAGTAAAGAGAAAATAAGAGGATTTGGGGCATCTTTGAAGAGAAATTTTTAAGTGCACTGCATCTACCAGCAATGTAGGTACGTGCTCACTGCAACACCCAAATTGAACTACAAAGAAAACGCTTATGAGAAATACGGTGTTTCATGCTGGTGACTCAAGCTAAAACTAAGAATCTTAAGATTCTACTCAGAAAACTGAAACAAAGAGAAAAAAAGCCATCCTGGACCTCTTAGACATTATGTCTCAGGACACCCTTGTACTACGAGTCAACAGAAATGTGAGAACATGACAACATACCTCCCTACTCATCAACCCCATTTGACTGTGTTGGACAAGGAATGGGTCATAGCTGAACATTTAACCTAAACAAAGCATCACACTTAGTTAAAAACAGGTCCATAGAGAGTGTAAAGTCACAGGTACAACTGCCCCTATAACCGCAGCATCCAGTTTCTCCCATCACATACTAACTTGCTTCCAGAGGTGTTCCACAGTCCCTGTTGGATTTATCTCCTTATACGAGTCTTCAGCAGCTCGGGGTATTCTGACACTGTGAAACAACTATATCACACTCTCAGGAAATGTGAGTTCTTCAGGAAAGGCCATGGCTGGATGCTCTATTCAAAACCTGTGTTCATGGATGAGAAGGCCAGAGAAGAAGAGCAATAGACTTAATCCCCAGGTTTATAAAGCAGCAGCACTATTTCGTTGTACCATAACATATCATATTTATTTCCAGCCAAGCAAGACAACACTTGCATAAAAAAAGCCCGCTACAACAAAAATTGCTTGTATATTTGAAGTTTGTTTTTAACTCTCACAATCTCCCTGCACGTTTTCAGTTGTTGGGCTTTTTTCTTTTCCAAAGTATGGTTTTGACTTATCCAGTGCTCTGCATCAGTGTTTGTCTCCATGTAAAAGAGGCTGGGGATCTCTGACATAAAAGCATAAAGATTATTAAAATACTAATTCTCTCCTGAAATTCCTAATAACCTAGACAAAGAAAAAAGATGGAGAAATCAGCATAACCAACAAATCAACATAATGAGAATCAGAAAAGTGGGCTTAGGAAGTTTATCTGTTCTGTGATTCCTCTCTAATGGGATCTAGCTGCCTAATTATCAGGTTCTTCAAATAAAACCATTTTTGCCCTTTCACCTCTAAATCTCAAAGTGTTTCTCCATGAACTTGCTAACACAATTTCCCACTTCTTTTTCATCCCACAATGCAGGACAATGAATTCTCTCCTAGTATTAATCAGACCTGTTCACATGAGAGGAGTGTAGTCACTTACACTAACATCACATCCTCTGAGGTTTCTAGCACTAAATATCAGCCATTCATTCCTGATCAGTATTCCAAATAGCCTGCATTCACAGACTTCTTCCTCCCAGTCCTGATGCCAGTTTCTCAAGAACATCCTGACTCCCAACTTCCAGCTGAGCTCTTCTCCTGGCCACTCCCACCTTTGCCCCACGACCGAATAAAGGCAATTTTGCTTATCATCAATTTCAAAGTAATTTTCTAAGATGAGCATTACACTTTTTTGCCTCTGCCATCCACTGCACAGGTTTAAGTGAGTCATTTGCAAAGCACTTTGAAATTATTCTTGATGAAATGCACTGCATAAATAATGTATTATTTATTTACCATCTGTATCAATTTTGTACCCAGATCCCACACAATATTTCATAAGTTTAGGGGGCTGTTACAAATTTTTTACAAGCTGTAATTAATCTTTTTTAAAAATAAAACAAAACAGAACAAAACAACAAACCAACTAACCTCAAATTATTTAGTCAGTCTTTGATCAAATCTTGGAAATATAGGCCAAATTGAATTAATCCAATTACCCCTCTCTCTTTGCTTCTCTCTGTGTTTCAGTCAGTCGTCACTAAGATGAAGCATGGTTTAAAGGAAAAAAGCTTTCCTTTCTGTCTGGGAATAAAGGGCTTGCTGAAACAGAATGCTTTTTCATTTTGGGGCTGACCCTGCCTTCATTTCCTTTCACTCTTCATCTGCAAGTCACTACAGCAGTGTTACTAAGGCAGGGAGATAGATGTCATCTGGCTGCTGTAGGAAAAGAACATCCAAGAAAGTACATGCAATTTATATGCAATTGTTAGGACACAAACTTTTTGAGGATTTTCCTTCTTCCCACTAACTGTACGAGGAATTTACAACATCCTTTAAGGCTGATCTTACCCCCATCTCCTTAGCTTGCAGAAAACTGTGGGACACTTTCTTTCTTTTAGCACTCTTATAATGTGCAAATTTGGCATAGGACAGTATTTTACCACAGTTTCCCAAGGGCATCAATTAGTTTCCTTTCTTTCATCTACACTTTCCTAATAGGCAAGAGTGATGCTTCGTCACACTGAAGAAGAGAAATCAACATTACGGCTCTCAAATACACAAACAGCACTGTTCTTCTCAAGAAAGTAATGTAAGGAATAAACATGAGCTCACTGAGCTCAAGCAAATGCAGTGTAGCACAGCTGTGGGGTTAAGTATGTACACAGGTTATTTTTCTGCTTCATCATCCAAATCTGCAAGTAAACCAGCTCAGAACTGATGCTGCGTCACCTTGAGGAATTCATAGCTATGCAACATCAGTCAGAGCCAGATCAAAGATCCACTGCTAGAGGCAATAACTTTTTGGTCTCAGCTTGCCATGCTTCAGAAATGCAGTTTCTCTGCAAAAGTCAGAATACTGAACTAGAAAAGTCATCACGATGTTTCTTTCAATTAGTCATCATGACGTGCAGAATGAGTTTTAGCGCTTCTCAGCATTCTGTACAGGTTAGCACTGGTTTCTGAAGATCATTTTGAAGTAGTAAGGCTGGAGGGAGGATCAGGTAGGTCACTGTCATTAAAAAAACTTTCATCGACTTCTGCCAAAGTGAAACTGCTGATCGTCCATTAACGCACTCACCATCTTTCCATATATTCGACTGCTTTACAATCAGATCTTGAAGCATCTATTACTATTGTTTTTGTACTTCTTGCTCAAATTAGAGTAAGAGAAAACACACTTATTTAGTATTCCCATTCACAAACTTTAGTAGGAAGAAAATGTGTCAATTTTAGTCCTGATTGATACCATGTCGATAAGGGTTACGAATGTGTACATGCATTGTTTTGAAAACAAGGAAGCTTTCGAATACAAACACAATACATCACAAATCAATCTGAGAAAAAGCCTAACTAGAATGTCTGCATGCAAAATAATTCACAATAGTGATACTTAAATGAAGCTATGATTGCTAATTGATGAATGCAAAATGAAGCAAATGATTACTAATTTGAACAGCTGGCTAGGATATAGAGCAGGGAAGTAAAAAATAGTGTTTGGGTCCTCCATGTCATTATAGGACAGAGAAGAAGCAGCCATTTGCCAGCAAAGTGATAGCACCAAGAATTCCAGGTATTCTAGACAACTTACTGAAAAGCTTCAGGCTAAGCAATATCAGCATAAGGGGTTAGAGGACAAATTTTGGAAAAGCTCTTAAAGATTATCATGTATGCCATCTTAGAGAAGGTAAAGTAAGGGGGAAATAAAGTAAGTGGATGCAAATATCTGAAGGGAAGAAACATCAAAGGAAGAATAATCATTTGCTGAAATAAAAAGCTTGCTATGTTGAACAAAGAGATGAAATTAAAATAAGGACATTTAATTTGGTTATTGTAAAAAATAGTTTGTGTTAAAATACACCAAGCTGTGGAAAATATTACAAACAGAACTGAAACTTCATAAGTATTTAGAGGAAAAAAAAAATATTTTTATATACAATCATTCTGCAACATAAATGAGATGATACAGAAACTACCAAACAACAGTAATCCTACAGCACTTTGGTCACAATGTTTCTAAGTAACAGGACTGCCAATGTGTTCAAAACCCACAGATGTTTAAATGCTGTATTGGTAATAACACTAACTAACCATTTTCTTTAAAAGTTGGAATCTTGGCAAGCCCTTGTAAACATTGACACTTTTTTCAGCTTCATGTAGACATACGCAAAACATTGAGAAATACAACTTGAGGGTATTTATGCAACCTCTTGGAGTAAAAGTTTTGGGCAGTTTTCTCTTGGTTTCAGCCTCCTCACTGATACACCAAAGGGAGAGAGTCCCACAGCAACCACGACAGGATGTATACCCCTTGTGATATGCCACCATACCACCCAGGGCAAAATAGCACACCCCATATGTTGAAACTGAGCCACTTCCCAGGTGATGCCGTCCCACTGCAGTGCTGTGGCAGCACCAGGACTGTACCAGAAGAAACTCCCAAGGTTTTTACATGATGCATAGCTATTTTCATTATTCATTTCATTATTATTAAAATAGTGACAGTGTGACAAAGACTGCAGATTTTCAGATAGATCTGCAGAACGAAATGACAGAAAGCCTGCAGCCTGGCTGTATGCACTATTAAAACGAACAGGCTACAGAGACAGATGCAGTCCCCCCTGACCATAACGATGTTGATGTTTACATATGAACCTCCCCACTCGGATGCAGATAAGGAATGACAGACAATACTACAAATTAGCGAAGGTCAATAGAGCAGGAGGCAGCAGTTAGTCAATTACAAAAGCAAACCCTCCGCTAAAGCACCAAGTCCTGTGTTTTCTCAGTATAATCAACTGCCTGAGTCATGGAGTCTAATAAAATTGACCTGTTTTTCCTTTCTCTAATTGACTGATGCCTGGAATTGCATGAACTTTAGGTGTGCTAGAATTTAAGTCTTAATATCATGTAGCAAAAGGCAGACATCTAATTAGTGTGTCTTCAGGTCTAATGGCTGTTTCTGTGATGTGCAGTTCCATCCAACCATGACAAAATCTTTGCTTCGAAAGTGTTTACAGAGACAAAAAAAATTGTTTACAAGCTATGTATGAACTCTACTGGGTGCTAGTAAAGTTGCTATAGCAAACAGTTCTTGTGTGAAGAAGAAGGATTGAATTATAAACAAAAGCAAAAAAACCCATACACTTTACTCAGATGACATGTGTCCTTTCTGGCAGAGATAAAGAAAATAATGAATTTAGTTTTCTTGAAATAGTAAGGTGTAAAAATTTTCCTGATTCATTCCCTGGAACAAGTCATTCAAAATCCTAAATAGCCTTACCGATCTGTTTTTAATCCTTAGCTCTGTGGGTCACCTACATAACTACTCAAGGCTTTTAAAAAGCTTTATTAACCTTCAAGATTTTCAAGGGTCTTTTTTCCACACAATTCCTATATATATTGAGCTTAACTTAAAATCGTCTTCAGATGAAAAGTCTCACGGCTTGCTCCCTAGTGATAAATAGCCACAACTGCTGTTGCTGCTTCATGGCTCCTCCTTCAGCCAAGATATTTGTATGCGTACTTGGGCTTAGACACTATTGCTGAGATTTAACTGAAATTAAATTTGACACTGGTCTCAAGTAGTATTTGACAGATGGATTTCAAAAGGAATCCAAGGACACCCAAATCTCATTGCTAGAGTTGGTGTCTAACAATATCTCAACCCAAAGAAGAAGATACCTTACTGGTTTTTGGCCATGTCTTTGAGTAAAAAAGTAGTTGGACAGGGAAGGCCCACTGGGTTTACTTTTCCTCAAAGCTCTATGACCCTCAACCCCTCAAACTATACCCATTGAAGTTAGAAATTGCAAAGTTTTACAAAACTCCGGTGCTACATCATTTGCAGTAGAAGTCAGGTATCATTAAAAATAATAATTTTTTTTAAAAGTTAATAAAAATTGAGACAAACTCCACAGATGTACTTTCTCTGTACACTTTCCTATGCATTCACAACAATATCAGGTAGTTTCTGCTCTGGATAAAGCAATTGCCTAGGGTTACCACAAATAAATTCTGCTTGAAAATGCATTATAAATAAAGTTCCTCCAATGGTGCACCACAGAGGCCAGCCCCTGCACAAAGAGTCTTCTGACACCACAAACTATAGACCAAGAGGATGAAAAGAACATTCTCAAAAACTCAAAGCAAAATCATAGCCTTCATTTATGCATGGTTCAGTGACAAAGTAGACATACTCTCTCTCTCTAATCACACACTTTATATGTATGTTTACACATTTTTACATATATAAATAAAATACACAGCTTGGAAAATTATCTTCCAAATCCATTCAGTTTCTCATTGTTACATCAGTTTCTCTGCTCCACTAAACCTCTAACCACATTTTTCAACAGTCCCTCTATTTAACTGGGAAATTTCCTAGTTATTTGCCTGCTCTCCCAGCTGCACAGTTACCGATGCCTCACTAAGACATTTCCCGTGAACTGATATTGCTTGTCAACCATCCCTATGCTCCCCAGCGTCATACTGCTATTTTTGGACTAAACAATGCATTGTATCACCACACAAGAGTCATTTCCTAAGAGGCAAACCAATTTATTTGCTATTACTCATTTATTTTACCAAGGGGTTACTTAGTTGAAAAATCAAAAATTGTTTTCTACATTCTTAAAGACAGCACACTTAAAATGCACACTATGAAACTCAAGTTTTCTAAACAACAGCCTCAATGCTCACATACATTCAGAAGTGAGCATCCAATGCTTCCAAAAAGTATTAAAACAATACTTCATGTTGCCATGTAAGGCTATCTAGATCTACAATAAAAGGCAAGGGAAAATGGAATCCCTTTACTCACTGACATGAGCCTATTGCATTCATGAACTGTCACAGATAGAAACATTTTAGAAGCAGATAGAGAAAAGGGGCAAAAAAAGTGGGCTTTACATCTCCTGTTGATCAGATTTAGTACATTGTACAGGTTCATTTTGTTCCAGCCAGTTTCACTGATAAGTCATAGAAACCTTTAACAAACTTTACAAGGTTCTCTTGACCTAACTCTCATGTAGTTTAAGGGAGTTCAACAGAGCCACTGGTTTGACAATATTAGCATTGTCATACATAGTCAACTTTTATATAAATATTTCCATCCCAATGAAAAATTGCTTATACGATAACATCAATAAAAACTGTGTAAACAGCAGAAGCTATGCGCCTACTACCCACAGCCACAAATTAAAAAAATGGCTAGTATAAATGACTTTTAGCAGGATTAGTGCTCAAAAGTATGAGATTCCCTTGGGATCTTTGAGAAATCAGAGCCCAAAGTTTTGTTTTCATGACAGCTGATACTTTTGTACTAGACAGAATGTTAACAAACACTAAGGCAAAATTCAGAAAGTTTAAAAAAAAGTCCAGTTTCATTCATTACTAAACATAAGTCCTTCCTAAGGAAGGAATAACATTGGTTTTGTGATACTTCAGTCACTTCTTATGCAGTAAAATTTTACACCAAATAAAATTATGACAAAAGAATGCCTTTAATTTGGCCATCGCTATCTTTGTCTCACTGTCTAAAGAGGCATGGCAAAAATACAGGGGGAGAGTTAGGGAAAAAGGAGAAACAAGTGTTCTCACACATCAGTCATCCCTTAAGGTACTTGGCTCCTGTTGCACACATCGGCAGGATCAAGTATTTCCTGCTCTATTGGGTACACGCTGCACGTGGAGCTGGCTGAGCCCACAGACGCAATACCAGGAGGGCTTTCACTGACCACACTGAACAGACACAAAAACCACCTGTGGAAGACTTTGGTAAATATCTACACCTCTATGCCTAAATTCACTGAGCACTGTGCATACCAGTTGCATCTCCACCACAGAAGACTTGGGCCCCTTTAGAGTGCACCAGCTGTGTCCATACTGGAAAAGGGAAGGCTTGTTTCCAGTTTGCCTTGAGCTTGTGTCCAGTGCTAGAGCTTCCTCACAAAGGGAAGGAGACACAAACCAAAACCTAGGCCTAATGCGCATCAGTAAACAGATGACCGAGGGACAGGGTTTAAGTAAAAAGACAAAAAAGCACCAACATGACCTTACAAACTCAACCACATACATCTCCTAAGATATACTTAACAAATCTTGAGCTGGCTCTTGTATTTTATAGAACAGTAAATGCTCTATAGAAAGTTACGATCTGATAAAACGTCAGTTAACATACACAAAGGCCAAAGAGGTCCCAAACAGGAAAATTAGTGAGATCTTCCTGAAGAGCAAATTTAAAACAGCAGCTTATAGAAAAGAGATGCCATGGCAGCACACAATTGTATGTTGCAGTTTTAGTTTAAGGCAGCCTTATGAACCATATTGATAGATGAGATCTTTGGAGCAAAGAAAATGGATTTTTGAAAGCAATGTTAATAGAAAGTGGTTAGCACAGTAAGGCAAATAAAAGAACTAATTTACATGCAATTAAATTCCAGAGACTCAGAGAAGTAATTCTCAAGTCTGTCCAATCCAAAATAAGAGAAATGTTCTCATAATTTATTCGTTGGGAAAAGTGGTACTCTGGTGTTTAGCAACTTGTCAGACTAAAGCCAAAGGAAATCTATTTAAACACAGCCTCTCAGAGAGGTGGGTCAGCATATGCCCTAATTTGAGAAGAGGGCATGTCAAGAGAGACACCAAGGAGGTTAGAATGTAATTCCTAGCATAAAGTAGATGTTGAAAATCAAGAAAAAGACAACAGAGGAATTTGAAAGGCTTGGGAAACCCAAGCAGTCCTGAAGGGGTATCTCTAGTATCTCATGCTTTTGTAAAGAACAAACTGTGTTTGCAATTCATGAGAATTGCAATTTTGCTATGGATAAATTGTGGCTTCAGTGAGAAACCTCTAGCAAGAGTACAGACCTGATTTTCTGTTTTCACAGAGAGAGAGAAGTCTACTAAAGGCACCAGTAAAAGTTGTATTTTTAATGCTGAAATTAGTTTGTTTGGGTGTTTTTCTTCCCCAAGTATTTTTCCAGGGACAAGCTTAAAGACTAATATGACCTACACTGCTCCACTGAGCATTTGTGGCTAACTAGTTAGCTCACTGACCTGAAATACATGATCACAACATGCTAATATCTCAAGTTGGAAAGGACCCGAAAGGATCATCGAGTCCAACTCCCTGCCTCTCACAGGACTACCTAAAACTAAACCATAAGTCTTAAGAGCATTGTCCAGAAGCTCCTTGAACTCTGACTGGCTTGGTGCCATGACCACTTCCCTGGGTAGCCTGTTCCAGTGACTGACCACCCTCTCAGTAAAGAACCTTCTCCTGAAGTCCAATATGAGCTTGCCCTGATGCAGCTTCGTTCCATTTCTTCGTGTCCTATCACTGTTCACCAGAGAGAAGAGATCAGCACATGTCCCTCTGCTTCTCCCCTTGAGGAAATTGTAGACTGCGATGGAGTCAGCTCTCAGCCTTCTCCAAGCCAAGTGACTTCAGCTGCTCCTTGTAAGTCTTGAGACCTTTCACCATCTTGGTCACCCTCCTCTGGAAACACTCTAACAGTTTGATGTCCTTTGTATATTGAGGTACTCAAAACTGCACACAGCGCTCAAGGTGGGGCCACACCAGTGCAGTGTTGAGTGGGACAGTCACCTCTCTTGATTGACAAACTATGCTGTCCTTGGCGCACCCCAGGACACGGTTGGCTCTTTTGGCTGCTAGGGTACAGTGTTGACTCATAGTCAACTTGCTGTAGTTATATATATTGATGAGATCCCACCTGAGCCTTATCTTGTCTAGGTGAAACAGTCCCACCTCTCTCTGTCTTTCCTCACAGGAGAGATGCTCCAGTCTCAGACAGACTTCTCCATGTGGCACCCCAGAAATGGAGGACAGCTGTGAACCCAAAAAGCTTAGAGAAAACTACTGCAGGCATGAAACATGTTCTTCTAACTTCTCCGCATGCCTCCACATTTCTTCCCATCCAGGTCTGCTTAGGGGCTTGCATGATGCACCAAGGGGGGATGCAAAGCCCTGCTCCACATCATGTACTCACCCCACTTTCTCCTCCATACCCCCAGCTCTGTCCCGAGATGCTCCCCTGCTGTCCCACTTGCAGCTTACAGGGGAGTAGAGAGAGAAACAAGAAGGAGGCCTCCCCATGACTTCTCCATCTTGGAGCACTCAAGATGGTGTTTGTGCAATCGAAACAGGGGGGAGTCCCAACGAAACGAGCCTGACACCATCTTTGCAGCTCAATATAAGGTGAGAATTGCCAAAGGGGCTGGCCTGCCTTCTCAGGCTGGCTTTTCTTCTCAAGGACCAAGGTGTCAGCTGTGTCCACAGTATGAAGCTTCAGTGCAGTGGCAGGGGAAAGGGCTCCGCTGGACTCCTCCAGGCTGGGAGCACAGGCAACGTTGCCCTCAGCTAACAAGCTACTGGCTGCTTGTGGCACAGCAGGAGAAGCCCCTGGCCAGGGCCAAGCTGTGACCTGACTCTTGGCCTTGCCATGGTGACACTGGGAGCATGCTGCACCGGGTCACAGGGAGGAAGCCCAGCTGGCTGTCACAGCTGTGCCCACCCCCATGTCACAGTGCCACCAGCCGGCAATGCAGGATCGCCATGCCCAGGCAGGATAAAAGGGTCATCCTCCCATGCCCCACTGCCAGGCTGCCAGGCTGCACCATGGGGACAGAGCTGGCCAGGGGCTGCCCCATGGCATGGGAGAAGGCATCTTTGAGGTGGATTAATTGGAGGGGCTGAGGGCGGAAGTCTTGAGGCTGGACGAGGCTGCTGGAGGTGCCACTTGTGCCCTGGGTCTAGGGTCAGAAAGGATGTTTCTCCCTGTGGGGTTTTCAGCTTCTTTGGCCACACTGAGCAGAGCCACTTTGGATAAGTCCCTGCCTGCTGCTTTTGCAGCAATTAGACACTGTTCTTGTCTTGCAGCATGAAGATGCCACTGGTGCCCTGGTCTGGGGCCAGGAAGAAATTTTTCCCCTGGGGAGACCGGCACTGGTCTACAGGGGTTTTTCGCCTTCTTTGGCCACACCGAGCAATGTGTGTCTACTGTTTTTGCAGCACAAAGACGCCACAGTTGCCTTGGATCCTGCAGGATCTGCCCCTTTTCAGCTGTCCCTGCATTCAACAGAAGTGCTGTTTTGTCCTTGATCTGCTGTTCGTGTCGTGTGTGTGCTGGACCTTGTCCTGCAGCTGTGCTGTCAGTCAGCAATGCATGCAGAGGGTATTGGGTTTAAGCAGCAAGTTTTGGGAGTAGGGAGGAGGCGAGGCTGCAGGAGTGGCTTCTGTAAGAAGATGCCAGAAGCTTCCCCTGTGTCTGACAGAGTCAGCACCAGCCAGCTCCAAGGCAGACCCAACACTGGCCAAAGCTGAGCCCATCAGTGATGGTGGTAGCACCTCTGTGATAACATGTGTAAGAAGGGAAAAATAATTGCTGCAGTAGCTATCCAGGTAATGCGTTGAGGTTTTGAATGCCATTGCCCATTAGAACACATTTTCAGCTCTGAGATGTTGAAACAAATTTTACATGCTGCAGTGAAGTCCTTATGCCAGTGTACAAAACCATGACGATGGTAAGGCAGAAGCAAAAGGAGCAGTATCCAGCTGTACCTAAGAGAGGCCTTCAATAGCCACAACTGCTGCAGGACGAATTCTAGCCTTAGCAAACAACACTAATGAAACAGATAAATAAGAATGGCACAATTGACCCATTAACCTTTCAAAAACTCTTTTCAAGCATAAACCAAGCATGTTAGCAGGTTTTGGCACCACAATGAAAATATAGAAATTAAGCAACCTTTTTAAACTCCTCAAAGATTCTCAGATAACAGTCGTTATCCTCTGTACAACTCAAGCATCTACAGGCTGCATTCACAACTGGGGTATATTTGCACAACAAATATATTTGTTTAATAAATATGGAAATTAAAATACAACAGTAGGTATTTACTATGCATTTCTTACATGAACTACTCTAGCTCATTTTTAAAAGTTATCGGATTTCTATTAAAGCTTGCTCATGTTCTTGCTTAGATTACTTACACGAAGAAGTTTAACTCTTCAGGAAGCAGAGCAACATAGAATGGAGTACGTGCTTCTTCCCTATAGTTATTTCATACCCATCTGTAAAATTTTGTCACCATGTGCTCTTTTAAAAGCCAGTTCAGCTTGCCTGAGAACTGGAGCCTGGTGCTACTTTACGCAACAGTGACCATCCACTTGGTTCCATTTTAAAACAGAGCATTTGTGACAATTTCAGAGGTGATACATGCAAATCCTGTTTGGGGGTCAACCCTACTGCACCTCTGGCTACCCTACAGAACAAAACTGATTAATATTTAAATGTCAGCATTAAGACTATCATGCATTTTACATAGGATGCTTCGGTTCCATCACGATTTCTTCATTGAATCATTGGCAGCCAGGCACTTGCTTCCATCTTACCGGAATTATTCATAAGGCATTTCCCAGTAGAAATCATCAACTTAACTGGAAGAATCATTCAACAGAACACTCCTGTCATATTTTATTTTTTCTCCTTTATTAAGTTCCAAAGTTAATCAAAAGCATGGCATTTTTTTTTCCCAAGAAAGAAATACTGCATGAAGCATTTATTCATGAACACCTATTATCTGCCACACACCAGAAACAGCACTTTGGACTAAAAGGTGGGAAAGCTGTTGTGCAGCTGACAAAGTTCCTAAAAATTACTGAATAAATACAAATAGGTAGGTATGAATACTATTTTGATATAAATACAATTTGGTATAAATAACTACTTGCCAAACATCTGCTTCTAGAAACTAATAATTTTCTCAAAATAAAGGAACTAGTACAATTGTAACTTTAGATGTACTCATAAAGGGGATGAGAATCAGCTGTTGCCATTGAGTAGACACAATTTATACAACTATTTCAGGAAGATGATGCTTCGTCATAAAAGCTGACGAAATGTACAAGGTGCAACTAGGCTTCCATCTTCTATGGTTGCTTCAGCAATTCTAGAGGCAGAATATGCTCAGTATTTTACAGGAAAAAAAAAAGTAAAGCTAACCATAAAACTTGCAGCGAATTCAATCCAAATCGGCAAAATTTAATCCAAAGCTTCTCAAAGGCAAACTTCATACCTCCACAAAGGGCAGCACAGGACCTTTTTTTATTATTTCAACAGAATATAAAGATGTAGACTGAGTTAGTTCTCTGAAAGCTTATAGCATTCACATAACAATTTTTCTCACTTGAAAGTGTTAGGAAGTCAGAGCAGATGCAAATTACTGTGTCTAAACTCTCCAGTTCTGTAACTCATACTTCTCTCCACATCCAATCCAATTCCTCCAACAATTTCTCCCGCATTCCCGAATTTTAGAGCTACCTTAAAAAACCAAACAAAACCAGAAGCACCCAATTCCCTGCCCCCGAACTTTGTTATCACTTTGAATTACGTATCACTTTCTCATATACACACTGTGAAACCAACAACAGGAATTCACATCAGTTTATGACTGAGGTAAACAGTGCTGCCAGGTAAGTGAAAGCTTCTCATTTGACTTTTAAAGACGCCTAACTTCCTCTTGATGTAAAGCCCTTAAAAACTTAAAAGAGGACATATCCTAAAGAAGAGGCTGCATCCATCCACAGATCGACTTTTATAGTGTTAATATATAATGTTACAACAACTTTGAGCTACACAATAGTCATGCCCCTCTCCCTCTGTCTTTGAAGTGATACATGCCTCTGGAGATGGAAAGAAGGAACTGTTCTTCTATTCCCTTGAAGAGAAGGGCTGCGATTTTCCTTGCATCTTGCAAAGGGCACATAAGTGAGGACCTCCCGCAACCTGATCCTAGGCAAGGTGTAAAGTCTGGTCCTTAAAAGTTTGCTTTTATATTTTGTCCTTTATCATTGGACAAATATTGACTTTTTATTTCTTCCATTTCAGATAAATCCCTAGTAAATAGAAACTGCAACAGAAATTGACGCTCACACTGTGTTCTCCTTCCTCATATCAAAAGCACATAATGCTCCAACAGTGCCAGAACAGCTCTGCAAAATATCCCCTGTGACTCCTCAGTGACGACGGGGTCAGAAAGGAAACATGACTGCTGTCTAAACAGAGAGGTGGGGACGAATTAGTTTTGTGGGCAGAGGTGTAAGTTCAGCCTGCATGGCTAAAGAATGTGAATCTCTTGCTCATCACAGGGAGACCAGTGGTGTGAATCCCAGAGGGAAGAACTGTTGTCTGTCTGGGGGGAGACAGGTGAACAAAGCCAAGCAGAACAAGAATCTCACAACTCTTTCAAGATCAGCTGAAGCACGTATTTTGGCTACTACAAAGGCCTGCCCAAAGGAAAAGAGAAAGAAAATGTCTTTGAATAAGGCCAGGGTCACAAATTGTAAGTGTTCAACCTTTTTTGGCTAATACCTAACTACCAGCACTTTGCATTAACAAATCCATTACTGATACAATCCAGAATGAAACAAAATGACCAGTAAGATCCTAAGTCTGCAACACTCTATTACACTCAAATGGAAGAACACACGGACTGCTCCACAGACACTCTCAGTAAAAAAGAAAATCCACATAATCTTTCTAGGGAAAATTATATAAATTACCTTTTCATCTAACTTAGTATTCCTGACAATACTGATTCCACGTTTGGCATAGACCAGCATAGCTAGCACTGACTCAAGACATCCTATCTAATCCCTGAAAAGAATTGGGAACTTTATTTTGTGTAAAGTTAAAAGACCTTAGAAGACTATTTCAAGTATAATAAAGTACCACAAGTTGATAAATTAATATACTACAGTATCACTTTTTTCTCATTACCTTCTGCTAGTAATTATGGAAAAGATTCAAATGTAATGTAAATGACCTCAATTCTGCAAAAGCTTAATCACAATCAGTATATGACCCATTTCTCAACACATCCATTTAAAAATGTATTAAAAAGTATATTTTAAAAACCCCACCAGAAATGTACTATTACTTTTATCTACGTGCCTGCTATATATATATATGACCCTTTCGTCACCAAAAGGAAAATAAGGAACTAGAACCACTGACCTTTTTTTATAGAAATTGATTTTTAATTTTAAAACCTATTTTGAAGATGGATAACATAATAATTACTTATGTATTCTGTAAACACATGATCTATATTTACATGCATGTATGTATGCAAATGGTTTATATATTATTAATTTGCAAAATATTCTATGTTGCTCTGTTCCACAAACACAAAGTAGGTATGTCTTAACGTGCTTTAAATCTTTTATATATACTCTTCAATACATCTCTTTATAGAGAGTAAATCCTAGTATTCAAGACCAAAAGAATCTTTTATTTGCCAGATAAAGTCCCAGTTTCAGTTCAGCTATAAAAGCTAAAATATGTTACCTGTCCATACAGACACAGTAGGCCACAGCATAGCATATGGTCTATTACAGCTACTGAGGTTTTTAATTATTACTTATATGGGCAAAGCTGCTTCCAACTGAGCATCTGCTGCCTCTTACATCCATGACAGAAAACGTGCAGTACGCATGGTCCAACCAGATCAAGGGGGGTTTATACATCAAATTAAGTCATAACTGTGCAGCAAGAAGTGCTGCCCCATAGGTATAGCAATTTTTCTGTTGCATAATGATAAAAATCCTTCTCACACAGAAAACTCATTAGCATCTTTTAGGAAATACAAAAGGATCCAAAGAAATATTTATTGAATCTTAAACCACTAAAATAAAGCAGCTGTCCCAGGATGTACTCCATGAACAGGTCAAACTGTTAGGACAGTCCTGGTATTAAGTGAACATAAGCCATAGCGATGAGTATCAAGCTTTATAGCAGCCATACCCTAGCAACCGAAGCAATTATTATCTAAGCCTCTTATTCAACTTCTTAAAACACAGACCTTTCTCTCCTACTCCCCTCCTTACTTCCCTCTGTCATCTGCACCCCACCACAAAAGCAGCAGCTCTCAGGACATGAAGTGGCAGGGATTTGGAGGCACTGCACAGGAAGGAGCACAAGGAACAAGCCTGGTAACTAGTGGTATGTGGAAGTCCCTAAAGCACAGGTTTCATAGCAGGGAAATGAGGAATGACTGCATGAGAACAGAGCACCTTTTTTTTTTTTTTTTTTTTTTTTTTTAAGTACAACAATTTGGGGAAGGAAAAAATGTGGGTGAGATACTGGGTGTTCAGCTCATTACCACTCATAAGGCACTGAGCTGGAGATGCAGTGCTTGGGGGATACTAGAGTGTGGGAAGATGTACATGTTTGTGGGGTAGCAAACAGGAGTCAGCCACTACTGCAGAAGGTGAGAAGAGAGCTCTGAAACCGAAATGCTTGAGAAATTGCCACAGCAATTTAGTCTTTGTGCAGGTTTCAATGGATAACAAAGGAACCTTTTTCTTCAAGTGGCATAGGAAAAGTCACATTTCTTCTTTGACTGACTGAATGGTGTTAAAAAGGCACAAAAAAAGGACTAGGCTTACCTCTTTGTGATACCAGCACATGCAAAGAAATCCAGTTTTGTAGACATCAAGTGGCACATGATCACAGCAAATTAGGTCTTCTATTGCTTCGAAGCAGAAACAAATATATAATTTATGTGCATTCATGTATGTAGGCATAATAAATACGAACCTCAGGAGGAAAGCATGAACCACTATCCCTTTTAAAAAGTTCATTTTTAATTAAATTTCAAAACAAGCAGGGAAGTTGTAGAAAATAATGCAGCATGAGCACTTTTTTATCTAGTGTAACAGTTGAGAAGAAAACCCTTGGTCTTAAAAAAATTTTGCCTCTTTTACAGTCAGTTGAAAAGTTTTCTTTTAATCTAAAGAAAAGCTAATAAAAAAGTAATTCCTTGGTAGTATGGTAACACCATCTTTCAGCTGGAATTCCAATGGGGTTATGAAGCAATTAAAGTAAAATCTTGAAGAAAAATAAATTTACGTTTTTCTTGTGTGCACCAGGGGAGGTCTAGATTAGATATTAGGAAAAATTTCTTCATGGAAACGGTTGTCAAGTACTGGACCAGGCTTCCTGGGGAAGTGGTTGAGTCACCATCCCTGGAGGTATTTAAAAGACATGTAGGTGGGGCACTTCAGGACATGGTTTAGTGGTAACTTGGCAGTGCTAGGTTTATGGTTGGACATGATGATCTTAAAGGTCTCTTCCAACCAAAACAATTCTATGATTCTATGATTAATTTGGAAATTTCTAAACAAAAGGTGTGTGGGCCTTGTGTACTTTGAAAAATTTCTAGCTTTGTCTTTTTTTTTAAACTTTGTTTTAGAGATTATCAAAATATGGAGACTTAATAATGCCCATCTTTGTAAAATTTTTACATGTGTTCATGAGGTCAAAAGTGTGCTATCCATGTCACCAGTTTCCCAAAGCATGACATAGTGGCATATGGAAGCCAGATTTCATTTTGGTAGCAATATTTGGAAGTACAAAGTGGACAAGGACAAAGGACCAAATATTAGAAGCAAACACATTCTTTTCTTTTTAATCAATACCTTGTTAGACTGGTGGGTTTCACTCGTTAATCTTTTGGTAAGTGAAAAATGAAACAGATTGACCATTACAGCAAAAAATAAAATTGCAAATTAAGCTCATTCTAATGAAATTGCTTGCAAAGAGTGCTACTTCATCACGCATAACTTCCATCAAAAGACTTCGGATTTAGAAGTACTTATTTCTTTGAGGTAATGTATTTAGAGGTAAATTATGAATCCAAAAGACCCGAAAACAAACTTTCTAAACTCTTCCTCTTACACTGTGTGTATTTTTAAAGCCATGTAACTTCCACTAAAAAAAGTAAAAAAAAAAGTATATATTTTGTGTTTA
This sequence comes from Numenius arquata, assembly GCF_964106895.1. Taxonomy (NCBI): domain Eukaryota; kingdom Metazoa; phylum Chordata; class Aves; order Charadriiformes; family Scolopacidae; genus Numenius; species Numenius arquata. The sequence goes on along the minus strand of NC_133616.1, from coordinate 69,307,338 downwards.
ATAGCTTCGAACAAATCTGAAATTGAACTTCATGAGCCTGCTGTGTTGCATCTAAATTATCACTACATTACAGCTGAGATGTGACACACAAAAAACTCAAAAAATAAAATGCCTAGAGGTTTGCAATGAATTGCTTTTCATTTCTTCAGCAACTGCTGTACAGTGATTGATCTAGTATTGTACAACACAGGAAATTAGCAATTAAAAGCTCTCATTCATCCAGCACTAGATCCTACAAATCCTGTTAACCACAGGAGCAAAATTAGAAGAAGAAGAGGAACGAACAAAACTAAAAAGTGCTTATCGTAAGCTGTGTGGAATTTGTCCTTTGCTGAAAAACATGAAAACTCTGCACAGATTGCACGCACAAGAGTATTTAATGTAGGATTATAACTCAATTAAGACAACTATTTCTCTGATCCTGTAATTCTAAGGCATTTTGCAGATGTCTGTGAATCCCAGGCTGTAAAACAAATTTCTTTCTGTTCTCTGTAATACAAACTCGTATTTTATGCAAAGACACATTTAGTCTTCTGTCTAGGAAAATCTTCGTTTGAAAGATGCACTACTGTTCTAGATGAATCTAAAATAAGGTAAACTAAATTAACATATACAACATTAAATATGAACATCATCCATATATGTAAATAAGGCATTAACAATAAAGTCTAACTGATACCCTTGTTTCCTTAAGGAATGCTTGGACCATGTCCCAGAGCACAGGGGAAACGGATTCCCAGCCCAGCACGAGCCATGCCAACCCCAGAACTGGAGGCAGTGTCATACACAAGGCTGTGCACACAAGTTGCGCAAAACTGCACCTTCAGATTCCAAGCTGGCCTGGAGATCGCCACACTGTCCTTCGCTACAGGAATAAACATGCCCTTTCTCTGTTCCAACATGAACAAAAGTGCATCTACACTATCATTAATCATAGGAGACTGTTTTGCTTCAGATTTGTCAAAACTAATTCAGGTTTGCTGAATTTAGCAACAGATACAGGATTTATCTAGACCGGGGGAAGCGAAAAAGGTTATATAAACTTTGCTAACATAGCCAGACAATTAAATTGTTAATCCATGCCTAAACAAAAGGTCACTATTAGCTTGGGGTTAACTAAAACTTCTTAGCTAATCTCTGACCTAATTTTGACCTCTCTTGTTAATTGTAAAAATGCTTTCAGTTAATATATTGGTTAGCTGAGTTTACACCCCCCACTTCTGTAGTTTCTTGCCTTGCAGGTCATAAATTAAAGACAAAGTATCTTTTTTTAAGACTAATTAGTACCCAATTAGCTCGAGTAGAACCTATAGTAAAAACAAACGTTAAGCATCTCAATCTGTTTCATAAAGGAGGCAATTATGAACATGAAGAAAGGAACATCAAAACCTTTATTTCACTTTTTTTTCTCCAGATCATAAAATATTACTTCACAAAGCTTGTAAAAAAAATGCAATTCTTCTGCTTCTAGCGATTCCCATTAGAAAGAGGTACAGTTATATCACTGTTAGAAGAACTAATTAAAGAACACAAGTGGATAGAACAAATCTGCAATCATGTTAGTAGGCTGTGTCCAGACATAGTAATTTGTCATTGCATCATACTTCTTACAGAGCTATTTACACTGGGCTTGTTTAATTTCTTTACTATCATAACCATTGTATGCCAGGGTATGGGTACGATGTATCCATACCCATAAAATGTTCCCTTCTGTAGAGGAGTAGTTTTTGCTCAAGTAAAAGTGAAGCACCTGAGTTATAATTCCAAAAAATAATTTCTCTACATTCACTTTTTTTTAAGTCAGAAGTGTTCAGGCTCTGGTAAAAACATACGCAGGCTTAATTTAAAAATTAAGTCTCAGAGACAAACTAAACCCGATTGCATTGTAAAATGTATATAAATTTATGAAAAAGAATTCTAATAATGTAAGAAATAAAAATCTCAAAGTTAAAAAGAACTATACAAATAGCATGCCTTATGTTCATTTGAGCTAAGTAATATAGGAATTACAGTTTGAAAACCTACTGTAATTAGATACTAAAGTTAAAATGCTCAGCAGAAATTCAATATACTTCTAAATGCTGAAGACTTACCAATCCATCACATTCATATTCCTTGTCTTCCGTACTGATAAAAGCTTCTCCAAAGCAAATTTATCCAGTCATATTAAGGATCATACTTGTTACTCAAGAGATAACATAACTCTAAATTATGCTCAGAATTTTCTTCTTTTCTATAGGAAATGAGAATGATCTTCTATCATCTGAACAAAGGTACCTGGCCTACTGCAAAAATGAAAAAGCTTGTCCATTACTTTTTGTCACATTGGTAGATAAACTCTTGCCTGTGAAAGTTGTTTCATTACAGTACAGTTAGCTGTTTGGATCAAATCCAGATTCATATTCATTTGCTAGCTGCAAATAAATCCCACTGTACTGTCAGTACAGTTTTCTTATATTTTAACATTATTCACCAAAAGCTCCATTCTTCTGAGTTTGCGCTTATTCTTTGGCATTGGCTTGTCATATAAGCCATTTTTGAGAAGATGCTCCTTGCTGTGATGGATCTGGGCACCATGCTGAAGCTGGAAAGAACATAAAGCTTGAAGTGGACGGAGTATAGTCTGCAGAAAGATGAAGGGGTGGGGAGAGACAAAAAAACCCAACCTTTTAGTAAGCTATTTTAGAGACATCAATTATTCCAGGTTTTGTATTCAAGAATTACTTAAAAATGTTGGTAAAATGATAATTTGGATGATAAATGCTGATAAAATACAACCTTTGGAGACAGAAAGAGCACAGCTGAATAAGAGATGTACTAAAAAGAAGCCACATACCAGACATAGCCTCATAGCCACATATACATCCACCTGCCTGCTGTCGTCCCTTACACCTTCCTTGGACCCACTCAATCCCGACTTCAGCCCAGCTACATTACTGTAAGTTATGGCTTTAACTTGACCTTAGTAATGGACTAGAATTAATTACTGTGGCTCAGCCAACAAGCTGTAATAAAATAAGTAACAATAACTAAGCTGTTTGTGCTTGCATGAAAATACCTTGAGGTAAGGTTTTAGAAAGAGAGGAGGGACTCAGGATCAAGGCAGCTGGACTGCTGTCCTGGAGCCTGGACTGTAACCCTGCTTCTGCCCTACAATATTATGTAGGACTAATGAAGCAACACAAACCAGATCTATCTCAAGTGGTTCCTAATTGTAGGTTCTTCAATTTCTGGTTGCCTGACTCAGTATCACGGGGCCTTATGTGCAGATGTGTAAAGCAATCACAAATGTAACTGCAGTCAGCAGGAGCTGAGTTTCTACCAAGTAAAATGTGACCCTTCTGAGCACACAGCAAAATCAAGTGACTTATACTGAGCATCAAACTAAGTGCCCATTTTTAACTTCCATGGCTCTCAACTTCAATTTACCATCTTATATGCTGGGAATAGCACTCAATTAATTCAGAGAGGGTATAAAAAAGTGTACGAACGTTTATGAAGCTCTTGGCTATTGCAACATTTATAGAAGCACCTTCGAGAAAATGGTAATTTTTTCTTTGAGAAGTAGGCTGGGTCAATTCTGAGTGGTAGGGATGAAATAGAATACAGGACTGGGAATTGTAGACACTAACAAAACACTCACCCTGGACTTGAATAAGACAGAAGTCTTAACAAAAGAAAAATATGCCAACTTTCTCCTAGCACACCAAAGGAAAAAGTAAGTATACAAAATCCACTTTAATTTCAGTATTTCTAATTTTTCATGGGTTTAACTTTTACAATAAATAAGTACCTACTTTAACATAAAAGCATATGATAGCCCCACTTTCATAAAAGATACCCAAGTTTCTAGAAATGTTTCTTTATGCAGAGTTCCAATTTCTGAGCCGTATTTTCTTGTGTGGTCACACATTTTGCCCCAATCTGGTTCTAAATGCAATTCATTTACTGTCTAGTGTCACAGAAGCAGACATAGGTATGGCATACTCTACACTACGCCAACTGTCACACAAATTTTTGAGCTGGGAACCTTTTATAGTAGGTGGAGGTCAGGTACCAAAATAATCATTTTCTGATGGAGAGGGATATGAGAATACTAGGGTGGACACTAGAATGCTGTGAATACATGGATGAGCTTTTCTTTTTTCACAGACCCTTCTGTACTACATTCTGGGCACACAATCAGATTGCAGACCTGGGCCTATGGTGCGAAACTACTCGTAGGTCTTTTTCAAAAGGCTTATTAAATTGATATCACTAATGTCAGCAACAAAAGATTAAGAACGACATTATCTTAATAACCTCTTCCATCACAGACTAGTGGGATCACAACTTGCAAGGAAAAGGCTAATGTCCAATTAGTATTCTTTGACCTGGGTTAAACTTAAATTCAAGAACAGTTAAGTCCCAAATTCCTCCAATGACATATAAGAGTTGTGAGCTGGCTGGTAGGAAGACATAACCCAGTGGGCTGCATTCCATGGCTGCAGGAGTGCGGGAGGTCAGTGGAACGTGCTTACAAAAGCATTTTATCTTCAAGCTAGCTGTGAGGAGGTATTCAGATCATCTCTGCCATCTACTTTTTGCAGAAAACAACTTGCTACTTTCCATGCAGTAATACACTCATTTGTCTCGAATGGATCATCTTTGGGGTTTTTGAGAGTCAAAGATCACCTTGCTGTGCTTTCACTTCAGAGGATCATTTAAAAACACTGATCTGTTAAAGAAGATAATGGTTATTTGGCTACAGTAAACATTCCAAGACCAACACATGCAGAAAAGGAAATTAATCCTACCTGACTGCTATAAATGAAACTTTTTAGAGTCTAGGACCAGTTATTCTCAATGACATTTGTTGGCCCAGTAATTTTAAATTCAGATCTTAACTGAAGAAGTTAACCATAAATTTAAAGCTAGTTAGAAACAATTTGTACAATTTAGTATACTACATGTGCCTGGTACACAGTTTATGGTTTGAAGATTTGCAATAAGGAATGCCAAGTGAACTTAGAAAAAAATTACAATATACACAGTAGTACTTCTATTTGTTTTGGGATAAATCCACAACTATCATCTCTACAGATTTTTATTCTGTATTGTGGCAAGAACAGCATGTATTTGGTGCCTTATAAACCAACTTTTTAAAAGAAGTAATGTATAGGTGAAGAGAATCTGAGTCACAGAAGTGTGCAAGAAAGCAGTACAGGATGCAAGAATGTGATGGGAAAGAAGAACAGAAAAGACAAATGGAAAAAAGAGGGAAGAAGAAGAGAAGGCTCCGGAGAGACCTTGTAGCAGCCTTCCAATAGCTGAAGGGAGCCTACAGGAGAGCTGGCGAGGCACTCTTTTTCAGGCGGTGTAGTGACAGGACAAGGGGTAATGGTTTTAAATTGGAAGAGGGGAGATTTAGATGAGATACCAGAAAGGAATTCTTTACTGTGAGGGTGGTGAGACGCTGGAACAGTTTGCCCAGGGAAGCTGTGGATGCCCCATCCTTGGAAGTGTTTAAGGCCAGGCTGGATGGGGCTTTGAGCAACCTGCCCTAGTGGAGGTGTCCCTGCCCATGGCAGGGGGGTTGGAACTTGATGATCTTTAAGGTCCCTTCCAACTCTAACCGTTCTATGATTCCACAAAATACTTAAAGGGAGGGGGTCAAGAGGATGGGGCCAGCCTTTTTTCAGTGGTGCCCAGTGACGGGAGAAGAGGAAATGGGCACAAACTTGAACATAAGAAGTTCCCATAGCCCTGCCCAAGTGATAAGCACCCGAGGTGGTCGCAAGGGGTGCCTCTTGTCGTGAGGGCGGCATCTGGGGCTCCAAGGTGCTTTGGGGGAGCCACATAACAACCCAACAGCCAAGGGCGGACTTGAGCAATGCCGGTCCTGCGGTCAATATGCCAATAGGACTAGAGGTCAGCCATCTTACCCCCAGAAATAGTCAACAGCCCAAGAGCCCCTTGAGCTCTCCTGCACGGCAGCGGGTTACCAGGAGTAGGGACGTCTCTCAAGATTACTTCTCCAGATTTAGAGATTCCTAGCCGCAACAGATCCTGCGTAAGTGACTACTAGAATGCAAAACTTTGAAATCCTAGCTAAGCGATCGAAAGGATTGGTTGCCCAGATAGAATCCTTCAGGCATAAAGCGTTGAGCAAGTCTGGGAGTAGGATTGGACCCAGCCGTCCCCGGACTCCCCTCCGGGAAGGAGTGTAGAAAGCGAGGGGGTCCGCTCTGAACCTCATGACTCGAGGGAAGGGTCTCCCTGACAGTTCTCTCTGACCTTGGCCTCCATGCAGTAAATAACGCAGTGCACCTTGACATCAAATCTTGTTAAAACACAGTTGCATTCACCATCCCAGGCTCTGGCTGAGCCGGGCTGGCGCCCGAGGACGCGGCCACTTGCCGGCGGTGCCTGTGATGCGCTCCGGCGCCTGGGGCACCACAGGGGATGTGTCACAATGGGGGCGGCTATAAAGGGCGCCAGCAGGCAGCTGCCCCAGTACGGCCTGCGCCAGCGGCGAGTGAGCTTGCGGCTCTCTCGCTACTCCTGCGGGCTATGGCTCCGAGAAGAGCCCTCGTCCTGCTTTTGCTCAGCGTCATCGGGCTCATGCCCATGGTTGACAATGAGCGCAATGAGGCCACACGAGAGCCCATGCAGCAGCATGTGGAGCTCCTGAACAGCGGGGAGATGACTCGGCAGCTGCAGGAGGTGGAGCAGAGGAACCTGGGGGAGGCAAAGCCGATCCCGGAGGAGACGAAGCCGATCCCGGAGGAGACGAAGCCGATCCTGGAGGAGACAAAGGCGATCCTGGAGCAGAGGAGCCTGGAGCAGAGCGACTTTGCCTGGGGAGCCCTCCTCTTTGCTCCCTTGAAGCAGTGGCAGTTCTGGGTGGTTGCTGGAGGACTAGTGCTGCTCGTCGGGCTCTGCTTGGGGCTCTGGAAAAGGATCCATCCGCCAGACAGCAGTCATGAGCAGGAGAGGTCCAGCAGCATCACAGAGGAGGAGGACGACAAAGAGGAAAGGGAAGAAGATTTCCGTGACGAGGAGCGGCTGGTCAAGGAGAACATCCGGCGCTCAGCGCAGAGCGTGGCCTGCAGGAGACGGGAGGTGGAAACGCTGGTGGGTGATCTCCTCGGTGTCTTCCAGGAGCGCTTGTCCAATAGTTTCTTCCCGGTGCCGCAGCCAGCCATCGGGGTGGGCAGCGCCTTTGAAGGCTGGAGTCCCTGTGGGCACGATGCTGTGTACAGCCTCCTGGTGCCCCTGAAACCCTCCCGTGGCCATGCCTTCCGCCTGGAGCTGGGCACTGCGGGGGACGTGCCGGCAAAGCACCGTGTCCGCGTGGAGCTGGAGTGCACCTGCGCGAAGGACACCCGTGTGAAGGACATGCTGTGCTTCGTCCACCAGCCCCAGGAGGCGCTGGAGAGAAATCAGGATTCCAGCCTCCTGAGCAACCTCTGCACCGGCCGCTACCTCGATGCACAGAAGACCGCCCGCTGGTTCCAGGACTTGGTGAGCTCGGCCTGGCAGGAGATGCCTCATTGGCGTCGCTACAGCCTGAGGGTGCTGCCGTCCAGGCGCTCCTGCAAGCTGGAGCTCACAGACGCCTCCGGCACACCCCTCCTTGTTGAGATGCTGTTTGGGGTGCAGCAAGGCGACTCGGACGTCTTCCTGAGCAGCCAGGCTCCAGAGGCCATCTTCACCCCAGGCACGATGTGGGCAGAGAGCTACGGTGTGGCGGAGGCAAAGTTCTTCAGCCACGTGGCCAGGCAGGCCCTGCCTGACAGCGTCCACCTCAGATGCCTCCAGCTCTGCACCAGCACCCTGGCGGGCACAGTCCTTTCCTCCTACACCTTCAAGACGGTTGTGATGCACCTCCTGAACATGAGGGCGGTATCCGCGATCCAGCTGCAGGATGTACTGTGCTACCTGCGCAGCTGCCTGGAGAAGAAACGCCTCGATCACTTCATCTTTGGCAACGAGTGCTTGCCCGAGGCCATCGTCTTGCCCCGAGCCATGCAAGGAGCTGCGCCGCTCAACCTCTTCCAGTGCCTGGTGCAGGACCCAGAAGCCTACGCCAAGGCACTGTGTGAGTTCGAGGAGCTGCAAGGTCGGCTCACGGGACTGTTGCTCTTCAGAGTCTGAAAGAGGTTTTCACCTCTGACACCACCTCTGTCGTTGCGTCGCCTGGACTGCCGGCTGTCTTCCGGAGGGTCCATTCTCTCTGGGAGCTTCCGTTTGTACACAGTTGTGAATACAGGGTGTGTTGCAACAAAAGCCGCGTCTCTGAGCGCGTGTGCATCATTTCTGGGGGGAAGGCGGGCATCGGGTGCTGACTGCTCAGCCGCCCCGGGGTCGGGGAGCATTTTGCTGAAGAGCTGACGGGGTGGGCCCTGCTTTCCCTGATTCCGTAGCTAAGGCTCCCCCTCCTGCCCGTGCTCCCGCCTCGGGGCAACAGGAATAACTGGTCACCCTCCATAGCTGTGCACGTTGCCTGTGCGGCTCCGTAGGCAGGGAGCCTGAAGCGGCTTCCTTGGGAGCCATTCGCACACCAAGCCCCGCGAGCGCGACAGCATTGTCCTTGGGCCACCTCAGTGAGGTGGGTGTGACGCTGCCCCAGTGGGGAGCCCTTTGCTCAGGGGACAAGTGCCACCACTGCAGAGCGGGGCTCTGGCCGCTCTGGCTCCTCTACGAGCAGGAGACTCGTTCTCCGCAGCAGCCTCTCGGGAGCTCAGGCTCAGGTCCCCACCACCTTAACACGGCAGACTTAACACGTGCAGCCAGGTCAAAGAGAGCTTTTGAGATGTCTCCAACTGAAAGCATCGCTAGCGCAGGCCACGCCACGGTGAGGAGAAGCAGTGGCCTGACGGCCGCTGTGTGACACGAGAGGTGCGCTCATCCCTCTCTTTGGGACACCTCCAGGGGAAATCCAAGGTGGGTATATGGGTGAAGATGTGCAAGATTGCTGATAGCTGTCCCGTCAAACGAACTGTCTGTGTCTGAGTGCTAAAGAAGCCCAGCAGGTGCCCCGTGCCCATCAGCCCCAGGGACGTGGCTTTTGCAGGCTCTCCAAGGGCTGTGCTGTTACAAAAGCGACTCTTGCCTTCCCGGGGAGGAATAACCCCATGCAGCAGTACGGGTTGGGTTGTTCAGCCTGGAGGAGAGAAGGCTCCGGGGAGACCTCATAGCAGCCTTCCAATAGCTGAAGGGAGCCTACAGGAGAGCTGGCGAGGCACTCTTTTTCAGGCGGTGTAGTGACAGGACAAGGGGTAATGGTTTTAAATTGGAAGAGGGGAGATTTAGATGAGATACCAGAAAGGAATTCTTTACTGTGAGGGTGGTGAGGCGCTGGAACAGGTTGCCCAGGGAAGCTGTGGATGCCCCATCCCTGGAAGTGTTTAAGGCCAGGCTGGATGGGGCTTTGAGCAACCTGCTCTAGTGGAGGTGTCCCTGCCCATGGCAGGGGGGTTGGAACTTGATGATCTTTAAGGTCTCTTCCAACTTTAACCATTTCATGATTCTATGATTATATAAGAAAAGCTAGACTGAGTAACAAGTAAAGGAAAAATCTCAAATCCTGAGACCAATGAACCTGACAACTGTGCAGTGAAAAACTGTAAAAGTGCAAGTACCTGTAGAAAACACTACACAACTAAAGAGAAGGAAGAGGAAAAAAAAAAAAAGAGATAAATTGAGGACATGCGTTAGGAAGGTAGCAGTTTCTTTCAATAACCAATCTACTACTCCACACACAAATGGGTTACCATGGTGAAACTGATCTGCAACATTAGTCTGCAGTCAGCCTTGATGGACACTGCAGCACCAAATACAATCTGTTACAGTACCAGTACTAATGGGTACTTTAAACATCAACAAAGCAATATTTTTAGCTCTGAATCTTGCCCAGGTTTATCTTCAGACAACTCTTTGTGGCAAAAGAGCTAGTCTAATTCCATTACCAGCTATAACAAAAAAATACCGTATTAGAATTTAACATACTAGAGGATAGCAAAACAATTAAAGGCCTTTGTAGCGTGACAAGTTCCCTCAGCAATCTGACATCAATGTTGATAAAGAATAGGAAAATTAGAGACTTTTGGAACATACAAGAAAGAGTCACAGCAATTTGGACATAGTACAGTTAATAAATACCTGAACAAAAAGAGTTTCTATTGGTAAATTCTTGTTTTAGTTTGCTATGAAACAAAACCAGTATAATGTCATTAAGATTTTGACTGTCAAATGTGACATTAATAGCTAAGTACCTTTGCTGCCCCTCTAGTATTCATAAAAGAAAAACTCAGCTGTTCAAAATTACGTACCTCTTGTATACTCTTATTTTTTTCCATGATAGTAAGAGCAACAGCTGCACATTCAAGTGTAGACAGACAGGTGTTCGTTGGCTGGGTACGAATTACATATTGACTTGAAATGTTGGTTTTTAACTGCACCTGAAAAATAGCAGACTCTACTAGAATAAACAGGTCAGTATAACAAATAAGATGCTTCTTCTCTACACTAAGCAAAACACAGCACCTTCTCCTCTGTGGTCAGTTGCCTTTTTTCCTGTTTGCTGTTTTGTCTCCCAGCAGCTAATAACGGTATAATACCATCATACCCATGAGTAACCATCATAGACAAGAACTGCATGTTAGTTTCTGCACAAACATGTAAAGAAAATACAATTGTTCATAAGAGAAAGATTGAGTGAAGTTTTAGCAACCAATTTCAGTTGCCATAGATATCCTATTACAAAAATAAAATTATTCACTTATGCTTGTTTTATTGCACACTCTAAACACACATATGATGGTGTAAAATGTACAATGACTGTATAGTCACTGACACTATTTACCTTGGTTAAATATTATTTGTCAAATTCTGAATTAAAGACTTTTAGAAACTACATTTATTCATATTATGTATTAGGTCACTGATTAGAAATATTTGCTTACCTAAATCATGTTTGAAAATGATTGATTCGCTCTGTCTCAAGTGATAACCACTCTATACTATCTCACACGTTAAAGCTTTTTAAGAAACAGAAATTTAATTCAGCCATTACACTGCCTATCAGTTCCAAAAGCTTTTACTGAGTTTATAAAAAGCAGTTGAAACATCACAGAATTTACATTATTAGACTTTGTGTAAAATTCAGATTTTATTCCTTTATGTCTAAAATTTCCATCTCTACCTCTGTTTAAAATATAATTTGCTGAACAAGTTAATGTTTTAGCAATATTGTCATTATTCTTAACCAAAAATTATCAGTTCCTTTTCCAAAAAATTGTAGTACAGTACAATATACCCTAAGGAATTATTATAAAACAGAAAGTCAATTTTCTTTTTTTTTTTTTATTAATCTCATCCCAATGATTGTCTTTTATTTTTCTTTCTTCTCAAAAAAATTAATGACTGTTCCCCACGACCATCATAAGATTGCTCCCATTCTACTTGCCAGAGGTTCTTCAGCATTCCTCCATTCAGTATTTTTCCTCTTCGCTTTTCCCACTTTTGCTTTTATTTTTAATGCTTCATTTTCCTTCATCTCTTTTACATGCAATCACTCATTCTTAAAAGTTCAAGAGATCTCATTTATAAAAGGGAAGGTCCAAGCTACTGAAGAAATGTGAATGAATAAGACCAAATTCCAATGCTTTCTCTTATCCCAATGTAATGGGAATTTAAAATAAGTAAATAAAAAGAAGAGGTACAAGAGAAGAGGAAATCCAGTCTGGAAAGGACAGTAAGTTAGCTATAAAAGCTCAATATACTAAAATAAAGGAAAAGACAGAAAAATGTAACTTTGTGACAGAAGGTCCTAACTTGCTTATCAAAGGAAACTTTTATTTTAAATGCTAATCTTGCTGTTGGGTAGTCTTGAAGGACCAAAACACACACATTTTAGCGTGTTTTAAACATTTCCAGCTAGGACTGTTTAGATAGTTTGGAGAGATCACTTTCAACAGCTAAAGAATACATACTTGGTTTGAGAAATTGAGAATATGAATGCATGTTAGTTATGTAAAGAATACAGCATACTAGTATTATGATTTTTTCATTACATAAAAATACATTTGCATTCTTTTCACAACTGTAATACTGGAGGTGTCATTTGAATTAAATAATTTTAAAATCACATCTTCCAAAATCCATTTTGCCTCCTTGAGTGAAGATCAATGGTTTTGTTATTTTGAGGCTGCTTACCATAATAATTACCTGGAATGCACTGTATTTTTAATCAGGTTACAAAATTACCAACTGTTAATTAAACTAAAAATGCACCAGTGGTCTCAAAACACATATATATGTATCTTTCCTAAACATACTTACTATTGTTAGATATTTGAAAGTCATGGTTACAGGTGATCATATACAGAGTTATTTCCTGCAAATTCAATGGTCATCTCCACTTAAAGCTCATTCTCATTTTCTGCAGCTATTCAGCATATTTCTGCAAACGAATTGGCACAACTATGAAAAATTACACAATGAATGCCTATTACTTACTATAAAGTCGAACCTGGTATTTTATATTTAAAGCCAAGATAGTTGAACTAGCTGATTATTCCATTTCTGCAAACTCAGGGTCTTTAGTCTGTAGCTCTGTACTCTGACTGTCAAAAGAAAAGAATTTATACCTAGCACCTCATTAGCAGACTATACTTGCTATTATACCATACTGGAAGCCTATCATACAATCTTTAATTTATAGTCATACTGTAGAAATTTTATCTACTGTATTAAAGATGTTAACAGTTACTTAAATATTCAACAGCAAATTCAGTCCACATGCAAATTCTGTCCTGGAACAGATCCAGCACAGATTCAAGAATGAAGCTAGGGGATACAGGCTAGCCTTTATCAACTACCATTTTCACTTTGATATTGAAAAATCAAAGGAGAATAAATTGATTTAGGAGAGAAAATGTAGAATTGGGATATCAGTATATGCAATGAAATGAAAAGAAAATTAAAAATAAATTAATAATTTCATTTGTTGTTTCTCAAGGCTTGCTTTGGTTTTATGTTCCCTTTACTGGGACCATGTCTGGATCTCCATCATGACAGAGTAGGAAGGCCAGTTATTTCAATTACACAGAGGAGGGAGCTTTTAGTCCCTACTTAGAAATTCCTAAATAGGTACTAAAAACCAGTGTAAACTCAGTCCATTGTTTCTCCAGCATGTATCCTGAGCAGCAGAGCAGGCACATATCCACACTTTTTTCTCAACAGCTGACAGGCACATTCTTCACAGAGTCTCTCTACACAAGTTGGAAGAAATCACCAGCAGGCACACTGGCTTTCCCCTCCTCGGACATAGACACCAGTGCCTTTGGGCTTTGTTTTGTAGGAGCTGGGAGTAGTTCTATCTGCTGGTTTATAGACTTCAATTCTTGGGGCTCATGCTGAAAAACTTTCAAGATCATCAGCATTCCAGAGAAAGGAAAATTATTCGTGATTGCAAGACAACTTCAGTGGAAGAGCTGCCTGCACTCGACCTTACACTGTGCAGCCGAAAAGTCTGTGAGTGCAGCTCTCAAACAGCTGACCATGTACGAAAGGGCAACTTTCTATTTCTAACAGCAACAACAGCAGCCACCAAATTTCTTCTTTCCTGGAAAGAGTGAGAGAGGACAGAAAGAAGTGGTCCCCATCCATTTTTCTGAAAAAACTCTCACTGGGATGAAATGAAAATACTACAGTCAGACAGCACAGTGGTGGAAATCAGAGGAAGAATATCTGACCAGTACAACTCCCTGCTACAGGTTTTCTCCAAGGATCCTTTCAGCAAACATGCACTTTACCCTACTCTTTACTCCAGAGCAGCAAAGTTTCTAAATGAGCGATCCTTAGTCACATGAAATACAGTCAGGGTAGCCTTTTTCTATCACAGATTGTACAGACTCACCCAATGACTATTGTCTATCAGAAAATAGGTATACTCACTGAATGCATAAAACACACAATGAGGAGATCTACCACCTTACAGCACAAACTGAATGGTAAGACAAAGTCAAAACAATATAGAAACCAAAATGAATTAATATAGTTAATACATATTTCAGACATGGGAAGAATATCTTGAAATATTTCAAGAATTTCTTGAAAAAAAAATGCCTAAGTATACAAAATATTTACTGTTCTCAAATGCAATTGGGTAGGAGGATGACTTCTCTCATTTTCAGCCAACAGGTCTAAAATTTGCCTTGACTTTTGTGGAGTTAATAGTTTCAGGTAGAGTATTGCACCAGTCTCATCAAAGCTTCTGCACTCCCTAGAACTATCAAGTTTTTGTCTGTCATCTGTGTAACTCATATCCAGCTGAACAAGCTTAATTCAAAATTACAGAAATGTTCCTCCACAGTTAAACACAAATAAATAAACGAAATCAGACAATCCATCCCTTACATTACACTTCAAAAACTCAGAGTATACATAAATACCCTATTTAAGTACATTTCAAAACAAAAATCATGATATTTTATAACCACTTCTTCATAAAATGGTAAACATACCACATTACAACAGTTTACTTTTTTAGCTGTCAAAGTAATTTGCAAATCATATGCACATTTTGGAATAATTTCAGCTACTAGCAAAATACAGTAATGTCAAGCTGAAAAAACAGCAGCCTATTTAACACCACTCACCCAAATAAACAACATCATAAGATAGTTTCTATCTCAACCAATTCAAATAGAGAGAGGAACTTAGATAAGCTGAATGCAATTACTCACTGGAATTTAGCCAAGACACTGAAATTAGCGTATCTACTCTAAGTGCAAGGGAGTTTGGGGGCTTAGTTTCCAAGTCACCAGAAGCATGAAGCAACACATACAATCAAGTTTCATTTCTCTGTGCAACTCAAGACCCAGGGTTTCCAAAAGCCTGAATGCCAGCAATTCTCACAAACTGTTACATTAACAAATAAACACTGACTTCTCTGCCAATGCACTACCCTTTGAGCCTTTCAGCATTTACAAAGGATTTGAATCCCAGTAAAAATAGTGACACTTCAGTGTTTCTCAGGGCTGAGCTCTTCCATGGCCCTCTTTGGAGATGCCCTAGGCAAGTGATGACCTGACCTAGCCGCTTCTGTTCAGCTGTTCAGAGCTAATGGAAGCAAAAGTGTTGCCTTGATGGGGTCAAAGACCTTCTGTTTGAAACTTTAAAAATTTAAGTAAATGAAAACAGGCAACTGTATTCTGCTCTTATTTTAAATACTAGGACTGGCTCTGGCAGAGCTCTGGCAGAAAGCTCTAAGTGCTATCCTCAGTTCTCTCCTTAATATCAATATCCTTATCTTTTTATCTTTTCTATGCTGATTTCTTCATCATTACTCTTACTAGCTTTACTCTCCAAATAGAATCCAGCATTATTCAAAATTATATTTGGAAAACAGTGCATCCCCAAGAACACAGAAACGCTATAGAGCTAGTACACCTGTTGCACAGGACACACTCAACAATGCTTGGTTTTGTCTGTCCTGTTTTTTGCAATTAGACTACAGGCATCTCAAAACAGGCAGAGGAACAACATATCCTTCTGTGGCTTCTATGAAAAACCTAGTACTTATTTTAAGATCCCCTCCTCTTTTAGTTTTGTTGATAGCATCCTTACGAAATCTGCATTTCTGTTTGGAATTAATTTCCTCAAGTCTCAGAGAATGAAGTAAGCAAGTACCATCCATCAACCTGCTTAACATAGGCAGTAGTTATT
Source organism: Numenius arquata (assembly GCF_964106895.1). Taxonomy (NCBI): domain Eukaryota; kingdom Metazoa; phylum Chordata; class Aves; order Charadriiformes; family Scolopacidae; genus Numenius; species Numenius arquata. The sequence goes on along the minus strand of NC_133616.1, from coordinate 69,291,621 downwards.
GTTCATACATACTGTTAATTTAATAAATATCTTCCAGAAGAAATATCACAAGCCATTTTTTTTAAAGGAACTCAAAAGGCAGAAGAAAACCCAGAAAGAGTACAATCACATCCTGCCATCTCATCTATCATTCTAGAAACTAAGAAAAAATTGCTTTTAAGGTGCTGAAGAGGAAAAGCATTCCATGTGGTACTGCACAAACCACGTCAGACAGAAAAGGGTGTAAGTACGGGAAAGCTCTTTCACTCAGTATCCAGTTGGCACAAGCACCTTTTACCTGTAAGCAAAAACAAACTATTTTCTATCTCTTATAGAAATTTCATGCCGTTAAATAAAATTACCATTGTGACAGAGAAGATAGCCTGAGTAAATTAGGCTCAGCATGCTACTGAAATTTAAATCAAGAATATAAATAAGTTATTTTGTTCAAAATCTTGGCTTTAATTTAAAGTGACATCTTAAGAGCACTCTATTTCTAAATACTGGAGGGAATAACTGCCATGCAACTGTTACAAATGGATAGCCTGAAAAAGTACATAGATGTCAAAAAAACCCTCTGTCCACTTTGCATGTTTTTTGATTGAATATTTAAGCACATCTATGACATTCCTGTGTATGTTCCATGTAAAATCGTGAAACAAATAATAGATTTTATCAAGTGAACTTGAAGCAATTTGTTCAATTTCTATGAAATTATAAGATATTTTGCACATTGTCTTCAACAATTTCCAATGCACCCAAAACCCCTTCTCTTTGGGTATCCCACAAATGCCTCCACTCAGGCAATTTATGGCACCAGGTTAGACTCCAGATTATCACTACAACAAGCCTCAGGGTATCTCACTGCTGCTGTTATGGGAACAGTGGTAAATATCTAATAGTCCGTCTTTGCAAGAGAAGCATAATTGCTTCTGCTGAACAGTGGCTGTGTGTAGGTTCTACCAGCTTACGCTCCTTTCAGACTGTGCAGAAGAGCCTGTACTCAGAGCTGCAATTCAGATCAGCCCTTCTGCAGGTCAAAACCAGAAGCCTTCTTACACCCTTATTAAATGCACTGGCGTAAGAGCAGCACCTAGAATTTCTTTCACCAAATACATCATTAATGAATGAAAATACATTAAACTTCTATGCACTTTCAAGAATGCCCTTTCTTTACTTCTGGAACCAAAACAATTTAAGAAACAGATTTTATTGCAGTGGGGTATTACATGCTAAAGATAAATGGTCCAGAAGAAATCAACAGAGCTACTCGCTGAATGACTTAGTGCGCATCATCTGAATATAATCCTACACAATGTCTCTTTGTTCCATGATTATGTCAAATGACACATCTTTTAAAAACATCACCTCTGTATTTCATTATGTCTCTTTCCTGTTACTGTATAAACAAGTCTGAAAGAAAATAAATGCTCTGTAATTTGATCTATAGAAAAATATTTGAGAATGCCACAAGTAAATTTGAGGAAAAAAAGGATTTTTTTGTTTCACAATATTCTGACCTTTTAAAATATCTTTTTAATGAGGATAACTCAGACTGTACAGAGTATTTCTCTACTGTGTTCCTTGCTTTCATTTTTAGATATAGTCGATTAACAGGAAGAGAAATTAAATTGCAAAAGGAATGTTCACAGACGAAGATTCATACATCACACTCCTACAGACATTTTATGGGGGGGGGGAAAGATGAAATTTGACAAAAAAAATCCACAAATATATGCACTTTCTCCACCCTACCCTTGCCAAACTTTAAGTTTTCAGAGTGCTCTTACAGCACTTCAGACACATTTGTTCAATAGAGAATCTTTCCCAAGGTCTGGGCAAGGAAGCAATAAACACAAAAAGGAAATATTGCCTTTAAAAAGTAAACCAGAATAAATGCAAAGCTCTTATAATCATATGAGATAAAGTTACATTTTCCACATGTAAAGAATTGTGGTAAATGAATCAGAGCAGAAAAACCCCTGTAAACAAAAAACATTACCTATAGCATCATTTATCTGCAGAAGACAAGTTTCTCACTTCCCACTTTGCAATTTAGCTTGTGTAAAGACTGAAGAATTTGATACATAAACATGAAAAATCAATTTAATAAATAGTTGAAAGAATTGCAAGCTGAATACCTACTAAAGCTAAAAAAACCCAGAAACTAAAATAGATACCTAACTTTTCTAAATATATCTGTAATCTAATCTATATGTCTATATTGACCATCTTTACACATGATATTGTATGAAGTTAAGGCAAAATTCAGGTTCCAAAGCACAATTTTTCTTGCAAGAGGACCTGGTAATTCAAAATACTCAGTAACACATATGCAGATTGTTTTGAGAAAATCCAACAACTACATATTAATTCCTTAGGCTACGTATTTCTCTTTTTAATGCACTATGAAATGAAAGATCTACACAAAAGCATGGAAGAGTTTGCAGTGGCCTCCTTAGCACTTCATTTGTTTTATAAAACTATTTACAACAGGCCCTTCTTCTGCCTATACAATAATTTCTGAAGTGCTTTTACCAGGAACCAGTTGTTACAGTTTTTGTAAGGACTCAAATTTCTAGCATCTTCTCAAAGATGCTAAGAGAATTCAACAGTTTAGCATTTGTCACAACTTACAAAGTCAAATAAAATTACCTCTTCTTTAGATTGTCAGATAAGGTAGCAGAAACACCTGCAAACTTTCGTAGTTTAAAGATATCACCAAAGTAAACAATGTTTTTGAAACTTTCAGATGCTTATGTCCATCTGCATATTTTGAATCCTTAATGTTACTTACAATACGGAAGGTGTAAAATTACGGAATCACAATGTTTCAAACCACTTCCTTCCACTTACACCATGCATGGAAAATGTATAGTATGAAATAAGTGTACATCCCAAAAGAAGTTTGGAAAATAAATCTATGCCTACCCGAGAACCTCTTTTTTCAAAGAAGAATCACAGAATGGTAGGGGTTGGAAGGGACCTTCAGAGAACATGTAGTCCAACCCCCCTGCCAAAGCAGGTTCACCTAGAGCAGGTTGCACTGGAATGTGTTCAGGTGGGTTTTGAATATCTCCAGAAGGAGACTCCACAGCCTCTCTGGGCAGCCTGATCCAGTGCAGTCCTCTGGCACCCTCAAAGTAAAGAAGTTTTTCCTCACGTTGAGATGGAACTTCCTGTGTTCCAGATTGTGTCTGGCACCCCTTGTCCAAAGAAAATAGGATATTCTGGCCTACACTTAAACAAAGAAGATGTAAACAGTAAGTAAATATAAAAAAAAGTAAGTAATCTCTTTGATATTGATGCTCTGCAGAAAGTAAGTATCTAACTTACTATATAAGTAACATGAGCTTTTACATTAATGAAAATCTTCATCAGTAGAAGTTATCTAAACCAGCACTTTATGGGGTGTTGAGACCAGGCTGCTGACAGTGACAGATAAATATCAGCCTCCAGTGCTGGAAGGAGATTAAAGAAAGTTTGTATGCATGTCTCCCGCTTCCCTGGAAGACAAGACATTGGACTTGATGTCAAGAAATAACCTGAGCTCATTAAATCACAGTGCAACTCTAGGCAAGGCACCTTCCCTCTCTGAGCTTCAAGGTCTCTATCTATAAGACGATATTTACCCAGTGCTGTAAAGCACTTCGAAGGCTGAGGGAAGGGATAACAGAGAAGTCAGAGACAACAGAAACAGTAAGTGCTGTTACTGGAGATAAGAAGAGCAGCATCTTCCTTCTGATATTTTTGTGTGATATATTTCTAAAAAAAAGCTATGGCTATGGCAAGGAGAAAAAAGCAAACAAGAATTACGCCAATCTTTCTTACATATAGGGATAAAAGAAAATCAAGGTTCCCTTCACTATTTCCCCTGTGTTTCTTGTACGAATATTTACAAGCACAAGAAGTACTACCAAAAAAACCCCAGACTACCCTCCTACCCTTTATTAAAGCAAAATAGTATGGGCTTCAGTTGAAATAGATAACTGAAATAAAGTCCAAGTGCAGGTAAGGTGTAGTTCTAATCTGAAAGTAATAGTTCAAATTCCTGAAAAAGAAGGCAGCCTGAGGCTGACCCAAATGGCTTACATAAAATTAAGAACTAACAGACAGTGAAGCTGTAAGGAAAGGAAAGTCCTCACAGCTAAGGCAAAACACAAGTTAGGACTGACCTTGTGATATTTGGACTATATAGTTTGCACAAATAATTGAAATACCGTCTGGTTATGGTCTCAGTTTCTGAAACTGCAGGGTTTTACCCATAACTAAGCACTGAAATAAATTAATGCTGACGTTATGTTATATAAAAATAATTATATTTAAGTGTAAGTCATACAGGGCATGCCTGGCACTTCATAAAATGACTATGCATTTTTAGTTAATTTCCATGCATCGTAATTATTTGTATTTAGAGAAAGAAGATCCACAAATTATTTCTGGTAATATCTCTCCTACTCTGCTTATATTTAAAAAATTAATGTCAGGCAACAGATCAATATTTTATGCAGCACTATTCTTTTAATAATTAATACAACAGGAAAGTGCTGCAAGTAAATTCAGTCAGTGAGCCGAGTGCAGACCTAGAGAACGGGGTCATGAAATGAAGGAAGAAAATTTAATTACGTGTATTGTCACAGCCATTTAACTTTAATTACTTGCAAATATCAGAACAGAAAAATTAAATACCTCAGTGTCAAAAAGTAGCATCAACACAATGACATTGTTCTTTGGAACGTACTAATTACTTTTGCTTTCTCTGATTTCTTTTTTCTTATTATATGTGAATAGTAGTAAGCACTTCCTTGGACAGAGAAAAAGCAGTGGAAGAAGTTTATGAGAAGAACTTTGGCAAGGGCACAAGGAAACAGATAAAGAAAGACTAAAAGAAGGAAAAAGCCTTCAATTCATCTATCTATTTGAGAGCATGCTCAATCAAAATCTAAAATATTTCTAGTTTTCTTTTTACAAAGCGTTCATATCCCATGAGAACTTCAGCATGGGTACAATGGTACAAAATGTCCAATTGCTCCTGAATTGTTCTAGCAGCAGGATATTCAGATATTCAGTTAAGAGTTTGACAATAATTATGAAAGAAATGGCAAAGAGAGAAATTAAAAGCAAAGTTTCCACCCCAGAGTGAAAATAGCATACACTTCTGACATCTGGAAAATTACCGGAGACCTTTCAGTCACAAAGAAAATGTCACTGTATTGAGATGTAATAAATACTTACTTATGACCAGAAAAATATCAAAGTGGACCAATGTCATTCAAATTAATGTAAATGTCAGAAGGAGAGACTCCTGTTGATTGCTCAGCACCATATCTCAACTGTGCATGAAGTTGGCCCAAAGTAATTCCCAGTACTCTCCTTCTGATCTCAGTCTTTTCAAACAGCAATTTCTGCTGGTCCTAACAGAAAACACTTTGTTCTTTAGGGTCCAAATTTTTTTTTTCTGAATGTCTCAGTTGTAATGAGACAGCAGCTAAAACCTTAACACATCAAACATTTCAGAACATGTAACAGATTTTGATGATTATCTTTTATCTTTGAAGTCATGATACAGCAGAAGACATGAGCTACTTATGAAAACAGGTATACTTGCTCCATCAAAAATTAGTTTAAAAACACCAACATAACTCATAAACAAAAAGTCACTATCAGAGCTTGCAAAGACTTCTATAATCTATTGGTAACTGGGCTTTCCTATGGGATTATTAGTAAAATCACTAGTGTCACACCCATATAGATGTTTATAGAACAAGTCAGTGAAAACAAGGTATTTTTCTTCCGTTAACATAAGTATACACGGTCAAATGCATACCTCTTCCTGGGACTTACATTACTATAGTTTTCCCCCCTGCAACCATTGTTGTCTGGCCTTTGTTGCCTTGGGTTCTGATCTGTCTCCTGCACCTGCACCCCTTATTTATCACTGTACTTCTTTCCCTTGCAGAATCAAACTGGGTATTGCCCTTTTACTTAGGTTCTATGGCAAAATTTGCTATTCAATATCTCTGTCTTGTGCAAGTTGGAAATTGTCACAATCCTATCACAGAGATAGGAAAATGGAAAGATAAAAGGGAGGATAAAAGGGGACTGTAATAAAACATATTTACTACCTGGCATTATTTATTATTTGGTCCTCATATATTCACTTGCCTAAGACCCATAACTGTGAAGGATGAAAGAGCGTATTTTTCTCTGCATCTCCTCAGCTCACTGAACAGGAGGTTTTATAAAAATATTTCAGAGAGCAAACATCAGAAAAGGAATAAACTAAGATCTAGCCAGATGACAATAGTGATTCCTGCTATTTCACTAGCTCTTTTGTTCTGGGTGTTTTCTGTTTGCAAATGAATGGATGTTTTTATATTTCTATTTTTACATTAAATGTAATCCTCTCTCAAGGTGCCTACACATCTTAAACTGTATTACACTCATGTCTGTGAGCACTAACTATATTAGAAGGAAGTTTTTAACCTCCTCTGCAAGGAATTTATCTAAATGGCAGATTACATTTTAGAATAGCTGCTTGACCCAGAGAACAAATTCTTCTGATTTTTGGACATGCTTTCAGAAACAGACTGCTACTCCTTCTTTAATCCTCTAAGCTTGAAAATGACAAATCGCCAAATAAAGTTTTATTAACTAAACATACCAGAGGACTACACCACAAACCCCACTTTCTGTTAAAAAGCACATCAATATACATATTCACACACCTTTAACTATTACACTTTGACTACACTTTGACTTTACCCATAATTACTGGAAAAATAACAATTTTCAGCTTTTGCTCAATTATGCATGCTGCCAATTTTGTATTGATAATTCTGGCACTGCTGCAAGTTGAATTGTTGGCAGAAGACCCTACTGCCAACTACAATTTGATGTCCTACACCTGTTGACACCTCTACATTTTATCCTATCTGCCATACACTTTGCCTTAAACCAGATGGCATTTTATCACTTCCTGTCTAGGACTTAATCCCTCATTTTTCTGCATGGCCTTCTCCTACGTAGGAACTTCAGTGGCACCACTAGAAAAGCAGTTGGATCCCTAAAGAAAAAGCTTTTTTAACTCTTCTTTTCTTTTCTTTTGAACAAAAAGACTGGCAAGAGTGTTTTGAGCCAGCTTGTTTGAACAAGGATCCCTTACCTTGCTTTCCACACTCCAAGTGCAGTATCTTCATTTCTTACTGCTGATACAGCGCTCAGTGAGGTCCTGCCTCTCTTTGAGCATCCCTTCACTGAATCCTACAGAAGAATGATGAGAATGCTTTTCTGAAGACTCCCTAGGATGAGAGCATTTAAAGTAAGCTGCTTGATAAGACTTACTCCCAGGCACCCCTAAGCACCTGTGAACCCATGCTCATACAGCAGAGGCAGCACAGAAACCACAAAGTCAATCCATTGAGTGCTACTCACTTTGCACAGCATGAAGTTTTGATGTGAGCAACAGGTAAACTGGCAAAGAATTCTTAAAGCAGATGTTGATGTGACTGATTTTGGTGAAAGATCAAAACTCTGGAAACACAGGCAGCAGTTTGTGTTGACAACTGCCCAAACACATCACAAGATGGTCAGCGAACAATGGGAAAGAAACAGAAATGCACAAGTGTTTAATAAATATTTCATCACATTATCTTCCAAATTGTAACATACAGATTTAGGCCACATTTCTCAGAAGCTGAGAACAAGGAAAAGTTCCCCCTGACCAATACATTGCTAAAACTCTCTTTTATTGACCGGAATTGAAGATAACATATAACCTTGACATTGCAAATTTCTACGGCCTTTTTAGAAGACAGCACATCAACTATGAACTGACAGTAACACTTTTAATTAAGCAGTATATGAGGTCAAAAATCACAGCTTTCTGTCATTGGTAACACCTTTTGTAAACCTTTCCTTTCTATTGAAGACAATTAAGTATTTTGAGGATCTTTTTGGAGTACTATAGTATTTTGAATTACTAATAACCATTTTTAGCAACCTGACTGTATTGTTTGCAAACTGAAGCATGTTTAGCAGACTGTGCTCATCTTATGTGTGGAGTGAAAATGTTACACAAAGGTCAGACAGAAGGGAGTAAATAAACTCAGCAGGAATGATCCTTTTATAAATGCAGTGCTGACTAAGAATATTTGTGTGGTATATGTTGAAAATTTGCAGCTTATTGCCAAAAATACATTCCTAAACAAATTGCCCTGAAGGTCTTGGCTCAAAACCACTATGTTTACCTGCAAACGTGCAACCTATTTTAACAGCTTTATGGTGATGCATTTTACCACAGGATTCCTAGGATCTTATATGAGTAGCTGTCTGGAAAAAAAAAGGCTTGAAAAACAAAGCATATGGTAGCATTTACCTCACCTTCTAGTAGGTCACTTTTTTTTCTAGTTCATTTAACAGTTCATTTCAAGCCCATAAAGCTGTATAACAAAGAACACTTAATTCAATTGGAAAAATGGCGGAAATTGATTTTAAGAGAATGTTTAATTACTCCGGGAAGAATTTGGCTAGGATGCCTGACCTAACAGCCCATCACTCATGGAAAGACATCATAAAAACCACAGGTTTTTTTTTGTTTTGCTTAAATGAGTTGAAAGCACTTCAGCAAAACAGCATTTCCAGCAATGGGGGCTCCCTAAACTCATCTTCCCTTGTACAGAAGTGAGAATAAGTGCTTGGAACTAAAAACCTGGATCATTTGACAGCAACCTGCTGACTGTTCTGTGCAGTCAGCACCGGCCATTTGGAACAACCTATCTCAAAGGGAAAACCTTACACCTCACAGCTTGCCACCTATCACACATGTCTCCTCAGTCATTCCTGCCCTGGTTGCCTGGAGCAGTCTGATGAAGTCGGGAAGGCACCTTCCCACTTTACCTATGGGACAGACGCACACCCTTGCACTGCTTCCCAAGTCTCCCTGAGCTTGTCTGGGAGATGGAGTCCCAGTACAGAGATGAAGACCTAGAACTTGTGCACTGTGTATTAATTGTCAGGGTTCTGGTAGTGGGGAGTACCAGGGCAGACCTCAATGGAAGGAGGTGCCCTGTTGCCAGACACAGTTGATTCCAGACAGCTCCACAATGGACAGGTCCTTCTTCAAGCCCATACCCTGGTGGTGGCCTGGAGCTGCACCATCACTACAGGAACAACAGGACCATTTCGCAGAGCTGGGGAGTCCAACCAGCAGTCTGTGTTGGAATAGCAGGGCACTAGCTAGCGCTCAGCTCGGAAGGAAACCAGCAGCCAGCAGAGCTGCAGTGCCCGTGTGAGAAGCTGCTGCCCAGGCTGCGGAGGGAGGGATGGTGCTGCCAGAGAGTGGGGAGTGACTGTCCCAGACAGGCATCTCAACATCTGGGACAGGGAAACAGAGAAGCCTGATGATGAGTTAACAACACACACTGATCAGACCATTCAAGTTACAGTTCTTCACTCAGAAGAGTGAAATTATCTAAATGAGGGAGGCCCATAGCCATTGCCCCAAGGAGATGCCTCTGCAATGGTGTATTTGGTTTATATGGCAAGGTGTTCTTGGGGGGAGGAAAGGGCTGCAGAAGTGGCTTCTGTGAGAAGACACCAATAGCCTCCTCCATATTAGACAGAGCCATTTTTAACAGGCTCCAAAATGGATCTGCTGCTGGCGAAAGCTGAGCCTGCCAGCGACGCTGGTAGCACCTCTGGGATAACTTATTTAAGAAGTGCTAAAAAAACCTGCAGAACAGCAGCTGGGAGAGAGGAGTGAGAATATGTGAGAGAAACAACTCTGCAGACACCAAGGTCCATAAAGAAGGAAGGGAAGGAGGTGGTCCAGGTGCAGTAGTAGAGATTCACCTGCAGCCCCTGGTGAAGACCATGGTGATGTAAGTTGTCACCACGCAGCCCACAGAGAAACACAGTGGAGCAGATCTCCACCCTGCAGCCCATAGAGGACATCAACTGCACCAGGTGGATGTGCCCTGAAGGAAGCTGGGACCCTGTGTAGAACCCACACAGGAGCAGGTTCCTGGCAGGAACGGAAGCCTGCAGAGAAGATCCAGGCAGGATCAGGTCTTACAGCAGGACCTTTAACCCCATGGGGGACTCAAACAGGAGCAACTCATTCCCGTGGAAAGGATCCACACTGGATCAGTTAGCGAAGAACTGCAGCGTGTGGGAAGGACCCACATTGGAGAATTCTGTGAAAGGCTGTACCCTAAGGGAGGGACCCCATGCTGGAGCAGGGGAAGAGCATGAGGAGGAAGGGGCAGCAGAGATAAAGTGTTACAAACTGATCACAACCCCCCTTCTCCATCTCCCTGCACCACTCAGAGGGAGGAGGTAGAAGAACTAGGAGTGAAGTTGATTGAGAGATTCTGTGAGATTTTGTGATTCTGTTGAGCCTGGGAAGAAGGGAGGGGTGGGGACAAGGTGCTTTTCAGATTTGTCCTTATTTCTCTTTATCCTGCTCTGTTTGACTGGCAATAAATTAAATTACCATCCCCAAGTCAAGTCTGTATTGCCTGTGACAGTAATTGGTAAGTGACCTCCATGTCCTTATTTTGCCCCATGAGCCTTCTGTTGCATTTTCTCCCCCTGTCCTGTTGAGAAGTGATCGAGCAGCTTGGTGGGTACCTGGCAGCCAGACAAGGTCAACCCACCACAGATGGCTATGGCAACATGGGGAAACTGGAGCTAGGGAGATACCACTGATGGCTCCAGAGAGCAGAGTCCTGGGATGTCTGGGCCTACGTCACTTGTAAGTGCTGTCCTCTGTAGGGAAAAAAGCCTTTGGGATGGGCTGATGGAGGCATACATGGAGCAACAGGTCAATCCTGTTGTTTCCACAAAGGAGACACCCCCAAAAAAGGGACAAAGTTTGGAATCCACGATAGATGAATATTCAAACAGCTATGATGGTAGGTATGCATGTTTTGTAGAGACAAGGGGTGGAAGTTGTTGAAATGTTAAACCTGGATCAGGACCTATATCCTGATCCACAGCGACATGGGGTTCAATTACAATGCATACAGATGTTGAAACCACTGTAATGCTCTTGATTTTGGTGTTTTGCAGGAGCGAGGGGTGGAGTTTCACTGAGCACATGTAGACATTGTTACAACATCCACTCCCTTTGTCTGGTAGAAAAGGCAGAGTTTGTAAGACTTGTCTACTAAGGTTACGGTGACACTAAAAGCAGAGCTTGTAATGAATATAAAATTTTGCTGAGGAGAGGATGGAATGTATTGGGCATAATTGTCAAGATTTTGGTAGCAGAAAGGCAGCAGGAGAGACCATTGCAAGAAGAGGCGGAGGGATGCCTACTCCTTTGTTTATTGACAATCAATTAAATTTATTTAAATTACACCAAAATCAGTAAAACAGTTTTGCCTGCAACAAATGTGGCAATAAAATCACACTGTAAGCAAATAAGGAGTAACAGAAGAAAAGGGGGTAATATGAACAGGTTTAAATGCTGGGACTACAGAGAAACAGGGTAATCAGACCTCTGTTGTAGCAGGATAGCATTCAAACCTGAAAAGCTAACAAAGTAATGCTACAAATAAGGTAAACCCACCCCTATATTCCCAGCAGTAATGAAAGAGCACAGCTGGGTTCTGCTTCCTGCAGCTGCGTTTTTCTCAAAACTCATTTAATGGTACCAGCTAACAGTGTGGCTCCAGCTCCCTCTTAATGGCTATTTTAAAGGAAATCTGTCTCCTCTTCTTAATTTAGCCACAAAGTGCTGCACCAAAAGAATGAGAGCAATTCTGCTGTGCATAGATCATCAAGCATTGCACAAAAGATCCAGCCTTGCATTAGAAAGTATGACTTCACAGTATTCCCTGTAATACTTGCAATAAACACTCTCTCCCACCTAATCCTCAGTTTAACAATTTTGCAAAAGCTGAAGCACACATGGCTCTGTGTTTCTAGAACCTGCTATAGGGAAGTTTTTATTCCTCTTCAGCCTTCTAAGAAAATCCAATGGATTGGATTTTACCGCTTATTTACATGGCATAATCTAAAAAAAAAAAAAAAAGTGAAAAAACTTATATATAGATGTAGAACTGTTATGTAAAAATAAATCCACAGCAATCCACCTGCAGTTCATATTAGGGTCATTGAAATTAAGTTGGAAACTATTTTAAAATCCACTGTATTTTTCTGAGATTAAATTATCAGAAATTTCCTTGCATTAGTAGGATGGTTCTGTATTTTAGTGAAGAAATCTGTATTAAGAAAAGTTGAAATTACTTTCCCAAGACAACAAAACCTTTTAGACAACCACAGACCATGGAATAAACAGTGTTTTTTACTTTTGCTCCCATATGCACCTGTCTATTAAGACTTATGAAAACCCTCTGTGTTAAAAATAAAATTCCCCATAATTTTGTGCATAAACTAAAGAAAGAAGATACTAGTGATAGTCACCTACTCCCTTTTTCAGAACTATAACCACTTCTTGCCCAATGGACTTCAGCATTTCAGCTCCAAATTTATCTTTCACTCACGATTATGCATATATCTAACTGTAATAGTTGCTTCTATAAAAATACAAATGCTTAACTAATTGCAAACCATTAAACTGAGAGATGTATGAACTGACAAATGGATAAAGCATGAGATTTACAAAGTTCTTCAGTCTATTTTATGATCTCCTCTGCTTTCTTCTGGCCTTGCTCAAGTCCGTTATGTTCTGTATAATTCTTTTTTCCAGCCTACGAAGTGACACTGTCTCCCTCCCACTTTGAAACAATGAGCTGTTTGGACAGAAAGCAATCTCTGGAAGCTCACAGGCAATACAGGAACTGACCCTCTGTTTTTAGGTAACAAGAATTTTGTCTTAAGTTTCAGGAGTTGATCACATCTTCTCCCACTGTCTTTGGCACAACAAACCAGGAGCTGTTGCTGCCTCTTAATGCATGCCTCATCATAAAAAAATTCCTATCTCAGGATTTGCAAGAGAAATTTTTGTGTATGGTGTAGAAGACCTGGAAGTAGTCGCTACGGCTGTAAAATACAAACAGGTAAGATTCATAGCTGAGCAGGATAGAGACTATTAGCTGGAATGGACTCAAGTACAAATAAATGCTAGACAGGGTATTACATTACATATCATGGAAGAAAGTCTACAAAGACTGCATGTTGATAGTCTTACATAAAGTTCACCTATCACCACATTTGATTGCTACTACTTAACAAAATGTCAACTAATTGAAATCCCAATTTTAATTAACTTCAAAGGCATAAAATCTAGGATTTTTGAACTGGACCTACAAGCATTTTTAGCTTTTTTTCAATTTTTAGTAAAGAGGTGTTGCATGTGCCCTTGGTGAAGAGACCTCAAAGCAGAAAGTACCTCATTCACAATGGTATTGCCTAGGGACATGCAGATTTAACAATTCCAAATCTGGTCCTGAGTTTGAAATATTGTCTTGTCTGCATATGAAGTCCAAAACGTATGCAGATAATGTAGTTAAATACTTGGGTTCTGGCCTTAAATGAGAATATATTTTCAAGTAAATGCAAGCATTACTATCAAGTGCCCAAGTTCACAGTCTAAAGGACTATTTACACTATTCAGCAGTTCCCTACATGAATATTTAGTAATTGCTCAGTAGTATGAGAAAGACTGTGGAATGAAATTTTAAAACTAAGGACCAAATTCTGCTACTCTTTACTTGCACAGTAAAATACTAAGTACACTCAAATAAATGTAACTAATTTTTCATATGAATAAGAGAAGCAAACTCTGCTCCTAATTTTTCTTCGTAAATGCTAAATTTTTTTAAAAATAAAGCACATCTAGTTGTTCCCTTGATTTATAATTAACCGTGCAGAACCACCACTCCTCCAGAACGGCTGCAAAAGGTCTTTATTATTAGCAGGAACTTTCATGAAAAAATCTGAAACAAAAAATTTTCTGTAAAAGATTTTGGCTTTATGAACTTTCAGATGGTGAGGTCAAAAAAAGTTTGCTTGAGCTTTCTCTCATAAGCTGAAGATAAAATACTTTAATAAAAGTTATTCTAAAAATAAAGCGATATGAGGAGAGATAGTGAAACATAGCTTGCACTGGAGTGGAAATCTAAAATATAAAGAGGAATGTGATCAAGTATGGAATCTGGGAAATCACTGAAGTGAGTTTTAAAGTCAAATAGTCCAGTAGTCAAAACAAAACGAAGAAAAAAAAAAAAAAAAAGCCAGGAGACCAACTAACACAAAAGACCATAGAGAAGGTCTTTTAAACAAAAAGAAAGCCTGATTAAGGAAAGTCAGAAGCAGCTGTACAGACCGGAAACAAATGAGAGCTAAATATTGTCTGTTTCCTGTCTTTGTAGAAGTAGTTTATACCAAACATGTATAAAGACAATGACAAAACAGAAAGATGACAGAAGCTGCAAGTAAATTAGGGAATCTGGAGAAGAGAAGTGAGCATTTTGTCCAGCTACTTTCTGAACTTCAAAAATATACAAATTCCAACTGTAAAGAACTCCACTGCTTTGACATGTATGAAGAAATACCATTTTTTCATCTGAATTTCTCACTACTTATTTTTTTGGATGCCTTTTATTTCATATATTGGCAAGAATAGCCAACAATTGGTCCATGTTTACCCTTCATGTGTAACTTATGCGTTTAGAAATCTTTATCATGCTGGATCAGTTTTTTTCCAGCTAAATAATAGCCCACTTTCCCGCTTCTTATATGCAATCCGTCCCATACTTTGATCACTCATTAGCATTTTCTGAGCAAATTCTTGGTGTTTGTGAATTTTTAAATATGAGGACCGTGGGCCTGAAAGAGACAGCATGCATGCAAGCAAGCAGATGTGCATCTAACATTAAACTTAATTTTTCAATGCTCTTGGGCACTGAACTAAGGTTTTCACGGAACTTGTTATTATAATCCCAAAATCTCATTGCTGATGAATAAAGTGCCCAGTTAAGAGCTGCCTTTTTTCATTTTTTTTCTTTTTTTATGTCAAATTAGGATAATTTTTGTTGTATGCTTTCATTACCATTTATCTACAGTGAATTTCCTGTGCTATGTTAATGTCCTGTTACTAAGCTTCATAGTCTTTCTACAACTCTTCACAGCTGGCCCTTCTCATTACCACTCTAAACTTAATATCACAATGAAATTTTATCACTTAACGAGTAAATTCTCTTTTGTGTTACTTCAGAATATGCAGAATAGCATGGATTCACTGGGGGGTCCATTGATGTCATCTCTACAAACCATAAAATAATAGAACAATCACCATGGAACAGGCCAGTTACCGCTACCCTGTTTAATATTTTTTATATTAAACAGTTTTTCTTCTTACAATGTACAGTTTTATTGAGGGTATTTGGTGAGGACACCTGCCAAAAGTGACCTCCACATGCTTCCTCAATCAGACTGCTTCTGAAGGAAGGTGGGTAAAGAGCTCCAGTAACTTGTGAGATATGTCATCTATTTTCAACAGCTGCATGGGGTTAGCCCAATACTGCATATTTATCCATGGATCTTCTAATTCTATTCTTTATCAACTCTTCCATTAATTTACTTGGTACAGGTATTACTGCAGCCTTCCTAGATATGTGGAAGGATAAGGAGAAACACAGCCAGTAACATGCAGTACTAGAGGAATAATTAGAGACTGTGATCATCTTAGACTGTGGAGATGTTCAGACTTCCTGATGCCCACACTCTCCAAGTCTTCACTGTCAAGTGGGTGAGATGGTAATGAGGCGTGATTGTCCTCAGAAAATTAGCTATTTTAGAGCTGAACATAAATTTCATGGCCGAGAGATCATTCTGGGATACTCCATCCTTTTGAGAACTTCCTTTGCACCATAAGTCTCCTGAAAGTTTAAAGCATCAGTTGGAATGACTTTGCCCCCTGAGAAGGGGCTGCATGTCCTTAATACCACAGGGGATTAGCAACTTTTCTGACACAGACATTTTATTTGTGTGCCAAATATTAATAGGTGTGTAGATCAATGAAATTATAATTAGAATTTTAAATTACATTGGCCCTCAACAAAAATGGTCATAAAGAGAGTCTGTTTTGTGTCAGTGGAAATAACTTCTGACTATTAAAATGTTGTTCTTCTCCAAGGGTTACTGCAGATGCTCTCAAGACTGATTAAAAACTCCAGCCTCCAAAATCTCTACAAATATTCACTAGAATTACTGTAGACAGTGTTTGCCAAAACCTCTGAATAAGAATCGAAGTCCATATACATACACTCTTATCATTTCTGTGTGCTTCTGCCATATATTCTCAAGCTGGTGTTTGGTACTCTTACTTCACCTTGCAGGAGAAGAAATACATAAATAATTTTCAGCTCTTAAAATACTAGTCAGATTTACTGATGATTCCCTGACCTCAAAGCTACCTCTCATTTTATAAAAACTCAAGCAAGACTGCCTGCTGATCTGTTAAAAGTCTTTAAAAGTCACATCCTGGTTTCCGAGGAAGCTGGTTAGGAAAATAAATCCTATCTCAGGGATGGAAGGGTGAAGAGGGAGAGAGAGGAACAGCAAGAGAGATCACAAGCATAATCTTAACTCAGATGTCATAATATCAACTCACTTGAGGACTAGTGCTTGGATCAAAAAGCGTATGCTCACACATGACAGTCAAGCAGATTTCAGCATATAGTGCAAGCTGAACTGATAGCAAACCTCAAGGGTTAAAAAATTACTGCAAGAAAACAGATTTTAGCTGAGGATAAACAATTTTCATATAACAAAGGAAGCATAAGGAAAACAAAATAGAAGTGTCAGAAATTGTGAAAGCATGACAAGAAAAGAAAACGGGGTGCTGAATGTCTGAATAACAGCAATGCTGTGATGAATGTATAAATAGACAGGATGATTTGTTGGCATTATGCAGCTGACATTACTATGCCCATTAAGTAGCAGAGGAGTGCATCAAGAAAGAATTATAGAGTCAAAGTGAGTATGGAACTACACCCAGCCTCAAACCGTGCCTGCACATGCATAAGTAGGCACACCATTCAGATTTACGGTGATTTAAGCTAGAAGCAAAAAGTTACACAACCTGTGCAAATGGGAGCGTTATAACTGGAACACTCAAACTTCAGGAAAACAGGCTGTGCTCTTCTGAGATGTTTAGAAGTATTTTATGACTACAAAATGTCAAGGAATTACAGATTATTAAGCATAAATGTTATGCACAGGAACAGAGGAAGAAAAAGCAATATCATTAAAAGTGAACTTTGTACCCCTTTCCTGACCATGGGAAATCTTATTTCTCTTGACTGTTGGCTAGATTGATGTCAGTTTAAAATTACAAGGAAACACTCACAGTGTTTGTACTTCACTGTACATTCAGGTTAACTTATTTTTTGATACATGAATATCAGTATATGGATTTCTCCTCTACCACAATTCTCAAACTCAATTGTGTAGCACTTTTCAACATTTTTAAGGCATGGAGAATTGTTTTGGCTTTTTTCTACAACTACTTTTTCTACAACTATACCACATAAGCATAATGGTCCCAAAGAGATTTTTCAGTGGCTGTTTAAAAAAGGAAAACAAGCTACCAGGTGATAGAAATAGTCCATTCAGGTTTTGACTAGTAGATGCTTGGATTTACAATGGTGGCCTAGAAACACTTATACATAAATAAAACTGATTCATGTATTACCTACTTCTTGATAAGACAGTAAGCACTTGGGATAGCTTACCTACATTTTTATATGTGTGCTTGTCACTAGGTTAATTTTTCAACCTTTTTTTGGTGCTGGAACAGTAAAAGGTCAAATGTTTTTTAGCCATCTGTTCCCACTATGCTATGCTTATCTCCTCATAAAGAGAAGCAGCTTCACCCACAGTGCTCTTTGATTGCTTTGTACAATATACCACCAGCCCGACTGTGCCAAGCATGCCTGCTGTGCAAACCAGCTCGTTTCTCCCTCTGAACTAATTGCATCCACTGCTCCAAGTTAACGGAATATTTTTTCTGTATCACCTTTACAAACCACAACAGCTGTTGCAAGAAAGCCTGCAGTGCATACTTTAATGCTTGTGGCCTCTTCCTCAGTTGTGGCTATGCAAAACATCCTGGGATAATGTGCTTCTCTAGAGGGTGCCAGCTCATGAAGTACAAGACATAGTCAATGTAATCATATTAAAACTATAAAAGTCACCTTAAGCCATGCGTCTCATAAGTTTCTGATATAAAGTTTGTCCAAGCTTATGCTTTGTCATTTGTATAAATTCCAGACAATAAGAATGATTCTGGATCAAGACATAAATTTAAATCTTTCTGATAGAGTTAAATATGTAAAATTCATAAATATATTTCCTCTGGGACTTTCTGGAAGAGCTCAATTGAAATTTCTTCAGAGATTCTTTTCAAAGAAAAAAAGCTCTGCTGACTGAGCTGTCGATTAAAAGAGCTTTTTAATTGAAGATCTTTAGATTTTAATAGTAATTTAAAATAACAACAAAGTTTATTAAAATATCCTCCAGTATCTTTAAAATTATTCAATACAGCAATTTGTATTACCCAAAATCAGTGAAGCTGTGAAGGAACACAATTAAATGTGATCTCCTAATGTCTCCAATATATTGTCTTTGTAGAATATCTTGATATTAAGAATGGCTAATCTCTTCATTACTAAATTAGCTCTTTCCTACCTACAGAACACTGATTAAAAGCTCAAATCGCCATTTGTTGAAGAATTTCAGTTATAGCAGTTTCTCTTTCATTTACAGATAATGCCTGCAGGAATCGCACCCTCTTTTCCTTTAATATTCCCCTTCTTTAGATATTGTCATATCTACCTCATTCTCATTCTGGGACAAAAACCTGCCTTCTGAAATTTCAAATATAATGATATTCTACTCATTTTAATCTTGCAAAACTGCATTGTCAAGCCAAAGTTTCCAAACAGGAAACAAAACCTCCTTATTCAGATAGAGAACCACTTACAGAGTATATAAATACCACAGAATCATAGATTGGTTAGAGTTGGAAGGGACCTTGAAGATCATCCAGTTCCAACTCCCCTGCCACGGCCAGGGACACCTTCCACTAGACTAGGTTGCTCAAAGCCCCATCCAGTCTGATCTTGAACACTTCCAGGGATGGGGCATCCACAGCTTCTCTGGGCAACCTCACCATCCCCACAATAAAGAACTTCTTCCTGATATCTAATATAAATCTCCCCTCTTCCAGTTTAAAACCATTACCCCTTCGTCCTATCACTGCATGCACTTGTAAAACATCCCTCCTCGTCTCTCCTGTAGGCCCTCTTTAGGTGCTGGAAGGCTGCTATAAGGTCCCCCCTCGAGCCTTCTCTTCTCCAGGCTGAACAAACCCAACTCTCTCAGCCTGTCTTCATAGGAGAGGTGCTCCAGCCCTCTGATCATCATAATGGCCTTTCTCTGGACCGTCTCCAACAGGTCCATGTCCTTATGTTAGGGGCCCCAGAGCTGGATGCAGTGCTCCAGGTGGGGGTCTCACCAGAGCGGAGTAGAGGGACAGAATCACCTCCCTGAATCTGCTGGCCACAGTTCTTTTGATGCAGCCCAGGGTGCTGTTGGCTTTCTGGGCTGTGAGCGCACATTGCCGACTCATGTTGAGCTTCTCATCTACCAACACCCCCAAGTCCTTCTCCTTAGGGCTGTTCTCAATCCATTCTCTGCCCAGCCTTTATTTGTGTTTGGGATTGCCCAGACCCACATGTAGGACCTTGCACTTGGCCTGGTTGAACTTCATGAGGTTTGCGCAGGCCCAACTCTCAATCCTGTCCACATCCCTCTGAATGGCATCCCTTCCTTCCAGTGTGTCAACTGCTCCACACAGCTTGGTGTCATCAGCAAAATTGCTGAGGGTGCACTCAATCCCACTGTCCATATCTTTGACAAAGATGTTAAACAGCACCAGTCCCTGTACTGACCCCTGCGCAACTCCTCTCATCACTGGTCTCCATTCAGACATCAATCCATTGACTGCAACTCTTTAAGTGCGGCCATCCAGCCAATTCCTTATCCACTGAGTGGTCCATCTGTCAAATCCGTGTCTCTCCAATTTGGAGACAAGGATGTTGTGCAGGACTGTGTCAAATGCTTTGCACAAGTCCAGGTAGCTGACTTCAGCTTCTCTTCCCCTACTTTTCCATAATGTAGGAAAACAGGAAATAATGTACAAATTGGAAAAAGCCAGAAAGTGCTGGCCATGGTGTCTAGCTCAATAAGAAAGCTGAAACAGGACAGTCACAGGGTGAACAGAACTTAATCTGTACAAGTGCTGGTGTTTGCTTACAGACAGTTTTATTATACTCTTTTACCATCTCACTGCTAATTTTAACTATCTAGAAGTTATAGCAAATGGCACAAGTACCTCCAGTTCATTTCAGCACAAAATGCCCAAACTTAGTTTAGTACACAGCTGTGTACACAACGCTTAAACATAGCCTTTGCACTGCTCCACGCTCAACTGGTGTCTTCACTAAGCACCATCTGTCTTATAGATGACTGCTTGCAATTACAGCACAAGTTCTGACTTAGCACTGTACTACCAGGACAGCACAAGCAAAGCTGAAATAACACTCAAACCACTAAACACAACCTTTAAACTTTACCTAAGAGACTGAAGACAGTTAGGTCACAATTCAGCATGGGAATTTTTATTTTTTTTTCCCCTGCAGGAAGTTATTTCTTCATTTGAGAACTCAAATAATGTCATTAAAACAGTTTCAGGTGATTTGAATAGCAGCAAGTATCAACTAGCATATATCAACCCAAATACTGATTTTAGCTCTCGTCTATTTAGTAACGGCCAAACTATCTATTGTAATTTTAAAAATATTTTAATACACCTGGTAACTTAATACCTCAAGAGTCACTGTATTTTGCATTTTCACTAAGAATTTAAACCCATTAAAACACGAGTTGCAATGCAATTCCAATAAAAAGGTCAGGGCCAGCAGAATACTCTTTTCCTTTAAAGAAAGACCAGATAAGAAGTACAGAGTGTTAATTCAGACAGTATGTAACTGCAACTGTTAAATTCCGTGATCCATGCAATTCAGAATTGAAGTATGCACAAAGAAGTAAATCTGCTAGGAACGTTTTTGATATTCCTGCTGTTTGCTCATATTTTTCCCCAAGAGCTTAGAGCACAATCATTTGCATCACTGCTTCATAACTCAATGCCTCAGAACTTTCTCAGAAAGAAAATCTGACTCACCCCAGTGATAAACCTTATCCAACAGTTCGCTTCTGCAAAGTCTTAAATCCTCTATATAGGTGCACACTGCAAGGGAGTGAAGGTACACAGTACCCTGTTAACAATTAGATTCTGAAAGGCCAATTTGTGACCTTTCAGGCTAATCATGTAGTTACATGTTTTTATCCATGTTCACGTACAGAGGGCTTCAGATTAACATCGCCACACTTACCTTTGCCCCTTCATCTATAAAATTTTGTATGAAATAAAACATTTTAAAATCCAGAAAACTGTTATGGGCAAACTAAGTTTCTATAAAATCACATGTAGATGTGATTTATACCTAATCTTTCTGGTGTAATAACCTCCTACATTAAGAGCAGATTTGTTTGCGAACAGCCAATGTTTTTTTCATTTCCTATAGTACACAAATACATTTTAATATCTTAGTGAAATCTAAAGTGATAGTAAAATAAATCTAAAGTAATGTTTTTTACTGGATTTTTTTAATACTTATTAAATATCGGTCATTCTTATGAAATTATGAACATTTTGGAAAAACACATTTCATTCGAAATCACAGAGCCAAAGAAGAAAGCTTAAGAATATTAATTCTAATTGGACTTTTTCAGAATACCAATTCTAAGCATGTAAAACACTAACAGTCTCTCTCTGCCTGCCATTTTATAATTAATATCATTCCACCCTTAAAAAGTAACTAACAGTATTTAACAAATACTATTATATTCTATGCTTATGAAAAAAATATGTATCCAGCCAGATTTTTAGGGACAAGTGTAACTATAACTGCAGTGGGAATGATCAGAATATCCAGCAAATGTTTAATATTTCAGTTTTGCATACTGAAGCTCCTTTCTATCACCATTTAGTAGTACCATCTCAAAACCAGAAAAACATTTTGTGCAGCACAGTCAATGGTACTGCTCACTTTTCCAAGAGTTTCTTGGCATAGTATCTTACTTTACTTTCATTACATTACTTTTACTCATCCTACCACTTCAAAGTCTTTTTCAGTTCCATTTTGCATTAGGCAGGATTTCAGAATTTTAAAATAATCAGCTGGATGTTAAATGATCCATAATTTTTCTGTCCATTATTTTCATAAAGCAAATATTTTAACAGCTTCAGGAATACTAATTACATTTTACGCTCCACTACCAGGCCTAAAAAAAATTTAGGAAGGTAAAATGCCAAAATACAGATGTATTTAGTTCACATCCCTTGGACTTTCAGTAAATTCTCAGGCCGTATGGCTAGCTTTAATTCAGTTAGTACTAAACAGCATTGGCTTCAGCCACTGTTTACCAGAATCCTAACCACACTTACATAGCACATGCTGTGACCACACACTGCTGTGGTGAGATTGCTACTGAGATTTATATAAGAGAGACTGATTAAACTAGTCTTCCTAGTTCCATAATGACAATATACAGACCAGATAAATAACTTCACTTCTGTCATTTCAGACACTTGCTGAAATCAGAAATAGGTGAGGTAGAATATGGATGACTAGTATGTCAGCATGGTGTATTTAGATGTTTGTCAGGTGTTTCTGAAAGGCACACCTCAGGTGATGTTCTAATTACATCAGTGCAACCAAAATAACTTATTTTTAATACAGAAAGTTAAGTAAGAGGAGAACTTATCCTGAGCTATTATTAGCTTTCTGCACCTTAGTTACTCAATGCTATGCTTGGCAGGTTAAAACAAATATTTTAGTTCTACACGTAATACAGAGTCTTTTTATGCCCTTGCATTTACATTGGTAATACATAAAATTTTGCTCTTTGGAACACTGCAGTTTTGAGTTTAAAGAACTTTTCAACTATTGGACAAAACTGGATCAACCACCTCTCTTTTCACTTTTTTACTGTTCAATGAATTCTGCTGGTTTATGTAAGACTGACTATCTTCTTTACACTTATTAAAATAAGCATAGAGTTCACAGCAAAAAACTGTAACATGAGGAACAAAATTCCAGCATGAAGTGGTTTAAAGACGGTACCTGGGAAATACTTCGTATCTGGTGTCTTTCCCATATGGAAATAGGACTTCATGCTGTTTTACTTAATTCCCTTGATTATTCTTATGAGTTATCTGTTGTAATCAACCATTGTTTCACTAGCTGGTTAGCTCCTGATTAATTTTTCTCAGCAATAATGTGGGAGAGAAGCAGAGAGAAATAAGTGCTAATAAGGAATACAGTGAAATGAGACAAACATCCCTACCAAAAAAATCTAGGTACCATAGTAAAATTATACGCAAAATACTAGCTTTTCTTTAAGCAAAGAAATACTGTCAATTTCTTTCAGGTTCAGCTATTTTTATTTTAACAGGTCATTAGAATCTAAATTTAGCTTAACAACTGATTAGGGAAAAATAAAATTTTATAGTTTACAATACAAGATTAAAAATAGGTTCTACCATAGAAATTATTAGAAAATAGTAATCTAAGATGAGTAAGTAGCAGTTCAGAAGCTACCCTCAACACCATAACGAAAGAGAAATCAAAGATGATGCTATCTAGAAGGGACAGATAACAAAATACATTGTCTACATGCAGTCCTCTCTCATATCATAATGCTCCTACTGATCTGATCTGCCAAAAACACTGACTATGGGCAGACTGAGGTAGTAAAGTACCATAAAGCATCAATCACCTGGAAAATACTCAAATAACTGATCTTCCAAAAATCAAAATCCACTACCGAAGACACTCTAGCTGTCAGCAGAAGGAAAATCCAAACTAAAGCAATGATCAGGTTTCAGCCTTATAGAGGAAGGTGGCATGAACTTCAAACAATGTTGAATTACACTCAACAGAAGTAAATAACTTAAGTCAGTTTTCAAATGACTGGACTAAAAAAACACCTTTAGAAAATATGCAATACAGTTCTGTTTGTTTCAGGTTTTGCAGAGATTACCGGTTTTACATGTATCCACAGAGAGGAAGTTCTGTCAGCAGCAAGCACATAAGAGAAGGGAAGCAAAAAGGAAGGCCATCTAAAACACCTAAGCTACTCCCCAAGCTAATTTTCAAGAAAGGCACACTAATCACAGTACAAATTAATAGAAAAGGGCTGCAGTGGAATAGTAGGCTGGAGTTTAGCTGCAACCATTGGATCTTATCTTTGAAGATATTAATCTGTTTTTCCCAGCCAAACAAACAAAATGAAAAAAGGAAGCAGCAAGAGAACAGGAATAATTTGGCTAACAAAGCTAACACTATTTTTGCAAGTTTTAGAAGGAACGAAGTTTTAGACAAGAACGAAAACCAATTTTTCTTTTATCTACACCTCCCTCCAAGTGAGCCGATCAGGAAAAAGTATTTTCTTCTACTTTCTCTAATACAGGAATATACTCTGCAATTAAGAATAGCCAGTTTGCAGTTTGTGATTTTTTACTTTTGCTGGCAAATTTGGTAGAGCCCAACTAAAGAGATTATGAATGGAAACAGTTTTTCACTTAAAGGCAAGCCATGTATCCGTGGTCACGTGCCTCAGCATATAACAAATGTTCTGCAGAATTTGAAATGGATTGCAGTGAAATGAATTCCATAAAATCTATTCAGAAAGTTGCAGTTAAATTTAAATACATTGAAATGAATCCCATAAGTTCCTGGATGTAAATTCCATCTGTTTCACTATCTTCCTCTGAAGGCCAAAATAATTTGACTAAAACCTAAAATCTACTCTTCTGTTTCACTTACACCAATATAACCTAATTGCTATACTATAGTAAAAGCCTAAAAGCAACTCCCAGATTTGATATAAAACAGATTTCATCCCCTAAACCAAATTACTTATAAGACTTACAGTAGCTCTTTTTTTGAATTAGCAGCATGTCAACTAACGCTACTCCATTTAAATTACTCTAACATCATAATCATAAGGCTATGGTTTTTAACTTTGCAAATTGCCACCTCCTCTGTCCCCCCCTTTTCACTGATCAAAAGGTGAACCAAAAATGAAGAGAATTTTTTCGTTAGTAAAACTGTTGGTACTAATGCTTTCTCTACCATATACTTTCAATAATGACCCTGAATGAAAATGGCAGCTTTGTCAACAAATTACACCTGGACAAATAATCCTAGTCTTATGAATATACTTAAAGAAGAGAAATAAAATCCCACTTTATACCACCCAGCGTGCAGTATTTTTATACATCTTGAAAAACATCCCTCCAAGACACACTATTGTAAGAATATATGGCTAGAAATGTCTTACAGGCATAATGCCATCTACAAGAACCCAAGTGATCAGGACAAAATTTTGATCTGTAGCAAAACTTCTCCTCTGTGTGATTTTGGACAGCAAAATTGACCTAGCTGATGGAAACAAATCTCTCAAAACACTTACATAATTATGATTTCACACAAAAAGGCTGCAGTCCCCAGAAGTTTCAAAAAAGCCCAATAAAGGAGGAACTGCAAACTAAGCACGAACTAGAACAAAGACTGGAGTTAAGACAGCTACCTACACATATTCATTGCATTTGACATTTCAAGGGGGTGCACACCTTTTCTTTCACAAGGGCAGAAGCCCTTCACACCTCCAGGAGCTGTGTGCTCTGTCACACCCCAGCTCCCTACCAGAATGGCCACAGGGAAACTGGTCGGAAGCCAAATCAAGAATCTCATTGTAAGAACCAACACAGGAGGAAACCTAAAGCAATGGCAGCACTAAACTTCAGGTAGCAATTTGACTTCCAAGCATATAACCCAACTACTTACAAAGAATCCAACCACTGACATTTTTCCACTTCTAGATTTAGGAGGAGTTGGTTATGAATTATGTATAATTTTCAGATACAAAACTGCAGTGTGCAAAACTACAGCGTTTTCTAGAAAATCTGTAATTTGAGCATTTAACTCAGACACACCATTACAGTACATAAAGAAATACCTCCTGGTGTGTTTACATAACAAATATAAATGAGTTCAGTTAAATTATAAATTTAGTAACAGGAGAAAAACTTACTGAATAACAGCAACCAAGTCACACAAGATTAAGTTTTACCTTCAAAACTTACATTCAAGACTCCTGTGCCAAAGTCACATTCAATTATCCACTAAAAATTTCCTTGAAAAGTAGTATCATACCATTCACAATTCAGCAACAGGATCCTATGTCCACTAATGTTATCAACATTGTACTACAATTTAGGGTGTTTTCATTAGGGCAGGGACAGCTGTAATAATTGTATAACCACAGCTTAAGCCTTTTTGGCAGTTGATGTTCCTAAGAAAAAACAAAAACAAACAAACAAACAAAAAACCCAACAAAACTCCCAAACCACATATCACCAGTATTTATTCTGCTTAAATTCTAAGGAACAACTGCCAAAAGTCAGAAAGTTTTTAATATGGTGGAGACCAAATATGTGGGAAAGAATGTGGTGCTTTCGTAAGAGGCTACAAATTTCTACTTTCAGCTTTCCTGTTACTGCAATGCAAAATACTTATGCAGGAGAAAAAACCTGCTAATTTCATTGTATATGTTCTAACATCTTAGGCAAAAATTTTCTACACAAACCAGTTATCAATTTGGGGAAACAATTCAGTGTGAAGTCAGATTCAGTAACTCAAACCAAACAAAACCAAATTTCAAGTGACAAAGTGAAACCCCCCAATATTTACAGTTGTCATTCTCACAATCTTATAGGTTATTTTATTTAATTGCTCAAGTTTTCTTTATCTTGTCAGCTGGTTATAGCTGAGAAGAAAAAAAGATTTTCATGATTTTCATCCTCACAAAAACACTCCCTTCTGGCTGATCAGAAAGTAAGCATCTATTAGACACACTTAAAATTTTTATTTTACATATTATAACTCACTTGCTTGGGAAGCCGGAAGAGAGAATTTTTGTAAAATATATCTTTAGCCTGACTCCATGTGCCGTCGATGATGATCATGACAGATGGACTAGCAGACATCACAGCAACTTCTTCCAAATTGGTTGCTTCAGCTCCAGGATACAAAATTAGAGTATTGGGACTTCTGCACACAGTTGCTAATTCAGGATACCTTCAATGCACAGACACACAAAACGAAAATAATTATTAAGAGTTTTCATGATAAATACATACTTGCTGATATTCCAAGTTAGTAACTCCCACTCATCTTCTCCAAAATTTACTTAAGTTTCAAAAAAGGTCTACTGCTCTGCTGCTTTTTCTTTCCAGCACCTCAAAGGTTGGTTCTCCCTCAGCTTCTAAGGGGGGAGGAAAAAGCTACCCACAAAAGTAATCAATGAAAGCTTGATAAAGCAATATATCAAGAATATTTTATGATGCTTTAATCATTAAGCCTCTAATTTCTATTTGAACCAAAGATGTTTTGAATTGTTTACAAAAATTTAAAATATGCATTCTAGCAAATTTTGTTCAAGCACTTGGCACAAAAATACTGCAATCATCCCATTTTGAACCTTGTCTATATAAAGAACATCAGCAATTCATGGTCCACATCTATAGGACATTTTTGAAAAATTTTGCCATCTCTATTAATTTATTTTTTTAATTACTATTTTTACAGTTACAGTCCCCCAACTTGTACATTCTCTTCTTCCTTCCTGTTGGCTTTTACATTTGGCACTGGTACCAGAGGAATAACTACTGTCTATTCGTGTTCACTTAATGTACATGGAAATTCATGAAGTTTTTGCTGGACACCACTGTAAGTTCATAAAAATTTGTGAAAGGCATTGTAATTTAAGTGGCATTAGAAGCCTCAAAAACCACCTAGTCAAGTAGTCTAGTAAGGGGGAATCTGAGAAAAAGCTGGCCTTGTAACAAAGACTGCATTACTTGTCTTGAATCAATTTCAGCAGTCTCATGATGTATTCTTCAGAACTGCCTCGATCAGACAGCAGGAAGAAATACAAAGCAGAGGCTGTCTGAAGCACGTGACAAATAAGAGATTAATTCTGCATAGTACCTCAGAGGTTATAAAGAGTAACTGATATGGTAGGAGGAGAAGAGCAATATGTAGTTGAAATAGTGTGTGACTACTTATGCCCTGAAGTGGAAAAGGAAGCCAGTACAGCTTATTGGAGAAAATAAGGTGTATCAGAACAAGGTTAACAATTGCCAGCACACAGTGGGCTCTCCATGTTACCTATGAAGAACCACTAGGTGTTAGAGCATGGATACAGAAACAGGCAGGATGTAGATATGGGAGTTCACACAGAGAAATTCCTAGTGCCACTGTGGCCTCACAGCTTTTAAGCCCCTAGAGTTGGCCACCTGCACCACTCCTCCAAAAATCAAGCAAGAACCTTCTTTCTTGAAGGGGCTTGGGGGTGGGGAGGGAGGAAAGAAAAAATAAAGGTTAGGGAAGATAATGGTTAATAATGAGGTTTGAGTTGATATATACTAGGTGTACTTCACATCTGAGCACTCCGTTATCAATTCTCTGGGGATATATGTGAAAACGCAATTTGATCAGTGCTAGATTCAAGCAGAATAGCAGTGCCGAAGACATTGAGATCCTGAGCTTAAGACTCTCATAGGACCATACAGCAAACATTTGAAATGAAAGAGGAACTGAATTCAGTGTACCAATAAGCCCAGAACTAGTATTTCAATATTTGAGCATCCTTGCCCAAGGATGCTCGAGATCACACAAGATCACTGCACTGGGAGGTAGCTAAGCAGCTTCCTAGCAAGACACATCTCTGATCCCAAGTCCTCCAAACTCCTAAAAGCTGAAAGAGGAATTGGCTAAGTATCACCAGGATTGTAGCCACTCTTCACTCTTCTGTGAGGTCTTTATCCTTTGAGGTGTTTTTGTTTGCTTCGTTCTTTTAAATCTCAAAGACTTAGAGTACCATGGGATAAAGCCCTGGGAAGAAGGGCCAGAGAAAGCTGGCTAATATTCAAGGATTACCTCCTCCAAGTTCAGGAGCAATGCATCCCAACAAAGAGGAAGGCAGGCAGAAACGCCAGGAGGCCTGCATGGATGAACAAGGAGCTCCTAGACAAACTCAAACAAAAAAAGGAAGCCTACGGAGAGTGGAAGCAAGGACAGGTAGCCTGGGACAAATACAGAAAAATTGTCTGAGCAGCCAGGGATTAGGTCAGGAAAGCTAAAAGAGTTAAAACTGGACAGGGACATCAAGTGCAACATGAAAAGCTTCTATAGATATTTTGGTGATAAAAGGAAGACTAAGGAAAATGTGGGACCTCTCTGGAAGGAAATGGGAGATCTGGTCACCCAGGATATGGAGAAGACTGAGGTACTCAATGACTTTTTTGCCTCAGCCTTCACCCCAGAAGGCAAAGGCAGGGACTGGGAAAATGAGGAACCGCCCACTGTAGGAGAAGACCAGGTTCCAGATCACCTAAGGAACCTGAAGGTGCACAAGTCCATGGGACATGATGAGATTCATCCGCGGGTCCTGAGGAAACTGGTGAATGAAGCTGCTAGGCCATTATCCATCATATTTGAGAAGCTGTGGCAATACGGTGAAGTTCCCACTGACTTGAAAAGTCCCATTTTCAAAAATGGAAAAAAGAAAGACCGGGGAAACTGCAGGGTGGTCACTCTTACCTCTGTGCCCAGCAAAATCAAGGAACAGATCCTCCTGGAAACTCTGCTAAGGCACATGGAAAATAAGGAGGTGATTGGTGACAGTCAACATGGCTTCATTAAGGGTAATTGTGCCTGACGTATTTGGTGACCTTCTACAATAGCATTACAGCATTGGTGGTCATCTACGTGGACTTGTACAGAGCATTTGACACAGTCCTGCACAACATCCTTGTCTCCAAATGGATTTGCGGACATGGACATGGATTTGACAGATGGACCACTCAGTGGATAAGGAACTGGCTGGATGGCCGCACTTAAAGAGTTGTGGATCAATGTCCAAGTGGGAACCAGTTACAAGTGGAGCTCCACAGAGGTCAGTACAGGGACTGGTGCTGTTTAACATCTTTGTCAAAGATATGGACAGTGGGATTGAGTGCACCCTCAGCAATTTTGCTGATGACACCAAGCTGTGTGGAGCAGTTGACACACTGGAAGGAAGGGATGCCATTCAGAGGGATGTGGACAGGATTGAGAGTTGGGCCTGCGCAAACCTCATGAAGTTCAACCAGGCCAAGTGCAAGGTCCTACATGTGGGTCTGGGCAATCCCAAACACAAATAAAGGCTGGGCAGAGAATGGATTGAGAACAGCCCTAAGGAGAAGGACTTGGGGGTGTTGGTAGATGAGAAGCTCAACATGAGTCGGCAATGTGCGCTCACAGCCCAGAAAGCCAACAGCACCCTGGGCTGCATCAAAAGAACTGTGGCCAGCAGGTTCAGGGAGGTGATTCTGTCCCTCTACTCCACTCTGGTGAGACCCCACCTGGAGCACTGCATCCAGCTCTGGGCCTCCTAACATCATAAGGATGTGGACCTATCGGAATGGGTCCAGCAGAGGGCCACGAAAATGATCAGAGGGCTGGAGCACCTCTCCTATGAAGACACGCTGAGAGAGTTGGGTTTGTTCAGCCTGGAGAAGAGAAGGCTTGGGGGAGACCTTATAGCAGTCTTCCAGCACCTAAAGGGGGCCTACAGGAGAGATGGGGAGGAATTTTTTACAAATCACACTAGAGTAAGCTAGTGCAAGCTACCGAAGGAACAGTTGGTTATTATGATGGATGAATTTCACATAGTAGCTGCCCACAGTCAGAAATACAGTCTTCTTGCTTTTCTTGACATCTTTTGACATACAGTAGTACACAGTTTTGCAACGTTTGTGATTCTAACATGGCAAAATAGAACATGCCTGTCATCAAGACATGTAGCTTTGGTACTGCAGATGCAGAATGAGGGGGAGTGTTTGTGCTGGGGGCAGCAGTTGCTGTCCAGACAATTGCTAGACCACATGCCTCACAACAAAGCTTTGTTTATGAAACATCTCTGCAAAAGAGTTTGCCTGACAACGTATGACAACTTGGCTTCACTTCTCAACAGTGTCCAGAATATCAACATTTCCTGCCGTCTTTGAAACCTTAGCCTCATCTGCAAATACTTGAACATGACTGTGGCCCCGTACCAGCAGACGCATCAAAGACAATGTCAAGGCTGGGCATGATAAAGGGGCACAGCAGTAAGGCCCAAAAGGCTGAACTGCGAGGGCAAGAAGAGAGTGAAGAGCAGTGTGGCTGCTGGTCAGCGTTGGAGACTACTTTAAGTTACATCTTATTCCACATCATAGTCCTAGATCTTTACAAAGTGCTTTTAGAATCATGGAATTGTCTAGGTGGAAAGGACCTTTAAGATCATCGAGTCCAACTGTTAACCTAACACTGCCAAAACCACCACTAAACCATGTTCCTAAGCACCATGTCTATAAGCCTTTTAAATACCTCCAGGATGGTGATTCAACCACTTCCCTGGGCACCCTGTTCCAATCTTTGATAAGCCTTTCTGTGAAGAAATTTTTCCTAATATCCATCCTAACCCTCCCCTAGTGCAACTTGAGGGCCATTTCCTCTTGTCCTTTTTGTTGAAGCCTTTCTTTGTGCGAAGTGTGACTAACTTCAGAGAATGAATGGGGAATTTAATTTTACCTTCCATTTCAGTAAGAACAGACATGCTGATAGCAGACTCTTTGAAGCTATCAAATTTCAAAAGGAGACTGAGCAGCTGAATTTCTAAACAAGAAGTACTTTTCTTCCTACAGATCAGAGGCTGACTTTTAAAGAATTCACAACTCTGTTAGTGAGGGCAAAAAAGAAAGGTAACAGTGCCACGTATGAAAAAAATCTCTGATTCTATGATTTTCCTGTGAACATTCATTCCTGGTGCTGCACCATTTGTATATATTACTAGCTTTGAGTTTTCATTACCAGTTTGTGGACTTTAGATAATAGTGTATTATTTACAATTGCAGTATTCCACCTCAATCCAGGTAACATTTTATTGCAATAATTAAAAAGAAGATCAATCTGAAGATAAACACTTTCTCTTCCTATAAATAAAGCAATATAAAATTTCTTATCTGCTGTCCATCTTTCCATAATCAACAGCTAACGTAAAGCCCAAAAAGATGACGAGACTTAAAAGGTCTGTTTTAAGGTGCAACTATGGTCTTCAACTCTGTAAGAGAAATACTTGCAGTATACTTGCTTCTCATACAAACCACTGTTCAGCCTTAGTTTTGGTATGCAGCAGGCATTACAGGCCTATATAATCTATTTAGTCTGACAACAATCTCCACTAAGCAGAACTATTCAGATCTTTCATTCATGCCTGAATTGTATCCAACCACTTTGTCATAACAGATTTATATGTTCTCATGATCATACTTAAGACAAGCAGCATTTCATCATTTCTGAGATGCTCTTGAGATGTGTAATTTAAACACAAATACTGGATTATAATGAGGTAAGATAGTATCATAAACATTTGTATTACACATCTATGTTCAGTTTCTCTCAAACTCTCTAAGTGGTTTTAGTTCAACAGAGATCTATTAAACTTTGCCAGAGCGAAAGGCAAGTGTTCAAATTTTAAAAATCCAACACTGCCATTTAGTAGCAAATAGTACTAATATTATAGAACAGATGTTAATTTATTATCCATGAAAACCCACCAGGTTAATGGGAAATTGTCAGTTTTTCTCATCACTTTCACTATTTCCTTGGTCATAACCAGGTGCCTTTGCCTCTCTCAATACTCCTGCACTTGGAAGATTGTAGGAATACTGATCTCCATAATTCCCAGAAGATAATAAAATTAGTTTTTTAAAAAGACAACAAACCTCTATCATCTCCACACTCAGAAATAGTCCCTTAGGGTCGGGACTGAAGCATAAGAGATATCCAGCAAGAGAAAAAACTATGTTTTCATATTAGATACTCTAATTTTGTAGGTAAATGACATTTAGTTTCTAATACAATCTGGATTTTTTTCTTCCCTTTTAAACAGATCAATTGTATAAACAAATCATCTTCTCAAATAATGAGAAATATTTTAAGGGTAAAATTACAGGTTTCCAACTAAATACTTTACTATTCACTAGGGAAAAAGTCATAAATACAGCTTATTAAATAACCCTTTTAAATCTATGAAAACCTCTATTTAAAATACTTTGTTGGCAAAACTTCTGGTAAGTTCCACAGTGAAAAGCCATCATTATCAATGCTCCAAACAACATTAGCTTTTACAGCATAGACTGTAAATGAAACAATTCTGTTTTCTGTCTTTACTGGGACCTTAGTATGTGATATCAAACTTCTTGTTACTGTCACAAGTGGAGTTGGACTGCAACATTTAATAAACCAGAATAAAGTGGAATAATGGGCAATAATGAGGTTTTTTATTGTGTCTTCTGTTATTCGAACTTCAATTTACTTCTCCTTTCTCATGTACTGTTCTTAAATTAAAACAAAAACACGTGCTAGTAATTAAAACGTGAACACATGCTAGTAATAAAAGGAAAACTACTTCCTGTCAGTACTATTAGAGTACTAACAGGTTTTTCTAGAAAAATGGCTTTCAACCAATCTCAACATTTAAAAACCTGATGCTACTAACTAATATGCCAACAGTCACATTTGCTAACATGAACAGATTAGTTTTGTCAATGGAAGCAATGGCAGCCAAAGGTACAGACCTGTCAAGAAATGAAAAGCAGAGCCATTATCTTGGCAAAATTTTGCTTTGTTCGTGGACCTCAGTACCAATTCCCTCAAATATTTAATGACTTCCTGGATGTAAGGGATTTATTGCAAACCTCTTCCCCCCTAAGGAAAAAAAAAAAAAAAACACAACCCAAAAAAACCCCAAAACTCACAAACAAAAAAAACAACCAACCAAAACAAAAAACAACCCAACAACAATGAGATTCTTACGCACTACAACACAGGTCTTCAAATTCTACTGAAGAACACTTTGTCCGTTTACACTGTATTCAGTAACCTCCTATCTACTGCTCATACAATGTAAAATTTACCTAAAACATTTTATGGCTTATGAAAAAAAAGAAAACCAACATACATTTTTCTTACGAAGAAAATTAATATTCTTTCTACAGAAGAGTAACAGCAATCATTTGATTAAGTTATAACGAGCTTCCTTAAGCAATTAACTGCAGAGAAACTCAGAGAGCAGTACTTAGCAATACCCAGAAGCCATAATCATGGGCTAAACCGCTTCTCTACATAACAAATACACTCAAACTAAGTAGTCTAATCCTCTCTCAAGCAGTATGTGGACTCATATGGAAAGGCAGCTAGAGAAACTGCAGTAATTCTAACAGACTTTTATAGATCTTATTACTGAGTCTTAAGATGTCTTTTATGTAACACAAGCCAACCACCTATTAACATCTCTAAACATCTTAAAACCTTAATTTCAATAACAAGATTCCTTCTCCCAACCCCCCCGCTATGCCTGTAAGACTTCAATTAAACATTTGTTTTCTGTATTGCAGAATATCTGTATTGTATTATACTTGTTTACTATAATTTAGGATGCTAGACATACATACTCTAAAAGCTAGTACTTCTTCAAAGTGCTTGTTGTGGAGTTAAAAGGTGCAAATTTGGTTTAATAAACATAATGACACTGAAGCACATGAAAAAAATTTAGAAGAAAGTTACCTGAATAAAGAACTATATCTTGTAAACAGTTTTAAATTATTTGGTAAGTACTAAGACTCGATTAGTTGCTATTGATACAGTAAGAATATTTTTATTTGTAAGCATGCACTAGAAAAGTGCCATATCTACAGTATGCAATTACCACAAACACAGCTTTATAAAATTAACAGAAATAAGTTGCTTCAAAACTGGTAGAAGTAACAAATTTTCCCAAGTGACCCAATTAATTTCTTATCTAAACTACTGAACTGTAGCCAGCAACCATACTGTACAGAATATATTGGAGGTTTGTGTAGCTTGATTTCAGAGAGCAATGCAAATAAACTTGTAATTGCCTCCTCACTGTCCTAAATAACAGAGTGGTAGATGCAGAGATATTTGCATTGGTTTTCCTGTTAGTGATCATTCATTAGGGTATATAATTTTATAATGGTGCACAGAATTAGCAAACTACAGAAGTCTGAATATTTGCAAGAAGGGAAGGTTTGAGAATAAGATTACCTTTTCAGACACACACCAAAAAAAAAAGGCAAACCCAGTCCTCTCAAACTGTCACAAAGTATAAATGAAACTTAAAAGCAAAAATGACAAGGCTGTTTAAATAACTATGATATAAAATTAAAATAATTCAAATTTTGGACATGCTGACAGTTGCTATCTCTGTTCAACATATGCCAGAAATTCCTGTTGAGTGGAACAAACCGTATTATTAAAAAAAACCTGCCTGCAAAAAGTTTACTAGCAGCCTAAAAAGAACAAGAATCCCATAAGTTATATTTTATTCATTACTATGAGACACTAATTGCATTTTCCCCTAATGTTTCCACACTGAATAGCAAACCTACTGCTCAGAGAATGTACTGCAATTGTTAGGTACGGTCCTATAAACAATGCTAGGAAGGGACATTAGCACATTTCCCCCCTCCCCTCCAATCCCCTTTTTTGAAGTATCATCTCTTTTATAAAGAGTTCTTAATAGACATCATTAAAATCTAAATGCTTCTGTCACTGCAGTTTCAGAAAACCATACTGCACACTGTTTGTCCAGCTATATAAACTACATCTTAACTCTGTATTCAGGAATGAATAATTAGCCAGAAAATTGAGACAATAGCTGCCCTAGCTACCCTTCTGTCTTCCCCTGCACTTTTAAATTTTTTAATTGCCCTTGCTCATTCTATCTTGTATAACAATAACATTTCATTTTTAGTGCAGGGCTTGAATTTTAGATTGTATATAGCAAACTTGTTGAACATATTTCACTGGGCAGACTTTTGGATTTGATCTTTCTTTCAAGTGTGCCAATATCTTGACCAAATGGCCATCCTGGTTCCCCTTTATCGCCTTAATCATTGCTACCCATGTAACCTTCATAATCCACTGGGAGTTCAGCAAACTTTCTTGCCTGGAGTACTCTCAGTGCAAACATAACACACAATAAACAGGCTCTGTCAAAAGGGGTTGCATACACTTAAACTTACTGCTGGCAATGCCCAAAGTCAGAACTTTGGGATCTAGATGAAATACATAAGTCAGGCCTCTCTCATAGAGTATTTAACAAAAAGTTCAGTGAAATATTTTCCAAGTGTCATAGTTTGAATACAATTGATTATTAAACAGTTCCATTTAAAAGCGTGTATTTAGCTGGTGGAGTAAAAGGAGGAAGAAAAGGATAGACATACAGTATTCCCATGCCGACATGATCATGACCGAATTTGATTCGGACCATATCTGTTCCTGCGATGCAATCACACACTGATGTGCTTAGCCTCAAACGTGTGCTATGCTAAAAATACTACTGCTACAGTAGCACAGTAAATATCTACCTAATACTACACTGCATATGCAAGTTGCGGGTACAAATTCTTAAGCATTAACTCGCATTATTAGCACTGAAGACCCTCACTTTTTGAGACCAGACACCAGTTCACTAAGGAATTATAAAACAAAACAAAAGTATCTAGTCCCTATCAAGTAATTAACAAACTAGATGTAAAACACATTAAGTAAAGGAATAAGAAACCTATAATAGGAATAACAGGGAGCACAAACCTCAAGTATTTTCAGTGTATCAGGAGCCTGACTTACGATTCTTATGATTAACAGTCACCAAAACATATCAGAGAATTAGGATCTCTCCTTCTATTCCAAAATAGCATAGATTTGCAAGTTTTTACCATTTGGGCAAGACCATGTGTCTCTATATAACCAGTAAAAATCAAATGCAGAGAAAAGAAGTAGGCCTGTCTGAAACCAATACACAAAACTGAAGAAGAGAAGAACAACAATATGAAATACTTAAGCTAAAAGAAAGGAAGGGATGAGAAAAATATAATCTTTTGCCACTGCAAAGCAGAATAAAGGAAAACCAACAAGGCAAGAAAAAAACGCACACTACTACATTCTGTCAATATTATCCTAGAAAAATCATCAGTATTGAGGAAAAATAGCAAAAGAACTGGAGGAAGATCAAGGTTGCAAAAAACACTGGATCAACTTAAACGAAAATTTAGAATTGCTTAGCCACAAAGATAGCAGAACTGTAGAAGGAGAGAATAAGGTGAGCACATAAATTAAATTCTGTCATGGACAGGAAGGTCAGCTGTACCAATGCAGAAGAGGAAGAAGCCTTGGGGCTGATAATCTCAGCAATGAACACTGATAAAGCGGAAACCATCTGACAACTGAGTAAGAGCAGAAAGGAGGAAGCTGCTGGACATCACAGAGAGGGAGGTGGGAGTATTTAGAACTTCAAGAGAACATTACAACTGAAGAACTATATATACCTTTGAAAAACAGAATCACTGAACCAGAGATACTGATTTAATAAAAATAATAAAATAATTAATAAAAACAATAAAAAATATGAAGCAGAAGTTATCCTAACTAATGTTAGACAATTTCAGATACCATCAACTACGGAAGACCTAGAAATCTTAAGTCCAACAAGAAGGGCTTGGATAGCTAATGAAAACAATAAGGGATTTGGAAAATAATCAGATGAAATAATATCATAAGAGGGAGAAAATTAAAAAATGCTATCTGGATTTGTGCTGCTAGAAGACTTAATCAAAGAATAGAAAAAAAGACAAGAGACATCTGTAATTTCTAACATGTGAACATACCAAAGAAAGCAGAGTAAAAGGGAAAGGGAATTATGGATAAGTTATACATATGTGAATGCTGACAGGCAGAAAACGAGTATTACGAATGGCAAGAGCTGTCAGTGCAAAAAACACACACAAAAAAAAGACATGAATCAAACAGCAACTACAGTCATGAGAAAAGCAGTGTTTCTAAGTGAAAGAGGAACAAAATAAAATGGATACAATGGTAAAAAAATGCATATAAACATTTTCAAACATTTTTCTACCATTCCTAATGAAGGCAATTAAGTTATACACACTACAATTATTACAAACAGTTAAAATACATTTGTTTCACGATTACAGGATAAAAATATTCTGAGATACCAATGTAAACTAGCCTCCACATCTTCCTTCCTAGAATGTTCAGAAATCTAAGGTACAGGCTGTTAGAAAAGTCTCTAGTCAAATTTATTGGAAAAACATTTTGTCAAGGTTATAATCATTCTATATACTCCTGTGTTTTACAGCATCAACACCACAAAACCAGCAGCCCTATAACAGAAATTAATAGAAATAACTGGAATTACTGCCAATTTAGAAATTAACCAGAGTCCTAGCACACTGTTTTGGTAGGTCTGGCTATTCCTTACTATCAATTTTTCAGTGTCTGCTACATGATACTTGGTCACTTAATAAAGTCAGAAGTGAAAACTCCAGTTACCATGGAATCAGCCTTACAGCGTGTAAGTAAGGACGCTTGCTCTGCATAAAAGTTTTGAAAATTTCAGTACAAGTGATTTGAGCCCTCTGCTTGCGTATGCCACCCTTCTAGCTGATGTCTAAAAGGTGCCTATATTTAACAGGCTCAGCACCTACACTAATAAGGTATGTCAGACACACAAAGAAGTATTTTACACTGTTACATCAAATTCAATCTCCAATCTGGCAGCGATGTTAACCCCACCCTCCCACACTCCTGCCTGCCATACTACTATGATACTGGGTTCATTGTAATCCTATAAAAAGAATTGAACAGAAAATACTGACAACTCGAAAAAGTGCTATTTTTACAATTACACTGTTCAGTAAGTACACATGCCAAACTGTTCACTTTTAGCTTTAATTATTTTAGCACATCAAAGATTAACCCTAATATCTGACAATAAAATAATCAACACAAAAGAGGTCAGAAGTTAGTTTCTGAGCACTTAGGGAAAAAAAAGAAAATAAACAAAAACCAAAAACCACACATAAGCAACAGAACTGGTCTTTTAATTCAGAAATGCCATCTGATGCGTCAAATCACCATGCAAACATTACGTACTTTCAGTAGAACTAAAAGGCCAGATTGCAAAAGAATGGACAAGACTGGGAAAAATCAGAAATTAGCACTTCATTAGGACTTAATCACTCCTCATTTTTACCACTACTGTGTCAATTATATGTTGAAGATACCAACTTCAAAAAGCTTTGATTAGCTGTTCACTTCTAGAAAGACTTCTGAAAGTTGATTCTTTAGCTTTTCTGCAATATAGGTCAATCAAAAATAAGGTAAATGTAATCTACATAATTTGTGTATCAGTTTTCAATCACAAGGAAAGGTGACCCAAGAGGGTGGAAATGGGTAGAGGAAATGCTAAAAGTGTGCTTTATGTCTACTCTTTCACCTAAACACAAGTTAAAAAAAGAAATAAATCCTGAATTGCAGTCTTAGTCACAACCATCAGAGGCCTAAATGTTAAGCATTCAAGTCATCCCTGTTACTCTCTAGTACCCAATTCTATGTGGAGTTCCTTATGAAATCCCTCTGTACTCCTCAATAGTTTTGGATGCTGATACATACAAAGTGTAGGAAAAATGTAGTTTTGTAGCACTATACAAATAACCCACAGAACCTAAAAAAACCCTATAAACACTTGGGTAACAAACTTGCCTTCCTGTTCAAGAGAGTGAGAAGGAAGACTGAAAGAGCTACCCAGTTCAGGTGAGATGTTTGTTGTCACCTGAAAGGAGACGTCTTCTGGCAGCTACAGATTAACAGTTTGTTTGCTGGTTGGTATGCCACTGCTAAAGAAATCTGTAGCAACAGGCGATTTAAAAAAAAAAAAAATAATCAGCTGCTATGTTTGTTTAGTTTTCACTCAAATCCATAATGACAATTATTTATGCTCTGAAAGGCTACCTTGAAGCGTTTTAAGTTTTCAGAGCTGTTGCCAAGAGCTGCTGGATCCTGTGATAATACAAATATGCCAACTACCATTCTATTCTGATAATTTACAAATGTATGGGCAACCATCAAGGACATCACTTTCGAGGTCTGCCACACAGTAGGTCTTCTATATGTATGCAGAAAAAGAACACGTGCCCCACATTACCCCTCCATCTGCAGGCATTGCTCACATGCAAGATCTGTGCAAGCAGAGATTTAGAGGTATACTGTTTCAATTCCCATCCAAATCATGCACTTCTGGTGGAAGCTGCAAAGGAAGTAAATAATATCACACAATTTAAAAAAAAAAAGAAAAAGTATGGCCTGAATGTGCTTCAAAACAATGATACTTATAAAATGTATCAACAAGCACTCTTTTAACAATTTTTTTTTTCAAAGTAACAAAGGCAGAAGTCTTCCCCTGGCATGGGGCAAGGTTGACTCAGTTGCTTGTATAGACGCTACCAAATTGTTTACAGACAGCGTGGCTTTTAGTAAACCAGAAAAAAGACCAAGGTCTGTAGTTTAACGTGCCATAAAACATGATCTGAACTACTGCAATTTATGAGGCTTTAAAAGTCCCATTAGCAGAAATTCCCACCCTAAGAGGAGGGCAGGGACCAGTGCAGCAGTGCATCTTTTTTCTTTTGAGGATGAGATGTTCCACAGCTGGTTTTGACCTAAAGAGGATCCTTTAGGTTAGAGAAATATCTCTGGATTCAAACTTGAAGAAGTGTTAATAGTGTAATCATCACTTCTAAAAAAATTCTAAGGAAGTTTACTAGAAGCAGCCTGTATCGATTATGTTCCACCCTGTGCACATCAGTATGAAAAGTTGCTTCATTTTCAGGTTTAATGGAAAGACAGTACAATTTCCCTATACCCTGGAACTTCTTAGGTAATTATTATAGTTATTATCATAGAGGACTAATAGAAAAGCAATGTATTTCTAATGTGCTTTAGTTACTATACAGGCAGCAGAAAGGTGTGGGAGCACCATTCTGAATCACCTTCTGACATTTTTGTTCACTGAATGCTCCAAAAAGTTTTCTCCAAAGATTAAACTCAATTTTAGAATTACTTTCCTTCATCAGTATTCATGATTTTTATTTATTTTATTGAAAACATATGTAGTGAAGTCTCATTGGCATTTATACCAGGAACTGGTTTCTAAGACTTAACTTCATCTAATAAAGATTAAAAACATTACAAGGGAGGCCAATATTGTCCAAGGTCTCAGTATAATAAAAAAATAATTCAAAACATTCTGAAAGCTATGCTTTATTATAATTAAGTTTAAGAGAAAGAGGAAAGGATTTGAAAAAAATACATTCTCTAATAAGAGTTTTTCACCACTGGACTCCCTTCTCAAGTACAATCTCTTACACTTGAGTGAAAAATATTACTTATTATTACTTATTGGTAACACCAATTGGTTTGTAAGACAGAGCAACTATGAAAAGAACCATACAGAATAGCGTGACAAACCTAGTATCAGCTAAGAACAGAACTACAAAAAGCTAAGAGTTGCAGAGTAACCACCTGAACTTTCCAAGACCACAAAACTGAGACAGTAAGAGCTACAACCTACAGAAAGACATATCAAGTGTTCCTGACTATTATACATAATTTATCTTTGCTGGAAATCAGAAGCTTATATCACAAGTGAATATGCACACTTGAAATAAACTTTAAGAACACTGCTGGCTATCAACAAAGACACTGAAAAAAATATCTCCACAATTTACAGAGGACTAGAAAATGCAGAAGCAATCCCACTCACCTGTCTTCACTAAAACGCCGACCAACCAAAATTTTACATTTATCTGGAGGGAGACAAGCTGCTAGCAAAGGCACCGTCCTTAACACTCGACTTTCCTGTAAAAAAGAAAAGTTACGTTCTAATAAAATCAACAAGGTCTTCTAAGAATTGTTAATGTTTCCATTTACTTTCAAGTTCTTTTGACTACAGACACAGAAAAGATCTTACCAGATAACAGAAAAAAAAATCTACAAGAAAAAATACCCAACTTTGATGCATCATTTTGATTGACAGTATTAAACTTAGTCCTAACTAACGTATGATCATCAGCATAAATTTGAACTAGGCTATCCGTATCAAAAACAACAACGTAACTTCACAGAATAATAAACAGTAGGCAAAAACACAGCATTAATATTAATGTAATAGATTGGACAGCTAATGTCTCTATAATGGCAAATGAGGGAAGGGCTTGATTTCCACAAACAGGTGCTAAAAATAAAAGGACTGGGTGTTTCAGAACAGACCACGTGAAACACAAACATCTGCATTCTGCTATCGCTTCCCAGTAACCAAGACGACAGCATCAATGCTGCCACAAATACTCCATCTTGTGCCATTCAGGCTGTGTTGACCAGGCATCTGCCTACATCTCTGTGCCACAGATGAGGAAGGTGACTGCCATGCCTCAGTGGGGTGCAGGGGCTCTTCAGATCTCAAAGTGCATCAATGAGAGCTTTGTTGGAGAGGGGCTTCAGAAGGTAGAGGAAGAGGAAAGTACAGCCAGCTCAAGCAAACCATCTACTTATCAAACAAAGCAATTTGTTTCTGTCCTTTACTTAACACAGCTGGGAACACACTCATTTTTGTCTAGGCAAGAAGTATTGCAAACTGAACCTGAACATATAGGATGTCAATTTTTGTCTTCCCATCAAGGAAGACGGAGCATAGATTTATCTTGCATTTAATGAAGACAAGCAAGCCAAGACTGAAAACTGAATGAAAGTTTCAGTTTATTTATTTATCACAGGAGGAACAAAGTTTATTAGCTGAATCTAGCAGGAGGCAAGGTGCTAGAAGTCAGGTGAGGATTATGAAAGCCCTAAACCTAGTAAGAAATTAGTCCTTACAATATCCTCAACCTGAATGTCTCATGATTCAGACAATGAAAATCCAAAGATCAATCCCTAAACCACAGGATTAATTAATGAAAACCCAGGGGGGTTTTAGTCTCTCTTTTGATTTATGAGCCATATATCAACAATTCAGTATTTGTGAACACATAAGGCCTTGATTAGCTCTCTCTGGGCGGCTGTTACCTTCCCCAAGTATCAACATGCAGCTGCCTGCAGCTTTCGCATTGTCTTGCTACCAAACTGCTGTTAAATTAGTTCTGTGAAGACTTTTATCACTGTTGCCTAAAACCTTTATTAATTTTGCTTTTTCTGATCGATATCAACTGATCTAAATAAAGTATCATGGAGTTAAAGGAATAAGTTGTCCTGCTACATCCACCACCACTTTGCAAGGCAGCAGCAGCAGCATGATGCCTCTCCTAGGAAAAGATGAAGATCAAAGCACCTGGGGAGTGAAGCGCTAGCAAGGGGAGAGAGAATATCCTTCAAACTACCATTGATTTCTTCCATGTCAGCAAAGCGGAATAAGCCATCAACAGTGGTACAGTATTATTTGTCTTTTTTTTCACCGTAATTAAATAACACTCCAATTCACTAGTCAGAAGACTCCCTTCTTCATAAGAATGTAAGAAGTGGCAAAAAAGGAACTGGAAGAAAATCAATTATTTGTCTCTGATAAGCATAATCAAAAGAGCTATCATCAGTCAAAGCGAAGTCATTCAACTGTTCCCTCCAATACCATATCAGTACTCTAGAATTACCTTTCATATCAAATAAATACATTCTCTTACAATAGGGAAAGTGGAATTTTCCATCTAAAAACCAATCCATATTTACACAAAGATAAAACATAAAATCAGAATTGAATGCAATTGTTTGAGAACGGAAGCTTAAGAACAGCTAATTCAAATTAACATTAAAAAAGATTTCATTTGTTTATAGTTTTCTTCATTAAAAACCATTTGTATTTAACTAGACTATATATAACCTATTTGTCATCATATCGGCTATTTTTCATTCACTGGTTTGAAAGTGATCCATTACTCTCTCCTTTGCTCTTCTCAGTGTTCTAATAGTGATTTTCAACTCTTTGTTTATTTAATATTTGACCATCAAAGTAGTTGAATAGAAATAGGATTGGAGGACTTAAATAGCGGTTTGGCTTTGGTTGGCCTCCAAGTTCCACTCATCATTCCCCCTCCTCAGCGGGACAGGGAGGAGAAAATAAGATGAAAATGAACTCTTGGGTCAAGATAAAGGCATTTTAATAAAGAAAAGCAAAGGCTGTGTGCAGGAGCAAATGAAAACTAAAAGACTTTATCCTCTATCTCCCACGCACAGGCAATTTCCAGCCACCTCCTAGGGAGTAGGAGCATGTATAGCAGTTGCTCCAGAAGACAAACACCTTAATAACAAGTGCTGCCCTGACTCCACAGCTTTCATGGCATCACAGGGTATGGAATATCCCTTTGGTCGGTATGGGTCAGCTGTCCTGGCTATATCCTCTTCCAATCTCTTGCCCACCTCAGGCCACTGGCCTTTGCAGGGAATCATAGAATTGCCTAGGTTGGAAGGGACCTTTCAGACCGAGTCCAACCATCAAACTAACACTGATAAAAACCGTCACTAAACCATACCTCTAAGCACTATGTCTACCTGTATTTCAAAGATCACTGAAGATATTCTTAGCTTCCCACCATTTGTTTGGATTTC
Source organism: Numenius arquata (assembly GCF_964106895.1). Lineage (NCBI taxonomy): Eukaryota > Metazoa > Chordata > Aves > Charadriiformes > Scolopacidae > Numenius > Numenius arquata. The sequence continues at coordinate 69,246,913 of NC_133616.1, read as the reverse complement.
TCTCTGATAAGCCAAGTGCCCCCATATAGACAGGTAATTAAATTTTTCCTTTCAGATGGATTGTCTTCAAATCCAATAGTCTTCCAATACTAGTTTATTGTGTGAATTATCATTATGTAACATACACTAATGGAGAATACCATTATAACAGACAGCTGTTGTGATTGCTGATTAATAAAAATGTAGGTAGCCTTTCAGAAGGACACAGGAATGGTGTACGAAATCTAAAAAGAATCTGCAAACTTTTTCTAATACCTTCCACCATGAATAAGAAATTCAACACAATTCAAATGCCAGTTCAAAGTTCTCTGGCACATTTTTAGACCTCTTTTTTCCAGCAAGTGACTTAAGCATACATTTAAGTACTTTTGAAATAAGAAGTAACACAAAAAATGTTCTTATAAGTAGCCAATTAAAAATCACAGCTTTCCAACTGGGGTACTAAATACGTCATGGCTTCTGTTTTGTTTTTCTGTGAGAGAACACTTTTCTCTAACTTGCTCTTTTACATTCTGCTTAAGTTCCTTCAGGCAAAGATTCTCTGTGTGCTGCCTGAGCTACTGTATAATGATAAGTAAACAGCTGAACCAGAAAAGTACAAGTTTCTGAACTTTACAGTCTAATTTGTAGACCCAACATCTATCCAGATGTGTGTAACTGCAGTCCAACTTTTAAAACCCTTATGATCCAACACCATACTCCATTGTTAACTGACAAGGAAACATCAACATAAATTCTCCTATGAGGTAAAGCAAAACATACTGCTTGAAGCTAAACTGTAGTTTTTCATTGGCTAAACAGCTAAGGTCATCACTAAGATGAATTCCTTAATTCATATTTTTAACAGAACACTAACATCAATAAAAGACCACTGCTATAATCAAAACACATTCCTCCCTTAATCAACTCTGAGCATCTCTGTGAGATACCACGTCAAGATTAATTCTTGCAATTTGCAACAAGGCAAGTACACTTCAGATTCTAGCACGACTATTCAGATAAGAAAAGATGTCCTGCATACATGGAAGTTGCAGAAATAAGGTGTGATTTCAGAAGACACAATAATGCAGAAGGACTGAATAAAAGATACAATAACTCAGGTAAACTGGCATTTCAATCATCAAGTTTAAAAGGAAAAATCATTATATGATGTTAACAGCATAGCTGTTTCCTCTTGCCTGCCATTTGCTGCATTAAGATTCTAGCTGAACTCTAACAATTACCACAGCTTTACTCACCTCTGCTGGATGCTGAATTATATACAAGCAGGTGGAGACCTTTAGTGGATGTATTGGCAGGAACGGACATAAACACACCTTCTGAGGACGGCTACATGACAGAAAAGGGTGAGAGAACAACAAAAGTAATCAGCAATTGATGACAGATGGCATAAATACATTGCACAAATACACACTGAACCCCAAGAGGCACACTAAGAACTTCTGCTTACAACACAGAGTTTTAAACCTGATGTAATTTTCTCTTTGAAACGCTTTCTGTTTCTACAATAAGGCAGCAAGGTTTTCATTGAAATAGAGTTTTGAGAACAATGTTCAGACCCCTCCTGTGGTCTGGTTAGGAAAACACTCTAAAAATCCTTTCATGATCTTCGAGAGGAGCAACTTACTAATATCTGTACCCCAACTGGAGAAGTCTGTTACTGCTTTTCATACCAAGTAGGAAGTGTTTCAACAATTTGACAAAATATTATAAGAGACTATATATTTATAACTGGTATAATATTTATAGTAGATTAATCACAACAGAAAATTTTAGAAGTACACACACGAAACCCCAGACATGCTATATTTATGATTGGGTTCATTTTTAATAATCCCACCTATGCTGAAATATGTAGTAGGCAGGCAGTATGAAAACAAAAAAAAAATCCTTATCAGGAACTTCTAATTTAAATCTGAAAAAAGAAAATGAAAACTATTTAAAACTCTTCAGTATACTGCATATAGCAGTGAAAATGACTAGCAGAACTGTATCCAAATAAATGAACTTAAATATTGCTTGGCATGAAACTAATATGCTAAATTATCCAGAATACACAGAAGTAAAGAATTGAGCTTAAAGTTATACATCGAGTAACTGAAGTTGTTACACCAAAAAGACGTATGCACATACGCATGTGCACACACAGAAGTCACTGTAGCTACTTGCATTTGTTATTCAGTAACTCAGGAAAATGAAGGATTTCCTTATCAGTGAAGCTATTACCACTATTCACCAGTTAAAATCATACTGTCCCTGCAAACAAAGCTCTCCAAACTTAAAAAAATATAAAGTCAGGATGTTTGCCAGAACACTAGGGACTCAAAGCACAACTTCACCTGCATCCTCCTTGTAATCTTTACTGGTAACAGTTTATATGTTGGTCACACATGAAAGACAGTAAGCAATCACTGCAGTAGACATGATTTACAGAAATGAATGCCGAAGACTGGTCCAGATCAAGTTTGTGGTGAGCCCAACTGCCATGATGCTGCACTTGCTTGTCCACAAGTGCAGACACCCAGCCAAATGTACTACGTAAATGTTACAGTAACCCAAGTCAGTGTAACTGTTCCCTAGTCAAACATTAGTAAATGTTGGCACTATAAAAACACAATAACAATAGATAAGCTCCCTTTAACAGTTGACAGGTTGTGTTAATTTAACCCCCCTACTTTTAGACCCAAGTACTGAGACACAGAGAACATTTCCTTCTCCATAGGGTATACAGTTAAAGGTTACCCAACAACAGTCTAAATCTAAACCAGTGGGCGGAGTGTTGACCTAAGGGAAGGAATTGGTACTGATCAAAATACGCACTGGAAAAGTATTCTAAAATATTTAGACTAAAAGGCCCACAGCCAAGAAATCAGCCTGACAATAAAATGGAAGTTATTTTCATACGCTCTTCTGGTGTATTGTTCCAGTGACCTGTTGTCTGTCTTTCCTTCACACTTCTAATGCTGCCTTTTTCCTGTTGCTAATCCTGCATAAATTTGGCGCACTCTGTTGTGTTAACGGACAGGCTTTGAGCCTAAAATTAAGCACCCCTTAATTTCACTATTCAGTGGGCTACTCTGGACACCTTCACTGTGAATGAACTGAAATCAACCTCGCTTCCAGGTCTGGTGAGTCTAATTTCAGAAGTTCTCCAGTGCTGTACCACTCCCTTTTTTCCAGAATTTTCTCATGTGTAGCCAATTTAAACAGAAATTTCTGAAAACAGTTTTGTTAACAACCTGGAAGCAGCAAATACCCCTGGAGGCTGTTTGTTGCCTGTGCCCCGATTGTTAAGTTACTCATCCTCTTTTTGATCATCAGATTTAGCAGAAACTCAATTTTGTACTAAGTGTGATTCCTTAGTTCCTCACGTTTTTAAATAGCTGGTTTCACTAACAAGATAAGGTGTTAACGTTCTCCCCAATATGGCATTTTCTACTGAGGAAAGATTAAGGCATGAAAATCTACTACACAAACCTGTTCCAAAACAGTTACCTGAGGACTCCAATCCAAAGAGCTACATTGTTCACTAGCTTTTATAAGCAGACGGAAACCGTTTCCTGAGATTCCTGACCTCAGAGTGTTTAACTGTAACAAAGTTGGCTAGATCAAAGTTACTTATTTTCAAGTGTTTCTTTTGCATATGCTTTGTGTATTTTCCACACTGGCTTGGATTTTTCATCAACAGTTTTTTAAGCTTTGTTAATCTCACACAAAAAAACCCAAACAAACAAACAGCTCAAAGCCCAAACCAAAAAAGGGAAATTACCCAGAAAGCAAACATTTTCAAATAGTTACAGAATAAACTATCTATAATTTGATTTGTAGGAAGCAGAGCACAAACCGTGACAAATAAAATACTTTCCAATATAATTACTTACATACGTCTATACATTACTTAACTTTAAGCACCCAATTAGGTACCTCATTGGTTGAATGCGTACTTTTACAATCCCCTCCTGGGGGCACAAGATTTATTTCCATACTTTCACTTTGGTACCTAACAGTTATTGTGCCGAGACAAGAAAAAAACATTATTCCTATGTGAAACTGACATTACCAGCCTACATCAGTAGGGTAGGAAGCACTGCAGAAGAAGGGAAGTTCTGTTCCGCCACCACAAAAGCTGTCTTTGCTCTGAGAAAGGCCACCTAGCTAGAAAAGGCTTTTTGTCTTTTTCTTTTGTTTAAAGTTTCTGCTACAATCTTGCCCCACATAAGCAGACGATGTTACAGAAGCGTAGGGGCAGCACCAGGGAACTTATTTATTGGTGAACATCAGTTTTCTCCCATTTGAAATTAAAGTAGCAATCTACACCATGCAGGAAAAGTAGTATTCAGAATATTAAGGAAAAGGTTTGTGGATGGGGATTAAGATTTGAAGCAGGGTAATTTTCACAGTATTATTCACCTGTATGCAATTTCATTACAGATCAAAGCTATCCAGTGGGTTCTGAACTGTTTTTCAATACAGCATTTCTAGTTTAAAAACTTGTAACAAAGTAACCTGTCACATTGGCAGGATTAAAACCAACCAACCAAAAACATTCTGTGTCTTCCAAAAGCGCTCCACATGCAAAAGACAGGCATGCACGTGCACAGACTTTTCATAGCTTTCCTTCCATTATTCACATCTAAATTATTGAGGTTCAGATTAAGAATAACATTTCATCTGTTTTCCCAGCAGAACTGAATCTGGACAGTGGACTGTCCTGTACTGTGGTGTCAGGTTTAGTGTGATTACTAGTTTCTGGGCAGAGATACTCTAAAACCGCATATGCGGGAGCCTGGAAAATAGTGAGCTAATTCTGAAACTCTTTGCAAGTCTCTGTATGATTTCCCTACAAATATAAATGTCCTCACTTGCTTCAGGACTAACTCTTACCTTGCTACATGTCCAAAGGGCTTCTGAAAACAGACACCATTCTGGTAATGCAAATGACTGTACTCTTAAACCCATATGCAGACAACTAAATTTAGTTTAATTCCGATTTAAACCCAGAGTAAGCAAAGAATAACAATGCTACAATTTTATGCTTAGCATTTGTAACTTTCTAGGCAAAGATATAAAGAGGTTAAGTGCGCCAAACACATGTTCTAGAAACAATGCTTGCAATATTAAAATAAAGAGGAAGCTGATGTTTTTAAACTACTATCACTCATGGCAACATTTTCATGTTCCAACACATATTGCCAGGGTCAGGCCCCAGACCCTGTATTTTCAGAGAAACACGCCTGCCCAAACAGAAACCGCTGCTTCAAGTAGATTAGATTTCTCTACTGTTTAGGTCAAAACACCAAGGGTTCCAAGGTCAAAACCCACCTGAGAAGTCTGGAGAAAAGCCACAAAGTTACCATATGTCTATTTTATAGTAATGTTTTAGTACCTGTTTTGCACTAATGCAAGTCTATTACACACATGCATTAAAACAACATTCAGGAGTTTTACAAAGCTGTGTTGGAAGTTTAAAGGCACAAATTTGAGACCAAAATGTTATTTTTGCTGTTTTTATGTTAGAGGACAAACATAAATTAAAAATTGTTTTAAAATTACATTTTGCATCCTCCAGCTTAATCCCTACAGCTGTAGAAGGACCTTAAAAGAATGAGTGGATGAAGTTAAACACAAATAAACATAAAACGATGCACTTAGGAAGAAACAATCCTAACCCAACATAGAGAAAAACTCCGGGGTCTGAGGTTAATATGGCATGACATTCAGGAGTAAGACCTTATGATAAACAGTTCTGTGAAAATGGCAGTTTAATGCCTGGCAGTTCTCAAAAATGCAAATCAGATGTTAAGTATTACTTGGAAAGGATGAAATAACTAAACAGGGAACATTATTATGCCCCTAAATAAACTTTCGATTTAGCCCTATCTTGGACTCCGAGTGCAAAAAAAGGCTGGAGAAGCCAGGTCAAAAACAAACACAAGGAGGAATTCTGCATTCCAAGGCCACAGATCTCATTACTGACCAATGCTGTGGATACAGGAACTTTACATGGGTTCAAGGGAAACTGGAAAAAATTGTGAAATAAAAATCGAACAGATATGGAAGCACCACCACAGAAGGTACAAAGCCACAGCCAACTCAGAAAGTCCCCTGAGCTAAAGGCAGTTGGGGAAAGGACAAAAGTAAAAGCATGTGCTTCCTCTTTCTTCTTTAGATATATGTATATACTCATTACTACATTTGTTCACAACTGGTGACAGCATGCTGTGCAGATGGACCTTTGATATGCTCTACTATGGCCATTCTTCTATGCTCAGTCATTCTGCACAACTTAAAAAGAATATATACAATGCCATTGCAGTGGCTTGAGATTACATAGCTGCAATTTTTTACTTTTTGTATTTTAGGTCTAAAATTTGTCTGTATGTACTTCAGCATTTCTCTGGGCAAAATCTTACAGGTCCTTTGGGGGTAGCCTTCTGTAATTGACAGATCTTACTGCCATCTTAAAAAGAATCTAGCAAGTATATTACATTTATGCTTTCCCCCACCCCATGGCTACAGAGTATGTGGCTTGATGCAATCGCCACAACTTTCATGGAAGACAAGAAGCCATCCCTATTAAATGAAAACCTCTCTCTCTTATGCTGATCAGAAGTGAAATAATGGATTGTCTCATCCTCTACATGGCCAAGGCCCACCTGGCAAACCCAGAGCCAGTGCAGCCAGGAGGAGGATTTGGTATTCACTGTAGCTCCGCTGGTAATAAGCATAGATCCTGCAAGAAGAGCCAAACTGCCATGGTCACCAGCTGCACTGTACATTAAAGATAGGCCTAAAGTCCACTCTAGCTAAGTCTACATGGTAAACTTGAGAGTTCGGAAAACTTGCCCATCCTCTAATCCTAAGAAATATGAGTCAGATTTAAACTAGAAGATCCATAACTGATGTCCCAAACATATAAGCTCTGCTGTCCTGCTTTGTTAACTGAAGTTCACACATGCTTTTAAACTATTGAGCAAGAGGAAAACTGTGCACTATAATACTGAAATAATGAATCAAGAAATTGCTTGGAGTTCTCCCTCTTCTTTTGTTTTAAAATTAACAGGATGAGCCAATTCAATCATTACCACTACTTCAATTATTATAAGCAGCCCTTATTTTCTCAGTAGCAGGCAGTTTATAGGTAATGTGGCTGGGCAATCTTAAGGCACTACAAGAAGGCTATGTAACATTACCATGTAAATATTTCTCACAGTTGCAGTGCTTGTAGTCCTTCACTGGCATACTCAGTTACCCTGGAGAACAGAAATAACAAAATGTCATCTCTGCCACACTTCAGATTTAATTATGAAATTCATGGTCATCATATTTTGTTGTTTCAATGCTCCTGCTTGGATTACTGTACTTTTAAGATGTCTACTGCTATTCTCACAACCCTTCATATCAACTGGCCTACAAAAGACTGACTCCCACAGACACAATCAAGAAATAAAAACTCATCAGAAGTAAAACGCAAATTTAGCCTCAGTTTTCTAATTACATGCCTACTAGCTCTCCAATTTCTCTTTAAGTTTTGGAAAGCCATCTTTCTGAGAAGTGCTCCAGCTCTCATGAAACACTGAGAAACTCAAGGAGCCATCAGCACTGTTTATGTTTCTTCTAGGCTTATTCTGAACATTCTTTACTCAAGCAAAATTTTCAAGGCCTAGTTTAATAGTGTTTCCTGAGAAAAATCAGGCATAGAATGTTATTTTGACTCCATTGTGTTCCAGTTTCCATCCTTTCCTCCAGTCTCTTTCAAAAGACTTTGGAAATCACTAGTCACAACACATAAAAATTTAAAATTAAATTCTTACAAATTTCATTATGAGTTAACAACCACAAAAATTAAAATCACAGCATCAGAAACACAGGTGGAGAGAGTACTGAAAACAGTCAACAAAGAACCTCCTTTCCCATTTGGTAACCTGCATAGCACCAGCTTCCTGGCAAGAAAAAAGGGAAAAAAAAAAAATGGCATGTTGCTGAGGTTTTGCTTCCCACAAGAAGTTAAAAATAAATAAAACAGGTGTATGGTTTTGGTTTGCTTTGTGATTGGGTGTTTGGGTTTTTTTTTAAATGGTGCAGCCAATGAGTTCAATGGAACATATCCCAGTTTCCCATTTAAATGGAGAAGCATCTAATACAAATCATAGTGAAAATTATTTGTGCATTTTGAATTTCAAATTTATAGCTTTAAGGGTGACTAGTTATATATATCACTAATAAAACACAACTTTCAAAACTGATTATGGTATCTACTGATTAGTCAACCTGCACTCCTGGACAAATCACACAAATGTTCCTTCCCATCTCCAGCTCCTGAACCTCTTCATCAGCTCTAGAAGCATTTAAAGAGCACAAGACCAATTATTCTAACATCTTCCGCAAAAACATGCATGGAAAAGATATTCTATCCAAAGAAAATATCACACACAACAGGAAAAAAAATTATTCCCATGTTACCTGCCAACAAGCATCAACTCCTTTGCAAACAAACTGCCTTTAGATGTAGAGAAGTAACTATTTAAAGAAATTTTACAAATTATCCTGCACAAAGGCTGTTGTACCCTTTTCAATGCAATTAGGGACAGCAACTTCAAGCAATCTGACACAGGAATAAATTAACTCAGCTGATCGGAAATCTGGAACACTTGTTCTAATTCATACAAAAGCTCTACCACTATATCATAAGAGAGCTATGAAGTCATTCGGAGTCTTCACACTTTGTGGAAGATCATTTTCTGATGCATAGGGAATGTGAACTGTGCTAATGAGCTAGAGGCACCGAGTTTGAATGTCAGAACTCTATAAAGTCTACAATTATCAGCTTTCCCCTTTCATTTCTCCAGAGTGTGAGGCAGAAACAGAGAAGCATCCTCCTAGAAAACGCACTTAGGGCATGTTTTTAAATGGTGCAGCCAATGAGTTCAATGGAACATATCCCAGTTTCCCATTTTAAATGAGAAGCATCTAATACAAATCATAGTGAAAATTATTTGTGTATTTGTTATCAGACTGGATCAATTCAAATCTGCAATGTATTATGTTACAAGTTTCGAAATTTTTCCATCTAGTTCCAGGAAAAGCCACTGCCGCACTACATTTTAATTTCACTAAAATACGCCAAACTAAATTTAGCATTTTGTACCAAAAGAGATTCAAAGCAGTACCACAAATTTCCAAACCAACATGACCATAAAAGTGATCAGTTAAATACAGGTTACGATTGTATTTGACAAGTTACTTTCCAGAGGACTTTTCTGATAGTTGACACAACACAACATCTATTCTTCTTGCCACAGGAAGCAAAAGGCATGAGATACACCAGAGGCACCCAAAAAGTAATACAATACTTTTTGGACAAAAACTGCCTTTGAACCAACCTCGTAGTACACCACTGGAACTATTAGGGGAAGGGGTACAGCGATGGGAGAAAGCAATGGGGTGGGGTCAGAGATACATCAGAGAAGAGGTACAGAAAGAGGTTCAGAAAGGAGGACAGGGAGACAGAGACACCTTCCTGCCTCTCAACAAGGGATGCACTACTAGTGAGCAGCTAAGAGATCACAGCACTATTTCCTAGCATTCAGATTCCCTTGGCACCAGCTCTCAGCAGTTCTCCTGCTCCTATATGCTACAGTGAGAAGATATACCCCCTGCTTCTTTCCATTTTCCACTGTACTCTCAGTAGCATGGGCTACAACACCCCTGATCCAAACCCTGATTATGTTTTCCATAATATTTAATCAAGATTTCTCCATCAATTTGAAAGCTACTGTTCTGTTGCAAATTAGAAATAATCCCATATCTTTGCCCAGTGAACAGATTTCAGAAAACCCAAAGAAAGAAAAAAGCTGTTAATTGACAGAGGTGTCAAGCAGAGAGTAAGTTTGAAAGACTATTTGCATGTCTCATGAATAGCTACATTGTACATCTTATCACATGATCAAGGGAACAAAAAGCTCACATCAGGAAAAAAGGTATCCATCATCAAGAGTTATTAAAGCACAAAGATATGCCTTTTTGGTTCAGAAAAACCCAGACAAAATATAACCAACCCAAACAAAATATAACACTACAGTTGCCCTGTATTTATGCTGTTTCCAGGCTCCAGTTGCTCACCACTGTTCAACCATCCACCACACGAACCTCCAGTCTGACCCATTTGTCTGGTTTACCGGCACAAATCCCTATTTAAAAGAATACAGTTGCAAGGCCATGTGCAATCAGCTCTCAGGTCTTTCAGTCTTCACTGGCACGCTAAGCATGAGCGCATGTTTTACTGTTACTGAACAACAATACAAACAAGTTGTTGAGCCACAGATCTCAAAATTGAAGCAACAGACCGTATCCAGCTCCTACACTCAACAGAAGGAAATAAAATTCAGCAAATTAAGTGTTCAGAACAAGAGCACAGACTATATGTGGCTCCATTTTAACATTTATTTTCAGAGTAACCCAATACATTTCAGGAACCATGAAATAAAAGCGAAATCATCAAAACCATCCTCAATGCAAGACTTAAAGAAGCTGTTGTATTAATGCTGATTGTGAGCTTGGAGTTTTCTGCTGTTGACACCCAGCCACTGGAAATGGGATTTACATCACCAACTCATTTCTTTTTCAGCACCAAACAACTATCAGTTTGTAATGATTTTCATTCAAAACTCAACTGGTCTGGATATGAACAATGGCAGCAAAACATGAGAAAAACCTTACTTACAAATATTACAAGATGTCGTTCTTCCTAGATTTAAGACTAAAATTGGACAAAAAAAGCAACTTTCCAGAGGTAAGGGATGGAAGCAGTTATTTACTTCATAACAAGCTCAGAGTTCTCATGAAGGATAACATTCCCATCTTTTGGAAAGTTACATCAGCTAGCGCACCTCTTGAAAAATTAGGCAAATAAGTAAACAAACATACATATATTTCTCTCCAGAAAATGTGTATTTGTAAAAATATCTAAAATTAGTGAAGAAAAAATCTTCCCTTTCAAGTATTTGGCAGTTTCAAACTTCCCTTCTATTTCACATTGTCGTATTTTTCACAGTGGTTTTGAACGTTAAGTAAATAGTACAACACATTTTTTAATAATAATTATATTATTAATATGGATTAAAGAGACAATTGTATCTAGAGAATTACCACTGAAGGGCAAAGTGGCTCTTACAGAGAAGTTCATAATGCTGCAATGACAGGCAATTACAATAGAAGTATTTTAGATTAATTTGGACATTTCCTTTAAATTTTAACATTGCAATACAAGGTAACAGGTTACCCAACAAAATTAGTGGATTCATTAGTACAGCATCGGTATGAATTCATGTTAAGTGTAAGCTGTCCTCAAGGAGTGTTCTTTTACATATTTTCATGTTGAAGGTATACAAACAAAAATCAAAATATTTCAGAAATGTGGACAAGATCCATGCTGTCTTTTTTAAAAGCTCTAAGTTGTGCAGACCTCTCATGTGACCATTTCCCAAGGCAAGTAACCTTTTTGCCTGACCAATTAAATCATAAATAAGGACAAAAAGGTCAGTTTTGGGATTTTTTAACCTGGAATGTTCGTGGCAGCTTTACAAGGCTAATCTGAACATATTAAAAACAACAAATGTCTTCCAATGCTATAACGGAGAAAAGCTACAAAGAAGAAAAGAACAAAATATCCAATCCATCCTGTATATTTTCGTAACTTAATATATGGAAGCAGAACTTGGCAGGCAGCTTTCCGTGCAAATAACTGAAATTAACAATCAATTGGAGAACACTCTTTCAACTGTTTCAACTGTTTACATTAAAGTTGGCTGTGTTTTCCACTGTAACTAATAGGAGTAAATAAAAAAAATAGCATTTAGCTTATGCAGCACTGCAGTCATTACAGAAAGGCCAGGAAAGCCAAAAACTAATGAGGCTGAGATTGTTGACATTTTCATGCATCTTGGCTCTACAGTCTGGCAAAATAGCTGGCACTCTGACAAGCTTGATGCCAGACAGTTACCGGAGCTTTGAATTTGTTGAAGAAGGTGAAGCAGTAATGGCATTTAAAGCGAGCCATTGAGACATTAAGATTAAGAAGTTAAACTGAAGTTTTACATTGCCAGCTTTATAATTCCCTGTCTGTCTCAGAAGTTCAGAGGCTGTCACAAGAAAAGACAAACCAGAAAAAATCTGTAAACAGAAAAGTCTTGTGCAAAACCTCAGAATTTCCCAGGCAACAAAAGAACCCACCAATCCAAGAAAGAAAAGAAGAAAAAAATTCCAACAATACAGAATCAGCTTATTGATTCTTTCATCCATTTGCATATATGCAGAGAACACTCCAGTTAACAGCATAAAGTTAAAACAGAAATATATTTTTAAAGAGCACGTGAAGTTCCTAAATTAATGTTTCTTAAGTTAAATGAGGTCTCTAGATATCATTGGCTGAAGATGATTTTTTTTGCAACACTATAGAAATATATTTGTTTTAATGTTTGCTTCAAAGTGAAGAGTTGTGTTCCCCAAAATACTTGTTGCTATTTTAGCCTTTGAAATAATAATTATAAAATGAGAAATTCTGCTGTTGGCTTTATATGATAAAGTTCAGTCCAGCTATGGTTTACTTAAGTTGACATGCAGCTTGTTTAAAAGATGCTTAAGAAGTATCTACATCTGAAAATGCTGCACTAAACTATTTCCAACATAAGAATACAAAATGCTTATAAAAATAAAGACTGTCAAAAAGACTCTTGAAGTTTCCATTTCTAACTCATCTTTAATATATGTCTCTCCACCAGTTTTAATTGAAGACACAGAATCTGAACTTTGTGTAGGCAGAATTCTATGAACTATGATTATATAATCTGACCTATTCCCCTTTCTAAAGGTTTATACATGAAAGACGAGAAAAGGTGTGAGCAGTTACTTGACTAGAATTTGGGTTTTTGCCTATTTCCCTACAACTACATCATATATTAGGAAGGTCTGTCCCAACCCGGCCCAAAATACTTCCATTATTGTATTTGCTTGACTAGAACTGAAAATAAAAATCTAAAAACTATCTTAAAGCCATGGACTGGAAGAGGGCAGAGACCACTAAGCTATGAAACAGTCCAGAGCAGCAAAAATGGTTATAACATGGAAAGTATCTGCTATGTGGCTTCCCTAAGCTGAAATCCAAATGCAGCTGCTCCTGGCACACAGTGGGTGCCCTCACCGGGCAGCACCCAGCCATCCGCCACCAGTGCTGGGCTGCACTGTGCCCGCAGCCCCCCACGGCTGCACCTGCTCCTCAGCCACTCCCATTTCAGCAAGCTTCAAAGTAAAAAATTCCATTCAATATTAAATTTTATTTAATATTGTGGAATGGCATTTTAGGAAGCATTAATACACTCACCAACAATTAGCACTTTTAGCAGTGTTTCAGCTTCTCTTTAGGTTAGCAACAAAAAAATTACTTAAGTTTTAATATATATGTACACAATTACTCACAGATTTTATTACATTTTTATACAATTTGGGAGACAAATCAGCCCAGTGCATTGCTAACACCTGTATCTCCATACACAAGAACATACAAAACCGATAGAGAAGCACTAGCACAGCCTAAGGGAACTTTGCTTCTGCCTCCTACTCAGCCTGTTTTCAGCAGAACAGTAGGGTTCTCCCAAAGCAATAAAAGCCACCAGACACAGAACTCAATGCTGATTCTCTGCTAGCACCAAGCTTTCATTTTAATCCAGGAGCAGACTAAAAATATATTGCATGTGGAATCTGGACTTTTGTACAGCAGATTACCTCTTCGACCTGCCAGGACTAGCAGGCAGGGTCGGCTCTTCAGCCTCGGGTCTACTAGGCTTGCTAGCCCCCTGCATGCCTGCCCAAAGAGCCTCTCTGCAGAGGACTCCCAGAAATTGTGTCTTACCAGCCCCTCTCCCCCTCTCCTTCTCAGTCTGGTACCATGGCATGAGGGAACACAGGCTCTTTTGCACCCCGTCTGGAACATAGTGAACACTGCAGGGAGCCAGGGAAAAGGCAGCCTAAGAATCTCGGGTATTAAGACACTGCTAGCCGGAGCTTGTGACAGACAGTACAAGCCTGCATTCAGTGGTTCAAACAGCAACTGAAGCTGTTTAAATGCAGCCTACAAATCTGAAGTTAAATTACCTAGAAGCTTCATGAATTGTTGTTTTTTTATTGTTGGTTTCTTGGTTAGAAAAGGAGAATTGCAAGCTGTCATTAAGGGTTACCTTGTAAGAATCTACGCAAGAATAAAAACATCTAACACTTAACTTTCCATGTCACGTTTTATATTTTTTTTCAGTTTTGATATGAAGATAGTTTAAGTTACAACCACAGCATTTGCTTGCTCCAAAAACACAGACCAAGTATCAACAAAACTGACGTTTCTATCTCCACATAGGCAATAGGTTTTTGATACTTGAAATTTAGATCTACCTATGCAACTTTACCTTATTAAATATAGTATTTTAAAGACAGAGCCTACTGGAATGCATACTTTATTTGCTAGTAGCAAAACAAGTCTGAATCCTAGCTGAAACAAGCAGAAGATAAAGAAGAGTTAAATCAAAAGCTCAATTCCGCACCAAATGAAGTCAGAAGTGAATTCTGCCATTGATTTTTTAATGAAAGCAGGCTCAGTACCCACACATCTTTCAGAAGTTAAAAGAAGAGCTAAGTTTTTATATCTCTCAATCCATGCAACAATGCTACATCCTGTCACTTAGAGGTATGAATTTAAGCTTTCTTCCTTTCAGAAATAACAAAGAAAAAAAAAATGCAATGAAATGAAGGTATTGCTATGCTTCTTTTTGGTAAGAGATCAATACACAATAGAAAGCCCATTCCAGTCTATATTTAGCATTAATATAAAAAGTGGATATCTTCTGTTAGATAAAACTTCTTTAAAGAGTACATACTCCTGGTAAAAGGAAATCTACCATTTTCTGTGGTTTATCTTCAACTGAATGCAAGCAAAAAACACAGTTAACAGAGCTTCATATGATGAATAACCAATGCTACAAAAATGGTTAAATATTAAAAAGAATCTTCAATTAAAGTATTCTAGTGTACTATTCACTTCTTCTGCCATAGATGGTAAAAGAATGAGGTTGTATTTATACATTCAGAAAACTTCAGTACAACTCAACATTACAACACCATATGAAAGAAAGGCAGTGTGCAAGCAATGTTCTATTCAGACTTCCTGATACCCCTTAGCTCTACTATAAATGCTACACTACACTCTAGCGTCCTTTTTCTGAACAGCGAGCACTTCTGTCGAACATACTTTCACTTTGATTTTGATCTAGCATCAATCATTAAAAACAGTCAAACAGTTTTCTGGCATAATACAATGAAATAAGGTATTTTATACCAGTATACATGTTATTAAACAATAAACATTTATTATATGTCATTAAAGCGTGTTCATTTTTACTGACAACAGAGTATTTTATTTATTTAACCAGGCAACAAGTTCATTAAGTTATTCTAAAGCTTTTTTGGGGATACAGTAAGATGCTGCTTTTAAGGCATACAACTAATTAAGCACAACTGCTTTTAAATGCTGAATACAGCATTCACTACATCAAACCCCATAATACTGATTTGTACCTAATGACTACTCAAGGTGCATTACAAGGAGCATTTCTTAGGAAAAATACCTTACAATAATATTTTCTTTTGAATAAGAAACGTAGAAGCCTGTTGCATAGATGTACCTTTCCTGTGTAGCTTGGAAACACTAGTTTTATAACTAATGTAGTATATTTGGCAAGCATTCTCATAAAAGTTAGCAAAAACAAGGTTAGACTGCACCTGAGTACATCATTAAGAGACTGACAGGAATGAGATGGACCACAACAGTATAATTTTGTGCTGAGAAAATTAGCATTGCCTGGTCTGAGAGGCCACTGGTATTAACTCAGAGCACAACGGTACAAAGCTATAAACAGACTCACAAAATAATTCAGGCTGGAAGAGACTTCTGGAGGTCACCTAGGCCAGCTTTCCACTCAAAGCAGGAATTATTTCAAAGGCCTTGAGCAACCTGATCTGAGCACTTCCACGGACGAAGACTTCTGTCTCACCAGGCAACCAGCTCTAGCACTTAACAACTCTCACAAAGGGTAGTTTGTTTTTTCTTAAGTTGAAACACAGCTACACTCCCATTGAAACAGCCGGGATACACTGGACCTCTTCTGCCACCAGGGCACAGTGCTGACCCCCGCTCAGCCTGCTGCCCACCTCGGTGCCCTGGTTCTTTGTTGCAGATTGGTCCCCTCACCGGCCAGTATGCAGGCTTGCAATGCTGCCAGGGCTTGTTCAGCCCTGGGTGCAGGGCTTTGAATTTCCTGAATTTTGTGAGGTCCCTAATGACAAGACAATTTGTCAACGTGCCTCTGAATCGCAGCTCTATCCTCCTGCAGTTCTGCAACTGCTCCCCCCACCGTTGGTGCCACCTGCAAGCCTGTTGTGCATGCCTTCTACCACACCAACTTGGTCACAGGGAACATGTTCACCAGCTCTGGATACAGCATAAACCCACATGAAAACCTCTCCTAAGCAACTGTCTCACAGACTTTGAACTGTCAGCCACTTGAGCTCAACAGTTCTGCACTGGACTGCAAAGTGAACAGCACTTTGTTCACTTTGTAGCCCCACTCATCTAGCCGTATCTTTTCAGCTTGACTACAAGGCTACCATGGAAAACTGTCAAACGCTTCCCTAATATTTTTATCCACTCAGATGAATGTAACCACTACTATTTCAAAACCTGTCATCATGGTTAGATGTTATTAAAACCATTAACCACAAGGCAGGCGTGCTGTTTTCCTTTCTCTCCCCTACCTCCAATTATTTTTGTGGTACATGATTTCATTAGTCCTCTGATAGTGCTGTTATTAAAATTCTCCCCTGACTCCCCTCAAAACTGTTACATAATCTATATTTGCAAATATGAACAGACTATGAAATCAAAGCAGTAGCTCGTAACAGAATGATATTAAAAGATAACTAACTTAATAGGGTTTGATGCACTGTTATAAATGTCAAAGACATTACCGAAGTAGTTTGAGACTAATGCTCTAAGATATTTAGGTATCTAGATCCCTTTGAAACTACTTTAGTTTAAAACACATACATATCCATCAGAATCTCTGCTTCAGTTTTGAAACCCATGAAGGGGCTACACATACAAGAAAGTTTGTTGTACTCAATGGTTTGGTTTTTTTCAATCTACTTGGAGATGCCATCTTCTAAAAAGCACTTAAAATCAACTAAATGCACTGCATTGGCTGCCTGCTTTTTCATACATTAGGGTTTTCAAAAGACTTAGATGTTCATGGAGAATTAGATGTAGGTCTCCAAAAGAAACAGCCCATCTGGATTTAATTGCTCATCTCTTTGGTACTTTAATGAAGAAATTCCCTAATAGAGGCTACAATTAACAAGCCCTTCTACACATTTAGACCCTAATGATTTTACAAGCTCAAAACTTTATTTGATGAAAACTCCAATACAGAGAGAGAAGTTACCAAGTTTCTAATTCAAATCCCAATAGACACTGAGGAAAAAATTAAGGGGCTTATTCCTAAATTGCGTAAGTGTAATATTGAATTCAGAACTATCAGGAAAAACAAGTTCCATACGTTATAAATCTGAAATGGACCACTACTGTTGTCTCATACAAGTAACAAATCATAAGAACCCCCAGATGACCCTTTTTGAGTACCCTTCTTTATGAAATAGCACTCTTACGATTTACCATTTTCTAGCAGCTAAGAATATAAACCAGAGTTAACAAAACTAGCCATTGTTAGTCACTATACCCTCACAATGGTCTGACCTCATCTGTGATCAACTTTTCTGGCAGTGGATTTCTCCAGATTGGCGTCCTTAATAAACCCACAAACTGCAGGTGCTTTATCTAAGGTAAGGAGCGTTTTCTTTCCATCTGAGGCGAGCATCAAATGCATAGTTCCTGAAAATTTCATATTCATTCCATTTTGCTCTGTTTATTCTCTCCCTAGCACACAATTCACCTATTTTCAATTTCATTAAACTGGACTTTTGAGAGAAACAGAAATATTGAACTGCTAGTACAAACCAGAAATACAGGGAAGAATGCCTACTCCATGACACCATAAGAAAATGAAAATATTTTATAACAAACATTGTAAGATTGCATAAGTAGATATTGTCAATTCATACAAAAAGTGTGCTTTTCAAGGTGCTCCTAAAACCTAAGGAGCATGCACATTCATTTTTATTTAAAATCTCTAACATTTGGATAATATTTGATTGGCTGCTTAAAAAAAACAAACAACAAACTCAGAAAATTGTATTATAGATCATTAATAATATTTTCACAGAATCATAGAATGTGTTGGGTTGGAAGGGACCTTTAAAGGTCAACATCTAGTCCAACCCTCTGCAACGAGCAGAGACTTTAACTAGACCAGATTGCTTGGGGCCTCATCAAGCCTGACCTTGAACACCTCCAGGGATGGGGCTTCCACTACCTCTCTGGGAAACGCTGTGCCAGTGTCTCACCACCCTCATTTCTCAAAATTGAGAAAAACATGTAGAAAGAAAGATCAGCCATAGCAAGTATTTGGCTACTTATCAGGTAAGAAAAAATTCCAGTTAAATTTACAACATAAATCATCTAATGTTTACTACTGTTGTGCCAGAACAGCCATAGGATAAGGCCTCCAGGAATCATTTTGTCTGTTTTCTTTACACACTGCCCAGCAAGACAAAAATTAAGTGCAGCAAGGACACATTCTCCTTTATGTGATAACGCCAATACAGCTGGGCATTCATGAGAAGACAAACTTGAGATTAAGCGAAAACCATCTGTTACAGACAGTTTGCAGGTCTTCAATATTGATATGGAAGTTTAATAGCTTTAGGAACCAAGGACAAAAATTTAAAAACAAGCTCTTACCGGAGATGATAGGCATAATTGATATAACTCAGAAGTGGTACACAGAAAGATGGAGGAATAAAAACAGCTGAGGAATACGTCTTAGAAGCCAAAGAAGAGCCACACTTCCAGTAACACCACAGGCAACAACCAGGCTGACATATCTAGGAGCCTGAAGTTAGGTTATTTGTTCCAAGCAGAAAGGATTACAAACTTTGACAAAAAGCATTTCATCATAGCTTGTGGAGCAAAAGCACAACCCTGGTAAAGCTATAAAAGAGCCAAGAGAAAACTGAATCAGAAGACAGTACTTGACTTGGAAAATGAGAAAGTGACACACAGATGCATTACAAGGGATAAATCTGGATGGGAGATCAGTTGGTGGTATGAAATACAGACATTAAAAGGAGGAGAGAAGACTGCAACAACCACCTTCCACAACTGAAACGGAGGGCAAAAAAGAAATATTCATAAATGAAAGGCAGCCAAAAAACCTCCAGGTGGAAGAACTTAGATACCCTTAATAATCCATTCCCTGGCAAAGGCAGGAAAAAGAAACCCTAAGAAACTCTAGGCATACAGATTAAAGATGGGAAGGAGGTTTGAGTGGCGCAGATGAAGTGACAGGAAAACTTGGGTTTGGAAAAATGAAACTCAATGAGCCTGTGGGGAAAAAAAAAAACAAAACCCCAAAATACCAAAACAAACAAACAAACAAACAAACCACAACAAAAAGGGAATAAAACCCAAACCATGAAACCATGGGGTAACTGAAGAAGAACTGGAGTGAAGTAAGACTACATCAGTCACGGGATGTTCAGACAAGCTCTACAGTACTCGAAAGTCGTAAGCGACTCTGAGATACACCAGGACTGCATTTCCTCAAAAGGAAATACTGTTCTGTTTCATAGCACAATATTCCAGGAGAAGTTCACCTATGCCCATCTCTAATTCCATCCTCAGAAATTACAATAAAAATCACAAAATTGGCTGCACTTAAACGAACTCTTATTTGGGTATATAGATAGTCTTCAGCTATCGCCTACTTTTGTAACTATCACAGCATGAAAAGTAAAATACCTATTTTATTTTTTTTAGGTTTTTGCTTTTTATTATGTTTACTAAAATCCATAGCAGTTGTTGTAAAGCAACCATCGGCATTTTTACTATTCTTCATGATTAAATTCAGAAGGCTTGATCAACGTTGAAACATCTTTGGCTTCTCTTACAATAAACTACCGTCCCCAAGACAAAGTTGCAGTTTGTGTAATTACAGAAAAGCAGATCAAAGGTACGAGAGTTGCATTAATTAACAAGTTTATTCTCTGCTGCAGTTCTCATCTCTGGTTGTGCTCCTACTACCTATAGTTACACTTAGTCAAAAGAATGTGGCCAACCTGATATACCCTTTTTTTATTATTTTTATTTTAAAGTCAGCAGATCAAAATGATGCTAGTTGGCTGAGCACAAAGTAAGTGGCCTAAAAAGGTCACTACTCATTAATCTGATCACAATATAATAGGAAATTAACAAATTCCATTGAGATTTAGTCTAGGAGAAAGCAGTAACATTCAAGTCACTGAAATTTTTAATTGATCACAGTTCTGGCACCACTCAATTACTGGTAATACAGGCCAAAGAAATAACAGCATGAGAAATTACTCTGGATATAGTAACTGCTAAATGCAGAAAAAAATAAACTGAAACCACTGGCCAATGTTTAGCTTGATATTTATAATTCTAAACAACAGAAGCCACAGATTTTAGTGTATAAACTACAGTAACTTAAAGCAACATTAATAAAAGTTTGTTAAGATTATATGGGGCACTGAACTTGAGAACTCTTCTAATGCTTTGTAATTTTTCCACTTAGCTTTAGCTTTTCTTCCTAAAATATGGTACAGATCACGTATCACAGAATCACAGATCCACATGGGGTTGGAAGGGACCTCTGGAGATCACCTAGTCCAACCCCCCTGCCAAAGCAGGTCCACCTAGAGCAGGTTGCACAGGAACTTGTCCAGCTGGGTTTTGAACGTCTCCAGATAAAGAGACTCCACCACCTCCCTGGGCAGCCTATTCCAGTGCTCTGCCACCCTCAAAGGAAAGAACTTCCTCCTCATGTTTAGGTGGAACTTCTTATATCCAAGTCTGTGCCCATTTCCTCTTGTCCTATCCCTGGGCACCACTGAAAAAAGACCAGCCCTGTCCTCTTGACACCCACCCTTTAAGTATTTATAAGCATTGATCAGATGCCCCCTCAGCCTTCTCTAGACTAAAAAAGACCAGAGTCCCTCAGCCTCGTCTCATAAGAGAGATACTCCAGGGGCCTAATCATCTTTGTAGCCCGCTGCTGTACCCTCTCCAGCAGTTCCCTGTCCTTCTTGAACTGGGGAGCCCAGAACTGGACACAGTACTCCAGATGGGGCCTCACCAGGGCAGAGTAGAGGGGCAGGATAACCTCTCTCGACCTGCTGGTCACACTCTTCCTGATGCACCCCAGGATGCCATTGGCCTTCTTGGCCACAAGGGCACATTGCCAGCTCATGGTCATCCTGTTGTCCACCAGGACTCCTAGGTCTTTCTCCTCAGAGGTGCCCTCCAGCATGTCAAGCCCCAACCTGTACTGGTGCATGGGGTTATTTCTGCCCAGGTGCAGCACCCTACACTTGCCTTTATTGAAGTTCATCAGGTTCATCTCTGCCCAACTCTCCAGCCTGTCCAGGTCTCACTGTATGGCGGCAGAGCCTTCCGGTGCATCAACCACCCCTCCCAGTTTTGTATCGTCAGCAAACTTGCTGAGAGTACATTCCATCCCTTCATCCAGGTCATTGATGAATATACTGAAGAGGACTGGACCCAGTACTGACCCCTGGGAGACTCCATTTATTACATATATCTTAGTGCACCACTTTCAAACAAGTTACAGTTTCATCTGTAGTTGTTAAATTCTACATCTATTTTACTATTAAGTACATAATTCCAAGAGTCCCTCTTAAGATTCTTTAAAATTCCTTGAGAATCTTCTACTGAAAATAAATTAAAAACTCAAAAGACATATATGTGTATGAAAGAAAAAAAAAATAAAAAAGGTAATTCTTGAATGGTAGAGACTTTCAGGCTTGTGTACTCTTGCTTTCCACACTCTCAGGCCAATTAAAATTTCTTAGCTTCCTCAGAAAAGCTGACGTGTTACTGCATAAATATCTCTGCTACTCTAGTGACAGGAAAATCTACATAGAATCATAGAATGATTAGAGTTGGAAGAGACCTTAAAGATCATTGAGTTCCAACCCCCCTGCCATGGGCAGGGACACCTCCACTAGAGCAGGTTGCTCAAAGCCCCATCCAGCCTGGCCTTAAACACTGCCAGGGATGGGGCAGCCACAGCTTCCCTGGGCAACCTGTTCCAGTGCTTCACTACCCTCACAGCAAAGAATTTCCTCCTAATATCTAATCTAAATCTCCCCTCTTCCAATTTAAAACCATTACCCCTTGTCCTGTCACTACATCTCCTGACAAAGAGTCCCCCTCCGGCTCTCCTGTAGGCTCCCTTCAGATATTGGAAGGCTGCTATGAGGTCTCCCCGGAGCCTTCTCTTCTCCAGGCTGAACAACCCCAGCTCTCTCAGCCTGTCTTCATGGGGAAGGTGCTCCATCCCTCTGATCATCTTTGTGGCCCTCCGTTGGACCCGTTCCAGCAGGTCCATGTCCTTCCTGTGTTGAGGACTCCAAAGCTGGACCCAGTATTCCAGGTGGGGTCTCACGAGCGCAGAGTAGAGGGGAAGAATCACCTCCCTCAACCTGCTGGCCACACTACTATTGACGCAGCCCAGGATGTGGTTGGCTTTCTGGGCTGCCAGTGCGCACTGCCGGCTCATGTTGAGCTTCTCATCCACCAACACCCCCAAGTCCTTATCCTCAGGGATGCTCTTCAGCCATTCTCTGCCCAACCTGTATTTGTGCCTGGGATTGCCACGTCCCAGCTGCAGGACCCTGTGCTTGGCCTGGTTGAACTTCATGCAATTTGCACGAGCCCATCTCTCAAGCCTGTCTAGGTCCCTCTAGATGGCATCCCTTCCCTCCAGCGTGTTGACTGCACCACCGAGCTTGGTGTCGTCAGCAAACTTGCTGAGGGTGCACTCTATCCCACTGTCCATGTCTCTGACAAAGATGTTGAACAGCACTGGTCCTAGTACCGGCCCCCGAGGAACTCCACTCATCACTGGCTGCCAATTGGACATTGAACCATTGACCACAACCCTCTGAGTGCAGCCATTCAGCCAGTTCCTGATCCACCAAGTGGTCCATCCATCAAACCCATGTCTTTCAAATTTTGAGACCAGGATGTCGTGTGGGACAGTGTCAAACGCTTTGCATAAGTCCAGGTAGATGATGTTTGTTGCTCTGCTCTTGTCCACCAAGCCTGTGGCAGTACTGTAAAAGGCCACCAAATTTGTCAGGCACAATTTGCCCTTGGTGAAGCCATGCTGGCTGTCTCCAATCACCTCCTTATTTTCCATGTGCCTTAGCAGAGATTCCAGGAGGATCTGCTCCATGATCTTGCCAGGCACAGAGGTGAGGCTGACTGGCCTATAGTTCCCTGGGTATAACATAACTATTTAATGCTGAAATAAAATTTCACAGTTTGTAAAAGAGATTTTTGCAGTTGCAAAAATAAGCATTTATTGATAAATAATTCTGCATTAGGCTGTAAAACCTTTAATAAATGTTTTCCCCTTAATGCACATGTGCTTAAATATAAAACTCACAACAGTAATTTGTTCTGTGGTCTTGTGGCTGTATTCTCTGCTGGCCAGTGAAGTACAACCAACTCAAAGCCTGGGAGCAGGCAGGTCAATAGCACCTCCTTGCTTAAGAACTTAGCTCACCTTCTAGCTTTCTAAGGGCACTGCTTCAAACCTCTCTGTGTGACTATTCAGATGCCCAAGCTGGTTATGACTGCATAAATCAGGTATCAAAAAGAATAAAGTCATAGCAACAGAGCTCTTCTTCATGTCACTCGTGTTTGCTAAAGGTCTACAAAGCCCCAAAGCAGGGTCAGACACCTGATTTACACCAAGGTCCCTCTTACCCTCTCAGTTGCCTATATGCTTATGGAAACTGAAATAAATATATATCTCTACCCTTCTGTATTAAACTACACACATATTTGAAATTATTTACATAAAAAAATCACTAAATGTCAGGAATAAACACTGAGAAATCTTTGCCAATACTTCTAGTCATTTTTTGAAGAAATACAACATAGAAGTGACATGACCTGTAACTATTTTATCAGGCTCACCTATGTTGAAATTAGCTTTAAAAAGTCTCATCAACTCACCAGTTCAGGGAATTCTGTAACCTGCTCTGGTGGAGGTGTCCCTGCCCATGGCAGGGGGGTTGGAACTCGATAATCTTTAAGGTCCCTTCCAACTCTAACCATTCTATGATTCTATGATACCTTGAAAAACCCACATATGCAATTACTAGGCGAACACAAGAGTACAACAGAATTGCAAATGCCCTCTGTTTTTTTAAAAGTAATAAATGAAAAAAGTTACAAGAAATAAAATTCAGTTCCACAGGCCAAAAAATCAATGAAGAGATAAACAATTTCTGATTCCTTCAGCTATACTGCAACAGACAGATCAACTTACCCAGTTCATTATTAACAGCAACAGCTGAAGACAACTCTTCTAAAAACTATAATACCTCTCCCCAGTGCTTCCCTGCTAGGCACTCCCCTCCTCCCCAGCTGTCCTGGTTTCAGCTGGGACAGAGTTAATTTTCTTCCCGGTATTTTTTGTGTTTCAGATTTGGTATGAAAGGAATGTCAATAATACAAATTGGTTTAAGTTATTACCATGTGATGTTTATAGTTTTCGAGGACCTTTTTCAGCTTCCCATAGAGGATGAGAAGAAGCCTAGACAGAATGATGGAATGGCCAATGGAGTATTCTGTACCATAGACATCATACTCAGTATATAAATGGGGTGGGCTGGGGGGTGGGTACTCACGATCACTGCTTGGGATGGTATCAGTTCATCAGGTGGTGAGAGTGACTTGTGCATTATTATTATTATTTTCCTTTTCTAATATTGTTCTGTCAAGCTGTCTTTATCTCAGCCCATGAGGTATTATTTTTATACCCTCTTCTTCTTACCCTTCTGAAGGGTGGGGAAAGGGTGGATGAGCAACCGGCTGCATGGTCCCAACTGCTGGCTAGGGTTAAACCATGACACCAGTCTAAAACTAGAACTGTGTCACTGACAAAGTCCTTCCACACAAATCAAAGGGCAGACCTGTGACTTAATTTCTTCAACTCTTCACACGTGCTCTGTTAGACATATCTGCAAAATACTGAATACTACCTACCAAAACACCTTCCTCATGAAACGCTGAAGCTGCAGACACTCTTGAGGTACTGTCATGTAAACTACAATATGTAGCATCTTCATAATGCAACCTTCACTGCGACTAAGAACTGGAAGCCAGTTTCATGTTTACAAAAGGTGACTATTTCTAGGAGGTTTTTGCCTCATCTGGAATTAAATTTTATTTCCAGGTACTTGTGCTCTTCTGGGAGATCTCAAATCACCATGAGCCATGGTCTCATTACTACCGTATAACTTGGCCAAGACCAACTTCTCTGTTGAAGGCACTACTTCTTTCTGCCAGCTTTTGGTCAAAGGGCCAGGAATAACAGGATTAATATAGCTTCATCACCAGTGGTTACATTATTATCTTCTGTCTGACAAAACAGACATATAATTAATTTTAATTTATTTTGAATGAGGATACTTTTGATTCAGTAGTATTGTTGTATCATCACTCTTCCATAGCAGTTTAAATTTATCTAAGTCAAGCTTCCACAGTTCCAACTTCTACCTTCCGTCCAATAATCCCACCCACAGCAGGCAGAAAGCTGGTCCAGCAGAAAACTCACTCAGCAGAACAGCTAATTAGCCTACAACGGATTAGAACATTGCTTTCAGCAATGGTAGTCATAGGGCACAATTTCCAGGCACTACTGGAGCAAACCGTCTCTTTGCTATTAGACTCTAAGACCCAGATGGAGCTTTAGATGAAGGATGCAGCTTGGCACGTCTCAGGCTGCAGCGAGTGCTTGGGGCCTAACACAGGGGCATGTGGTCTTCTAGCCTGCAGGAGCCGTGCAGTTGTCCAGGAACTGTCCCACAGAGTGAAAAAACTGTGGGTGGAGGTCCACCCTGCACAGCATCAAAGGGGATAAGAGAGATCAGATGGAGACCCTGAACCTTCAGCTGCAGTATTGGGACACTTAGAACCTATGCCCATGAAGTTGGTAAGACAGTCAGTTACATTCCTGAGGAAGAGGATGAAGATACACTGCAAAAATAGACTGAGTGCACAATTCAGTCTTGCATCATAATCTCCATCAAAACTTTAGTTTAAAAAAAATTGCTACTTTCCTTGTTTCTTAAAACGCAAGCAGCTCTGTGGTCTTTTTATCCTCCTGAGTTTCTCTCCCCCTACGTTTTTTTCAGTGTCTGTCGTCATTGTATCCATGCTCTTCGCAGCAAGTGTAATTCATCTAAAGTTCTTTAGGAAGCTGGTGTTTCATTACTACATGGAGATGAGGAGCTGGTAATGAGGCACAGGGAGATGGCTATTCTGGAAACCATTTTTGTAGGGGACTCATCAGAGAATCTGTCCAAAATTGGAGAAACTAGAGCAGAGATTATGAAACACACTGACAAAATAAACAACAATAATTAGCAGCATCCCACAAGCATTCTAAAAGAACTCAAGGTTAAATAGTTGAATAAGGAATGACAGTGGGCTAACTCTCATTCAACAGTTCCTTTGCACCTCAGGACTAGAATCAGCAAATGTAAAAAAAAACCTAAAAAAAAATTGGAATCTACAACAAATCAAACTCTTAATGTAAGCCACAACTACACTTAAGAATATAGTTAGTGAACACTTACAGAAATACATGATTTACATGAGAAGAACTGGTATGGCTTTTGCAAAAAAAACCCTTGCTTTTCAAAATTATTTAAGGTCTTTGAAAGATTCAACAAATGTGGGTGAGGGTGCTGTAGTTGTCAAAAATCAACTTTGGCTTTCCAAGAGGCTTTTAACACAGTCTCTTACCAAAAGGTTGCTAGCAAACTAAGCAGCCATAGCACAAGGAAGGGTTCATATAAGAATAAGCAGAACCACATTATTCAAGGTATAAATCTCTGGTTTGCTCACGCTTTGAATACTGTGTCCAAAAGAGGAAGGTAGAAGGCAGAATCGAAATAAATTAAAAGGTGATTAATCCCACCTGGGGTTTGAGGCGTTTTCTTGTGAGCCAGATGTTGTGGATACAAGAACTGTACAGGGGTTTAAGGAGGACTGGAGAAAACTGGAGAAACTCACAGAAGGGAAATAAACAACCACACCCTACTGGGATATATTAAACAAACACAAAACAACACCTGGGTCAAGAATTCCTGAGATAAAACTCTGGAAAAAAAGAGAGCAGCAAAAGGAAGTGTCATGCATCTGCTCGGTTTTCATCTTTGGGCATTAACTACTGCCCATGTTTAACTTTTTTATAGTTAACATTTATAGATATTATGACATACAGAATATATATTTTTTATTATGAACTCAAACTTGGATATCAGAATTTTTACATAACAGCTCTGCTAATAAACCTCATCAAATATTTTAAAAGAGTATTTAAAAGTTTTACTTACAGGAACCTCAGAAAAAAGAAAAGCTCCTGAACTCTGAAGCCTTAAAGAGACTATAACTACACTGTAAATGAACTTACATTCTTTTCTACTTGTCTTACCAATCAACAGAAACATGAAACCAATACATCTACTGGAAATTTTTTTCTTTGGCCGTTTTGCATGAACTTTTCAGTTCAGGAGCAACTGACATACTGACAACTCACTCCATTAAGAGGACAGACACAGCACCAGGTTACAAGGCAATGCCACAGACTCCAGGGAACATTTTTCCACCTTTCCCAGGTGTCATGGAGGCAGCCTAGGGTGGGACAAAGAGGCTGAGGGTCTAACCGAGTACAGACAAACTTTCCCAGAACCAAAGAATTCCTTAAAAAAAATAAATAAAAAAAAAAATTTAAAAGCGTTTACACCATAGCCAGCCTCCCTGAAACCCCCCGCGCAGGCCCCTCCCCGCCTGCCCGCAGGGAAGGCGGTTTCCTGAGGTGAAAAGGCCGCGGGGTGGCCCGAAACCCCCGTCCTGCCTCCTCGCTCAATAACCAGACCCCGTTTGTCCCGAGCTCCCCGCCGCCCGCCCCGCCGCCTCCGGGACGCACCGCCCCGGGCCCTCAGCGCAGCCTCCAGAAAAGCGGGGCGGGGCGAGGGCCGGCCGGGCCACCGGGCCCAGCGGCTTCTCTACGGCCCGACCCCGCGCGTCACCTGCAGCGCCCGCACTCCGGCCGCCTCTCGCAGCGCTCCACCGGCAGCTCCCACAGGCCCGCGCAGCCCTCGCCCTCCTCGGCCGGGACCGGGGCCGCCCCGCTGCCGGCCGCCGCGCTGCCCCTCTCCATACCGGTGCGGCGGGAGGCGCCGGCCGCCGCCAGGGGGCGCCGGAAGGCAGGAAAGGCTTCTCGTCCCCGCTCACGTGAGGCGCCCCCGCCCCCTCGCGGGGGGCTCTTCCAATCGGGGCGCGGGGAGCCTCTCGCCCGCATCGTTGGGGCGCGGCGCGGCCGGCAGAGGCCGCCGTTGTTGCGCGGCGCTGCTGTGGGCCGGCGCGACAGCCGCCGGCCTGGTTGGCGCTGGAGCCCGGGGTCCCTGGCAGCGCAGAGCTACCCTTGCCCATATCCCGAAGGGTGTCGGCGGCTGCAGGCTGTGGGAGCGGCCGCTAACACCCCGTCTGTCACGGCGGCGGAGTTGGGCCTAGCGTCTCACGGCAGGCCTCGGCCTTGCCCGCAGCAGCGCCCGGCGCCGGCAACAGGCGCTGCCAGCCGCGGCCTGTCCTTCGGCGCGAGTTGCAGCTGGGCCTCTGCCTCTGGGCTTGTCCGAGCAGCACCAGTACCGGGGGTGGAGCGGGGGGCCCGGCGGGAGCCGGGCTCGAGGGCTGTGTGGCTGTTGGCTCCTCTGGAAACAGCCAGGTGCAAGAAAATCCAGCCCAGGGCTTGGAGCTCTCAGCGTGTGTACGAGTAGGAAACAGTCCTCTGGTGCTAGTGAGAGCAGTGAAAATTAACTGCTCGTTGTTAAATACGTATTTGACCATTTTAACGGTAAGTGCTTCAGAGTAGACGTTTAGGCCTTCACACATCTGTCGGTATCCTTTCTGCTCTTTGAGTTCACCCAGCTCTTGGAGAGAGGCTGCAGCACAAGCTAGGCTAGTAGGAGGGTGGGAAAGTAACAGATCTAAGTTCTGACTCTTCTCCAACCTCAGTAGTACCAGCTCTTAAATAAACTGGAGATCAAAGATTTAGATGCAAGTTATGCTCTGCTCATTGTCAGATATGATAATAAACAGACTACATTGGAGTCCTATCCAGTAAAATGAAGTTCAACTCCAAGGTTGTTGTAGTTTACCTTAGAAAGCAACTGAAATACGGTAACTAGGGAATCTCCACACAAGAGATCTTCTCCTGAAATTAGCAACTGTAGATGGGTTGGCTGGTTATGTTATTTCCTGTTTTCTGTTCTGCATCCAAATATTGTTTGTGATCTTCAGAGGCATTGGATGTAATTTAGGCCTGCTAGTATACATGCACAATATTAAGTTGGTTTTGCTTTTAAGTTTTGTATTTTTGTACTGTAGTTTTGCATTTGTAGCTCAAGCTGCAAATTAATTCATTTTCTTCTGTAGCCACTAGAATGCATTTTACTCACAAGATGAAAAAAAAAAAAAGTGACCAGTGATTCTGAAGGTGGCTGTAAAATTACACAGTGTAAATGAAAAAATAAAAAAATACAAAAAAGTAGGGAAAAAGAGAATACCACTATGCAAATTTTAAATTACAAAGTTATTTATTGCTAGTATTATATGTGACCTAATTTAGGACGGGACCAATACGAGGGGGAGCTTTTCTATTAAACTGAAAGCCTTGTCACAAGATGAGTTCATATAAAGAGCTTATTTAGGCTGATAATTAGAAGTAACAAAGTTGTAGTGGACAGGAGAAGGAGTATTGATAACTTACTTGGGTCACTTTCCTGCTTCCACCTTACTGAAGAGAGTCCCCATGCAATCCTGCTAACGGAAACCTGGATATGCCTTCACAGCTTCCCACAAGAGACCTCAAAGAGTGAGGCTTTATCTGGTCTGGTGAGAATAATCAGCTTCAGTCATAAGCTTAAAAGTAAACCTTTGTAAACCATTCTGATCTTACTGCACAGAAGAAGAAAATTGATCTGCTGATGCCTAAAATAAATGTTACAATAACATGACATGAAATAATTTTATTGTCAAGGGAATAGGCAAATGTAGGAGGGAATAGCTAAACGCTAACAGAGAGCACTACGGCTTTTCTCTGTGTATATGTATCTGAAGAGCAAAGTGAGCAGTTTAAGCTGAAGGAAAATGTTGGCACGAGATCAGGTTAGGATAAACTGTGACGAAAATGTAAGCCTGAAGACAGAGGGTTCCTGTTATCAGAACATTGCTGTTCTGAACTACAAACAAAAGCAGAAGGGATTAAAAGCCAGGTCAACCCAAGCGTTTTTTGGAACAGAGCTAGTGTTTGCTGTATGCTTGTTGTTCCAGAGCTTAACCAGACCAGCAACTTCTCTCACTACAGGCCAGCAAACTACAAATCTGACACTAAATACTCATTTAAAAACATTGGAAATATGAGTTCTAGGCCAAAAAGTCTTAAATAATAGAAAAAGTTTTCAGAGGAGAAATGCCTGGATATTGAAGGTTGAGGCAAAAAGTCAAATAGTTTTTATGGCAGATGTTGATAATCAATCTATAGCAGGCTAATAGGTAGATATGTCCACACTACCTATTTAATGAATGACTGCCTTGTGTATTTGATGTCCATAATTAAATCCCAATTAGCACCTCCACCATTGTGTTAGAAACCTGAGGAACTTACAGCATCTCTTTGGACCAGTGTTTGCAATTTGTAAATTTACAGACCTAAATGATGGCATGAGTGGGAGCTTGTTACTGCATTTAATACTCTGTGATGTACTGCACTGTTCCCTTTTTGCGAGCACAAATGATCACATGTTTAGTGACTAGCTGTATACTCACTGCAGTGTGATAAGTCCATTAAATGCTATGGAAAGTACCATTCCTCTGCATGCCCAATCTCCTCTGCATCCTTACATAAACCATTTGTCTTTAGGGTTAGGCTTTATTAAGTAAGAACAAGTTACATTTCTTGCTGTTACAAGTGCTTTACCCAGAAAAGTGTGTGTGTGTGTCCCTTGGCCTCAAAAGTTCAAATTTAATATGCATTTGTTTTAAGACATGTGAAGAAGCTGTCAGGATGGCAGTTCTCAAGAATATTCAAATGGCAGGTGTGGTTCCCCGGCAGCTTTAGCCAGTTTAATTCAAAGTGCTGTGTTTCTACTCCCTGGCTTGGGCTTGACTCATGTTTTCAAATACCAGCGTAAGTAATCTGAAATCCTGCTGGATTTATGATCTTTTGCAAAAGCTATGGCCTCTTACATAACGTGCTTTCATGGCAGATCACAAACGTCGAATTCAGGCCAGTTGTTCTTCTTTCCTGTCCACCCCCATACTTGGCCATACATTCAGGGCCTTGAGCCAAAAGCCAGCAGTTGAGCTGGATGAACTGCCCCAACGGGCTCGTTGCGCAGCCGCTGGTGTCAGTGTGAGGCGTCAGCTTGCCCGAGTGGAGTCGGAGCTGGGAGCCTGGAAGCCACGATGAGCTGAGCTGCTGTCCCAGCGCGCCGCAGGTGAGCCTGGGGAACTGACTCACACCCACACCTGTGAGCCAAGGGGAGACAAGGCTGGAGACAGGCAAGCTGGGAGATGCTCATGCAAAGGCTGCAGTGAAAAAGAGATAATGGGTTTTTTTGTTCTCCTATATTTCTGCCTCAATTCCTCACAACAGAAGACAGACAGAGGTCTTGCTATTTCTAGAGAAGAATGGTATGAACAAAACACCTTCTAAGCTGGCAACATGTGTGAACAGAAGCCTTAGTGCACATATAGAAGCCAGTATATTAGATAAGGGGTTTCATGAGCAACAGTGGTAAATATCACTATAGTTGGCAAAAGAGCTCTGTGCAGGACAAGTTTGGGGGTGTCTGAACTCAAAACCGGGAACTGGAGAGTTTTGGTGAAGAGCTTGCTTTCTGTTTGAGGCAGGCATGCACTGACTGGTTTGCCAGCCCACTGGTTTCCCGAGGCAGGCCTTTTTGAAACTAAAAGAATGGTCTATTGAGACAAGGTAGTTGGCCAGAATAATACAACTCCAACCACCCACCAAGGACTGGGTGACTACTGCTGGAGGTGCTGTATTCTTCCACGTGCACAGAAATGCTGTGAGGCTCAAGGGCAGAAGCTGTCTGTGACTGTCCCTGTTCTAGAAGGTGCCATGCTATAATTGATTTACAAAAGAATAGCTGGGAGTAAAAACATCCTATCTTACTTGTTTGCCTGGGCAGCTAAGGATTGCAGATAAGAAAAAAAAATAATTGAAAAAACCCCAAACCACCCCAAAAGCAGTGAAAAGGATTTAGCCATCCAGTACTGAAAAATTGATTGCATGATAAGAACAGTGTAACAATGATGTACAGTGCATAATGTTGTCTCCTAATCTGTTGAACCTGTGGGCTTCAGACATTACCTGTTCTATTTAAAGTCTCTGGATTTGTCTGTCATTCATGATAGCTCACTGCTTTGTAAAAACTGACAGCAAGTGACTTGAAAAACATGGAATTGATTTCAGATATTTTAGTCACTGCTGGGTGGTTTGAAATGTCCTTTACGTAAACTAGAGAAAAAGCAGCAGCAACAGAAACGTCCTGTTGTTGCTTAATCTTCATCTGCATTTTTTTCTGTTGACATAAGAACTGAAATTTGTGCCATCATGTCCAAAATGCTTTGCAGCAGTGATTCTGCCATTATTCTGTCTGACGAAAATTCTTCTGCAGAGCTGACTGTTGTTCTTTAGTGCCTCTCCTCTACAGTGTTTGCTGGAACAGAGATATATTCCACAACATCATTTCTTTCTCGGTCGTGGGATTTGAGGGTTATTAATGTTCATTCATTGAAACTCTTATTTTCTCCACAGCCTGGAGACACCCTGTAAGAAAGTGCTGTTAAGAACTATTTCCATGTGAAGAAATAGCTCAAAATAACTATTCCATCCCTGTGTCATACTAACTCCTGTGTATACACTCTTATTTTCAGTTGTAAGTACAGAAATGAGTACTGTGAAATAATGAGGGTGTGGCTTTGCAAGGTAACTACTACATGACAAAACTGTCAGTGTGCATGTTTTCACATGCTGTTGATACCAGGAAGTATTCTTCCTCTTTCTCCCTTTCACTTAGGGATAATTACCTGCCATTTTGAAGAAGTAATACTGTAGACAATGGTACGTATTATGAATAGAACCATATTTCTTTACTCAGTCTTCCAACACTGAAACGTTTTTGGGAATCTGCACTGGAATGAATTGCAACGAAGTTATATAAATTGCAGTGGTTTTTTCCAAAGAGATGGAAAGTACTGGGGCAGGACAAGTACCGATACAGAGTGCAGCTTTGCTTTTGACACATCACCCAGGTTAGTCTAAGTGGTTTAGATAGTTTAGTCCCATTTTGAAGAAAGAATCCCTTAGGAGGCTGAATATTGGTCTGCAACTACATACTTATGCGACAATAATTCACTTGCAAACACATTTTACCTAACACAGGTATGCTACCAGAGCCCAAAGCCTCTGGCATAGGTACAATTATGCCAGCAGATATTCTTGAGAGGCAGCTTTTGAGCATTTTGGTTGCATTTGTGACTATAAAATGTTATTAACTAGGCAGAAAGATTGCTACTCGAAATGAATTTAATAAATTCTGTTGTGCCTGCATGGCTGTTTGCAGTCTACCTGCACTTGGACTTCAGCATTCTGCGTTTGGTGGCCAGGTGCCAATGGCTCTGCAGGCATTTGTGCCTGATAAGGTAGTAACTTTTAATGGTGGATTAGCAATCCCTTCTCCTAACGAGAACTGTCAACAAACACGTGCATATTGAGTTGTCATAAAATAGTGTTTGCTTGTTCCAGCTCACAAACTGGTGAGTGCTGGCAGCGTAGCAGGTGTTAGACGATGCTGCCGCAGGCTGCCTCCAGCCAATTTCCACCAAGCTCAAATAAGCATGTTGTTCAAGCCTACATATATTTAGCAAACTTTAAAAGTCACAGCATATTTCTAAAAGCAACCAATAATTAGAAGGTGTAGATAAATTGTCACTGCTGCTGAAGGTGATGATTGTGCCTTTCTTCCCACCCTCCCCATCTCCCCTGGTGCTAACGCAAGTCATCATGTGCCCACACAACCATCCTGCAAGTTCCTTTCTCTTGTTTGTTCTCAGATAGGCCAGCTCAGTTTACCCTGTGGCTAGTTGGTGCTGCCGTAAGCGTGCTGGAAGGAGGAATTAGGAGGAGAAAAAAGTCCCTCTTTCCATTCAGATCTCTAGTGCTGGTGAAAAAGTAAAAGGCCAGTAAAAATGTAAATGCCAGGGAAAAAATGCTGCTTTCCTGGGCATGTGCTGCTGCCCCCGGGGGCTGGCCTCAGCCCCTGGTTACTGTCTCTGTGTGGGCCAGCCCCGTGCAGGCTATGGTCAGAATCTGCCAGAAGGGCAAATGGCAATATACCCAAGTATTGCCAGCTAAAAATACCTCTTCGTGGCAGCCTCACTCGTGTATTTTTCTGTCACCCTTCCTTTTGCAAGCCATCCCTTTTCCTTTCCTGTTGCTCTGCCGTTGCTGCAGCATTCGTCTTGTCTGTGCCACGGTGCGCTGTGGAGAAACCCACCAGCCTGCTGCTCCTGCTGCGCTCCCTGCCAGCGTGCCACAACACACAGTGCTGTGTTTCCCTGATTTAGCAAATCTCTGCGTACTTGATTCTTCATTTTGCTCTTAGTGGTGAGTTGCAAAAGATGTGGAAGAGATCTGTAATAATCTGGAAAAATACATTGAAGTACTATTTCAGTTGCCAAAGCAGGCTCCTGAGTCTGCTTGGGTTTATGTTTGAAAAAACATAAACTGCCTTCTCAGTTGCTTTTGGTTTTATCTATGGCAAGCAGAATTTCATAAAGGTATTTTATGAGGTCACATGCAAGTGTCATCTCCCTTTTTGAAACAGTTTAGATGGAATATCTGAGGTAAGTTAAATACATCACATGACGGATCATTCACTTCCATTCATTTCTTTTATAAAAGAAAAAAGTGAGCATTTGTAATATGTAAACACATTTTCAAACATAGTCTTTTCATTGCTAAGCTGAAAGTTTGGTAACAAGGCTTCTGATAGCATCATGGCCTCACTCATGATACTGGGCTAATAATAGAGGTAATTCTAATCACTAAACCTTTAATTGCAGTCCATGATTGTGACTCCAATGACCTGGAGCACATTACAGTAAGAGGTAACAGAACTTCATGCTAATTTGAAAGTCCTTGCCTAAAATCAGATTCAAAAATCAAAAGCTGTGCACTGTATAGATACAAGTGTAATTGGTCATATAATCTTGGTATGCTCTGTATGTCATTTGGTGTCTGTAAAATGCAGTTGAAAAGCAGGTGCAAAACGAAACAGGTGAAGCTCAGGGATGGAGAGATTAAAATAACCAGCATACAGATAGCCTTTGAAGTGGTATCTGCTAAAATACTGTAGGTGAGCATCAATGTGAGAGCTCCACAGCTTTGTAGCTTTAGAGCTACACTAGGCAGTGTCTGTTTTCAGAAGTACCCAGTTACATGGTGCATGTCCTGTGACTCTGGGAAGCTGACAAGCACGTACGGAGAATGTATCAGCTTGTACTGCTGATGCAGAGATGGCACGTCACAGGGAGGGAAAAGATTGTGAGTGCCCTGGTTAAGGAATAGTGATTGAAATCTTTAACTGTGAGCTTTTGTTAAAGACCTCTGGAAGTTAATGTTCCATTCAGCTGTAGTTTTGTGGGGCACTTTGAGAATGTCAGAAGCCCTTTTTCCATTTGCTTTAGAAGCTTTGCATTCAGTAAGTCATTTCAAAGTCATAACAAAAATATCACCTGAGTATATTTCACAAACCTGTGTTGGGAATCTGGTCAAATATCATAATTACAGTATTTCTTTAATGTTTCCTGCTCCAATGTCAATGGTATGCCCTACCGTAGGTGGTCAAAGCAGGCAGGTGCCACGTGTGGAAACTACTCCCCGTGCTTTAACCCACCTCCCACATTAAGTGTAGCTGCTTTTAAAGGTCTTAACAAGCAAACAATCAAAAAGCTTTAAGGATGAAAGAAGTCCAAACTGTACCTGTCTTACAATATAACATTTGGCCTGTTCACTGTTCCTTCTATCAGAATGGTATATGCAACCAACAGACATGACCAGTGTGATTTATTCTTAGCTACAAGAATGCACCTCCCAAAACAAGAAGTACCTCTGTCTTTAAACCCAAGAGGTTTGGGTCATTTGGAAAACATGACAGTGCAGAAGGGAAATGTCAAGGCAACTTTACTAATGCCCATGTGCTTAGCAACATCTTGCTACTGCTTAGTTTGGGCAGTTTCACAGAACAGATGCACAATACATTCCATAGGATCTGTTTTCCTGGTTCTGTAAACACAGTCTCCTTGACAAGTCTACATCAAATGAAGTAAAAGCCTCAGGTTACGGCAATAACACAGGAGATTCAGCTGAAATTTCTTGTAAAGAACAAGAAAATAACAGTATCGGTCTGTAAAATGCAGGGATCTCTCAGTTTTGTCTCTAGACTGCTTAAGAAAATTATTGACAGATGTGAAAGCGTACAGCAAGCCAGAAGAGCTCTCTTCTTCAAAAGTGGTATTCATGCAGAACAATTGTCCTGGATTTATAGCCCAAACCCTAAACTAGTATTAAGTAATATATCCGGATATCTGCCACTCTATTGTAGGACTAGACAGTAGTTTGAATACAGACCACAGTAAAGTGTGAGAGAGGCAGTTATGGAACCAGAAGTTCATCCTGTTTAATAAGAGAGGAGAAAATAATATTTGGCATGGAAAGAAAGGTGTATTTATGAGACACATATTTCCAACTGAAGAAATTTTGAACAAAACTATGCCTTAGACAGCAAAGCATACAGCACAGCAGATCATTTTCTCCTCTGTGCTAGCAAGTCCTGGCAAGTGCATTAAGAGGAATGATTCAGGATGCCACCTGGTCCTGGACAAGACCTTTCTTGGATGCTTCCTGCTTGCTGTCACAGGGCAGATCATTCCTCTCATTCTGTATCTAACAGTGTAGATGTCCCCGGTCTGCTGCTATTAGGTACAGTTTCTTGTTCCTGTCTTCTACTTTTAGACAGCACTGCAGCTATCACAACAATAACTTTAGTTTATATTTATCCTCATGGTTAAGCCCGAATTGCTAAATGGGTGCATATGAACAACTAAGATCTTTTTTAGACAAAATATAAGCAGTGACGCCTGATGTAATAATGTCCCCTTTAGTTACCCTCTGCAGAAATATTTTGGGTCTTGTGATTCTGTTTTTGCTTTGCTTCTGATCATTTGTTTACTCTGGCAATATACTTGTTAGTCCTTCATCATCCCAACAATATCATTAATGATACCAGGCATTTAAGGAAGTTAAGTTGAAGTTCATGGATTTATTTCCCCTACAAAGAGTTGTTTACATAATAAAAAGTACTGTCTGGCAAAACATGCTTTTTCTTCCAGTAGTTAGCAAATCAGAGGGAGTAAAAATAAACTACATAATTTATTTTAGAAATCTTTCTATTTGGCTGAGCTGTCAGTTTCCTTTTTAATAGCCTAATCTGAATGCTTTGCTAGACCCCAACCAAATTCTTTTCCTTAGACTGGACTGAACCTTTTTTCCCAAGGAGCTTTAACTTCTAGGGAACACTTTGAATGAAGCTAAATAACCTAAATATGTAGTTCCATGGAGTGGCCTTGCACAGTAAATAGTTGTGGTAGTGCAGATAATTTTGTGTTACTGCAGCTCTGCTGTCTGCTTGATAGATAATGCAGCAGGAAAGATCAATGCCTAAAATAATTATGTCAGTAGAAACCTTGATGTAATGTAGAAATAATGTCCATGCAATATACTTCCCACGGCAGTCCCCAGATGAGTACATGGCATCTATATTATCTTTCATCTGCAACCTCAACCTGCCTTCTGGCAGTCTACAAAAACCCTCTGGCCTTCCAACAAGTCACAAGAAGGATTTTCTTTGCAGGTTGCTGGGACTCTTTCTCCCTGACGTTGTCT
This sequence comes from Numenius arquata, assembly GCF_964106895.1. Classification (NCBI taxonomy): domain Eukaryota; kingdom Metazoa; phylum Chordata; class Aves; order Charadriiformes; family Scolopacidae; genus Numenius; species Numenius arquata. The sequence goes on along the minus strand of NC_133616.1, from coordinate 69,208,544 downwards.
CTCCAAGGACGGCAAGCTGTGCGGAGGGTAAAAGCAGTGATGGGGTGTGCTTACATACCTAAATAGGGCTGCCCCATGTACCAAATGTGTTCCTTCAGGCACATAACATAGATGATGTTAGTCATGAGACTGCATAGTTGGGATGGGGAAGATAGAGAAGGAGGAAAAGGCTATTTTACATGGCACTGTAGATGCCTGGCCAGCAAAATCAGTAAAAATAGGGTAAGGACACAGGAGGCAGGGGAATATGTGGTTATTATAAGAGAGCTCCCTGCTTAAGGAACACCCTGGCTATGAATTTAAGATGTGTATTTGCATTTTATAGTATTGTCTGGTAAGAGGGACAATGGTTATTCATGGTATTTGGCAGACACCCCAGTAATGAGCATGTTCTCAGGAGAATCAGAGTCAGCTTTGAAATCAGTAGGAACGACGAATCCCAAAGAGCCTACTGACATCATTTTCTTTCCAAGATCAAGGCTTGATTTTGCCCTGAACTAGTCGTTTGACATAGTCTGAAAAACCACCATCTCAAATTAGCTTAAAACCACTATGAGGAGAGCTGTAAGGAATAGGCTGTCACAGAGCTGTCATAGGCTCCATCACCTGTGTCAATTTTGGGAAGGCTGGCAGTGGACCACATACACCACTCTCCTATTCAAATATAATACCATTAAGCCTATCCTAACATCCCTGTTCAGCCCTCCACCTCTGAGGAATCCCAGCCACTGTTCACTAGCAGCAGTAGAATCCTCCAAAAGAACTTACGGGATGAAAAAAAAAAAAATTAGAAGGCTTGTGAAATCCTGGAGAAAAGGTAACAAGACTTTTAACAGGCTGGATCCAAGGAGAAAGGAGACTCATAGACACTACTGTTTTTCTTGAACATTGCTGGAGTTTTTAACAAATCAGGATGAGAAGGCAAGTAGTGAGATTTTACAGACAGTAAGCTGAAGGATAACTGCATTCCTAGGAAAAGCTACTTTTGAAAATAATGCAACACCAGACTGCAGAAGGGAGGAGAATTCTCTAAAGAATTTTTGGACAGATCTTTAAATAGTGATTCAGACACACTTCACCATATTCACAGAATCACAGAATCATAGAATGCTTAGAGTCGGAAAAGACCTTAAAGATGATCTAGTTCCAACCCCCCTGCCATGGGCAGGGACACCTCCCACTAGACCAAGTTGCTCAAAGCCCCATCCAGCCTGGACTTGAACACCTCCAGGGATGGAGCATCCACAACTTCTCTTGGCAACCTGTTCCAGTGTCTCACCATCCTCACAGTAAAGAATTTCTCCTGTCCCTGACCTGTCCACTATGCCCTTCTGAAAGAGCCCAGCTCCCTGACAGCTCCTTGTAGGCACCATGGGTGCTGTTTAGTGCCTCCAAGCCCCCCTTGTCCAGGCTGAACCAGCCCTGGTGCTCCAGCCTCTGCACACAGTGCTGGAGCAGGCTGGGAACCTGGCGGCATGTCCAGGTTTCATCCATGGAGTCTCTCCCATCTGCTGTAGTATGCTCAGTCACATTTGAACTGTGAGCCTACTATGGGTCTGCTTCCTTAAAAAGCTTAAAACATCCCCATATTTGTATTGTGAACGCAGTAAGTTTTGTGGAAAAAAGAAAATCCAAAGGATAAAAGTAATATAGAAAGCTATGGTTTTTTCATAGTATTAATTCTGTGCATATATAGACTTGTATTTAGGGACACACCTTAATGTGCTGAACACACTAAAATAATCATACCCTATCGTTTCCATTGACAAGTATGATCTGGAATACAGAGGAATTCAAAGTCCCATGCTACAACACTGTGTCCCACAGAGTAAAGAGAACTGCTGTGAAATAATAGGAAAAGATGGCTCAGTGCTTTTCCATTGAGATCAGTAAGAAAAATCAGCATGCGCTTCAGTGAAGAGCGGGAAATAGGCTGGAAGGAATAAACATCCTCCATGTTCCAGGCCAGCTAAGGTGACATCCACATGGTAAAAAAGATCACAAACGCAACAGCACTGTGTCTATGCAATACTGGAACACAAGCCACTTCACAGCCAAACTACACAAATACTACAATTAGTGAGGCTTGTGGCTGCGCGATATTATGCAAAGCTGCACATTTTATAGTTTTCTGTAGTTTGAGCTGTGTCTGACATGGATTTTTCTATCGTGTATCTGTGTGATCGTGTGCAGCCAAGGTCTTTGTTATAGTGCTGGCACCTAAAGCTATGAGACAGAGAAAGGGAAAATAGTGGTAATATGTTAATTTTGTGTGCCCTTCTCAGCTACAAAATTAAGAAAAGCTTCTGTGTTAAAAAAGCCTGTGCTGATATGAGCAAAGGCGACAAATTGATAGATAGCTTGCAAAGGGTTTATCTTCAGATTATCTTGTTTTCCACACAGCTTGTTTACTAGCGTGCAACAGAAATTTTGTTGGTGTGATGTGTGCACTGCAGAGTCAGAAAGGTGTAAATTAAATTGTTGGGAACATGCATTTACACCACCTTCAGGTGCTCAGCATGTGCATTACACTGAATAAACTCCTTTCTGTAGAGGTCAAAAAGTATAGGCAGCTTTTAATGGAGAACAGCTAACTGCAAAATAACCTAGTTTCTATCAATCTGTACATCACCTGATTTGTCCCGTGCCCACAGCCCATTTGTAAGGAGATTGAAAGCAGCAACAAAGGGAGCTGTGTCTGACCCTGAGCAGACGTGACAGGCAGGTTTATGCTACTGACTGCTGCTGCTCTGGGGCCTCTCAGCAAAGCACTGGAAGGTATGGTTAAAAAACCCGTATCTTAATAACAGCACCTGTGAATAAATTTAGTGTCCCAGACATCTGGAGCCAAGAGCTCACATATTTCACTTAACAGTGGTAATGGAAGAGAAGGGGCACACTTCTCTTTTTACTCAGTTAATCTATTTCTGTCCACTGTGCCTTGTGATAGTCTCCTAACGGGGCTATTACCAAATATTTGCAATAAATGGGAGACAAATACCATCTTTAGAGGGCACTAGTGAGCTTCTCACCCTGCTCCGTTGGTGGGCTCAAAGGCATATTGTCTGGTAAGGTGCTTCACCAATATTTATGTGCTTCAGTGGTCGTCAACTTAACACCCCAAGTCGGTTGTCACTTATCTGATGTACATAAAAGAAGATGATATTCTTATATGGTATATATTTAGTATCTATGAAAGATTTTGGGAAATTCCGAGGCCTATCTCTCAGTTCCTTTTTCTAATCAGTAAATTAAATCCACAATTACAAGTGGACAAGTGTGGAACTTAGATCACTAGCTGTAGGAAAGAACAAAATTATTTGTAGATATTTTTCTCATTAGATTTCTCCAAAACTGATAAAATTAGCAGCTGATACATTTAGTGCATGATTTGCATTGTGCTTCAATTTCCATGTAGCTTCCTGTCATCTGACCAGTGGACATTATACAATTGTGCAGCAAATCTGCTGATTTTTCCTTCTTTTATAAAACTTTCAATTTCTTCCAATTAAATTATTTTATTTCTTTAATATAATATTATGCAAAGTGGGCTTATAACCATTACTACTTCCCAAACCTAAAATGCATTTTTGTTCTTTATGCAGTGTATTTTCATAAAAAAGAATGCAGTGATAGCATTTCAGTTGGAACCCCATAAATTCAAAGCTTTCATAATTAAAACCAGTTTAGAATTAACATGTAAGTTACAAAATATGAAATAGGAACACTTCATTCCCCTCCCTGCCCCCCCAAAAATATTTATATCCTTTGGTAAAATCAGTACATTGCTTTGTTAAAGAGTTCTAGGGGGGGGTTAATATTTTTTGAGCCTTCTTTTGCTTAAAGTTTTGTAGGTTGTTGGAGATGACAGCTGTACAACTGTGCAAGCAGTACTGAAACCGAGATATAATACTTCATTGGCACTTTTCTGATGGCAGTTATTTTTAATTACATGTGTATCAGCCATTCAATGGAAAATTACAGTTGTCACTGTAAATTTCATTCACCTATGATCAAAACCAAATTGGTGATTTTAATGTTTCTGATCTATTGTCTCATATTTTCTGTTGCTTATTAGATAGCACATTAAATTTAATGAAATATTGATTTGTCAGATAGTCATTGGGTGTTAATGCAAAAACTGTAGTGCTATATCAAGGAGAAAAATCCACTTTCTGTTAGACAGTATTTCTGATGTAATATGAAAACTGTGAATTCTTAGAATGGTAAAAATCTTGTAAACCAAAGGGTGATGAGCTTTTGGTTGAATCATCTAGCAATGAAATAATTGAAGATTCATATCTCCTCATAGTCCAAGTAATCATTGCTGATTGCTATGCATTTTGAAAACATGCCAAGTAGCATGCATTAGTGATGATTCATAGTCTCTCTCTCTCACACAAAAACACACAGATGTGGATGTACACATATGCACAGACATACTCACAAAAAGGTAATCAGGACTGTTTAATGCTTATGTGGAAGTCAAAAGCAGGAAACAATTTCCTAGACTGAACTGCCAGTTTTAGGCTTTTAAGTGCTGATTATTTATTTATTTATTGTTGTTATTTTCCCCTCTAGACTGGTATGTTTAAACATAGAACCTAATTATAGATTATATCTGATTACTATCAATCTTCTTTCTCTCTCCTCCTGAGGCAAGGCTGGGTCTTTATATTTTTATTTAAGAAGAAGACAGAGGTAAGATGTAAAAGCAAACACAGAATGCCCATCAGGCTTCTCTTTTGCCTTGTGACTGTGTTTGCTACCTATTTCTTTGCAATCTTCCCCCCCCACACACACCCCTGGCCCGGAAAAAAAAAATGTGCTTAATGTAAATTCAAACAAAAATTCCTTATAGACTTTGGTATTGACAAAGCACTACGTTTTATTTATCAGTGCCACTGAGTCACAGTGGCCTTTCCAATGGAAGTTCAGCAGTTAACATACAGATTAAAACTCTGGAATTGCAGAAGAGAAATTTATTTCTCTTCCTCCAAAATGTGTTTAAGGGCATCATCTCTACAATACGGCTGTTAACAATTTTTTTACATGCCAGCTCGCTTTATTTATGAATAAAGCGTTGCACAACTGTCTTTTATTTGCCTTGTCAGCATTTTAATATTTGTGGGGTTCAAGCATATTTTGTGTTTTTAAATCATTGTATGAAAACCTGACAGAGAAAACTGCTTACAAAAAGTATAACTAATGTGGAAAAAAAGACTGAAACAGCCTTGCCTGGATCTGAGTCTGTATATACGAAGTGATTTAGCATATCATAGAATGGTTTGGGTTAGAAGGGACCTTAAAGATCATCAAGTTCCAACCCCCCTGCCATGGGCAAGGACACCTCCCACTAGAGCAGGTTGCTCAAAGCCCCATCCAGCCTGGCCTTGAACACTTCCAGGGATGGGGCATCCACAGCTTTTCTGGGCAACCTGTTCCAGTGCCTCACCACCCTCACAGTAAAGAATTTCTTCCTCATGTTTATTCTAAATCTCCTCTCTTTCAGTTTGAAGCCATTACACCTTGTCCTATCACTACACTCCATGATAAAGCGTCCCTCCCTGTCTCTCCGGTTATATCAAAGCAGAGCAGGACATCTGCTTCTTGATGGTTGCTGTTATTTCATTTCTCTCTTTCTCTCAGGTTTGATTCCTTCTCAGGCATGTGCTTCTGGTACAAAAGGATGATCCCTTCTGTTCACATATGCATGGGAAATATCCTACTGCTTTTTCTGTAGGGGTAGAACAACACTGTGGAAAATACACCTCCCAGGTTTTATACATGCCCTGCCTCGCCCAGTATTTCCCCATTGCCCAGTCAAGTCCTACAGAACTGTTGCAATACACACAATAAACAGTAATAACCAAGGCCCAGGCAAATAAAACATGACCAGATTCCTTCTCATCCACCATCCGTATATGCCAGGAAAACCTTCCCTGCTGTCATTCCCCGATAAGCTGCCTCTGGCCCCTACCCCAGTAAGTGCGACAGCTTATTTTCCCCCTTTCAGTGAGGCTGCTGCCTGCTCCACCAAACACCTATTGACATGCAATTATCAGCAATATCAAATAGCACTTTATCTTATCAAAACACCTGAGGTAATTCTCTGCCATGGTTATTCTGCACAGTCCCTTTTTTCCCCCTACACATTACATTTAAATGCACTTTTGCCATCCCACCTGCTAACAGGAGCTAGGATAGAAGAGAAAATCCTGCTGTTGCCTGTGCCAACTCTCATCTGTGAAATCAAGTGGTTTATACAGCAAAAATATTTCCTGATGAGTCTCTGCAATGAAATATTAAAATTAATGAACAAGAAAATATTGTTATGCCACAAGAAGAATCATACTTTAAATGGAAAAATATGTGATATTTCTTAGTGCTGCTCTGTTACACATGGTTTCTGCAATCAGACTTACATTCTAGCGCTTTGGGGTGTTGAGCACCCTTAACTTTCACTAGAAACTCATTGAATATGACAGGATTAAGGCCTAAATGTTTTAAAAAGCTCCTGGTACCATTCAGTTGCTCAGACAGGGATTAAAACTACTGCAGGCAGTAGCAAAGTGGTAAATATTGACTCAGCAGTAAATAAAATCAGTCCATTGAGGTGGAGTGTACAATATGTGGTGGAGGAAGAGTCACGAGAAAGCATTATCGCTCTTGGGCAGATTAAACAGTTTACATCACAAAACCACATGCTGTTTCAGGAAAGTCACAGTCTTCATAAAACGCAGTGGCACTTTACAGTTACAGCAAAATTTAAACAAGGAAATTGTGTGTTCTTTTTAAAAAAAATCTAGTAAAAACTTGTATTCTTTAGTTACAAAACAGATGGAAGTGTAGTACTGATGGACAACCCACCACCTTTTAATATGTCTTAAAATGCTAATGTGTAAATTTTAGATCCTGTCAACAACTGTGGTAAAAAATCTTACCATTTTTTATTTATAAAATGGAGGATGTTTCAATACCATTCTCTCCTATAAAAACACAAACGCTTTATTAGCAGTTAAAGGAAAACAGATGATATGTGTGATCAAGTGATGAGAAAGACAGCCTTGTTAAGTGTGGTTAGTTCCACTCAAAATCAGTAACTGCAATGCCATTTTCTACTCAGCATCAAGTAGTCAAATGTGAATCTACCACCAGGCTGAAATGTTATTGTTTCATTAGTCTGAGCTCTTTTGGTTTTTTATGTTTCTACAGAGCTATGAATATGCCATCAAATGGTGGAAGCAATTTGCAGTAACACAAAGATGAACTCTCCTTGATTTGGTTGCTCTTGCTTTCTTTTCTCTACTTTGGGGGATAAAACCAATATAAACAAGGTGATATTAATACTAAAAAAGCAACTATGCCCAACTGGTCAGGCACCCTGCATATGTATACGTGAATGCCTGAGCAGAGGAACATGGCTCTGTTACTGAAACGTAGCAAGCAGAAAAAGAAACAACTCATGAGCTTTCACTGTACACCACTAAAACTGCTGGCAAAAGAACAAAAAGTGAGAACTACCTCACAAAGTGGCTGTGAGATAAGAGGGGCTGTATGCATTTGAGGGAAAAATGGTTTATGTCTGCATTACGCTGCAAAAGGAGAGAACAACAGGCTGGTGTGTTCTGTATTTTTCTTTCCCAATACTTCAATGGCCATCTGCTTAAATCTGTGTAGGTATGGGTTGATACCCAGTCAACAAGCTGACAACCAGATAACAAGCTCACGCTGCTCTCCTATGAGGTTAAAACCTAACCATAAAGAACTTTAAAGAGGTAAAAGGTAGAAAAAATAGCATAAAATCACTTTTTTTTTTTTTCATGCTAGGTCTTGAGCATCTTAAGCCATTTTAAAGGCCTAAATATAAACATTCAGATGTGTTAGATTTGTGGAGATATGCTAATACCAAATTTGGAAACTGATACATCCAAACTTTTGATATAAACATGGAAGGAACAGTAAAGCGATTGCATCATACCTCAGATAAATTTGTTAGGGACAGCTCTCAAGGATGTCACCCCTTTAAATATGATATGGAAAACTTATGTGAAAGTTCAAGATATATTAATTGAATATTCTTTATTAGAATAGACTGGCAGTATGAATAGAATATCCGTTAAGTGAATGTGGTGTCTATATATTTATTTACATATCATTTCATTGTAAACTAAAAATAAATATTCAGTATTATACTCAACCTGAAATTGACAGTAGGTCTGAGAGAAGAATAGACTTACTGAATAATTTAGGCTTTACATAAAAAGGACAAATACATTCTAGTAAATCATACTGCATAATGCATATTTCAATAGCCTTTAATGTGAATTTCAAGTAACAGACTGTACATGAGCAGCCTAATCAGAGTTCAGTGACAGCAGGTGAGCTGTCAAAAGAACTTCTCCAATGCCAGATGGAGTCTCCCAGGTCTACAGAAAGAACAGATCAACTAAAAGGGCATCATGCTAACTCCCAAGTGAGTTGGAAGCAGCCAAATCCTGGCCTTATCCACTGATTGCTGAGAATGTGGCAAGAAACAGGGTTGCTGTCTTAAATTGGAAAAAAAAAGAGAAAAAAAAATTTAAAAAAAAAAAAAAGAAAAGAAACCTAAATGACTGTGCAACTAAATAATCAAATCTTAGGTGAACTTTATTTTGAATTAGCATGTTGTGCATGCACCATCCCTGGAAGAGTTCAAGGCTAGGCTGGATGGGGCTTTGAGCAACCTGGTCTAGTGGGAGGTGTCCCTGCCCTTGGCAGGGGGGTTGGAACTAGATGGTCTTTAAGGTCCCTTCCAACTCTAAACTTTCTGTAATCCTATGATCTTTGTATGGGTGGAGAAAGCCTGGCTCAGTCATTTCCAGGGTACTGACTATTACACTGTGGCATAAAAAGTACCCTGTGCACAATGAGGCTGATGACATTTTAAAACTGACTGGTGCGTTTGGAAATTGGCACTGTTTAGCATTTGCAGTAAGACAGGATTCCTAGATCACAAGATGACTCTCAGCCATGCGTCAGAGTCCACCAGTGGGTATTCTGCACAGCAGCCACACGCTGAGCAGCCCACCTGGCTCTCCCAGCCCTGCTGTGGCACAGCCTCATGGCCTGGCAGCAGCCTGCTAGAGAAATGATGGAGGGATCCATGTGAAACCTCCCCAGGGCCACCCTGCTGCCCTCGCTTGGAAGATGAAGTCCAGCTCAGCCCCCTCAGCTGTCCTCGGCTCCCACTTCTGTCCCTGCCCTTGCCTGGCCCTGATCCTGCTGGTCCCTGGTGGGAAGGAGTGAAACTCATACTGTCTCCACAGACAGGGGGCAAACCTGGAGCTTTCCAAATCCCACTTTAAAACACCGCTGTCTGGAGCTCAGGGATAAAGAAACAGTGAACAGGAGGTAGGAGCAAATGGCCTGACCTGGTCTTCCCACCAGGCTCGTTGGGTCTAGATGAATTGATAAGCACAAGCTGAGCTTACTGATACAGGGATCAGTAAATAATGCAAAGAAAAAAAAAATCCTGATTTCCATTTTCTAAATTATTAGTGATCACAAAATATTTTATAAATATACAGGGAAAGAGTGGACAGCCCTTTCATGATTTTCTTCAAAAGTAGCTTTAATCTCAGTCTGTGAAATGAATGTAAAACTCCAAATACAAATGGAAATTTTAAAAGCTTGTTAATTGTTAACTCTTAATTTGCAAGCCCGAAGGATCTAATAATGGTTAGCTTCTACCTTGGAAACAACTACTGAAGGTACTCTGAGCTTATAAAATGAAAGTATTACCAAAAGCCAAATAAAACATGAATAAATGAAAGCATCTTTACTAATCTCTTGTAAGAAAGGATACCAGCCAGCATATATCTCCTTCACCAAGTAAAAGGTTATATCAGATCACTGAAGTGAAAGAGAATGTACTGCACTGTAAATATTAAGAGATGTGACAGCAACATGAGCTGTTACAAAATGTCTTTCACCGAATGAAAACAGTACAAAAAAAGAAGCAAATACCACTCTAACCTGCAGGCGACAGCTATAAAACAGTACTGAAGACATGAACAAAGCAAGTTTTTTGCAAAGAAAGATTTCACCAAGTGATCAACTGTTTAGGACCATACTACTAAGTGTCAGTGTTTATGTATTTGTGCCTTTCATGTTTTTCCAAGATGCCAAGCTGTGGTTTGACTCTTTTTACACTGCTAAAAGTCATAAAAGCTCAAGAAGAGAATCAAGTACTTCTTCAAGTGATTCCCGGTGTGGGCACAGAAGGGGAACTCCAGATCTTGGGGAGATCAGTAAGGGCATTTTCTCTTGACCTCACTAAGGTCAGATATTTGCCACGGGTATTTACAAACCAAAGAGACTCAGCAGAAAGATCAAGGGCAACAAAGACAAGGTCGAAGAGTATATGAAGTGGAACAGTTGTTCCCAGCTGCAGTGCATTGTTTTCGTAAGAAGCAAGTTAAAATATGATTAATTCCACATAATAAATTATTTCAGAGGAAAAAAAAAAAGCTACCTGCCTGTAGTTTATTATTAAGAAATCAGAAAAGAAAATAACATTTTCCAGCATTTCTAGCATTTTAGACAAACTCTAAACAAGCCACTTAAAATGTCAGCTTCTTTCAAAGCTGCCTGTGTATCATTGACATAAGCGAGCTCACTGCTGTTAATGAGTGACTCATGGATGTTTATTGTACAGAAAGAGCACAACGTATGTCATTGTACTTGTGCAAGTGAAATAATTTACAAATATACATCAATTTTCTACTGCATTACACTGAAAAATATTGTTAATATAGATTTGCTTTGCAGAAGGGCAATTTTGAATTTAGAAGAGACTTGTGGGACTATAATTTAAAACTCTCATTTGGACTTTCCTCAGACATTATTACAGAAATACAAGCAAGATTTACTAATGAAAAATGTGTATGTATATACTTGATATTGCTATTTGGAGCATTCAAAGGCCTTGTTATTGAAAAAGTAATGCTTTGGTCAATAACCGAAAAGCAGTAAATCAGTCACTTCCAAGCCCTTCTATGCATGCAAAAATGCTGAAATTCTTGGAGACTTTCAGAACAGCCATAGTCACTTTATGTTAAAATATTGGGAAGTGATAGTCTTTCTTGTCTTCTCCTATTCTGATATTGAGAATATTTTCTATAGTGCCCCTTTAAAAAGCCAAAGGCAAGGACTGAGTGAGCATGTTCAGCAGCAGTTATGAATGACAGGAGTCAGCAGCTTGTGAGAAGAATTACAGGTCCTGAAAGACTCAAAGAAAGAAGATTTACTGATGTTAGGGGGCAAAACAATGGGAAGGAGCTTGTGGCATTGTTTTGTAATCCCGCAGGGCAAACTCAGTGCCTTTTCTGTTCTTTAGTGAAAGGTGAAACAAAGGGCTTTTGGGAAAAGCTGTTTACTGAGAAAATGAGAAAAATATGCAAAATGAACAAAAAGCACAGGAAACAATTTTGTGGTGGTTATTAGCTTTCTGAGATTTCTTTTAACCTTCCAATAACTGTCAAGTTTTGAAATTCTGAGCACAACCAATGTGTTTTTGTCAAAAAGGCAATGTATAAATATACTTTGAATTGTATTGAATCATTTTAAGCTTTTTTTTTAAATGCCTGCAGTATGAAATTGCACAGGCCAGACTTGAAATGTGTCAGTGTCCAACAGTGCATTCACTTTGATATTATAATAAAATGTACAGTACCTTATTTTTCTGTAGCTGAATTCACAGATGTTGCAAGAGAAGTGAGAAGGGGCACCAAAGAGATGGACATGTGCCTAGGTCCCATTTCTGGTGGCTGCCCTTGCTATCCCCCAGGCTGAGAAGTGGAAGAGGCCCAGCAGGAGCGTCAGGAATTGGCAGCAAGCAGCAAGAGCCCCTGCACTACAGCTCACTGCTGACAGCAGATGTGGGAAGGGGAAGGTAGTGCCCCCTCCCCATGGGGATGGGAGCCGGGATATGGACGGCTGTGCCTGGCATGTCATTACATAGGCTCTCAATCCATCCACAGAGGAGAGGATAAAGGGTAATGTCCTTTCTGTTACGAAGTGAGCCAAACATATTAATCTGAATAGTCACAATTTAGTTAGGAAGAAAATGAGAAGTTCCATATTTTCTTATCATATCAGCAGGTTAGGGTGTGTCAGTTGTAAACATACCATATTGTGTTGTAATTAGATATAGATTAAAAAAGCAGTTATCAGTAAAACTCTTCCTTTCATTCTTTTACTTGGTGTCCTGAGTTTTCCCTTCTTCCTGAATTCTTCACTGTCCTCAGACTGGTGCCTGGGATTGCTGCCTACTGTTACCCTGCTATCACGTCACACTGCAAATCCTGTGTGCTTTACACCTGTGGAGTCAATAAGGCCTGAAGAACCAGTATGGTTCTGCAGGATCTCCGACCATTTCTATCCAGCGTATTCCAGAGCAGCCCTTGTGGGAAGAAGTATCAGCTGGCTGTAACCAAAGCAGTGGCAGTTCACAGTCTGAACCCAGTAGATTTGCTGAAAATCACAAATAAGGGCCTCTTACTGTTTTCAGTTATAATTCAATTTCTTGCTTAGAACCTAATGAAAATAATTTCTGTTAACTTAAAAATCCATTAAAGTTGTTTTAAAAGGTTCTGCAGCTGGCAGAAGGATAAGATCACTTATCAGTGATCAGCACTCCTGGCATGGGTAAGATCATGATTCATCGATAGGATAATTTGGTAAGTTTTTTAATAATTTACAAAAGAAAAGCGATTAAGGTGATAGCAGTTTATAACCAGCATGAGAAAAAACAGGGCTCTTTGAAGGAATGTCTATATACACACAGTGCCAAATCTGATGGATTTTTCTCACATCAGAAAGGCTTTAGAAAATAGGAGAAATCTTTCTTGCATTTACATGAATTATTGCAGCAACCAGTGTTATGGTGAGATGCTTTTCAGCCTGCTTTTCAAAGGATGCAAGGCTTATATTTACTAATAACGTGTGAGACACCATGCCCAAAAGGGTATGAGGTTGACCTTGCTTACACAAGCAGCACAGGATGAAAAGGCATTGCCATGTACAGATACAAAGCGTCACTTTATAAATATTGTGGGATGTGATGCACAAAGTTATGCCTATACATCATGAAAATATTTTGATTTTGTATTATTTCTTGGAACAGCTAGTGGGCAGAAAGAGGCTCTAATATTTGATACCAGGATAATGTAGCTGTAACGAGGAAAATTGATGTGCGAGCTGTAATTTACAAAGGAAAAAACAAGTAATGCTGAAGTTTCTATGAGAAATTGATGGAATACTAAAACCTAGTTACAGTGGAAAGAAATATTAATAAAAAGTCATACAGTGCTTTCAGTGTAGCACAGAGAATGGCCATGCTTTCTCGTAATTGGGAGACACCTCAATCTTTCAGTCCATTTTGAAGTGAGGAGCTACTTAAGTGGTGAGGTGCCCTGGTGGGACAGATCTGAAGATCCTTCTGTAATCTGAACCTGCAGGTTACGCTCCCATCTCATGGGGCCAAACTGGCCTCCACTAATCCCGCTCTTAAATGGCATGTAAAGCATTATCCATCCCAGATAGTTCCTGTTTTCTTTTTTATCATGTTATGAGGAAGGTGAAAAAACAGTTGCCTACAGCTAACCTGGTGTCCCAGGAAAACGTCTTCTTTGTTTCCCAAGTCTCAGGGAACTGTGTCTGCCATCGCCAGATGCTCCCCCTTGCAATGGCCTATGGAACGGCTGTGGCCGACTTCACTGCTTGTGAAATTATGTGGGCCAGAAGGGGCTGCACTTGGGGCTTGCCTTGGGTTACCAACCCCCGTGTCCCCCCCAGCGAAGCAGGAGGCCCCAGTGGCAGGCTGGACAAGTGTGGAGTCCCCCTCCTGGGTCAGCTGTTGTCCGAAGAGTCAGATCCCTCACCCAAAGCGCAATAGTCCATCTCACACACCTGCACGAGACACTGATTATTTATTTTGGAGCTGGCCGCAAGGCTGGGTGCTCAGTGGTTTCCACAGATCAAGCACACCCATCAGAACTCTCCCCGCGATTTTTATACACATTTTACAACATCATTATAATATCAGTACCTCCTATATATATTTCAATCGTAATTTACATACAATTACACCATCAAGTTATAGCTACCACGCATGCTCAAGGTAAGGGTCTTCACCTGTGCAAGGGTCTTCTTGACCGATGCGCATGATTTTTAGTATTATAATGTAGTTCAGCATAGGACACTAAGAATTTTCACTTTTCCTGCCAAGTTGGCTAAACAACTTCCCAAAATGTGCACCGTCCCCATGGTCCTTATGCTCAATGTGCCTCTTTGAGAATGATACAATACTTGCCTCCCTTGATTAGAAGTTCTTTTCATTAACCCACGCCTGATAAATTCAAGGATAGAATCCCCTTTACCCGTGAGAATAGCCATAAGGCCTTTCAACACTAGTTACTAATAACATTTCAGGGGTATGCTGTGGTAACGAGCCACACCAACCCCCTTTGCCACCGGGCCGAGGCCGCCTTTCTCAAGGCTATTTCCACAAGAGAGTGAAATTCACCATTTGAAAACCCACCGCCCGCCGCGCTGACCCTCAGGGCCTCGGGAGGGCCCGGCCGCCAGGAGGAAGAAGCCGCCGCAGCCCTGCTCTCGCGAGAGTTGGCACGATGCGGCTGCTGGGCGGCCGGCGGAGGCCGACCGTAGGGGGGCGCTCCGCCTCCGCTCCGCGCTCCGCCCCTCCTCGCCCCGCCCCGCCCCCGCCCGCCCCGCCCCGCCAGCCCCGGCCCGGCACCGCCCCGCCCCGCAGTATGTGCCGGCGCCGCCGCCGCCGCCTCCTCTGCCGCCGGCGGGACGAGGGGCGGCCGAGCGGCAGGGGCCGGCGGCGCCACTCGACCACCCCCTCGTCATGAACCTGCACCAGGTGCTGACGGGGGCCGTGAACCCCGGGGACAACTGCTTCTCTGTGGGGAGCCTGCACGACCACCCTTTCACGGTGAGTCCTCTGGGCCGCTGGGCCCCTGCGCCAGGCTTCCCGGCGCCTAAAGCGGTTGCGTCAGGCGCGGCGGCGGCCGCCGGCTCTTGGAGCGGGGCCGGTGGCGGCCCTGCCCGGCGCCGAGGGAGGGCTTCTCCGAAAGGCCTGCGGCGTACCTGCCCGCGGCCTGCCCGGGGTGTGTGTGTGCAGAACCTTCCCGGGGCGGCGGCGCTTCCCGAGCCCCGAGGTGCGGGGGGCCGGGTCGGGGCGGTGCGGTGCGGGCAGCGTTCCTAGTGGACGGAAGGGACCCGGGGGGCGAGTGCGGTGGCCGGCGGAGGCAGGCGGGCAAGCGCCGCTGGCAGCGGGGTTGGTTTGCCCAACGCAGGAATATGGTGGCTTTGGTAAAAGATTACATAAACGTCAGGCGGGACGTGCGGCTGTCTGTGGAAGGGACCTTCAGCACTCGCCTTCGGTCAGATATGTAATTAAAATCCTTACTGGTCATCGTTGAAGACGATCTTGAAATACCGTGCCTTAGCGTTAAGATTTTAAACTTGTTTTTGACCTCCCTGTCGATGTTTATACTTCGAGTGGAGGAAAAACATTTGCAGTATTTAGTAAAGGCTAAAGACTTTTATTAGTGTTTGTTTTCCTCCTTTTCACTTTTGTTTTGCAAACATTCCTCTGTGATCCTGTCTGTCCTTCCCACTTTCCCTCCAAAATGTACCCTTACTGCCTTCCGTTTTGGGCTGAAGAGGAATAAAGTAAGACACAGGAAAGTTCCTCTGTGCACGACGTTTGAATATTTTTAACCTTACCTTTTCTGGCTGCCCCTAGTGTCAGCATGGTGTGGTTTTGAGTTTGATAGGGGAATGGTAGCTAGAAATGCAAGAATTAAGAAACTTACTTTCTTCTGTCCCCTCTGGTGTACGCACTTAAATTCAGCTGGCTATTCACAGCTACCCTCAGTGCTGGAAGGGTGAGGTACAGTCACTGTTCAGAGTTAAGGACCATAAAGGTGCTTCCCCAGAGCTAGGCTGGCTTTGTAAAGTCTGTTTATCTGCAGTCTTGTTCAGTGATGTCCTTGCTTACAAAAAAAAAAAATGCTGAAAATAAGTTAATTTTGGAAGACTTCTTAAACAGCAGCAACTGGGACTTCAAGTTCCAACTGTGCCAAACTTCCTGATTTTGCCTGTCCAGAAATGTTGAAGACTCGGTAGTGATGGAAAACCATTTGGTAAGAGACAAGGAGGTTTCTTTTACAGAGAAATGCTAGTAAGCTTTCAAAGTATGTTCTCATAAGTTTCCCATTTTGATATCATTCTTTTTTGAGGGAAATAGTTTGAGCTCTCTGCTTGTTGTGGCCTAACTTATCAAAAGTTTTAGAGCTCCCCAATGGATGAGAAGAGCAAGAATTTTGCTTTGGGAAGAAAGAAATGATTGGGAAGTGCAGTTTTCAGTAACTGTTTTATATGGTCTCTTATTTGCAAGAGCTATTTTGACATAAATACTGTAACAATGTTTCCTATGGACTCATTCATCTTGCTTTTCCCCAGAAGGTTATTAATGGATTTCTTTTCCTCAGATTTAAAACTGCTAAGAGAAATATCCTCAACTGCTTCAGCTTTTGCTTAGTTGTTGGGTTTGTGGGGGGTTTTTGGTGGTGTTGTTGTTTTTGTTTCGTTGGTTTTTTTTTTGTTGTTGTTTTTTTTTTCTGTTAGTCATTATACAGTGCTTTGTTAAGTTCACAAGATAGCTTCACTTCTTAAACCTTCCAAGCAGATTTCTTCCCTTTTGGAAAGAAATGGTGGACTTAACCTGCAGAAAATCCAACAAGAAAAATGGACAGTTGTTTTTGGATATCTGAAATCATGATATTAGCATTAATAAGTATAAATACTGTTGACTGATATTTTAGAAATGGGAAGAAAACATGTCTCAACAAACTTCTATGTTTCCAGTTTTCATGGCTAAGAACTTCTATATAGGAGTTGACATTTCAGGGTTATGTACTGTGCGGGTGGGATGAGTTACCTTTGTCTGACAAGAGAACTTGGTCTGTAATATCTTGATTATTTTGGATATGGCGTTGTTCAGAACATTGTCTGATATGCTGTTACTGAATACTTCCAGTGAAAAGTTTTAAAATATTACAGTTCTAAGGTAAAAATAACAGATTCTTCTGCTAAACTCTGAAATATTGGAAGTGAAACTAGTTGAAAAGTGCCTGTACCCACTGAATTGTATGCACCTTTTTCAATATGTACAGTTCTGTTTTCAGGTGGTATTTGAGATAGCTGTCCTAATCGCATGCACGTTAGTTGTTCAGGCCTTCTTTTTCTAGGATGTGAAGTGGAGCATGAGCTTCCTTGGAGAGAACACTGATAAAGAGTTTTTGGCACGTCTCTTATTTATATATAGAAAAAGACTCATAAGCATCGAGCTATCATAAGAAGCATGCCTGTTGTTTATCCACTGAGAGCAGGCAGTAATAATGTGTGGTACAGTAAATGAATGAGAATCAGATGTCGGAATTCCAGCTGTTTACTCTCATTGTGCTTCTACTGAAATCTAATTCTTTTTCATGTACTTGTCCACGATAGGATGTATCTTTTACTTTCTTTTGTTGTTTTCAGATCTGAAATATTTAGTAAAAAATTATTTGTTTAATGAATTCATGGAGGTCATCACATAGGATACTGCTGTACTAGTTAGTACTGAAGTTGTATTTTAAGTTATTGGGTAACCAGCATTGATACCATTTTTGTGATTGGTTGGCTTTTTTGCATTTTTGCTTATTCAGTTCTACTTCTGTAATATTTTTCTCCTTTTGTTTTTTCCCAAGTATCAGAAGAGGGGAAAAAAAAAAATATCACTGTGAGCAATAGCACCATTACAAGCACAAGTCCCAAGACTGGTAATGGAAGTCATAAAAGAGCAGTTGTTTGTAGGGGTAAAAATTTTGGGAGAGAAAGATAAATTGTATGGTTTGTTTCAATGCAACCAGAATCTTTTCTGGACATGTTTCCTCTCTGGGTGTGATTAAGCTCAGCCTGGACTTGAGACTTGCTCTGTATGATTGACAAAACTGTGAACTTTAGATGTTAAGTTGAAAAGCACTTGGAAAATGTATTTTTTCGATCAGTTTGGTCAAGATCACACTGCATTTTCTGAAGATGCTGGATGGTGATATATAAGGTTTCCAGCTTTGTAAAAATTTTTGATATAATTTTACAAAGCTAGAAATCTTTGTTTAATAAATAAAAGTAGATTCTGTGGCTCAATAAAATTGTTACTTATCTGTCTAGAAAATACTTAATATTTGTATTTAGAACTCTATGCGTATCTCTAGTCAAGAAAATGAACTGACTTCATAAGAGTCACATGAGAAGTTATACTGTTTACTCTTGCTTCTTGATTGTGATTTAGAAAAGGAAAGGAAACCTTTTTGATACTCTTCCTCCCCTCCCCCCGCCCCCCCCCGCCATGTTCCGGTTAACCTATTCTGAGCTTAAGAAATGAATTGGTTTTTTAACTGAATTAATCTTAAGGGAAAAAAAAAAAAAAGGATAAGACCGCTTCATACTTCAATGAAAAGTGTAGTTTCAGTGAGACTTGATTTGAAGTACATAGCAAGTCAATTTGCCACTTAAGGAAGTATATTAGTTAAGTACTTTTGATAGATTAGAAGGTTGGCTTGTTTTTTCCAAGGATGGTAAAAGAATATTTCTTAAATTTAATTAATCTTCTTAATGAACGATTTTATTTCTTTTTAAATAAGATGTTTAAATGTAGTTCTTAGACTACAATAAGTTCTGATATAATAATGGAGGTGGGGAGAGACCATGCTAAAAAGACTAGTACCAATTTATATCTGCACGGGTCAGATTTTTTTTTTTAATAGAGTAATTCAGCAAGGTACTATGTGGTTCATGGTGACTGTTCTTTTTTATTTTGACCATTCTGTGCAAAGGAGAAAAATACAGGTATTATTGTAGCATCACCCAGTTAATAGATTTATTTGCCTTTATTTTTTATCTTTGCTTTTCAAAAGAATGACCTTTGTTGTCTGCTTTTCTTAGAAGAGGAACCAATGAGGAGGGAGGAAAAAATAAGAGAAGTAATACACAAGGAAATATTCCTCTCCCACTTGTGCCTATTTGTGTTGCACATAAGCAGTGTTTAGCCCTTGCAGACTGAGAATGTATTACATTTATGTGCTCAATTTTAATAAATGTGGATTTTTCCATCTTTTTGGTAGTATGTTTTGGTTCCTGGTCTACAACGCTTTTTTAAATTGGGAAATGAATCCTCCCTAAGGTATAATGGTTGTAAAGGTCATAAAGATACCTATTGTAAACTTCCCGTTTCAAACATACTATAGAAATATCATTCAGCTATTATAGAATTCCAATAAAATCCTCTTAATCGGTGAATTTGGTTGTGAGGCCTGGCATCCTGACCTTTGGGACTTGCTTTGTTTCGTTCGCAAGGGACATAAGAACGTGTCAGTGATAAAAATGGCCTCGATGATTACCTTGGATGCAGTAACTGAATCAGTTGCAAAACAAAAGAAGCAAAAGATGGTGTGGGTTGTTGAACTGGTAAGTTTTCAGCATAGCTGTAGTGGGGAGAGAAGATTTCCAAATAAGTTACTATGAACTGTTAAGTGTGGTCCCTTGGTCTGCTTCAGCTGGGTGGTTCTATATGACCTTGTGCTCAGCACTGAGTTCTGGATTATCTTCCTAGTCTGTACGTTCATCCAGTATATTTGCATGTGTTACATATATAAGACTTTATAAATGCATATGTGTGCACACACATAGTACTGCATTCACCTGTGGATAATAGCTGGCATTTATGGTGGGTGTGCTTGTGCCCTTTGTGTAAGAGATGTAGGTTAAATAAAGTTTGTGTGACATAATTTGACAGTCCCTAGCTAGCTGTAGTAGAAACTATAGCAAAAACCTTGTATGGCAGTACATAGAAGAAATGTATAAGGAGGGTTGAGTATAAAGGGAAATAATCACTTTAGAGGTGCTATGCTATGTAAGAGGTCAAGTTCATTTGTTTTTCTTCTCTTGAGAGTAGAGTCTGATTTGCCTGTACCATTCTCTGTTTTTAAGAGCTGTATATATCAGGCTTTCAGTTTAGAAAGAAATTGGAGTAGTTCATATTGGAATAGGTCAATTGTCTATACTACTTTCTGTTAAAACTAAAATGCTTTTAAAGCACTGTTATTGTCAAAATATCTGTTAGTCTTGTCCAAAGAAATATAATTTTAGAAGTAAAAGCTGAAATCTGATTAAAAGAATGGGTGGAAATTGTGTGAAAACCCAGTACTACATACAAAGTCATGTTTATTTTCACAGGTCTGAAACATCTTTCACTTCCTAATTTCAGGCTTGTTTTGCTGTGTCAACAGCTAGTGAAAACCATGTTCATGCAGCTTGAACTAGTTCTATCTTGTTTATTTGTGTAACAGAAGAACAAAGCATTGTTTAATAAACATTCCAAGAACATGATAATGTCAACATTATCTGCTTGTCCCATTGTGCAAAGACAACTTTCTTGTAAATATTCTAGGACATTCTTAAGGTGAAAGGCTTTTATGGCTTGCCAAAATCAGATTTAGAGGCTTTGCTTGCTTTAAAATGGCATCTTGGGTTTTTTTTTCAAAAAATATATATTTAGGAATTCTTTCCTAGTTGAAATGTACAACAGCATTTTGTGCCCCTTCTCCTGCGCTCCCTCTATCCTCCCCTGGCAAGGGCAATGTGATGTAGACAAGAGTGTAGGTACAAAAAATGCTTATGCTCTGAAAGTGGTTCTTGCCCTACACATTATAGAACACTTGAATTACCTTTTTTTTTTTTTTTTCTGTAGTTTCCATAGCTCATAAAAATACAATCAGTAGCTTCTGTCAAATGAAAATGGGTGACGTGAGCTATTGTGGACAAGTCTGGCAGTAAAAAGTAAAGTTGAGTGGTAGACAGAATTCATTTTTGTTGTATCTGAGAACAGATCTGAATCTGTTGTATCTGTTAGGGTATAGAAAGCATCCCTTAATCCTGAGTACTGACTTCCATTTACTATGCTAAAATACCTCATACAATTTTCTGAGATTAAAACAATGCAAATGTAAAATTAGTCCAGGACTTAGTTTTGTGCTCGTTTTAGAGAAATGTATCGATAGGGTACTCCTGCTTAGAAACCTCATTCAGAACAGGAGTCTGGGTTTCAGTGTGTATGAGGAAGTGACTTCTGAGCACAAAGACAGTCTAATGGATGAGTTGCAATGAGGACAGTAAAGAACCAAAGGAAGGACACCTTAGGAGGTGGGGAACACTAAAGCTTCCCTCCTAAAGTGTCTGGTAAGTATAAAGTGTAATGAGACTGGGATGGTAGGCAACAGTAGAAAAGGGGGAGCCTGTTGCAGTTTCATTTGCCAGACACCTTCGGTACCTTCTATTCAGTCATGTTTGTTTCTCTGAAATATATAGCTTCCTTCCCCTCTGCATCCCATGCCTTTTATCTTTGACATTGTGGTTCTCCTGCAGACAAACATTGACTAAACATCAAAAATAACTTCCAAGTCATCATCCTTCTGCTTGGCTGTAGTTATATTTGGAAGCTCTTTGAAAATGCTTTTTCTTCCCCTTCCTACCTCTTTGGGGACAGATCAGCTCTACAGGCTTATGAGCTGGTCAGTGGTTCTGCAGCTTATTGGGGATTGGGAAGTCAATGTGACTAAGTATGATCTAATGTTCTAATCCATCTGAATAGACTGATGTCAGAAGTGATTTTTTTTTCCCCAAATGTCAATTTTTTTTTCAGGTAATGTGGGAATTACCAGAATGAAAGGATGAAATGACTGTATTTTTCTTCCAAGAATAAGATTTTAAAAGGGCATTTCTCTCACCCCCACCCTGGTCTGGATACCTACGAGTGCACTTACAAGTGTTGGAACTGGGAACCGCTAGGATGAGAAGATGTGCCCCAGCTCTTCTTCAGAAATTTCATCCTGATTTAATGAAACTTTTTTTTTTTTAAACACACAGCACATGAAGTTGGGCAAGAAATTATTAAACATAAAATAATAGCCATGTTTAAACATAGCAAAAGGTAGAAGGAGCTATAGCTCTTGGACAAGAATTCATATTGATAAAGGGAATGTTTTCAGGAAACAAGAAGTCTAGTATGTTTGCATACCTCTTTGAGCTACTGCTGTCCAGCACGGCCCGAGGTAGCAGGCGATAGCCTGAGTTCTGATACTATTTTAAATCCTTGTTCCTGATACATTGATGAATATACCACCTCCTAAAGACTCCTATGTGTAATGTTGAATAGTTACTTTAGAGTTCTTCCAGTGCAAAATGCCAAGTGTACTCAGGATTCAAGACTGAAGAAGGACATGGACCTGTTGGAGAGGGTGCAGAGGAGGGCCATGAAGATGACCAGAGCGCTGGAGCACCTCTCCTTTGAAGATGGGCTGAGAGAGTTGGGGTTGTTCAGCCCAGAGAAGAGAAGGCTCGGGGGAGACCTTGTAGTGGTCTTCCAGTGTCTGAAGGGGGCCTACAAAAAAAGCTGGAGAGGGACTTTTTACAAGGCCATGTAGTGATAGGACAACAGGTAATGGCTTCAAACTAGAAGAGGGTAGATTTAGATTAGATATCAGGGAGAAATTTTTCACTTTGAGGGTGGTGAGGCTTGCCCAGAGAAGTTGTAAATGCTCCATCCATGGAAATGTTTAAGGCCAGGCTGGATGGGGCTTTGAGCAACCTGGTCTGGTGGGAGATGTCCCTGCCGGGGTGGGGGGTTGGAACTAGATGTTCTTTAAGGTCCTTTCCAACTCTAATGATTCTAAGATTTATTTTTTTTTTTAGCGTGTTAAAACTGAACGAGTTCTTGATCCCATTAAAATGGTTAGTTTAGGAACTTCAGGATCGCTGTTAATGGTGTGTGTTACTGGTAATGCCAGTTGTTGCTCACCATGGTAAAAATATTATAGTGTTGTGACACTACATGATCTCAGGCTTGCCTGTGAAGCTAGAAATGGGGAGAACCAGATGGGAGAAATCTAGTCTAGTAAGTTTATGAAGTGAGGATGAGGCTTAGAGGGGCATACAGAAGAGCAGGTGAGCTTTTCAGTCTTGTAAAGACATATCCCAATAAAGCTTGGGGACTTCAACCTACCCGATATCTGCTGGAAATATAACACAGCAGAGAGCAGGCAGTCTAGGAGGTTCCTTGAGTGTATGGAAGATAACTTCCTGACACAAATGGTAGGAGAGCCTACCAGGGGAGGTGCCTTGCTAGACCTACTTTTCACAAACAAAGAAGGCATAGTGGGAGATGTGGAGGTCGGAGGCCGTCTTGGTCTTAGCAATCATGAAATCGTCAAGTTTTCAATTCTGAGTGAGGTAAGGAAGGGGGTTAGCAAAACCTCCACCTTGGACTTCTGGAGGATGGACTTTAGCCTGTTTAGAACCCTGGTTGGGAGGGTCCCTTGGGAGATAATCCTGTGGGGCAAAGGGGTCCGGGAAGGCTGGACACTCTTCAAGAAGGAAATCGTAAAGGCCCAGGAGTAGGCTGTCCCCATGAGGTGCAAGATTAAAGGGTGGGGAAAATGGCCTGCCTGGTTGAACAAAGAGCTTTTGATGGGACTTAGGGGGGGAAAAAGGAAGGTTTACCACCTTTGGAAGAAGGGACAGGCAACTCAGGAAGAGTACAGAGATCTTGTTAGGTTATACAGAGGAAAAATTAGGAAGGCAGAAGCCCAGCTGGAACTCAACCTGGCCATTAATATAAGGGACAACAAAAAAAGTTTTTATAAATACGTCAACAAAAAGAGAGTCAGGGAGAATCTCCATCCCTTACTGGATGTGGGGGGAAACATTGCGACCAAGAATGAGGAGAAGGCTGAGATACTTAATGCCGCCTTTACCTTTGTCTTCAATAGTTGGACCAGCTACCCCCAGGGTGTTCAGCCTCCTGGGCTGGAAGATAAGGATGGAGAGCAGAAGAACCCCCCTGTAATCCAGGAGGAAGTAGTTAATGATTTGCTTATGCACCTGGACACACATAAGTCCATGGGGCCGGGTGGGATTCACCCAAGGGTACTCGGAGAGCTGGCGGGAGAGCTCACCAAGCCTCTCTCCATTATCTATCAACAATCTTGGTCAACAGGAGAGGTACCAGATGACTGGAGGGTGGCCAATGTGATGCCCATCTACAAGAAGGGCCGGAAGGATGATCCGGGAAACTATAGGCCTGTCAGTCTGACCTTGGTACCAGGAAAGATCATGGAGAGGATCATCTTGAGTGAGCTCTCACGGCAAGTGCAGGGCAGCCGAGGGCTCAGGGCCAGCCAGCATGGGTTTATGAAAGGGAGGTCCTGCTTAACCAACTTGATCTCTTTCTATGACCGTGTGACCCGCCTTCTCGATGCGGGGAAGGCTGTGGACATTGTCTACCTGGACTTTGGTAAGGCCTCTGACACCGTCCCCCACAGCGTTCTCCTGGAGAAGCTGGTGAATCATGGTATAGACAAGTGTACTCTTCACTGGGTAAAGACCTGGCTGGATGGCCGTGCCCAGAGAGCTGTGATTAATGGAGTGAAATCCAGTTGGTGTCCGGTCACCAGTGGTGTCCCTCAGGGCTCAGTTTTGGGGCCAGTCTTGTTTAATATCTTTATTGATGATCTGGATAAGGGGATTGAGTGCACCCTCAGTAAGTTTGCGGATGACACCAAACTAGGTGGGAGTGTTGATCTGCTTGAGGGTCGGCAGGCTCTACAGGGGGACCTGGACAGGTTGGATCAACGGGCCAAGGCCAATGTGATGAGGTTTAATAAAGCCAAGTGCTGGGTCCTGCATTTCGGTCACAACAACCCCAGGCAACACTACAGGCTTGGGGAAGAGTGGCTGGAAAGCTGCCCAGCAGAAAAGGACCTGGGGCTGTTGGTGGACAGCCAGCTTAACATGAGCCAGCAGTGTGCCCAGGTGGCCAAGAAGGCCAACAGCATCCTGGCCTGTATCAGGAATAGCGTGGCCAGCAGGAGTGGGGAAGTGATCGTGCCTCTGTACTCAGCCCTGGTGAGGCCTCACCTCGAGTACTGTGTTCAGTTCTGGGCCCCTCACTAGAAGAAGGACATTGAGCTGCTGGAGCGTGTCCAGAGGAGAGCCACCAAGCTGGTGAGGGGTCTGGAGAACAAGTCCTATGAGGAGAGGCTGAGGGAACTGGGTGTGTTTAGTGTGGAGAAGAGGAGGCTGAGGGGAGACCTCATTGCCCTCTACAACTACCTGAAAGGAGGTTGTAGAGAGGTGGGTGTTGGTCTCTTCTCCCAAGGGAATAAAGACAGGACCAGAGGAAATGGTCTGAAGTTGCATCGGGGAGGTTTAGATTAGATATTAGGAAGAATTACTTTACTGAGAGAGTGGTCAGGCACTGGAACAGCCTGCCCAGGGAGGTGGTGGAGTCGCCATCCCTGGAGGTATTTAAGGGACGTGTAGACGTGGCACTTCAGGGCATGCTCTAGTGCCCGAGATTGTTGGTTTGTGTCTGTTTGTGGGTGGGGTGGTGTGTGGTTGTGGGTGTTTGGTTTGGTTTTGGTGTTTGGTGTTCTGGGATTTTTTTGGGTTTTTTTTTTTTGGTTTTGGTGGTGTTTTGGTTTGGGTTTTTTTTGTTTGTTTTGTTGTTGGTTGGACTTGATGATCTCAAAGGTCCCATCCAACCAAAAATATTCTGTGATTCTGTGAAAGCCATACTCTCTTTTTAAATTAAGCTTCCCACCCCCCTTTAAAATTGCCTCCATACGGAATACTAAATTCAACAAAATGGCTTTGAGAAAAATTGTCTATACGGTACTTCTGAATAACCTTTGCCCAGTGGACTAGGGACTTAATCAGTGAGTCACCAGGTGAGATGGTTTTTAACTAATGAAAAATATGTTGTGTGAAGAACAGGTCCAAAGTTCATACCATTTTGATATCCAAATAATCACTTTTAACATTTGAACAAAAAGTAGGACTCCGTCTCCTCTTTTGGAATGAGTTTTAAATGAGGCTTTACAGCCTGCAGTTTAGTACATCAATCTGTAATAAATGCTGCTTTTTTGACAGGAGGAATTACACTACTTAAAACCTCTTCTTGAAGTTGAAGAGGGGACAGGACAGGAAGCTGAAAAACCTGGCCAATGAATGATCATAAATAAATACATGGTTATATTTAGAATGCAGAAGCATTCTAGGCAGAATTTTCAATTGTCAGGTTATCTTAAGGGTGGCTGGTGGTCTGCTGACTGGAAAGTAATAACTGAATATTGGCTGAGAAGGGTGATCTCAGCCCTCTGGGTAAGGTTGTTTTGTGAAATATTACCAAACCCTTTGTGGGGAAAATTGTCTTTTGACTGAGATCTCCATATTTTTTTTTTATTTATTTATTTTAAAGTATGTAATGGTATGATAGTTAAGGTCAGGCTTGGCTAAAAGTACTCTTTCACATGAAACACCTGAAAACATGATATTCAGATTTCAAATTTGTAAAGCTAACATTCACTATTTCTGCTTTTTTTTTTTTCAACTCAAGTGTTTTTAGTTAATATAGGAGAAATTAGTAGGGCTGGTTGTAAGGCATGATCATTTCTGTCAGTATACAGAGGTCTTCCATCTGCAGTTTTTGTGAGACTGTTCTGCTCTGGAATCTTTTGGCCAACTAAAATGGCATTTTTGGCCCTTTTAGCATTCTCTTGCTCTCTGACAGAATACTATTTTTTTTCTCTTAATTTTGTTGCTGGCTTTCTGACTTTAACATTTTAATGGATGTGCATTCCTTATTCTAGGACTTTCATCCTTGAATGCTATATTCTTAGGCTTATTGGATGATTCTGCTCACTATTGTTTCCACATGTTTCTGCAATGTTTAATCTTTGTCTCCATTTTAATCTGTGCTCAGTTTCTAATAAAACTTGCATAAAGATAAGAAATTTTGACTCGGACATTGCAGTACTCAATCACCTGGCTTTGTGAATGTGTTAGATATATCAAATTACTTAGTGAAAATATAGATTTAAGAAAGACTGAAATTAATCCATGGAGTGTAAGTGACAGGAGACTTCACCAGTCTGAAAGCACAGCTTAACTTATCTATAACTAAGCTTCATTCTGTTAACCTCTTGAATTTTTCCTTTACTAAATTCCCTAGTAAATGCTTTGTACCATTTTAGCTCCTCTGTTCTGTTCCCCATTTTCAAAGATTTATTTTTAAATGCCTCTGTCTTCGGTCTAGGAAAAATACTACTTTCTCCTCCTTTGCGTGAATTTTTTCTTCATTATTTTTGCTTTCTCTTAGATGTTTTCATAACTCCATCTTTTTTGCCTCTTCTGTCTTGAATCACTGTTTGCTTGTTACACAAGTGTTGTAATGCACTTCAAAGCATGGAGGGACAGTAATTTGCCACTTCTGTTGCTTGGTTTAAAATGTTGACGTCTGTTTCATCTCTGCAAATACCTCTATATTTCTGTCTATAGTGTTCTACTTGGATAGGGCGCGTGAGCTATGCTGTGTTATACTTAACCAAGATGCCGAAAATAGCCAAAGCTTTACTTAATTCTTATTTCTTTTTTGTTTTTTTTTTTTGTTTGTTTGTTTGTTTGTTTGGTTTTTTTAGGCATATGCATCAGGATGTGATATTGTGGTATTGGGGACTGACTTTGAAAGATTACAGATAATTCCTGGAGCAAAACATGGAAACATTCAGGTGGGATGTGTGGACTGTTCGATGCAACAGGGGAAGGTAAGTAGAACAGTATTTCTAATAGTGTTCTGGCACTGTCACGTTAAGCACCTTCTCAAGAGTGTGGATACTTGCAAGTTAAAGCAAATACAGAGGAGTGAATACTAAAATGGCCAATTGCTTCATGTCTTTATTTGTGGAAAGCAGCACAGTGAATGTGAAATAGTAACCATAGATAGGAGGTTGTAGAAGATATGTAGAGCTGCACAGGAAGCTATAGATGTGCACAGGGCTGCATAGACAAGATAGCAAGAATTTGACTAAAGTGTGTAAGGTGGAAGCAAAGGTAATTTATTCACTACTTCACACTACTGGCTGTGTCACTGACATGCTTTCAGATTTTAGTGGCTGGCACCGGAGGAGTACTTCCACAAAACTCACTTTCAGGTCGTCCAGAAAAATGGTATCCCTTTCAAGCAATTCATAAAGGCTTAAAATTGCTCTGGGACAGGGTTTTGCTTTCTAGAATTCTCAGCTTTTCTTTTTGTTAGGTAGATAAACTGGATCAGAAGTGTTGTGTTTTAGACACTACTAGGTTCCAAGTCCTTTTTACAGAGGTCTGTCTTAATTATTCTGTCACAGTAAAAAAAATAACCAGGTAACTCTCCATTGGGATGTCACAGTGTGATTAAGCTATTCACAGACACAGTAGGAAATGTGTCTGGGTACAAATTGGCTCAGCTGAGGGTTTGGTTTTTTCACTTTGTTGCTTTAGGCCTGTCCTAGTGAGGAGATAATGTGAGCCTTCTGCACATCAGTACAAGCCTTATGAGCTGATGAGAGCTTTAGTTAGATTCTGGTGTCCATCTTGAGACAAGACCTCTGCATGGAAACCAGTTCATATTTACACATGAAGTCTATGATAGTGATCCCCAGCCACTTTTCATTCCTGCTTTTTAATCTTTGAGAGGTGAACACTTGCAACGGTAGTGAAGGAGCATAAATGAAAATGAGGAAATGTTCCCTCTTTGGTACCTTGTAGCCATAAAGACTGCATGTGTTTCTCCATTGGTTGCTGTTAACTAGAAAGTTTTTTTGAGTTCACTGGCTGTATATTAATAAATGGTGAAATACACATGCAGATCACATATCACAGTTAATCTTAGAAATTTTTTCTGCAAATTTGTAAGGTCATCTTGACTGCACACTAGCAGTTCTGTATGCGTTTAAGTGACAAACTGTCCTTGAATTGTAAATTAACACAGATGAATATATCAAATGATCAAGCTTAGATCAAGCTTTAGAATTTTTTCATTTCGTAAGTGGACCTATGTGGTCATTTTGATTTTGAGAGTTGGTATTGTTTGCTATTAGCAATTAGAGTAGACATATTTGCAGAGTGCTGAAATACTAAGCAGTGAATGGCTAGGAATCTACTTATTGACTGGATTGATCAATACATTTCTACTTTGCTGTTGCAAGGATGGAATTTCTTCTTACAGCTTCTTCATCAGTATTGACACACAGATTTCTCTTCAGTTTAAGTCCATATTCTTTGTTGTTTAAAATCTGTGGGAAGAAGCAAAGTGCAAATAATTTAGCTATTCAGGCTGCAATTTTGAACCTTTTTAGACAGCATCCAGTTATATAGTTTATTAATTGTGCACCTTTTTAATTTTTTATTTTACAGAGAATTGCTGTCAAGTATTTTCTCCATAATAGCTGGCCTTTATTGTCTTTGCAGGATCTCTGTCTTTCTCCCTTTGGATGACAGAATTGGTTTGTAAAAGATTCATTTGCTTGTTAAGAAAGTAATGAGTTGAATTTTTTCTCCATCCTTGCCCCCTAAATCTAATTGTGGTTTATTAGGAAGCTAGTGCCTTGTGAAGCTATTTTAAAGTAACAGCAGCTTAGAAGTTGCGGTATGACCCCTCTCCCTTGGCTATGAAGGGTAGGGGGAACAAGGCACCATCTTTTCTTTTCCTAGTCTAGTTTTGGATAAACTTAATTCTCCATCTCCAAAAATGAGGGGGAAGAAAATAGACAAGAATTCTTAATCATCCCAAGAAAGCATGTACATACATGTTTATATATACATGTGTCTGTATGTGTATGTATCTAAGCTTTTTTAAAAAGGACTAGTTTCACAAGCAGGAGAATTTAGTCTTAGGCAACTGAATCCAGTTACTTGCCTCTGATTGTAGGCAACTTGGTAATCAACAATTTATTTGTAAGTGGGTACAGTACTTGGTCTTCTCCCACACGATGCTAGCTACAAGCCTTTTTCCACCCCCTCTAGTGAACATAAGAATTTAGACCAAAACTTTTAATGATAACCTGACAAAATTTTGTTTTCATGGTTTGGCTTGTACAAATATCTGACAAGGTACAAGAAGGTGGTCCTAGCTTCAGATCATTTGAAATGTTCAATCAAAGTTGTTTGCATCGTGGCTGGTGACTGCAGTCTTACAATGTATATGAAGTCTTTTCTTTATGGAACAAACTGTTTTACTGATGTCAAAGAAAATATAGGTACTAATTAAAAATTTAATTTAGTTTACATGCTAAGAGATTACCTATAGAAAATCGGTAAATAAAACCAGTAAGTCTGTTAAATAAGGTATTTTTTAAGTAGGGCTTTTTTTCGTAGGTAGAACTACTAATTATTTTGAGTATGAGAGCTCAGTTTTGAATCCAGGGTTTATAATTTCACAAACTATACTAGGGTAGGATCTTTTTCTTTGTTTTTTTAGTAGGCAGTCTGTGGGTTTGTTTCAAAGGAGTTGTGATTTTTTTTTTTTTATTTTAATTTTCTTTTTCTGCTGTTTGGTAGTGAGTGATAATGTAACTTAGTAGGAGTTACAGACCTTTTGATGAATGAGAATATGCAATATGTAGGCATGCTGGAAAAAACCATAAGTGTATCAAGAAACTATTTGGATTATACTAAAACTCTATATAATGAGTACCTGATTCTGCTACTTTAGACAAAATGGTGACAGTGGACAAAGTTGTCACCCAAGGACTGATGCTATATTCTTAATGGCAGTGCAAGAAGAGTCTTAGAATGGTTTGGGCTGGAAGGGACCTTTAAAGATGATCTAGTCAACCCCCTCCTACACGCACCCCCCCGTCGTGGGCAGGGACATCTGTCACTTGATCACATTGCTCAAAACCCCATCCAACCTGACCTTGAATGTTTCCAGGGATGGGCTATCTACAACCTCTCTGGACAACCTATTGTAGTTTCTCACCATCCTCATTGTAAAAAAAAAAAAAAAATTCTTCCTTATGTCCAATCTAAATCTACTATCTTTTAGTTGAAAGCCATAATCCCTTGTCCTATTGGTAAAAGCCCTGGTAAAAAGTCTTTCTCCAACTTTCATGTATGTCCCCTTTAAGTATTGGAAGGCTGCAGTGAGGTCTTCCCGGAGCCTTCTCTTCTCCAGGCTGAACAACCCTAACTCTCTCAGCCTGTCCTCATAGGAGAGGTGCTGCACCCTCTGATCATTTTTGTGACCCTCCTCTGGACCCGCTCTGACAGGTCCATGTCTTTTTTTTTTTTTTTTTTGTATTGAGGGCTGCAGAGCTGGACGCAGTACTCCAGGTGGGGTCTCATGAGAGTGGAGTAGAGGGGGAGAATCACCTCCCTTGCCCTGGTGTCCACTATGCTTCTGCTGCAGCCCAGGATGTGATTTCTTTCTGGGCTGCAAGTACACTTTGCTATCTCATGTCCAGCTTCTCATCCACTACTGTCTCTAAATCCTTTTCCTCAGGAATGCTCTCAATCCATACATTCACCTAGTGTATATTGATACTAGAGATTGCCCAAGATGTATGACCTTGCACTTGTCCTTGTTGAACTTCATGTGGTTCACATAGGACTATTTCTCAAGCCTGCCAAGGTCCCTCTGGGTGACATCCCTTCCCTCTAGCAAATGAGCTGCACCACTCATCTCTGTTATCTGCAGGCTTGCTGAGGGTGCACTTACTGCCTATCATCAGGAACGACTGTAACCTCTCTCTTGTAACTCAGTAAGGTTTTTCTGCATATCTTATTTCTAACAACAGGAATCTGGACTACAATAGATATTTGGTTGATGACTGGGTGTTTATTGTGGTATTGTCTTCAGCACAAATTTGCCTTATTCTTTTTTGGTGGCGTGCCAAGTGAGAGCTAGCCAGAGTGGCTGTATCATTGTGGAAGCCTGTGGAGACTTTCAGTGGGTAGCAGTTGCTCTGGACACTGTTAGTCTAGCTGTGTAGCATCTTGTCATGCTAATATTAATTTGTCTTAAAAACCCACTAAACAATAAAAAAATGGAAGAACTTTCCACAGTTGGAAAAATGGAGAAAAGAAAAATCTGATGATGATTTTATATAAAACTTCTTGCTGTTGGGGTGTGGAAAGGAATTATGATAATAAAAGAATGAGGTAGTTAAAGAGAATTAGAGGGCAAATAGTAGTTTGAGATGTAAGGAAAAAGTTTCTTCAGGCGTTTTGCAACTGTGACAAAATTATTCCTGGCATTTTTGGGTCAGGCTGATGTTTGGGTTGTTTGTGTTATAGAAATTTATTTATCTGTTTTTTTTTAATGCAGAGGGTTTCTCTTGAAGGTACAAATCTATGGATTTTAGGATCTGTATGGACCTGTACAGATCATGTACATCTGTAATTAACAGATCTGTAAATAACATTAACACCTTAGGTATGACAGTGCTTTTTTTTTTTTTTTTCCTAAAAGTTGTGACTGATACTGGAAACAAAATGTATTGTGTAAAGTGACTGAGTTTAATGTTGTTAAGAGAGACCTGTGGATGCTTTCTGAGCCAGAATTTCACAGAAATAGGAAATTGACTATTACAGCGTAACAGAACTGTAGATGTGCTCCTTATAACATCAAGCATCACTTCAGAATGAGGGATGTCCATTATGCATGACCTGTGCAAACCCCTTCAGTTTTGTAAATTTGTAATTCAGAGTAGTTTTAGGCAACGTTGCCATGTGATGACTCAGGCTCTCTGCCCTGGGGTCTTTAACATACATTTGGCTTGGTTTGGCTCTTCTTAGCACATTTTTTAAGCTTGCTTTTATGGAGATATCTTGAGATAAAACACACTTAATTTTCTCTTAATGCAAGTTTAGGGTGCCTGATACCACTGATGGTATAAGTCTTTGAAATACGAATTAAAGATGACCATACTGCAACTTTTTTTGAATTTAATGTTAACATTTAGTCATTCTTCTGTTCTGCAATTCTCTGCATTGGGTGTTTAGGTTGTATAGCTTGTGTCTTCTGAATTTACTTTTATAATGTAGCATGTTCTTATGCCAGGGAAGTCCACAAAAGTACCCTGGACTAATATTGTTTCTATTTCTGAGAATGTGAACTCAGCAGACTCCTTTGAATGTTTACCTAATTTAATGTGAAAAGTATTGATTATAGATCTGATTAAAAAAAAATAAAAATACCCATGTCCACCTTTACTCTCCGTAGTTCAGCAGGACTAAAGTATAAATAAAGAATTGTATTTTTTTGTTATCGTCAACACTTGCTTCATGATTTCTGCTAGATGTTGTTTTTCTGTAATTGAAGGGGAATATGGATGTGGGCTTCAAATTTATCTACAAGGAGGGTTAAAAGTAAAACCTAAAACTTGGATTTTTTTCTTGTTTGTTCTATAACTTGTTTCCTCTGTGTGTGTTAATATACTTATAAATATAAATTGCTTTAGATTGCAGCTTCTTATGGAAATGTGATTTGTATCTTTGAGCCAGTTAACCTCTTGAAGCCAAACAGCAGTCATCATAATGTAAGTAATTAATCACTTCTTAATTCATTTACTCAGTTATAAAGCCTGACTGACTTTTCTGGTTTGCTTTAAAGTCGAGGATTTCTTTGATGTCTTCTTTTAAAGCTGGAATAAAATTGAGAGATAAGATGGTCCCTGGGAAGTGAAAATGCTAGGAGCAGGGCAGAGACCTGTTATTTGAAATAGTTTTAAAAGAAATGGGTTTTACTATAATGCTTCATATTACTGATTCATCTAACTTTAAAATTCATAACTGAAATATTCCAGAACCCAACAAGACATGCA
The DNA here is from genome assembly GCF_964106895.1 of Numenius arquata. Lineage (NCBI taxonomy): Eukaryota > Metazoa > Chordata > Aves > Charadriiformes > Scolopacidae > Numenius > Numenius arquata. The sequence continues at coordinate 69,174,729 of NC_133616.1, read as the reverse complement.
TGCCACTGTTCTCCAAAGAGTATAGCCATTAAATAGGAATTCCTTTTTCAACTGTCCTGTGTAGCCTTTATGTCCTGCTGTGTTTTACAATATTTATTTTAACTTTGGTTTATGAGACTGTATGCTGTTGGTCAAATCTGTAATAGCTTCAAAAAGTCTATGGCCATTTCGGAATATCTGACTGAATGCTTATACTTCAGTGTTATAATGATGAATAGAAACAATACTTATTCTCTTGATAGCGTGGTTTAGTTTCGTTGACAGTGAATTAGCAGCCAGAATCTTAACTTCTGGCTAATAACATGCTTTAGAGCAAGTTATTCAACCGTACCTCTTAATGAAGAGGATTATTCTTATCATTAGAAGCATTAGACTCTAATTAAAGTCAGTATGACGATATGAGGTCTTTGACAGCAATTGCTCAAGGAGCTTCTGTCTCCCTCTTCGGGGGTTTGATCTCTTAATTTGTATCAGTAATTTGTTTATATGGCCATATAGTGGATAACCTTCTTTATACCAACCAGCTCAGTCATATGGTTCCTGGTGTACCTGTAAACCAGTGATATTCTATATATTAATGAAATCACTGATATTGAAAAAAATAATATATATATATATAATGTTTTATACCACTGGAAAGCAGTAGAATAAAATAACGGTAAAATGTGACTTCCTATGCTCATATGAACTTACTGGAAGTGCTGCTCACTTTTTTAATCATTGGAGCCATTGAATCCATCCTGAATATGTTTCCGTGTTGGTAAACACTACACTTAACTTGAAACTTCGAAGTTAGTGTAGTAACTGTAAGCAATAGAGGAAGCACTCTCCAACTCTCCACTCATGATTTTGCTTTCAAATATTTGCAATTAAAGAAATATCGATATTTCATTCTTGCAATTAAGAAAAAAAAGAAAACAAACAGCTCCAGAAATACTTGATTTAGGTACTTACCTGCAGGTACTTCTGACTGTTTTCTACCAAACCTATGAAAGATTTAGTTGTTATATTTTAACTTTCACGTCTATTGAGTGGTAGATAATTACTTTAAAAATGTCATTGTGAATTAAGAAAAAAAACCTGCTGGTTCTTAATATTGTTTCCAGTAATGATTTTGGTTTCTTTTATAATTCAAAGCATAAAAGCTTTGCATCTTATTATGTGAATAGACCAGATCTATATTTTGTGAATGTAATCCTCAGATTGCTCCAGTGAATGAAGTAATGATGCAAAATCTGAAGATAGTTCACTGTCCTGTAGTACACTAAAAACAAAAAAAGCGGGAAAGTGTTTTGTATGTTATCTTGACCTTATTGGAATTCTTTAATTTGACAATACTACTAATAGCAAACACCAGGTGCATTTAATATATTTAATTTTTGAGATCTTTTTTTTTTCCCCAAAATAAAATTGGACTTCCCTTTAAAAAAAAAATCAAGATTCTGATGATTATTTTATGCACTGAATTTCTTCAGGCTATATTTTTAAAATAAGAAGTTAGAAACTTCTATTTGTATGGTCAGATTAATGGAAAGCTATTTTGTTTAAAAAGCTGAATTAATTCATTTTTGTTAGATAAGCAGTAATGTATTTGTAAACATATCCTTCACAAAAGTTGGAGAGTGCAGTGAAGATGTACTATTTCTATCATAAAAGGGGAAGGAAGCATTTTAATGCTAATGTTTGTGAATACTTAAAATTTCAGACGTTACATTATCAGTGGCAGAAGAATGCTCAAATCTTACTGGAAGCCATAGCACATAATCTAACATGGGATCCCGCAGGTAAGAATAGAATAAAAGAAATGCCTAACTGTTTGAAACTGCAACTAATTTTTTTACTTGAATTTCACTGGTTTGGAGGGACAAGGAAAATATTTTTGTTCTGTCCTAGCATGGTAAAGAACGCCAAAGTGGATTTGTCAGCTGTTACAAGAAAGCCAAAATATTAACCACATCTGTATGGTCTTACTGAATTATCCTAATCTCAGCAGTATCTAGTGTGTAAAAACATGGTTAAATAGTAAGTATTTGTTTTGAAAAGGGGATGTCTACAGTAGCTCTAGGTGATTTTTTTCTTTTTTTTTTTTTAGAGAATAACTACTTTGAAAATTTTATGGATTTTGAGTATTTGAACTGTAGATATCCAAATCAAAATGTCTTACATGAGAGTATCTTCTTGCAAGATTGACCCAATCTATATCCGTGTAGGGGAATGTGTAAAAAGCATGCTGTTGTTAATAGTAACTTGCTATAGAAAAGGTGTCAAGATAATATCTGGTATATTTTGTTCTGCAGTTTCAGCTTTGTGAAGTGTGTTTTTTCTCTCTTGTTGTACAAGTCTGTCTTTTGCTACTTGCATTGTAGTTATATTGTTATAAATATTTGGTTTAGGCACTCGCCTTTTGACTGGTTCCAGTTGTCTTCAGCTTTGGTCCAATGTTCCTTTGGAAAACCTTTCTGATAATGACAATAGTGAAAGAACAGATGTTGGACTTGGAGAATGGAGGTGTATCTGGCAATGCAAGTAAGAAACACGTTTAAAGACAAGTAATTCCTTTTTCCTTGCTGATTCGTACTTTTCAGATGAAATAGTTGTAGTTCAGTGAAATCCTGTTCTATACTGTTACTTGATAATTATTGTTGATATATGATAAGTTTAAATCTCGTTTCCTTTGAATGTGACGCTTCTTTCTTCCTACAAGAGCAGTTGTAATTGGTTTTGGAGTAGTTTATGTTCATAGGCGACTCTTCAATTATATTGAACACTAGTAAAATACTGAGGGAAGACTGCTATTGAGACTGTCGCAGTAGATTTTGTTCCTTGTACAAGAAGTAAGGTGAAATCTGCATATTTTAAAATTATTGTGCTTGCAGGACTGATTAAAATAAGCTTCTTTCGATGTCCCCTTTTCTTTCCTCCTCGCACATCTCCCCACTTTCACACACCTTTTACTTTTTCTGTGTTTATTCTGGATATTTGGAACAGTCATGCAAAGATGGATGTATACTGTTTTACTGCATCTCTGAATGCCCTTCTTGTATTCATGTTGATAGTAATTTTAATCTTTGTGTCTCTATTGGTACATTCAGAAGAGTTTTAGTTTAGTACCTCAGTTTATAAGACAATTTAAATCACAGTCCTTCCTGCCATAGGAAAATTGTTCTAATACATCAGGTGCACTGTTCACTTGGGACCAGTGTATCATATGGCAGTCTCCTTAAAGAAGTCTTCAGAAGTAGCTGGCAGGACAGGCCCATCTGAAATTATTCCTTATGAAGCACTCAGAGTTAGTTGGGTAGTTCCCTGGATGTATCTGCAAAATCCTTTTTCAGTCCTTCAGTTTGTTTCTTTTTCTGTGTACTATCTAACTCTTATCAAGGATGTGTTCAGAATCCCAAGACCATCCAAATGACAATGGAAAAATTTTCCTTTGAATTCGATGGATTTTCTAAATAAAAGAAGTTGAAGACTTTGCTCAATTTGAGACACCTTTGGACCCTCATTTCTCAGCCTAATAAAAGGAGGAGTCAGCCTGTAGATAGAATGCCATGAGTATTGTTTTAGAATTTGGTGTTGTGGTAGCAGTAGTCAAGAGCATACAGATACTGCCTTTCCTCTGTTCCTTCAATATTATGTTTTGCATTTGTATCATAAACCTTACAGAAGTCTTCATAGCTCTCCACCTGTTTCCCTCTTTTAAACTCTTTTTGTGGAGGAGAGATTGGTAAGTGTTATGTACTTTGAACTAGTAGGTCCTGGAAAGGTTCAGCAGAACTTCCTTTGTCAGTTCACCTTTTATGCCTGCATGTCTTCTGGAATTTGTAGTTCAGTTAGATTTAGAATAGGTGTTTCTTAAGAAGTTTGCAACATAGTAATTTTGCAGATATACCCTTTGTAATACCTGGCAGTAATACCCTTTGCCAGAATAATTTTTGATGTCAGAAGGAGGCATTCCCAAGCATCTTCATACTGGCTCTTGTAGGAGAATGGTGCTTAAACCTAGGTGGAAATTGACTTTCTTTAATGCATAGCTTTTGTAATTCACTAGCTGTTGTTACTGCACACACTAAATGCATCATGCTTTTGTTGACCCGATGGCTAACTTAATCCTTTCTGAAAGTTAGGTCTTACAACTTGCTATACATGTCTAATAAATCCAAGGTGAAAACGTGGACTATACTTGTGCTGCATAATTAAATTCTTTTATGTTCTTGTTGCCATTAATAAGCCTGTCACTTAAGCAACAGCTCAGTGCTTAAAAACCTGTAAAAGAAGCTCATTTATTAGTATTTCAAATGAAAGTGAAACACAGCAAAAATGAACCCTGTGCTCAGGTTTAGATTATTTTAGTGTGGCATCTTTTACTAGTGTGACCCTTAATGTAAAAAAAAATACTTTCAGATACTTCTTAACTACTATTATTCTTTTTATGTCTTTTTCTTTTCTTGAGTTACATCAGTATGAAGTATGAGAAATTGAGACGTCTTTCAGATAAGTTGGAAGACAATATGGGACAGCAGAAATCAGTTTGAAATACAAATGATTGTGAGGTAGAAATAGAACATATCTGCATAGAGTTTAGTCTGTTAGCAGCTATTTTTCCTCTTACGATATTTTGGAATATTGGATATTGTAGCATCCTAATCTACAGCTTTTTGGTTTTCTGTTTTTCCTGTGTGATGACAGCCATGTGTTGCTTCAATTTTATCTCCTAGTCCTTCTGGACTTTGTTAAAGTTGTTCCACACAGTAGAATGGATACTTGCATATAAGAATTAAATCACTTTAAAGAGCTCAAGGGGAAAAAACTGTTCACAGTTCTGAAAAAGTTCTTAAAACTTATTTTCTATTTTTAATGGTTTTTATTTCATAGAACTGCTTCTCAAGTTTCTTTAATGAAATTCTCACCAGACGGGGAATTTTTTGCTACTGCTGGAAAGGTAAGCATTTTCTTCTAATTTGTTTTGTACTAATTCAGATAAGCTATTAAAGGAAACACGCATTTAAAGAACAAAAAAAAAAGCTTTTTAATAAAAAAATTCTAGAAAGGTTGTTCAGGGTGGCAACCCAACAAATATTCACTGCTTCCTATGTTAAAAATACCCATTTTTAATCAATACCAAATTGTGAGACATCAGAAAGAGTTTTAGGGAATGGGCAAGATCTGTGGATGAGCTCACTGCTGGATATCCTTCTAGTGAGGAAATACATTCAGCGTTTCACTACTATTGTATTATCATTAATCAAAAATAGCTCTTTAATATCTTTTTGTAGAAATGTGTCGGTGTGCCTATTTGTGTACATAGAAGAGAATTCACATTCTCCTCCACAGGTACATTCACACATAGTTAATGTCCGTGTTTGCAGCCAATCTTACAGATCACAGTTCTGTGTGCTCAGCATTGAGTGGTTTATCAGAAAAAGCAATAAAACCCCTTGGCAACATAAGCAAAACATTACAGCAAAATGTCTCTGTCATATCTTTTCACTTCCTGAAACACTAAGTAATCTTTTATTTATACTACAAAACTTGTTGTTCAGGTTTTGAGAGAGAATAATATCCTAACAAGTCAAAGCAGAAAAAAATCAAGATAATGTAGAGGATCCAGTGAAAAAGTGTGACAAATCCATATGAGAATTTGTATTACTTCTTAAGGGATGTAAAATGAGTGGTTGTTTTCTGCAAATAATACTGTTGTTTTTATTTGAGGAGAGAGTCATATGGACATTGGTCAAAAGTTCCAGTAAGAATGTCCAGACCCATTTTGTGAGACTTTATGAGATTATCAAAGTACATTTCAGCCATTTACTGGCTGAAAGGAGAGTTATTGCAGTAATGTTTAAGACCACTATTATGTATAAAGTTGTTTGAAATCAGGTTACAGTGAAAAAAAACAAAAGCTGTTCTGTCATTGTTGGCAATATATACTATATGTATTTCATGAGTATTTTTTTTTTTGGATGATGTCATGGTTTAACTCCAGCAACTAAGCCCCATACAGCTGCTTGGTTACTCCCCCTAGCTGGGATGGGGGAGAGAAACAGAAGAGTAAAAGTGAGAAAAATAGTGAGTTGAGATAACGACAGTTTAATAGGTAAAGCAAAAGCCACGCATGCAAGCAAAGCAAAACAAGGAATTCATTCAACACTTCCCATTGGCAGGCAGGTGTTCAGCCATCTTCAGGAAAGCAGGGCTCCATCACACAGAATGGTTACAGAATGGGAAGACAAATGCTGTAACTCTGAATGCACCCCCTCTTCCTTCTTCTTCCCTAGCTTTATATACTAAGGGTGATGTGATACGGTATAGAATATCCCTTTGGTCATTTTGTCTCACCTGTTCAAGCTGAGATCCCTCCCACCTTCTTAGGTCTCGACCCCTGCCTTTTTGTTGTCAGGCCAACACGAGAAGATGAAAAGTCCTTGGCTGCTTAGCAACAACTACAATATTAGTGTGTTATCAACATTACTCTCATGCTAAATCAAAAACATAGCACTATACCAGATGCTAGTAGGAAAATTAACTCTATCCCAGCCGAAACCAGCCAGATGAGTGGGAGTTAATATTTATTTTAAACATTGATTTTTTTTTAATGGATTCTAATGTTATAATATGATTGAATTGTGGAAAAATAAATTAATCTGCAGATATCTTCTATAGGGGTAATATCCTTGCGGAGTTTTTGACTGGAATGTCTTATATCCTGTTGTTTTATCTTGCATTATAAACTCACACAAAGTGCAATTACTAAATTAGTAGGAATGAGTAGGAAAAATTACTAAGTAGGAAAATTAGTAACGGATTTTTTACCATAAATGACTAAGTTAATTACCTGCCTGCAAAATCTTTAAAATGTGTCTGTGTTTCTATGTCTTCTTTGCTTGTTGAATTTTTTATGAGAGAAGGTGCTGGTCAGCAGAGCAACTTTCCCCTCCTCCTAATAGGGTCATTTTAAGCATACCCAGATTAATACAATATTTCAGTACTGCTCATATTTAATAGTTGATCAGCAACTTGCAAATCTAGATCCAGATTAATTTATCTGGTCCTTAAAGGACAAGGACATTAGAGACATGATTTTTTTTCAGTGTATGTATGTGCCTATCTAAGAAAAGCAGGCTGAGCAGTACTCAGCTTGATTTTTGAGAGTCATCTTTGCCCTTTGTTTGTATTCCTAACATTTAAGTCTGTGTGTTTAGGTTTTGGGGGTTTTCTGTCAAAATACAGTAAGCTGTATTAACATTTGAATACCAGCTCAAGCCAGCGCAGCTTGCATTTTTGTGGTTAAAAACTGGCAGCTAATCAGAAGGAGCAAAATTAAATCCAACCTAGTAATGGCAAGAGAGATTAAAAGGAAGCTCTGTTATTGTGTTTTCTTTATGGTGAGGTCTTAAAGTTCTGTTTACTGAACTGACTTTCTGTCATCAGAAAAATACTCTACTTAAAAGAAAATAGAAAACCCAGGACACATACCCAGAGGTACTTGAAGTGCATCATATTATTACACAAGGTCCCTTCCAACTCTAACCATTCTATGATTCTAAGGTAGTCTTATTTACTGCCTTTTTTTCTTTCCCCAGGATGACTGTCTTGTGAAAGTATGGTACAATACAGACAGCTGGCGATCAGCCATAGCACCACCTGGCGCAAGTCCAGAAAAACAAGCAAAAGAAGTTGATTTTTCATTTGTTTATTTGGCTCATCCTAGATCAGTAAATGCATTTTCATGGAGGAAGACCAGTAAATTCATGCCACGGTCAGTAGTTCTAATAATCTGAGGTTTGTAAATTGCCCACAAAACCCCAAACTGTACAGTCTTCCCAGCTGTACAATCATCACACGAGTTGTACAGTTTACTTCAGTTAATAATTGAGTTTGCACGCCTTGTGTATTTTTTCTGTGTATTCATATAATTCCTCCACACTGAAGTTTTTGGGAGGATGGTAAGCATCTTACCTGGAAAGGAACTGGAAACATAAAGGGAGTCCCACAGACTCTTAGAGGTTGGACTAAATATAACATCAAGTCTTGCAAAATTACCTCTCTTTGCATCTTTTCAATTGCGTTGTCTTCAATGACCATTCACGCATTTGATCCCCGCCTGTTCCTCTTTTTCTGTCCTAGTGGAATCAGAGCAATTCAAAAGTCCTCTGACTTTCTGCTATCTTTCTCAAACATTCTAATATTTCCGTGTCTTTTAATTTATTTCTCTACCTAGTACAAAAATAGATCTCTGTCAGAAACAGTATCTGGAAATTGAATCAAAACAATCATTTGGTATTTTGGGTTTGATATTTTTTCTTGTGTATCTTCTGACAATTCCTAAATGACCTGTCCCTAGTTTTCACCAGTAATTACCATCTCCAACTGAAGTAGTGTTAGCAATTTTGTGCCCTGCAACCATCTTTTTATCATATTCCAAATAGTAGCCTTTTGAATTCTGCATACGTCTGTGTGTTTGAGCAGATTTATGCTGTCTTTTGTACCAACCTTTAAGTAGAAGACTCTTCACAAAGCCATTACTGTAGTCCTTAAATGTGTTTTGAAAAATCCACCTATCCCATGATGCCTAAGGGAGTTTGCTGCTGGATAGTCCAGTCAGATGATCCATCTGTAGTTTTTGAGTCTTAGCTAAAACTAAATTGGGAATTTACATGAACTGGAAACCTGATGATCTGCATAATCTGTTTTTTTCATTTTTTTTTTCTGAGTGCCTAGTTTAGCTTAATTGTGGTTTTTTTATATATATATGTAACACAAATTGCATTTGGAAAAACAGTAATTTAAGAAAAGCTTGTAGTTTTAAATTGGCTGTTGTATTCCTGGTATTACCTTGGTTTCTCTAAGTGCTATATAGCAGTAACATATAAAGGGAATTGAGAACACGTATCGAGAATACAATTAGCTTTTTATATGAAGGACTTTAAAAAGAAAAATTTTGCTATTCCAGCTATGACTAATTCTGTAAATTGAAATCCATAAGTTGGTCTTGCACAGTTTTGTAATGAAGTTTGTGGTAATTTATATTCAGATTCTTGAACAGATATGAAAGCCTTTTGTACATCATTTGTTTTCCTAACAATGTATTGTTGAGTTTTACTTCCCTTAGTATCTTTTACAATTTACTTGGTTACTTGGTACAATTCCAAAAAACTGATAATGGAAAGCTGTTTGGTACTGTGCCTTTATTTTGATGCTATGTGATAGTAAGCAGATTCTTCACACCTGAAATTTTCTTTCATTAGTGGTGCTGTCTGCAATGTACTCCTGACTTGCTGTAAGGATAACGTTTGTCGTCTCTGGGCAGAGACTTTGTTACCCAACGACAGTCTGTTGTATGGTGGAGGATACAACAATTGGAATGAAGCAGTGAACTTCACAAATAACTTCAAGAGAAATACTTCAAGTAAGGAAAAAGTGCAGAATGCTTTAGAGGTAAGAATTGAAATTGAACAGTGAGAGTTAACACATGTACATGCATGTAATTTTAGACAGGATTGTAATTAGTAACTCGATTATGTATCATAAGCTGAAATCCTTTATACCATAGATGTGCAAAAAATGTTAGAGTGAATTTACTTGAAATCTTCCTGAGGAAGGCTAAGCTGACAACCATCCTACTGAGCTTTCATATTAGAAGACACACTGTCATTATGCCACTGCTGCCTATTTTGCTCTGATGACTGAAGCAAAGTGCTTTGCAGTATCTAGTTCAAAGGGCTAGGAACAGTATGGAGCACATAGCGTATATAGGTTACGTGAAACACGCTAATGAAGCTGCCTTAAAAAGTAAGATAGGAGCTCAGTTGTTACCTCTGAAGTTGTGGGATGTTCTCTGGCTTCTGCAACTAGAAAAACAGTGATATTAACAGAGGGGAAAAAAAACCCCTTTGTTGCCTTTCTGCTGTAGTGGTCAAGTAGACCAAAGTTCTGCTAAGCTGTATCTCTAAGGCAAGTGGTCTCTACTGGGTAGTGTTTTCTAACCAATGGGAAGCCGGGGGCAGGTGAAGCATCACTGGTCTCCTGCAAAGCTGTGTAGAGAGTATGTGGGTATTGTGCTCTTATCCTAATGGAATGATGTATTTAGAACGGTTGTGATGCTGTCTTAGCACACGTGGCACAGATGAGAAGTATGACAGGGTGAAAGGCACAACACAGCAAAGAAAAAATGTCCAAAGGGGGGAGGGGAAAGGAAGTTGGAGACAGTTCTGTGTTCCTGTTAAAAATGAGGCAACACTAGGGATCAGAAATAATAATTACATAAAAATTGGGAAAAAAACTATTTTACATGAGCATGCTATGGTAAGATGCAAGAGATAGTCATTGAAAAGGAATGCCAAGGGTTTAATACCATCCTGAATACAAATTTTGTACCTTCCTGTACCTTTTGGTGCCTATATAGATATCATAGCACAATGACCTTGAATTGTGCAGTATGTGGAGTGAGACTTCTTAATACTGGCATAGTTGATCTTAAAACTTGACTATTATTTTTTCCCTTGGAAACATCTATTTGCATAAAGGGGCAAGACCTTAAAACTCATTAGGCCCTTATGACGGGTGTGGAAGTACTGATCCAGTCTGATCCGAAGTACCGATCCAGTTTCTGTCTCTAAAATAAGATTATTCAGATTTGCTGCTGTTTTTTGTTCAAAATCTTGAATAATCATGGTATACGTTTATGAAATATAATAGTATTTTCTGTGTAAGTACAAAAACTGTATGAACATTGTCTGCATACTGAAATAAGAAGCAGTTATTATGTCAAAGTAGTGTTTGGGCCTTCATAAATGAGCCTGAAGGCGCTGGTATCTCTGGCATCTCTACTGCAGATACAACCTGAACAGTGTAATTTTTTGCGAGAAATGACTTTACAGTAGCTTTTAAACTGAAAAATGTAATTCACTAGTATCTAGAAAACAACTTTACAGATGAAATCTGCTTTTCCTTTTTGGAAGGAATTAAAAATGACACCTTATTCTTCATGCAGTTAAACCTGAGGCACTTCCGACGAGGAAGGAGGAGGTCAGGTGCTGTTGTAGCACATACTGGATATGCTCCACATCAGCAAGATCCCCATGAAGTTCACAGGAACATCCCTCCTCATGCGAATGCACTTTGTCACTTCCATATTGCTGCCAGTATCAATCCAGCCACAGGTAAGAAGTGTGGTAAATCCTTGCTACAGAGTAACCTACATCTTCTGTTAGGTCTGTGTAACCTTAATTGGCTCAGATGTATTTGTACAGTATATATATGATCATGCAAAATTACTAGCATGTTGGTTTCATTTAATGCATGGAAGAACCTACTGCTATAGTAAGGAAAAGATCTGAATAAATTTCCTTCACAGTAATCCTGTCTTTCATTTTTGGTCGTCTTTTAACTGAGATTCACAGTAGTCTGAGATGCAGAAGGCTAAGTATTTGTAACTGGAGTTACAAATTTACTGAGAATTGTGTATAATATTGGGAGCACACTGATTAAATCAAAATTTTCCAAGCTTCTTAAAATAAGTAGGTGACATAAAGTGTCTGAAGTAACCACACATCCCTGTACTTCTGCTGTTCTGTCTCTGAACCAAGCAAAACACGCCCTCATCTTGTGTTCCATGAACTTTAATAATTTCTTGCACTCAAGCAGTATTTTGATAGGCATTGAGGAAGATCCCCAATAGTCACTAGTACTTGCTTCGTCATAACTATTTATGTATGCTGAAATGTCTGCTCATTGAAAAACGGAGTAGAAATGCAATATTGAATGGCCTTTCATTATGGTTTTGTTGTTGTGATTTCCTGTGTCTAGACTTAATGAGCAAGCATATTATGTAATCCTTTTCTTAAGCTAGTTAAGCTCTGTTATGAATAGTATTTTCAAATTGCTTTTTTCTGTTCCTGCTGACCCTTGTTTGAAAGGCCACTTTTGGCCTAAATTCATTATTACTTCATATTTGTAGCTGTACAGTCTTTGGTATGATTATAAAGAATATTGGTTTCATTATCATTGCTGGACTAAGCAAGCTAAACAATTTCACCTGTAAGATTAGTCTTCACCTTTTTTAGTATTGATTCATGTTTCTTTTAACAGATATGACTAGAATCACATCTAGCCTACCAAAAACCCCAAACTTTTTGCAATTTTGTGCTGTACCATCAATGCTGTCCTATTTCTACAGGAAACGTCTCCAGTCATAACGTGTGTTAGTACCCAATATCACAATGTCATAAAGGAAAATTCCTCCAAAGCTTCTTGGAGATTTATAGCTTCCTGTCTGCATTTCTGCATCTTCAGATTGGACAAGGAGCTAGCTAACTTTTTCATGTGGCTAGCACATAATCTTTCACTATCTTTTTTTTTTTATATCTACTCCAAATGCACTTCTTTCCTTGTTTTTTTTTAATACATGAAAACAAAGTAAACTTGCTTTTAATAGTACTTGCAATATAAATGTGCCCAACAATAAACTCACAGAATGGGAATAAAAATAATATTGGAAAAGAATGGTAAAAGATTTTTCCTAGGTTTCTAACATTTGTCTTTGGCCTTTTTAATATTTTATTCCTTCTTTGTTATTTGTATTAATCTTTTCTGTCTTGATACTGTCTTGGTCTTGAACTCAGTAGATTGGAGGATGGGTTGATCTTTACTTCAAATAGAGGTTCTGCATTAACTTTCACATCTTAAATCTTGATTTGAAGAAATATCTGTCCTCCCTCACAGTCAAGTCCTTAAGTACCTCGGTCTAACCAGATTCTCTAGGTAGTCCTTTTAGTTTGCCCTTTTGAAATTAAATTTTATCTGGAAACCTAATTGTATTTTCTTTCATTTAATTTAAACTAAATCGTTTTATGATCTTGCACTTGAAAATTTGCCCTTATTGCAACATTCAGAGTACTTGATAAAAACTAAGGCCATAGCAGCTTTATCTCTCTTTCACTTCTCTTTTTGAAGAAGAATAATGCTGGCATATAAAAGAATAAATGTCATCTTAATTTTAATTGTATTTATGTTCTGTTGTTAATTTTGAAACTCATTTTCTTGTAGCAACAAAATCCTTGAGACCTTCTTTTATATTAGAATGTTATTTAACCTGGTATTCAGCCTGGGCGGAGTTCAGTGAAAGGAAGAAAAACAATTCGGTTGAAAGGAATAAGCAGTGGTTGTTAGGACAAAATTATCTCTAGGCAAATCCAGAAAAAGTTATTGAATCCAAAGCCCTTAGAAGTTTTCTGGGAAGAGTGGATGTGATTTATGAAGCAAATAGAAATGCACTAAGGATTTTGTCCAGAGCTGAGCCTCAGTTAGAAGTTAGCAGTTTTGAGGTAGGAGAACGGGGGGGGGGAAAAAGTGATTTCTTTAGCGGTCTTTTGATGTCTACTCAAAGTACGTAGATATCAATAATCTAATCTGATAAGTCATCTTTCCAGTTCACCTTCTTATTCATGTTTACTGTAGTTTCGTCTTCCAAACAGAGGTCAACAGAATTCTTCCCTCCAAGTTCTGTTTTTGCCAACTGTATTAGGATATTTTTGAGACTGGTATTAATTTCCCTTTCGAAAGACTGTATTTCTTAAATACTCTGTGCTCTTCTTCCCCCTCTCCCCTGTTGAGTCCCCTTCCCACAGCAAAATCGCTGGTAGTCGTGGTGGTCCTTTCTAATATTTGTGCACTCTCAGCTATCACTTTTTTTAGTCTAGACTGGTGGGTGAGTAATACAAAGCCATGACTAGCTTTGAAAAAACCCAAACCAAAACCCAAAACCAGAATTGGAGTAAAAAGTGTTTTGTCTCCCAGGGCATGGAATTTAAGTAATGCTGCATAAGTAGGGAGCAGGAGGAGATGAGAATGTATATGGAGACTTCTAGATGGAAATTAAATGCAGGTTGAGCTTTTAGCATGTTGCTATATGGCCTATTTGAGGAAATTACGGTAAATCACCTAACTGCTGTTGAGCCACACTTAATTTAGATGATGTTACTCTGCAGCAGCCTGATACTTGCTTCTGTCACTTTGTGATTACTGCTTTATTTTTCACAGCCACCTGGGACACCAAGTAGCATCATAGGGCAATGTAAAATAATAATGGGATCTATAGGAATCAGAAATACTGGCTTTATACAGTGGTGTTACAGAGTGACTATACTAGTTTTTGCTGGGGTAAGGTCCTGTCATACGTGGTTCTTGATTGCTGTGTATACCTCCATTGTGGACTAAATGTTGGGAAATTATACTTAAATTATTTGGTTCATACTAAGCTGTTGTAGCAAAAACCAAGGTAAATTAACCTGTAAGGAGTGTTACATCATGAAGATGTATTAGTGCAGGGCCATATTGTAATCCTATTGTAAGCATGCCAAAGAGCCTTCCTTTGGAACATCTCTTGTGGTAGCAGTCAAGCAATTTAATTTTGAAAGTAGATGATGTTGGTGAAATCAATGGCAAGTGGCAATACACAGTGTATTTATTTTTTTTCACAGTAGGATATCTGCTTAAAAAACATTTGTCTAAAATTATTTTTTGACTAATGGTTTGACTAATAGTCAAAAACGACTGTTTTTTAACTTGGTTTTCAAAAATGTCAACATCTTTTTCTGATAGATATTCCTCTACTCCCTTCTATCACATCTCTGAGTCTTGGTGAAAATGAAGAAAAAAGTGGACCTTTTGTTGTGCACTGGCTAAACAATAAAGAACTTCATTTTACCTTATCCATGGAAGTGTTTTTGCAACAACTTAAGAAGAGTTTTGAACATCATTCTCCTGAGACTAACACTGAAGAATCTAATCAAATGGATGGCAGATCAGAAGAAGGTAAAAGTCTTACTATAGACAAATGGCTTTCATTTTACAAAGTAACTTATAATGTTCTTGCATGTGAAGTAAGAGGTAGGCAAATTGACACATAAGGATACAGACAGATTACAGTAGCATTTCTATGCATTTACTTCCCTTGCACTGGAAGTACCTAAGTGATTCTTAAAAATCTGTATCTAGAAATTCTGAGTTTGTTTATGGTTGTTCCAGAAACTTTGAGTTATTTATTCTGAAAACTATATTACTTGGGCTGACCTGGAGGCCTTTACATGAAATAATGTTATTTTAACATGTTTAAGGAAGCAGGTGCAATCTTAGAATTAGCTTTCTTTTTTTTTAATATTAATGTACACCTAATTTAAATAGCTTTATTCTATAATATAGTCAATTAATTTAAATATATACAGTTCAGAAATGACTGCTTTTGTTCTGCCTATAGATGCAAAAATTTGTATAAAGTTGAGAAAAATAAACATATTTCAAATTAAGGTACAGTATAAGCTATTTGGTTTGTAAGTCATTGACCAAGGTCCACTAGAGGATTTCTGCTTAAGATTTTCATTATTTTAAATTTTTGCTTACATGAGTGGTTTATAAAAGGCCTGAAAGGTGCACCAACACCTGAGTAACACTGCTTGCTGTACTTCTGCTTTGGAATACAATATATATATATCTTTGTGTGTTCTAGAAGTTGATGAAAATGGAGATGAACAAAAAGGAAACCAAGAAAAGAAGGAACTGGGTGATGAGAAAACTACTTCAAATTTGAGCATTATTCCCTTGTCTTCTGCTATTATTGACCATGAAATTGAAATACTACTTTCTGAATGGAGTAAAAATGCTGACATGCTATTCAGTATACATCCTATGGATGGTTCACTGCTGGTATGGCATGTGGACTGGCTAGATGAATACCAACCTGGCATGTTTCGCCAGGTGCAGGTACTTTATTTTTTTCTGATTTATGTATTGTTATTCAGTGAGAAGTATGATGAGGAAATAACTTTAATACTTATACTTTCTCCCTTTCTTAAAATTCCAGGTGTCATTTGTTTCAAGAATTCCTGTTGCATTTCCGACTGGTGATGCAAACTCTCTTTGCAGAAGTATAGTAATGTATGCTTGTACCAAAAACGTTGACTTAGCTATTCAACAAGGCAAACAAAAGCCTCCTGGCCTTACACGATCTTCATCTATGCTTATCTCCTCTGGACATAGTAAATCAACCAACAGTTTAAAACTAAGTATCTTCACACCCAATGTTATGATGATTTCCAAACATGCAGATGGGTCATTGAACCAGTGGCTAGTGAGTTTTGCTGAGGAATCTGCTTTTTCAACTGTACTCAGTATTTCACATAAATCCCGATATTGTGGTCATCGTTTTCATCTTAATGACTTGGCTTGCCACTCAGTATTACCACTGCTGCTTACAACCTCACATCACAATGCCCTGATTTCACCAGATGTTGAGAATGCAAAACAAGCAAATGATTCTTTAAAGTCTCAGGAGTCACCAGTAAGACTTCAGAGTAGAGGCAATGCAGATGTAACAACCCAGGATCCCAATGCAGTTTACAGTGAACTTATTCTTTGGAGAGTTGACCCTGTTGGGCCTTTGTCCTTTTCTGGTGGAGTTTCTGAACTTGCTCGGATCAATTCTCTCCATGTTTCAGCTTTTTCTAATGTTGCATGGCTGCCCACACTTATACCCAGCTATTGCCTTGGTGAGTTTGGTTTCCTGATTTGTGAAGTGTTCTAGAATAAAAATATTAAACATAATAATGTTGTTAAAGGGATAATGTAGATACACCTGAATGCACTGGAAAAATTGTTAAGCATGGGTCCTTTATGTCACAAATTTCCAAGCTGCTGCTACTTGTAAATGGTTTATTCCTGTGTGAAGAATTGCTGTGTTCAGAAGAACATAAAAACATAAAAAAACCCCCACAACAACAACAAAAAAAAAAAGAACATAAAAGAATTTATGTATTTGATATTTTAGGAGCCAATGCAGTAAATTTTTCTTAGATGCTTCAAAGCATGTTCAACACTTAAAATCAGAGGCAGATTTTGCTCTGGTTGGCAAATGGGATTCTCATTTCCTTTCATATATTTTGATTGCTGAGTGCAGCAGTAAACTTTTGTGTTCACAAGTAAGAACTACAGTTAACAAGAGAATTTTTCTTATGCTATATTGTTTTCTTTCATAACTTCAAAATTGCCTCTTGCCAAAAAAAGGGAGCAAGTTAGTGTTTGAATATTTGAGCACTTTGTGCATTCTTATTTTTCAGGTGCATACTGTAATTCTCCAAGTGCCTGCTTTGTGGCTAGTGATGGACAGCATTTGAGATTATATCAAGCTGTAATAGATGCTAAGAAACTTTTATGTGAGCTCTCCAATCCACAAATTTCTGTAAGTGAAAAGCTCTCTCGAGTTTTTGGAGGTTGTAACTTCATTCAGCAGCACTAGTTTCAGGTTCGTTCATAACTAAGCAGATTGCTGAGGATTTCACATTGTAGCTATGCTGCGTTCCATTTAATCTCAAACTCTGGATATTGAGGCAGCTGAATTATTGGTTGGGAAATACCTCTGAAACACGCACTACAAGGAGTGATAACAGAGCAACAAACTGTGTGTGTTATCCATCCTAAGGAAGAGTTGAGATGACAGTGCAGCTTAGGAAAAGGACAATAAACTGCTGAATGTTAGGCTTTTCTGAAGAGACATGCAAGTTCCTGTCACCTTTCAGTCTTTGAAAACAATGTGGTTCTTGATAAAACTGGGAATACTGCCTGTGTTCTTGGTGGGCTGCAACCAGTGTGTATTTAATGCTTTAGTTAAGTTAACCTTTGATTAGTGATGTTACACCTACCTAGCAGGATGTGCCACAGAAATGAACAAACCTGAGTTAACGTGACCATCTGCCTGACTCTTTTTAAACAGAAATACGTTGGTGAAGTTTTCAACATCATAAGTCAGCAATCTACGGCTCGTCCAGGATGTATCATTGAACTGGATGCTATCACAGAGCTTGTAAGACGTTTTTGTGAACTCATTTTATATCGTAATTAGCTTGTTTAAAAAGTGTTAATAATAAGGCTATACCTGTAGCTCTTCACCAGGTAAAGGCACTTAAAGACTAATTCTGACATATACTTGCTTTTGGTTTTGTAGTACCTGTAAATGAAAAAAATGTGTGTAATGAAAGTGTATTTTCTTGGGAAATCTTTCATTGATGTGTGCAACTTACCAAGTTAAAATCTCCTACGTTAGAGAGCCATCTTAAACAGTACTGTCGATGACGTTCACTATTTCTTTTTGCTTTCTTAGCATGGCAGGAAAACGCAGTTATTCCATGTTTTTCAAGAAGACTTCATTTTAAATAACCAGGAGAAGGAAATACCTGAAAAGAAGAACAATCTATCAGACTCTGGTAAAGAATTCTTTTTCATAGAACATTGAAGACAAAGTATTAAGTTTTTCATTCCACAGAGAGAAAAGAACTTGTTATATAGCTTTTAGTATTTTAAGGTCAAATACCTTAGTTTATTTGTGATCTTTATATACCAAAGAGGGAAATCTAATCAACTCACAGTTGTTTCACATCCTTTACGAGTAGCGCATAACTAAATTTTAGATACCCATAATGTACTGCATTAATCTTTCCATTGCTGATTCCTTTCTTAGATAAGGGGGAAGGGGTCTTAAATGTAGAGCCTGTAGCTGTAGGGTATGACAGACAAAGTTTACTTTCATCCTTTCATGATGGATGTTCCTTTACATCGGCTAAATACTGCTTCTCAGGCCTTGTGTTGTATAATAAATGACAGGCCAAACAAACCCCTCAAAACACAACTATAAAATACAATACTATGAGTAATGTGTGGATTTTTAGGTTTTAGGGCAGATCTGAATTGCTCTGGAATAAATAATGTGTTTCCTTGGTGGAGTGGGTCAGTGGTTTTGTTATATAGCTATCTCAATTTTGGTTGGTTCTGTTCCAATGAAATAATGTGGGAAAAAAAGGATCAGAGTAAAGTGCTTGATACCAAGTCATCTGCAGTAGTAAAGGGAATGCAGAATAAAAGGAAGCAAAGTTGTGGAACAATGTCAAAATGTTGCATAGTAACTTAGTACACAAAATGTATTTTTGTTAGAAGAAAATGGAGACACTTAAGGAAATGCTACCTGAACTGTGTATATATAAAAATATATATATATGTAGTGATCAATTCTGATTTAACTGTTTCTAGTCGCGAAAGAGGTTTGGAGTAATGGAGATAATATATGAAAATACTAACCCAAGTCTCAGTAGAGGTCAAAAAATGCAAATGGGATATTGAAAATGGAGAACAAAACAGAACAAAATGAAGTGTTACTCTACAGCATAAGTTAATTGTATGTTTGCATCTTGAGCATGATATACAGAAAGGACTTCATAAGAAATATGGAAGCTATTTGATCTTAGAAAAGGGCAACTGTATACATCTGTATGTGTTCTGAAGGCCTATATGGATTGCTGCCATGTAAGAAATTGAGCTAAATGGATCCTTTGAAAAACTGTAAATTAGAAGCGTATCATTCTAATTTTGAAGTATTTTCTAGTACTTTAAATGTCTTTAGTTTTAAAACCCCACACTATTCCCTCTTTAATAAAGCATATAAGTATTTATGTTGTTTTGTAAAAAGAACAAATTCACATTTTTCTACAGTACCATAAGCAACTCAGTGTCAAACACACAGGACAAATACGGCTTGTTCTTGGTCATATTTTAGTAGATACATACCTAAAGAAGGGTTGGAAGAATCATGGAGGAGAGATGGTCGCTAAACTAACTATTCCTTCTTGGTCCGAATGTATTTGCTGCTAAGGAAGGAGAATGGCTGGGTGCACCCTCCAAAAATAGTCTCCTACTGATATTACAACTCATGTTGTCTCTTTTCTTGGAGTGAAAATACAGCAAATAATTTCTTAGGAAGAAGTATTTTACCTCTTGTGCATTCCAGACTATATAGTCGGTCTGGGTGGGTTGTGATGGATGACCCTATCCATTAGACCAGGCTATGACTTTCCCAACCGTTGACGTGGCATTTCTTCTCTAGATGTAACCGGTATACTCTTTATGTATTAAAGACCAAACCTCTACCTAGCTCGGTCTTAACTATTACAGATACAAGTAGTAGATAGCTAAGAAACTGTAAGAGACAAGCATGTAAAAGACAAAGATGTAGAGCTGAGACTGCATTCTGGGATTTAACTTTAAATACAGCAAATTCAGGCAAATATTTTATCCTCTCAAAAAAAACCCCAAAAAACGCCGTGAACTGTTCTTCACGTGTACCTATAGGTATGGTACAGGTTATGCTTGTGATAAAATACTGAGAAAACTAGTATAACGGAGTTGGTTGTAGTCAGACTATTGCATTTCAGTATTAGTTTGTGATAACTTGATATGATTATTTGCTAGCCAGCAAAATTTAGTTCTGTTTTCAGGTGAATAACTCCTAAAATCTTCCTGTTCTGAATTTTATCAGGAAACCAGCAGAATGGATTCTCTGAAAAATTCTACTTAATAGTAATAGAGTATACTCAAAACCATTCATTACTACATATGTGGCATTTACATTTGAAGTCAATTCCTGTCTCAGTAGGTAAGCCCTCTCCTCGTTTTCTGTTTAAAAAAAAAAAAGTCACTATCTCGTGGATATACCTGCTCTTTAGCATATTTTAAGTTGTATTTTAGTTGTTTGAAAAGACTCTGCAGTTCTTCTAGTACAAGCTTTCATCACAATACATTTTCTTCATTACATCTTCAGAATGCTGAAGCTTTTGAGTTCAGCCTGAGCCTCAAGTTTGGTATTTTTTTGTGCATTCTAATGCCAAATATATTTCTATGGGGCCTGACAGTTGAGGTACTTTGCTTCTCAGTGGTTTCTGTTCTGCAATTTTTGAGGTTACACAGAAGTTCTAAATTGGACCATAGCCTGAAGCACCTAAACATCAGAGATACAATCAAATTATGAACAATTTTGAATTTCTGAAATCTGCTGGTTCTCTTTCAGATTACCAAACTACAACAAAAACTATAAAACTCTTTAAGCTAAGATATACCTCGTAGTTTTCTGTTAACATTTAAAGATTTAAAAAAAAACAACCCATGAATCTGGCACTCACTATATACCGGAAGTTATAATGCATGTTCCTGTCATTTAAACCAAATTGGTATATGTCTTCTGGTTACATTCAAAGGCATAATTTCATCTGCCTTTTATTAGTTATTTTCCGTATTATTGCAATTAGTTTATAAGTTGGTGAGAAGACTAAGATCCAAATTTTCTGATCCGTTTATGTGAAGAGGACATTACTGATAAGACTTTTCATCCAACCTATTGGCAATTTCCATGTTCCGAATCCATCAAATTCATACTTCAACTGTTGAGTTTTATTTAAAAAAAAACAACCACATGGTGAAGCATTTGTATCACATAATCCCTGAGATCCTACATTTTAAGTGAATATTAACAAAACTTTTCTGAAAAATACCTTTCCCCAATTTGTAAGGTGATCTTAGTTTAGTTTTCTCTAGCTGCAGTTTTTTGTGCTTCATGAAGCACTAATTTATGTGGATAACCACATATATAACTCCCTCGTCTGCAGTTTTGGTGTTTCTGGTTACAGTTTGATTGTTTTAAGTCTGAAAAGTTTAAAGGTATAACTTCTCATTGGTTCTAAAATTTCAGAAGTGTTTAATCTGAGGTGTGCTAGCATTTCACTTTAAATCTGAACGCGGGAATGCATTTCATTAAAATGAAAGTAGAATTTTAAGCCATGTTTTATGTGTATTTTTGGAACTTTTAAGGCGAGTAAAATTACTTCTTAAAAGAAATCATTGACTTTTTTTAATTATCGATGCAAACTTTTTTAGATGAAAAGGTAGATTCAAATGCACCTGAAGCAGCAACAGAAACGGAAGAATTGTATTCTTCACCAGATCCAGAGAAGATCCAATCACCTTTCACTCAGAAGTATCAAGCCTGTAGAGCAAACCTTCAGAGCACCAGCTGGCTTACTCTGTCTTCCAAAATGGTGTATAGTCAAGAGTTGAATTTGCCTGAAGGAGTAGAGATAATAAGTGTAAAGCCATCAGCAGGTCTGTAATTTTTTTTACGGAATCAAATAAGGAATCCTTGCCTTTCTGAATTAAGTCTTAAAATAGAAACAAAGTAATACTAAGTGTGGTATTTGTTGTTAAAATTGAAACAGCTGTAGGTGGATCCAAAAGGGTTGCTAAAACCTGCTCTCCTGACTTGATACCTCCTGGAACTAATACTAAAATAAAGCTTACAAAGATTTCGCTTAAGGTATAATACTTATTCCAGATTCCAGATTCTTGCAATAAAATAAATTATACAAACACAAATTTCATTTTGCAATCATTCATGAAATTTTTTGTAGGATTTTTACTTAAATTTAAGGCTTCCATTAGTAGTCTTTCAAAAAATATTTTATAAAACATTTTAGATTTCTGAATGGGAAATGTTTGTTTGATGGGAGAGATGATAGATATTAATATTTAGGATTAAATCATATAATTTGACTCCTCTTTAGAGCAGGAAATGGAATCAAAGGGTAAAAGGGTTTCATATTATTTTTGTCACGTTGTCTCCTTTGTGAGGCCCTGCAAACAACCCTCTTTGTGAGGAAATGCTGATTTTATTTTTTTTGTTTTAGAATAATAAAATGATAACTGAATAAAAAATGTCATTACTTTTTCACTTGCTTTTTAGTATTTCCCCCTGTAAAAGTGTATTTTATTTCATTTTAGGACATCTGAGTTCTTCTTCCATATATCCTGTCTGTCGTGCACCATATCTGCTGGCTACTTCATGCTCTGATGGGAAAGTTCGATTCTGGAGATGCAGAGTTACCACTGAATCATCAGCTTCTTCCATTCCAGAAGATAGTGCACATAGTGATGTTACATACGTATGGGAAGAATGGCCATTACTGATTGAGGATGGTCTTCTTAGTAGTAGTGCTATTAGTGTTCCAGGAAGGCCAACTGAAGTTAGCTGTGCACACACGAACAGATTAGCAGTAGCATACAAGCAGGTAGTATCTAAAAATAGTCATCTTTCTCAAGATTTTATAATGCATGTTAGCATTTTTGAATGTGAATCCACAGGGGGTTCTTCTTGGATTCTAGAACAGACTCTTCATTTAGATGAGATAGGCACCATGCTAGACTCTGGTGTTAGTATCGATAGCAATTTAGTGGCATATAACCGACCAGACATTTCTCTGTCTCTTGGTGGGAATATGCCCAGCACTAAGCACTTGGTACACTTAGATTGGATGTCTAGGGAAGATGGTTCACATATTTTAACAGTAGGAATTGGATCAAAACTTTATATGTTTGGGCAGCTGTCTGGAAAACTGCAAGAACAAAATGGTAAGGAGATTGCTACAATCTCCCATAGTGGCAATACAAAGGCTACAACCCTTTCTAGGTTTGTTCTGCTGCGTTGTGTTGACTTGGTTTCATCTGTAGAGGGGTCACCTCCTTTTCCAGTCTCCTTGTCTTGGGTGCGTGATGGCATTCTTGTAGTTGGAATGGATTGTGAAATGCATGTTTATTCCCAGTGGCAGTCTCCTTCCAAGCAGGAACTAGTTAGTACAGATTCCTACAGTGGAAGTACGCCATGTGTAAGTAGTTTAATGAAACAAAGCCAGTCAGCCGCCTCAGGTCTGCATCCACCAAAGCGAAACTTGACCAGATCTATGACCAGCCTTGCACAGAAACTTAGTGGGAAAAGATCTGCCTGTGACCTGTCTACAGAAATGGAAGATTCTGGTCTTTTTGAAGCAGCTCATACATTATCTCCCACTTTACCTCAGTATCATCCATACCAACTGTTAGAACTCATGGATCTTGGTAAAGTACGTAGAGCAAAAGCCATTCTGTCCCATCTGGTGAAGTGCATTGCTGGAGAAGTTGTTGCTATAAATGAATCTGAACCTAATCATGATAAGAGGCTCAGATCTCTGACCATCAGTGCTAGTGGAAGTACTGCAAGAGATCCCAAAACATTCAGCAAAACTGAGTCTGCAGACTATATTGAAATAGACTCTGTTCCACCATTGCCTTTGTATGCTCTGCTTGCTGCCGATGACGATTCGTCTCATTCCTGTTCAGAGAAGTCTAATAATCAAAACAGTCAAAATAAAAAAGATGTGCCTGATGACAATTATGAAGATCTCTTTCAAAGTACTGTTATAAGTACGGATGAACTTGTTACATTTGATGCAGATGAAGACATTTCTAAACCAAAAGTCATTGATCTTTCTCAGTATAGCCCAACTTACTTTGGACCAGAGCATGCTCAAGTTCTTTCTCGTCACTTGCTTCATTCAAGCTTGCCAGGTCTGACTAGGATGGAGCAAATGTCATTGATGGCCTTGGCAGATACCATTGCTACTACCAGTACAGACATTGGAGAAAGCAGAGACAGAAATCAGGGTAAGCTGTCTCTTCCAAATTAAATGTACTACTGTGCTTCACAGCCCTTTTTGGGAGTTTTTAATTTTTGGAATATTTTAGTAGCTTATGAAAGCATGTCATAGTTTTGTTTCATAGCATAGCCCCAGACCAAAAATCAGCATTGGACTAAAAGAGCATGGTCAGTGCATGAAGGGGTGAGGATATAGATCACAATGGTATAGTTGCCCAGGGATTTCTTTGGGGGTCCTCTCTATAGAGGCACCCAGCCCAGGCTGTTCTTGCTGCTCTACCTTTCAATTAAATTAATTATTTTATAAAATCTGATGCCTGAAACTCTGCTGCGGGAAACCTAGGATCAAGCCTGAAGAAGGAAGTAGCATGCCCAAGAGTGAGAGAGTGTGTGTATGACACCATGAATGGTATGTGAATGCTCAGGCAGCAGCTCCTCCTTTAACAGTTTGTTAAATACTGTGCCATCACAGTATTTACTGTTTAACTTCAGTTTCAAGACTTCAGACTTTCATAAAATCAAATTTTGTTTTGTTAGCTATTAGTTCCAGTTTTAGTCCCTCAGTCCACGTACCATAATTCTTTCAAATTCACTTTTGTAGTGATAACTTTCTAAATAGCCAGTGTTTGTTGTGCTATGTACAGAAACCGAGAAAAAAATCTATGGATTTTTTGTATGATAACACTTCTTCTGTTTCTTGCATTAAGAACAGGTAACTTAAAAACTTTCATATTTGAAATTTTCCTCTTTCCTTGAAGGGAAGAATTAGGAATTCAGCTGTACTATTTATTAATTTAAAGCATTAGTAGTCACAGGATTGTAAAGTATTTCTTCTGTTTAGGCACCCAATAGCTACTTACAGTAGTTTCTCTAAATTGCTTATAAAAATATTTAATTCCAGGTGGAGAAACTCTCGATGAGTGTGGTTTAAAATTTTTATTGGCTGTTCGGCTTCACACATTTCTAACAACTTCACTTCCTCCTGTACATCGAGCTCAACTGCTTCACCAAGGTAACTGGTGTGTCTTCTTAGATGAGGTGAATCTTAGTGATGTAGCTGTACATATGATTGCTGTGCTCTTGACATGCCTCTGCAGCATCAATGAGTTACTTGGTTGGTTTTCAAAAAAAATACTGTTCAATATGATTGTATACCAGAGCAGAAAATGTGTTTCATTTTAGGCAGAGATCTTGGAACCGAAGTGATTCTTTTTCCCAACATTTCTTTAGCTGTAATTTTTTTCTATTTCCCCAAAAGAACTGGCTTTTCTGCACTTTTAGTACCATGTGGTTCAAATAACCTCCTGCAGAAATAATGCAGTGGAAAATAGAGTATATATTTACTTAGTTTTTAATACATATTTGAAAAAAAAATCTTACACTCTACTCAGACTCTATAATGTTTTTTCATATGCTTACTGTAATTATCCAATGAGCTATTTCAAATAGTTTTCTTTGCTATAGTTCCAACCTGATATTGCAGACAACTGAATGAGGACTGGCTGTGATTTCTTCTTTACTCTTTCATTAGTCATCATGACAGTTGATGGCATTTCCGATCTCATGGCTTGTCACCCCTCAGCTGCATCAGATATTGGAATTTGCCAGGACTGCCACAGCAGAGTACCACTGAGTTAGCTCTCTGATGGAATACTTTTAGTTGAGATACTTCTGCTTCTACTGAGCTCAGAAATTGCTGACAGTAAGAAGTGCCTCCAAGATATTTGCAGAGATGCAGTTGAGTGTGCCTCTGTGCAAAGAAGCATCTCCTGGTTCTCACTAGAGTTGAAATTATCCATAGCCACCTACACTGCTACTCAGTAATTGCTTTCTTCCTCTTGTGATTTTTTTTTTTCCAGTGTTCTTTAGTATCTCTATCTTCAAACCTGTTTTCTACTGTGATTATTTGAAACTTCACATTTTCTAATCCAAGTCAAAATATGAACCTATCTTTCAAAACTTTGAAAAGTTTAATCAGTACTTTGCACTTTATATCATGACTAATCTTAATCCCACCCACAATAAGTATATTTTGAGCTTCAGTCAGTAACTCTGTTCTTTGCAAACTTACTTACATAAAGGCTTTGCAGATGAAAAAATTTTTTCATCTCTATGAGTTTTCTTAAATGTTTGGTATGCAGTGCTTACAAATATTCTTAAATTTCTGTTGCCTCATCAGCAATGCACTTAGAAATCCAAACTAAACAGTTCAACCTTCTTCACTTTCCCTTTCCTACCCTCTTGACTTCATATTCTGGATTATTTTATATTATCTTTTTATATTATCTTTTTGTTGTTGTTGTTTTTGTTTTAATGGCTTATTATGTAGGCTTATCTACTAGTCATTTTGCCTGGGCATTTCACTCAGTAGCGGAAGAAGAACTACTGAGCATGCTCCCTGCAGTGCAGAAAGGGGATCCAACGTGGTCGGAACTCAGAGCTATGGGTATAGGATGGTGGGTTCGAAATATCCATAGCCTGCGGAGATGCATAGAAAAGGTAAACATAGCATTCTGAAACAAAATTACCAAAATTTTTTCAAACTGCTGTCTCTGGCATTTACCTTCTATTTATGTGGTTTTAAATTTTTAGATATGTTCAATGTTTCTGAATGTTTCGTGCTGTGTTTTTTTTTGTACATATAGTTTACTGTATGAGTATGAACTTTTGTATTTAACTATTTTTTCTAGTATTTTAGGTTTCAAATTCCAGTGTGAAGTACATTTGGGCTTTTTAGATATTCCATTTTCAAGGTGGCAGTGTACAGTCCTTATTGTGGATGCTCAAGATACAGATTGAGCATATAGTTGTTTTTTATAGTAAAATTAGGAAACAAGTTACGGAAAAAGGTTCTCCTTAGAAACTTATCAGAAGTGGGGTCAGCTAAGATATTGTACATCTGTCTTGAAAATTGGTAGTTTTCCATGATAGCAAAACCTTCTACTGCTTTATTTTGGCTTGTTTTTTGGTTGTGGTTTTGTTTTTTTTTTTTTTAAATGTATTTTAATCATGACAGATGCGGCAGTAAGCCTAACCTCATTATCACTTATTTTAAGCTCTTGGAAAATCCAAGTGTGTTGAGCTAGAAAATGACATGCACAAGGTACTTTGACTACAAAGCACAAAGTGGTAAAATGCATGTCTCTACTTTTACTTTTCAATCTTCAGCAATTAATCACCACTTCATGAAACTTACCTGGCTTGCATTTAAAAATTTCAAGTATTCTAGGCCTGCATTAAAGGTTACTTTACATGGGTCTTGGACTATTCTTGCTGCCACTTACCCCTTTTTCCTTTCCAACCTCCAAAAGTAATCTCCCGTAAACAACTCTTCTCCTGTTGTGACTGGTCACACCCTGTTCTTCAAGACTCCATCTGTCCTTTGATTACCAGAGCAACTAATAAATTGTTTGTTATGATTTCAGATGTAGGCATTCCCATTTGATCTGCCAAAAAGCTTCTAGAACTGGAAAAGCATTAGCTTTTCCAACAAAAACAAGGGGCTGAAGCTGTGATACCTTCATGTGTTCTTGAGTCATAGTGAAAGGAGGGATCCTATATTAAAGAGAACTTCCAAGCACTAGTGGGCCTGGGATGCCAGGAGTAACAGGAATCCCATTTAAGATTAATTTAAATTTTGATCAGTTTTTTACTGTTGAACTGTCTTCACAGGTGGCTAAAGCAGCCTTCCAGCGAAACAATGATCCACTTGATGCAGCCATTTTTTACCTCGCAATGAAGAAGAAGGCTGTGATCTGGGGATTATACAGGTAGGGGACATGCAAGCTCTTACATGGAGTTTCATACTATCTGGTATAATTTTGGGAAAAAAGTTGAATATGATGGTAATCCAAAAGAAGCACAAATATTACTATTGAAAGCTGAGATTCAATTTCTAAATCGGTCATTACATTGAATGGGTAGTTCCTAAACTTCTTAGATTTACTGAAGTAATTTAGTTGCTGTTTCTGAAGGTAGGTACTTCAAGTTTTAATCTCAAATCTACTGTAATTTCAATCACTGCTTAATTCTGATTTACTTTTGAAGACTACTTGTGTACTGTACGGTTATCTGTTAGAAGAGTGTGTGTTGCAACAAATTTTACCTTACGTTCAGAGGACTGAATTAATTCTGTCTCAAACTGGTGTTTTGTAATATAATGTTCAATGTAGCAAACTTTCTAAAAAGTAGTTTGCATTATCACTTTTAAGAGCTCACCTGTGAAAAATGAGCTTTTCTGTATCAAGTTAACTGAAAATACCACTAGCTTTTGTATTTAATAAAAATTATTTTAAAATATGAAACTGCCTGTGCTTCTAGTTTGAGAACCTCTGCATTTCTTAATGAAAAGATCTGTGTAAAATTCTACTGGCATCTGAGGAAACAAAGAGCCATAATGCATCTAGTAAAATATGTAATATTTTTATGAATGATGTTCAATGTACAGGTCCCAAAAAGATACTAAAATGACACAGTTTTTTGGAAACAACTTCACTGAGGACAGATGGCGTAAAGCAGCATTAAAGAATGCTTTTTCTTTGCTCGGCAAACAGCGTTTTGAACATTCTGCAGCATTTTTCTTGTTGGCAGGACACTTAAAAGATGCAGTGGAGGTAATAAAATAATGAACTTTAAACATTTTTAACACTTATATTGTGTGAAACGTACAAATATATTGAATGTGAATTGCATTTTTTATTAGTATGATTCCTGAAGATTCTGGTTTGTTTGTGTTCTCCCCCCACCCCAATTAATGACAAATACAAATCCTTGATCTTTATATTTTGGTTCTGTTTTAGCTCTCACTGTCATATCAGTGGCGTTAAAAAGTCTCATGGTTAATTTCTCCATAATAATATTAAGAGGCCTACCTACCATTAACTTGCTTTTATATTGTCTGCCCTGTCACATACGAATACAACATAGTTTTTCTTTATGAGGTTCCATATCTGAAAATGAAGGCTTTTTGGTAGTGATGTGGGTTGGCCTCTAGATTACCTTCACTAGAAAAAAATAATTTCCTGGGTCTGTTTGAATTGAAAAGTTGGGAGGAAATTAATCTCTTTGATAATTAAGGGTTTGTTCTGTAAAGCTTTGTAACCAAAACGTCCAGCTTTAAGAGCAGCATGTGCACACTGACAACGATTTATTGAAGCCAATTGGTTTCAAAGGTATAGTGTCATGTCAGACTTAAACTGACGAGATTGTAGATCAAATCTTTTATATAATAGTTTGCCACAGCTATATAAATAGTATTGCCACAGTAGTTCCTGCTAAGTTTTTATGGTATTGATAGACCTACTTATCTCAATCTGAACAGATTCATGTCACTTCCTGTCTTGTGATCATTTTAACCAGAGGAGAAATGATGATGTTTGGTCTTATGAATATAATATAAATATTAACTTATTAATATAAGTATATATGTTCACATATTAATATAAATATACTCATGTTATTTTATGTTCAATTAGGTCTGCCTTGAAAAACTGAATGACATTCAATTGGCTCTTGTAATATCAAGACTTTATGAGTCAGAGTTTGAAGTATCTAGTACTTACAAATCTGTACTACAGAGGAGAATTTTGGGAAGTGCATTTCCTGGAAAAGAGAGTTCAGGAAACATGCACTGTGACCCTTTTCTGCGAAGTATGGCTTACTGGATTTTGGAAGATTATAGCAAGGCTCTTGACACTTTGATTAAACATTCTTTTGAAGACGAAGGAGGTAAGAATGAGTATTTTGCCTGTTAGGTTGGTTTTAACTATTGTTCATGTAAGTAGTAGTTTGTTAAAGCATAGTTTGAACAAGACCAGGTACTGCACAGTTGCTCACCATTACTAGTAAATAGCTTGCTGTCACAATATGTGTGGTTTTTATAGTAAATGTGGTGACTGTATTGTTATTATCCTGTATCCCATGCGTGGATACTTAATTTATCCTTTAACTATGTGAATATTAGGATAATGAGAATGACCCTGCAGTTATGTAGCTGTTTTTCCAGCAGCAGCTGAAAGAAGAAGAGACAAATTAACTTCATTAGTTAGTTTGACTCCATCACAACCTTATTAGAAAAAACTTCTAATTGCACAGTTACATAGCAGAGTCTGGAAGACATGGTGTTTTGTAGCTTTTAGTCCTTGGGAAGAATGGATGACCACAATGATAAACTGCCATAGAAAAGATTTTGGTATTTACTATGATACAAAGAAGCCCACGTGGTACCTGAAATAGCATATAAGTCTCCTAAAGTGATTCTTTTCCCTGTTCACTTGCTAGCTTTGTAGGCCTTTTAAGAACCAGTTGTATTATTTCCTAAACTTAATGTTGTCAAGGAAGTTAAATATTTCAAGTCCCTAATAGTTAGCATGCTAGCTGGTTTCAGTCCTGGCTACTGGGAGAAACTTGATGGGAATAAATGAACACTTGAATCCCCGGAGTTGTGTAATCAATTTTAAAAAATTATTTCAGTTGAAGTGACATGCCTCAGGATAATTTTGAGCAAATAAGGGGTATAGTGTTCAGTTGTTTCTGTCTTGGTCACATCCTCCTGTGTAAAATTATTTTTAAATGTTACTAATTCTTTAGTCAGTTCAGTGGCTTGTTTGTGGTGTTTTGCTTTATTTCTTACTTAAAAGGTGGTCTTTCATGTACGTTTTCCTATTATCTGTAGTTAATTGTGCCATAGCTCCTGACAGAGGAAACAGTAAGAGTATACATCAGCTAACCCGGACTCTTTGAAAGCTGTGTGAATCATCCTATGCTGATACTTGTATCTTTTCAGGGATTTTCATGTTGTGGTTTTGGACATGAATATTTAGTAAGATGTAACATCTTATTGTCATTTAATGATGGAGACTTCAGAAACCTAAACTGAACAGGAATGTGGTCTTGTTTAACTGCAGCAGAATTGGCCTGACTACAAGAAAAAGAAATGGCAACTGTTTTAAATAAAAAGTGTTACCTGCTCTCCCACTCAAGATTCTGTTTTTAGTAGTGATTAGGTTTGGCAGTGTCCTCCCTTCCAAGATAATAAAATGATAAAGGTGCAAATGAAGGTGAAAAGTGGGATGCAATGAAGTTAACAGTAGAATGAATATTAAGACCCAATAGCCTTCTGATGAACTTAAAACTTTGCAGATGGGTTATTTCATACAGAATGGTAGATTTGCCTCATGATGCAATATCTTTTCAGATGAAGGAGATGGCTCATCAAGTTGTAACCCTGCAGTGTTTAACTTCTATAACTACTTAAGAACACATCCTCTCTTGTTGAGACGTCATTTTGGCTCTTCTGACACATCTTCTACACACATTTGCCTAACGGTAGAAAATGGACTAGCTGACAAAATCAACCTAAGCGAAAGACGGCTGTTTTTCACCACTGCATATGCTCATCTAAAAGCTGGTTGTCCTATGTTGGCTTTAGAAGTGTTATCAAAGATGCCCAAAGTTGTCAAGAGGTCAAAGTCATTCTGTAGATCCTCTAGTTTAATGGATACTAGTAAAGATTTCTCACCATCCTCTCCAGTTAAAGAATTGGAAACAAAAGACCAATCTTCCAGTGTTGATTGGTCACAGCCTTCATTTAATGGTCTAGGTTCATCTTCAGATTGTTCATCAGGAAAACATTCAAGCTCAACACTTTCCTTTGACTGGAGCCAGCCAAGTGTGGTATTCCAAGATGAGCAATTGAAACTACAGTCAGACAGTGATGAAAGTGTTGAGAATGAAGATTCTTCCCTGGTAATGAAAGAGCTAAAACCTCTGAAGAAAACTGAAAAATTATATGAAACAAGTTCTAGCTACACAGAATCTTTTAGTATAGTTGATGACAAAGATATTCTAAGTCCATCAGAAGATATAATTTCAGCACAGCTGAAGTTTAGAGCATGCCTGAAAATTCTTACTGTAGAGCTTCGTACCCTGTCCACTGGTTATGAGGTAGATGGTGGGAAGTTGAGGTATCAGTTATATCAGTGGCTTGAAAGAGAGGTGGTAGCTCTTCAAAAGACCTGTGATTACAGTATTGAAGTAGAAGAGATACAGTCAGGAATTAGTGTGGTGCCAGAGGAAGCTACATTTCATGAAAACACTGAAGACTTAGCTGACCAGCAAAAAACTATGCTACAGAAAGAAGATTTTCAGAAAAGACGCCAATGGCTTCTGAAATACCAGTCTCTCCTAAGAATGTTCCTTAGTTACTGTATACTTCATGGTTCTCATGGAGGAGGTTTGGCATCTGTCAGAATGGAATTAATTCTGCTATTACAAGAATCTCAGCAGGTATGTGGGGTAGCTTAGTTTGTGTGTTCTCTGCATTTGGTGTGTTGTACATTCTTTTGAATGTGTTGCCTATTATTGTTGTTTTCCTATTATAGCATGCACTTATTTTATAATAAATGTAACACTTGTTAAAATGTTATGCTTTCTGTAGATTATGGTGGTTTTTTTTGTTTAGAATCGCCTTCCCCTCTTTCAAAAGTTCTTCTGTTCCCTTTAGGAAGCTGTACTATCACTTTATGTGTATGTTTCTTGCTTGTTTTTAGGAGCAGTCAATACAGATACCTTCCAGCCCTCTACCAGAGCAAAGCTGTGTACCTCTCCTATTCGCTTGCACAGCTAGTGCCAAAACAGTGGTGGCTAATCCATTGCTACATCTTGGTAACTTAACTCATGATATATTACATGCCATAATAAACCTCGATTCACCACCTCACCCAGATACTCAGAACAACAAAGTGCGTATTTTATTTATTTATAGTTGTTGTGTTTGTTGTTGTCATTGTCCAGCTTGCTGAAGTCATGCATCTCTTTCTGACAGCATGAAAACTTTCTGATGTGCCTACATGTGACAAGTAATAAAACTGTGGAATATCGATATTTTCTGTAGTACTTAGCTTGGGTTAGAATAATGTCCACTGATTATTACTTATTGTTGAAGTGCTGAGCATCTGGTTGGACAAGGAAAAGTAGATTGGCCTCTCAGGACTGGATATTTCTCCAAGATGACATCTGTTACAGAAAACATGTACTACGTTACCAGCGTTACATTTGTCTTTATGACAATATGATTATTACTTCAGTTATATTAATGATAAACTCTGCATTTTTAATCCTAAAACTAAGTAAAATTAAGTTTGGAAATATAAAATCTGATTATCAGCAAAGTGCAGTAAACTCAGACTTTTTTGTGAAACAGTATATATATTAATAGAGTAAAATACAGTCTGTTTTTTTAAGTTATGTTTCTGTCTTACAGATATACGTAATGCATACCTTAGCAGCATCACTCTCTGCTTGCATCTACCAATGTCTTTGTGATGGCCACGGCTACAGGTAAAGATCTACGAAAAGTACTTTTTAGAGAATGGTCAATGCATTGTCTCGCTATAGGGATGATATAATAGCGCACCAGAAGGCAGTGCTTACACCTGCCTACGTCTAGAAAGGGCTATCACTTTAATAGTTTTAGACATAACTTCTTCTATAAATACAACATGCCACTTTTCTGTTTCACAGCTCATTTCAAGCAAATCAGTTCACCGGAACAGTGTATCAGACAGTGCTATTGACTCAGCGCCATTCTCTAAGAACAGCAAGCTTAGAAGAAACAGTGACTCCCAATACATCACCTGCTCAGTGGCCAGGTATCTAGAGTTGATTTGTTTTTTAACTCTTAAGGGAACCTTAATTGTCTGGAGGCACTGTAAGAGTATGCAGCTCTGACTTGGACTTTGTAGTAGCATTTGTAACAGCTGTGTGGTAGAAATAAGTTATTATAATAAAATTCTATCCTCATTTGTAAGCTAGTAATTCTGGTTATTCACTAAAACAAGTTGATTTAATGTTGTTTTCTCTTGCTAAAAAATGTTAGTGGGTGCTCTAGTAAAGGGCAAGTAAATGGAAAAGTAGGGTGAAATGTTGTCCTGTGCTCTGCCTGCGCCCCCTGCAGGCAACAGATCAGTCTCACTGTTACTCTGCTTCCTTACTCTCAAGTCCTTTTCAACAGTATCTTAGTTTGTGCACCATCTTAGAATGATTTTAGCTTGTGTACAACTTTTGAACTAACTTGCAGCTATTGACAATGAGAAGTTTATAATGCATTATTTTGTGCTTACCTCTAAAACCCATGTAGGACTTCATGTAATTCTTAATGTGTGCTGGGATCTATGCTAATGAAGCTACACTAGTCACATTAGATGGAGTGTAAGCAATGTAATATATGGCTGTACAAGCTTCAGCTTACTAGTTTTAAAGTAAGCGTAACCAAGAAACATGCTTTCATATGATGGGATTTGTTTTTTCAATAAGAAAATTTCACATTCAAAAAAATCTTTTATGTTCTGTCACTGACTCTACAGATTTTAGAGAGGAATCAGGTTGTCATATGTTCACTTTTAATTTCATTAGTTGCAGAGTTAAACTTCTAATGAATGAGACAAGGTGGTGTTAGCAGTTGTGCTTATAGGTAACATCACTTTAAACTGATTTCTCTGGGTTTGTTCTTAATGGCTTCACATGCTTTATGTGCAAATGGAAGAGTATGACACAAAGCAGAATTCTTTAGCCACTGCTATTTGTATTTTCTCTTATGTGCACAAAGTGACAGTTATCTGAAACTCTTTACAACTTTTTGTGGAACCATAAGAAAACCACAAGATGCATAGTACTTGTGTGAAAGAATACCTGTCAGGCAAGGCATAGTTCAAGTCAATGACCATGATTTATGGTTGGTTTTACCACTGTAAAGCATTTCAACTTACAGTATTATGCTGGATCTATAAACCTAACTGGTGAAACAAGCACCACAGAAAAGTCAAAGAGCAGATTAGCAATTTTATCTTAAGTGTAATATTTGGGTGCTATGTATTGAATATACTGTGAGGCACTGGATTAAAAGTAGAGGATGAAGAGCTAACCCTTTGCTGAAAGTATTGAGGAATGAGAAAAAAGAGAGCTTGAGACATGGGGGGAAGAAAGATTCATGTAAGTGAGGTAACTAAATGTTGTATAATAGAGTTTCAGTACCAGGCAGTTGAATTAAACCTGCCAGTATTTTATTTAAGAGATATCCCAAAATTTGAGTGCTTTTTTTTGTGAGGTTTTTTTTCTTTTATTCTTGAAAAATTGATATATATCTGTTTAACTGTTAGTCTAAAACATGAAGCTGTTAAAAATAAATACCATGCCACTTTCTCCTGGAGTTTAATTCCCTCTAAGACTTAAAATTTTTCTACAGTAGAAGGTACTTAATGTAAGTTGCTGGTCAAAATACCCATGATAATTCAGAGTATTCACACACACATATATGCTTTTCTCTTATTTTCCTTTTTTTTTTTATAAATAGGAATAACAGCTCTAATACGTCTCTTGAATTCTGCTGGTGAGGAAGCCCAGCCAGGTCTCACAGTTTTACTTTGTGAAATTCTAACCGCAGTCTACCTGAGTCTGTTCATCCATGGCCTAGCAACACATTCTAGCAATGAGTTGTATAGAATTATGGCTCATCCACTTAACAACAAAATGTGGTCTGCTATCTTTGGAGGAGGAGCTCATACGCCCAGCAGAGAACAACTGCAATTAAAGACAAAAACTGGTTAGTTTTGTTGTTTTGCCTATATTTGTCTTAGGGGTGTTTTAAGAAAATTGTGTCAGTGCTGAAAGCTTAAGAATAATGGTTTTAAGTAGTTCATGTTCACTAAGAATTCAATATGGTTTTAGATCTGCAAAGAAAAACAAGGATCTAAAATAATTAGCATAGATATTGTGTAGAAGAGAGTATGAAGCAGTCGTGAATGTTATTGAAATAAAGTTTCCAAGTAGCAAAACCACTATATGTTAAACTGTAATGTGAGGGGGTTCAGTTCATCGTAAGGAGAAGATTTTCAGTACTATTACAGCAGTTTTTAATGTTCGTTTTAAAACTTTCCAGTTCTCTCATAACAGGAATATATTCCCATTTTACAAATACAGTATATTTTCTCTCTTTGGCAGGTAGGCACTTCCCAATGCCTAGCCCACATCAGGTAGTAGTGTTCTCCATGGAATGTGTGGGGTTTTCCAAATCCCTTACGGCCTTCAGTACTCATAGTCCTACCAAATCTTCAGGCAAGATACTAGATTTAGTACTAGGCCTCTACATGCAGTTTGCTATGTGTGGGTTTTTTTTTTTGCGCCTATGTAGAAAGACAGAAAAACTTCTGTTTGCAAGCCATGACATCAAAATTTAAAGTGAAGCTTTGTAACTGAAGCAGCAGTTGAATTGGGCATTTTTTTAAAAAGAAAATTGCGGTGCTGTTGTATTCTTGCTAACTTCATTGGAAATCGGTGTTAATTATAAAATGACTTTGACCATGGTTTGAAAGGATCAGAAGTGTTTCGTATCTTTGTTGAAGAGCTGCTTGTTTTGCTTTTTGAATATAAGCATTATTATGCATGTGGATTTCTAAGTGTTCTTTCTAGACATTACAAAGAAAAGGTGTCGTGTTCAGTTTTGACAGTCTAAGAACCCTTTAGGAAAGGAAGCAACCTTCAAGTTTTAAATTCAGATGATTATAAATTATCCTGAGGTCCAGAATGAATTCTGTAATGCTTTTCTTTTTGGTACAGATTTGTGCTTTATAATTTAGTTGGGCTTCCATAAAATCAAGAGAAACAATCCTGCGGACTGCATGAATTGTTTAAAAGGAAGATTTTGTAAAGATAAATGTACTTGAACTATGGTGACTGTGTACATCACCTCTGAATATATATAAAAAAAAAATAACAAACTATATGCTCTTTATTATTATATTGTTATTATTAATATTCAATGTGTGTTGCATATAAAAATATCTTATCTTGTATTCAAGGAAAACTGGAAATGTAGCCTGTTTAAACAGAGACGTTGTCAAACATCTAGAGTATTTTCAGGGTAGAGATCTTTAATCAAAAGTGAGTTCTTAGCTGATCAGTTTTCTCTATGGTATTGAATAAATATTTCTCATTATCATTTTGCTCAGGTAAATATATTTGCCATATGAAAATTGTTGGAAGGCATAACTGGTTTGATGTCAAAGGTCCCTTCCAACCATGAAGATTCTGTGATTCTGTTTTTGTTGGCAATTCTAAGTTTCCTAGGTGTTGGTAACTGTATACTGAGATGTGTTAATGCTACTGCTACTATTGTTTTAAAATAAGTTAATTGTATTCTGAAATGTATACTAAATACCTGTCTAGTGCATGTTTTTCTTAAAAATTAATGCTGGCTGTCCAATTGCAGAATTAGTAAAACTGTTGCTGGAAGAATCATGAAACTGAGACTGAAAATTTAAGGGAAGAAGGGACCTTTTTAAATATGAATTTCCAGGGATATTCCAACACTGGAAAAGGGACCTAGAATGGTTGTGGAGTTTCCATCTTTGGAGTTATTCAAAACTTGAACAAACTAGGCAGTCACTTATGTCAGCCCTGTTCTGAGCAAGGGGTTGGGCCAGGTCTCATCCAACCTATGTAATTCTAGGATTCTCTTAAATCTATTATTTGTTTTTAGTGGATGTTTATGTAGAGCAAATTTAGGGGAAGGATTTTAGGAGGAACATATTTCTGTCTTTTTGAATTAAAAAAAAATAAAAAAGGAAAAAATAGACCCTCAGCAGAGAAGTCGGATAAAAATCTGCTGTATTTTTATGCCTTTACTGTTGTCTTTTACTTCTTTTTTTCTTACCCAGAAATGAACACTGAGAAGTGACTGGGATGCTTATTCCAGTCAACTATGGCATGTCTTCCATAGTACGATTTAGGTTCCATATAGCTTCCCATTTTGTTATGCATAACTAGACTTTTTTATTGAGTTTGTTTAGATTTTTGTGAAATGTTTTCACTCTCAAATGGAGACCAAAAGCCAAAAATTCTTAACAATAAAAATTCTAATATAACAATATATGTCTTGCATGTAGCCTCCCCCTCCTCTCCCCCAGCTTTCCCCCCCCACCAAGTCCTTTAGCACTTTATCTGAATGTGGATGTTGATCTCTTTAAGTTAAAACTTGTTTTAAGAGATTATAGTACTATGTACAGTACTGGCCAATAAAGTTATGTGATTTCCCTTTCTGCACTTTGCTTTAGTTGACTTGAGCATATAATAGGTTTGGATATAAAATTTCTATTAAATAAACTTAATCTTTCCTTTAGACACAAAATAAAAGACAGGAACCAAAAAATTGATCCTGGTAGTCTTGTAAAATCCTGACCCTCTGTTAGGAATTAGTTTGTATGAAAAACTAGTGTTTTATTACCTCTTTCACAGTAAAGATCAGACAAAGCATAGCACTATGAATGCCTTTTTGAACTGCCTAACATGTTAGGCTTCTCAGATGTGTTTCTTGTTGCAGTTGCAGCAAATTTTGACAAACTGGGTTAGCATTTGAGAATTTACATTATGTCTTAAAATTATTTTTAAAGAGGCAATCAGCATCTGAAAAATAACTCTATTGTTCATTACAGTAGATCTTTTCAGAATTGTATTTAGCATGTATTTCTCTTCAAAACTGTCTCGGAAAACTGTTTTGTAACTTGTCTATATAGAGTTGGTAAATTCTCTATAATCCAGAGGGTTCTTAAGGAAAAGTTTGAATTTTGCTTTAACAGTTAGAAATCCATAATTTCATTTTATATATTCAATTATTCCATGCTATAAGAGTAAATTAAGTGCAAAAGTGCTTCCAAAACTTGAGTATTTTACAAATACACTTTATAGACTTCAAGCTGTCATTTTGGGTTTCAGATCTAGAAATCAGAAATCTAATAATACCTGACTATTAATAGTCTACAAAGGCGTTACTTTTCTCTGCTGATTGTTGTAACTTCACAAGCAACTAAAGAAGTTTTAACACAAATATTATTTCTGAGTACTTTGTACTCAGAGTACTATAGTTGTACTTTGGTAGGGAGAAATTACAGATTGTCGTACTGTGGTGAGTTTTGCCTGACACACCAGAGGTTTTGAGAAACAGATGCTTGGATAATGAAGATATGCACAAAAAACTTATCCATAGGCTGTGCAGTCCTGCTGTTAGTCTTATGCATACATTCCTCTTGTTAGATCATCTGAATGAATTTGTTTGCTCTTCACAAACAATTATTTATGACCTCCTAGAAAACATGCTGCCATTACAGATTTTATAAATTTCTGACTTACAGTAACAGAGCATCTAAGCAGAAGATGAATTTAGTGTTTGGCCAATTTGTGCTTAGGCAATTGTAAATAAAAACCAAACCCTTAGAACTCTTGCATTTATCTGCTTCCTGTACTTACTGTGAGGTATGATGCATCCAGAATCTGGAACAGAACAACAAGCATTAGTAGTACTTCAGACTAGCAACTTTGAGCTTCAGGCTACATCCAACAGCACTATGTGTCTGCAAATCAGAAACAACAGTAAAAAGTCTTATTTTCAGACTTTATCTCCAGGAATGGATTAATCGCAGAATAGATAAAAGAATACAGATTCCTCAAGTTTTAAACCAGCTTGTGTAAGGATCTAACAACAGCCATGCAAACTGCTCCTTTTTAATGCAGAATTCCCTGTGATATTATTAGTAATGGAAACATTGACATTAATGTGAGAATAATTGCCTTGAATTCCAGCTCAGAATTAGAGACTGCAGTGTTGGGCTTGTTTTTTTTTTTACGGTACTTAGGAGTACTTCATTACTTGTGTGGTCTTCCTATTCTATATTAAAGTCTTTGTCTTCTTACTATTACTGTCTTATTCTTGGTTAAGTCAGCCATTAAAACAGATTAGACGTTTGACTTGAAGTATTTGCACTGTGAATGGAGTGATGGAGTTATTTTGACTCAGCAGAAGCAGCTTTGGATGGTCAGGGAATGTCAACAAAGTTTGTGTATGCCAAATGTTTCGTGCTTATCTAAGTTTTTGAGAGGTTTCCATTCACTGTTTGTTGAAATGCCCACGATGTATATAATGACTTCAGAAATGCCTGAGAGTGTAGTATGTACTTGCTTTTGAGCTTTTCAGTGAATCACTACTCATTAAATGGTGCATAAATACAACAAAGAATTTACAATCTTGTGTACATACAGTAATCAAATTGCAGCTTATGGAACTTAATTGCAGTTGCTACTGTTGATTAAATTCATCACCTTGGCCACATGGGCTGTTGCCCATGAGTAAGCAGGATATTATTTTGAAAACGTCAAGATTTGTAACCTTGCAAAGTACAAATTCTTTATAGGTTTGAAGTTGAAGCGTCCAGCAGTGTAGACTTTCACCAGATTGCTGTTTTAGTTGGCTTTCATAACTTCCTAAAGAAATACAGAAATCTGTGCAGGGCTTTATGCTTCCTAAAATGACTCGAGGTGTGATTCAAAATCAGTATCTCTTTGACGTGCCTGTCGTTCCACTCTGTTCTGGGCTTCAGCAGTGCTGATATTTGTTGATGCCTGCAATTGAGGATGATGCTTTTGTCCTTTTTGAAGGACTTAATAATTTTATATCTCTTAATGAAGACTTGCATTTTTCATAGGGTATTGGAGTGTTGGTGCTTTATGTCTGCACAATCTTCAATAAAACACATTGACTTGCATTTTAGTATTTTTGGAAATTGAAAGAGATCTGCCTTTTAGCTCTTTCTATGAAGGTGGAAGGGAGGTGATGTGGACAATAGGTCTTTTGAGTATCATTGCATATGTTTGATCTTGGCAGAAATAGAAGCAATTTCCATGTCTGAAATACTCCAATATTCTTGGAAAATAGCATAAATTTTACGCTTGTCCTATAAATAAAATGGAACCGAAGATAAATATTTTGAATGAAAAAAAAACATGTTAAAGAGTTTTAATGAGAAATATATGAGAAATTTGAAAGTGGATATAAATGGAGATCTGAAATCCCAAATGACAGTCAGATTTTTAATGAATTTGTTAATTTATTTAAAGATTTTATAGTATGCATTTCAAACCACTTAGATGGTTTTACTTTCATTTTCCTTAAACACTGATTTATTTTTTTTCCCAATGGCTAGCCTACATTATCCTTAAAAATGCAAGGAATGATCTATCAGAATGGGAAAAAAAATATTGTTTTAAAGTAAAGCATTTGCTTTTTGAATTGTGCTTAGAAAAACAACCTGCAAGCATATACTTTCTTACTTCTGTATTTTGCAACATTTTTTCCTTATTTTATGCCTAGTGAATTTATTTTTTTAAGCAATTGCTAAAAATTCATACAGTGCATGTGCATGGTCAGTCTTAGCTGATGAGCTTTAAATAATGAAATGAAAATGCATTCTACTGCAGCTTTTATATTTGCAACTTTTAGTACAGGTAAGTGGATTGCAAATAATATCATTAACGGAAAAAATATGATACAGTATAGTAGTGCAATACAGACTTAAAATATCTGAGTTTTAAGATGAAAGATGAGATACTGTCTACAGCTTTTGTTAGATTCTATATATAAATAGAATATACAATATAGCTGCTTGTAGTGGTAATGGTTGTCTTCATAGATAGTCAAGCATGTTTTTGAAAATCCTTGGAAAAACATGTTTTTTCTGATCCAAAGATGACCAGAAATTATGAAAAAAAATCTGGCAACCACCGTGAATACAGAGAATTTTCCCAGTTCGAAAAAAATAAAAAATCATAGTTGTGAAGTATTAAAGAAAAAAAACAACAAACCAACCCAAAGTTGTTTTTTTAAAAAATCAACTTAAATCTTACTTCTCTCAGCCTTTACAGTTGGCTCAGCTTGCGTTACAAGCATTTAAGTCTTATACGTGGAATATAAGCTTATTAAAGTAATTTAGTTTAACAGCGTTCTTGCATGTGGAACAGTATTTGTCATCTTTGTTGTAGGAAGAAAACTTTTAATGCAGTTATGGGTATACCTACCATTCTGTATTATTTGTGGGGGGAGGTTTCCGCTTCTGGAGTTCTAGTTATATATTATTTTTGCATATTTGTGTTTTAACATTCTCTATGCTTATTTGCTACAGAAATGTTAAGATAAAATTCTGAAAACTTGCAATAAGGAAGATTTTTACTTACTGTTATAAATACCTTTATTAAAAGCAGTAGGGAGGTGGAGCAGACAACTTAAAGCAAAATACTGTGGTTTCTTCCTCTGTAGACGATGGAGAGAAACAGCAAAAACGTTACAGGCTTTCATCAAAAACCTCTACAAAAGAGAGTTCTCAGTCGCCTGTATTGTCGTTGGTAGAGCAAGAATCTCCATCTTACAAAGAAAGATTTATTCCTCCTGAGCTTAGCATCTGGGATTATTTCATTGCAAAGGTAATATTTAACTGTCATAATAACAAAAAAATCTTCTATCACTTCTTGAACGGTAATTTTCTTCTTATTTTTCTTTAGTCTATTCATCAATTTAGATGTGTGATAGAAACTTTCTGGTTTTATTACTCATATTTAGCTTTTTCTAAAACACTGGCTACAGATATTTATAAACAACTTTCTTAAAAACTCTTGTTATTTCAGGTAATGGTATGAACAATACATGTTGCATTTTACAGTTGCAGAGTACAAATGTGTAGATAATTATGGATCAACTATTTAGAAAAACAAGGAAATGTGACCAGCTTTTATCATGTTTCAAATGAGTGAAATGAATGTGTATGCTTAATAGAAATCAGAGTGCATTGCCTTCTGTCAAGTCTGCTGTGGCAGATCTTTCTTTTTAGAAAGTTATGTAATTTTGTGGAGTTGTATGGCACATTTCTATATCAAATATTGCTATATCAGCAAAATAAATATGTAAGCAGTATATTAGGAGTAAGGACAAAAAAGAAATTGGAAATACTGAATAACACACTGGAGCACTGATGATGGGCTTATCATACGTATTGAATTCTGTAGGCAGGGGTTAGGTTTTTCTTGTTCTTTAGTCTTCTGAGCCCTTTGAAGAACGAGAGAGAAAATACACTGGTGTTTTTGGCTTCTCACTCACAAAAAACAAGCTTGTGTGTCCTGCATGTGACTTGATGTACCTGATGTGAAAGTAAAGCAAAATAAGAATTGGAAAACTGTTAGTATTTTCATTTTCAGCATTAGAATTTTGAGTAATGGAAAAAATAGTTAAGCTGTTAAGGTAGGCAATGCTTACGGACAGTTGCTCTTTTCATGTGGTACAAACTCCAAATATTACTGAATTGATTATAATGATATGCCTGCTTTTTATAAAAAAACATTAATATTCTAATGATACTTTTTTAAAAGATAATTTTAAAATAGATGTTGGCTACAAGATACTCAAGGAGTATTATTTAAATTTTTAGCCTTTTCTTCCATCACAAAGTAAAGTGGAATATGATTCAGAAGAGAGTCAGGAAAGTGGTGAAGATGATGAAGATATTGATGGAGATGTGTTTGCATCAAATTCACAAAACCAAGAGCATTCTAATTCAAATTCATATAGGTAGGTAACTCCTTTAGAATGTGAGATTTTCTGAAATGGCTGGACTTGAATTTCTGACCTTTCACTTTTGAGATAATACACCAGTTACTTGATATTTCATGGCAGTGCATTATCTAGACTTAGTAGTTAGTTTTTCACAATGATTATTTTACTGATTTTATTAGTATATGATATAGTGACTTATGAATTCAAAGTATCTATAATATTCTAAAATACTGTTTGTAGCTATCAGCAGTTTATAATGAGGATTTAAAGCTCTAAATTTAAATCCTAATTGTGAATAAGTGAGAAAAAATAATTTTCCTTTTAGTAAATGACTTACTAGTGCTTTCTTGTTAGTTGGTCACTGATGAGATTGGCAATGGTTCAGCTGGTACTTCACAATTTGAAGATTTTCTACCCTTTGGCTGGACATGATCTTTCAGGTAATAAGCAGCAGAGTTGTCTTTTCATACTTAGTAACCACATTTTTAAATAAGTAATATGTTGAATAATATATATGGTGTAGCTTTCTTTTAAGTTCAAAAGTTCTTAATTTTTCCATGATCTGGGAATAATTC
The DNA here is from genome assembly GCF_964106895.1 of Numenius arquata. Lineage (NCBI taxonomy): Eukaryota > Metazoa > Chordata > Aves > Charadriiformes > Scolopacidae > Numenius > Numenius arquata. The sequence goes on along the minus strand of NC_133616.1, from coordinate 69,130,397 downwards.
TCTGATAGTGTTTATCATGCAGGTATATTTATGAAATAACATGGTGGGTGGGTAAGATGAGTGGGTGAGAAGGAATGCTCAGTAGTTACCAGAAGTCTCTGCATACTTAGTTTTTTCTTTGCCTCTTAGTCATACAAGAATGTTTACAATATTTATTTCTTGGTGGAAACCCTATAGCTTTTTGTAAGTCAAGTTACATCATTCCTACTTTGGATTGGAAGGGACCTTTCAAGATGATCTAGTCCAACTTCCCTGTCATGGGCATGGACATCTTTCACTAGATCATGTTGCATAAAGCCCCATCCAACCTGACCTTGAACGCTTCCAGGGATGGAGCATCCAAAACTTCTCTGGCAACCTGTTCCAGTATCTCACTGTCTTCATTGTAAAACAATTTCTTCCTTATATCTAATCTAAATATACGCTCTTTTAGTTGAAAACCATTACGCCTTGTCCTATCACTGCAGGCCGTGGTAAAAAGTCTTTCTCTGTCTATCTTCTAAGTCCCCTTTAAGTATTGAAAGGCCGTAATAAGGTCTCACCACAGCTCCTCTTCTCCAGGCTGAACAACCCCAACTCTCTCAGTCTGTCCTCACAGGAGATGTGTCCCATTGTTCTGATCACTTTTGTGGCCCTCCTCTGGACCCACTCCCACCAGTCCATGTCTTTCTTGTACAGAGGGCCCCAGAGCAGGATGCAGTACTCCAGGTGGGGTCTCATGAGAGCGGATTAGAGGGGCAGAATCACCTCCCTCACCCTGGTGGACACCTTTCTTTTTGTGCAGCCCAGGATGTGATTTGCTTTCTGGGCTGCAAGCACACATTACTGGTTCATGTCCAATTTTTCATCTCCCACGATCCCCAGGTCCTTCTCCTCAGGGCTGCTCTCAATCCATTCATCACTCAGTCTGTATTGATACTGGTGATTACCCTGATCCAGGCTCAGGACCTTGCACTTGTCCTTGTTGAACTTCATGAGGTTCACATGGGCCTGTTCCTCAGGCCTGTCAAGGTCCCTCTGGATGGCATCCCTTCCCTCTGGCAAACCAACTGCAACATTCATCTTGCCTTTATCTGCAAATGTTCTAAAGGTGCACTCACTACCACTGTCTATGTCATTACCAAAGATTTGGAACAGTACTGATCCCAATGTGTCATCCCTGAGGGACACCACTTGTTACTGATCTCCATTTGGACATAGAGCCATTGACTGCAACTCTTTGGATGCAGTCATCCAGCCAGTTCCTTATCCATTGAATAGTCCATCCATCAAATCCATATTGCTCCAATTTAGAGGTAAGAATGTTGCATGGGATCATGTCAAAGGCCTTGCAGAAGTCTAAGGTAGAGGACATCAGTCGCTCTTTTCTTGCCCACCAGTGCAGTCAGTCCATCATAGAATGCCACCAGATTAGTCGGGCACCATTTGCCTTTTCTGAAGCCATATTGGCTTCCTCTCATCACTTGCCTGTCATCCATATGCCTTTACATAGCTTCCAGGAGGATCAGTTCCATGATGTTTAATTTCTACCAGTGTTGGAGAAGTCTGTTCCTGTATTTAGCAATGACAGCACAAAGCAGTTCATCTTTTTATACTTGCAAGTATCAAGTTGTGGCTTGAATAAAGATTACTTTTGGAGATATTTGAAATAATTCCACAGCTGAAGGCTGAAATGTATCTCCCATCAAGGTAATAATGGGGAAGGAAGGCTTTTTCTTAATGTTCACTTGTTTTTCTAGAGCTTCCAGTTAGCTCCCCGATATGCCATGCAGTTTTGAAAACACTACAGCGCTGGGAACAAGTTCTTCTCAGACGTCTTGAGCTCTATGGGGGTCCACCTCAACATTATATTTCAGTTCATGCTTCTGAAGATGCCCTAGCTGCTGGTCCTGCATTGCTTCGCCATAAAACTTTACTTGAGCCTACAAACACTCCATTTAGGTGAGTCTAATGTCTAGAAATGCTGACTATAGTATCTTCAATATACTTCAAGCATTATGTTGATAGTGCATGTGATAGACCATAACTTTGATAACTGTATCATGCTAGTTTCTATACTTGCTCTAATCCATTGTGAGCTTGTGGGTGCACATCAGAATTCATGCATCTCTAGTCCAAAGCAAGATCAGGAAAACCAATCAAAAGCTTCCAATTTTAAATTTTTTTTTTGTTGAAGCTTGATATACTGATTTTGAGTGTCTCTGTGGGAAAATCTATGGTTGACAATAAAAAAAAGCATAATAAATTTGCCTTGAGAGATAATTAAGGATGAGTGACAATGAATTCATTAATTGCCCCGCCTTTGGAAGAAATATAATTATGTTCTTATCAGCATCTTTTCCTAAAATCGGAGAAGAAATATTTACTATTTTTAATATTTGTGTAGTTTTGACTCCATATAATTGGGTGTTCAGCCAGAAAAGTGTGCTCAGTTTTGTAAATTGTCACTTTTTAAATAGATTTCTGCCTTTTTAATCTTACTATCACTTGTGGTTGTAGAATCAGCAGAAAGTCTGTCCTTTTGTTTTAAAAAACCTTCACAGTTGTCACGCTTAGTTTTAATAACTTGAGTTGATTAAGAAGGAGCAATTTAACATGTATCTGCTGTCTGGCATTAAATTACAATTTAAAGCAATTCAGAGTTTGATTGGTTTTGGCCTGCCATAAGCAGCTATATTTGTATTAACAAGTTTTGCTTGAGCATACAGTTTTCTAGGGATAAGTATAAGCATTTCAAGTCTGATTTGATGCTATAGTCTTTCCAATTTTGTTACTGAAAAGTCATGGTGGTTTGTTACGCAGCTGTAACGAGATGTTACGCAGCTGATGTGATTCTAGTATGAAGTGTTAGTCATTCATTGTCCATGTGACAGAAGGACTCATTAGCAGTAAACATAAATGATCCATGTTGCAAAGAATGAGGTGATCTAGTTAGTAATCTGTATGCTGAAAAGAACACAATAACTAACCAGTAATCTTATTACTGTGTAATCTCTTAAACAGATTTTTCTCACTTGTGCCAAGATAGAAGGTGAAAATGCTACGTGTTCTTTTCCTTCTTCCTTTTGCACCTTCTCTCACACAAAGGTTTCTCAGGGAGATGGTACAAGAGTGCTTCCAAATATGTCTTGTACAGTGTTTGGAGAGCTGTAGTTTCGCTTCAGCATTTCTTCTGACTATAGTTTGATTAGAATATACGGTATTGCAGTCTCTTATAAGTACGACCATGATGTAGATATTTATTTTAACTTTGTTGTGTAGATCTAACAGTCATGTTGCGCTATCTGTGAAGAGGCTCTGGCAGTACTTGGTTAAACAGGAAGAAGTCCAGGAAACCTTTATCAGAAATATTTTTACAAAGAAGCGATGCCTAAATGAGGTTGGTATGGTGTATAAAATGTGTAAAATGTTGCAGGTCAATCTATGAGCTTTTACTCAAGTTATTTGGCTGGCTTGTTTAGTTTCTAGAGTGTGAGTGGATAATATACTGGGCTACGAGTCTAAATCTAGTGTATTTTATATTAAAAAAATTTTTGATTTTGTTGCTAATGAAACAATGGACAATCTTGGACTGTAGACTGACACCTAACACCACTTAGCTATAGTCAGTCTCTTTGTTAAGAGCAGTGTAAAAGTTGTCTCAAAAGGACAAACTTTAAAATTTCAAAGATAAAAACAGTAACCTAGTCAGTCAAAGTTCTGAAGGTTTGTATTTGTCCCTACCATAGTCATCCTGGGCTTATCAACTGGTTTCTATCTTGTTATTATTCGATTTTAATAAGAATAGTAGTCATACAACAATTAATATTTCTGCCCATGATAACTTGTCCCAGTGCCTAGCTGGATTCTAGGTTCCAGATTCAGTTATATGTTTAAAACTTGTGGTTCTGTAATGGAGTTTTGACATGCTGTTTTTCCCCTCTTTAGTTGCTCGTTTTCTTTCTTACTCACCCCTGTTCCCAATGATTTGAAAGAATCAGTTATATTATAGAAAAACTATGGAGTAGCAGAAACATAGGAGAAAGAAACAGATTTGAACAAATTAAACATGCAGAAGAAAAAGATTATTCATGACTAGTAAAGCCATGGCAGCAAAGAGCTCTGTATGAGCTAATCTTTGTCCTGTCACAACTAGAATATTAGCTTGTTTGAGTATTTGTGGCTGTGTTCACTACGAATTGCAGTTGAAAGGAAAATTGTTCCTTTTGTCTTGTCCTTTGAAGATGCACTGTTTCTGGTCATGCTCTGTGTTAATGCAGCTGTGTTGCTATGCTGTATAGATAGGTATTTTGGAATTTTTTAGACGTGCTTTATATGTTTCCAGGTAGCATCATTGACAGCCTTACCAGAGCATAGGTGTGTTGGCTTTATTTTGTTTTCTCTTATTACTGGTAAAATGTCAATGGGAATTGCTTATTTTCCAAGAAATGTGACTTCTGTGATGGACAAGATGCTGTTACAGTACAGAATCAGTAAATCAGTGTCTTCTGTACTGAATAGTGTTTAGAATTGATAATTACTGGTACTACATAAAATGTGTGTGTCTGCAAACCTGCTGTTGTGTTTCAGTTCTATGTTGAGGTAAACAAGGAATTAAGTATTTCCTTGATACTTTGCCTGTTATGTCTTACCTTTATTCTTTGTTCTGTGGTTGTTCTTTCCCTTGGTGAAGTCATTAGAGGAGCACAATGAAACCATGAAAAACTCTGTGGTGGAAGAGCCCATCATCAATAAGGTACACAGTAGTAATGCTCAGATTAATTAGACCTTACATTATTATGAAATATTTCCTTTTAGAAATGGTGCTGATCTCCCTTAAAAAAATCTTTGCTGACATAGCAAATAAACTTTAAAACTTAGTTTTGCAAGAGATTGAGTAAAACTAGTCTTGTTACAAAGCCTATATGAAGCTAAATGTATCTTAGAAAGCTGGATTAAACAACCAGACAACAAAATATGTATTATCAAATTCCATAATTATACCAAGTGAAGAGCTGAGTTTGAAGTTTGCCCATGTGGCAAAAATTCAGTAGTACTACGGGCATGTAGTACATACAGAAGCTTTTGCCAGTATGAGATGGCTAGAATAGTTGCCTATAAGTGAAGGTGGCTAACTGAAGTCAGGCAGTTTGTTAGCCTGATACTAGTTTGCTAATGAAAATTTTCACTGAGCTGTAGTTTTAAGGTGGTGACAAATGAACCCATATAAAAACTTCATAGCAATGTTCTTGAAAGATTGGTGAGAGACTAAGAAGGTATAATACTACACCTAGAAATGTGAACAAATACTGTATTCTTCAGGCGTTCTTTTACAAAACTAGTGAGAAGGCAAAAATATGAACACCCTGTAATGTCCCTTGGGCTACCTTGTTGTTATTTGTTATGCAATAAAGCAGTATTAGCAAATAAGGTAGTTGGAACTGACTGGAAAAAAAAATAACTTAATTTAATGTAGTTTGTTGACCACACAACACAGATCATGTTTTTTGTATCTGTTTGCCACTGCAGTTTTGTGCAGTTTTACATACATAAGGTAATGCGAGTTTAAATGTTTTAAAGAAGGTATTCTACTTTGTGGTGTATAACAGCTACATACTTTTTTCATACTTTGAAAAAGACTGTTTGCAGTTCTTTGACAGCACCGTTTTACTGTTTTTCAACTAAAATATCCTTGTTTAAATCTTTTGAAGGCCAGAGAATTAAGAAATTGAAGGGGGGAGTCTGGGAAACAATAGTTGTGGAATAATTATGTGTGTTTTGAAGAAAATATAAAATTTTACATTTTTAATTCAGGCTTGAATTTTTATGCCACCATTTGTTTGGCAGTGCCATTTTTTTTACTGTAAAATTATTTAGTAACTGCAACAGATTGGAGCCTGTAATCTATCAGTTTTATACTTGCAATGTGGAGCACTGATTTTGAAAAGGAGTCCTACAGTGCTGTTTAGAGTTTAGAATTTTTTTTTTTTGTGCTGGCATATACCTGGCCGCATTTCTAAAATACAAAAAGGTAGACAAGATTCAACTACAACATTAGATCCCATTCAGGGTCTGGGGCGGGGGGGAGAAAATGTGGTGGTAAAAGCTTTGTGGAACTGGAATGTGCAGGATTCTAGATTTATTTAACTGTGGAGAATGGTGAATAGATAAACTGAGTAAGTTCAAGTTTATTTTCCTGCTCAGGATCTTGTCTGCACCTTCTCACCTTCTTTTGGACTATTTCATCAGCTTCAGTGGCAAAAAGTGTTTACTAAGAGCATGAAAAGACTTAACAAATTTTTTTAAGAACAAAACATCAAGACTCAAAATATTGAGTCATCAACGTCCCCAAGTGTGCATGTAGGCTCGCTGGCTTTCAGCATCCCTGAAAAACGTCAGAATGAACATAGTACTGGGACTTCAGTGACATATTATACTTTCTGTGTTGCTGTGGTAATCTCAACATGGCAGTGGGAAGCTAGTTTATTACACAAGAAACAGGTTTACTGTAATTATTACGGTTTATATTTGTCATATTTTCTTGGAATTAAAATTGAGGAAAAAAACCCATGAAATTTAGTACCATCCAGTGTTTGGTCTGTGTACTTCCCTTAAAAACCAGTGTTGCACAGCAGTTTGCATTTAAATATGCTTTACTTTTTGACTACAGATAGAAACAGATCTGGGGTGCCCAGGAGGCAAGGCAAGAATAATCCACAAAGAGTCTGACATCATTACTGCTTTTGCAGTCAATAAGGTGAGTATAAAGGAGGTAGGATATTCTAATTGTGTTGTACTTCTGTCTGATAAACAGGTGGTCGTCCCATTGTGAATGGTTGAGATACTATTTGCCACCTATCCTGCTACAGCTTGAATTCTTAGCACTCCCTTCTACAAAGCACTTCATAATTATCTTTTCATAATTAAACAGTTCTACTACAAATCGTCTATTTTTTTTCTATTGTGCAAAGGGAAGAGGTAGCCTCTACTTTTTCTTTAAGCTTGTATGTAGGAGTATTTTCCCTTCTCTTTCAAAGACAACCAGGAAGTCATCTTTTCTTCTCCTGCTCAACCACTTAAGCCTTAAGAAGTGGAGGAGGGGAGCTTGGTTGCAAGCATTGTAGTACAGTTATGTCTTGTTTATCCTCTGAGGATAGCAAGGAGAAACTACAGCTGCTTGAGAGAGGTTTAAAATACAAATAGCGTGGGATGCTAGCCCAGACGCAAATAAACTTTTGAAAGGAAATGTCAAGTTTAGACAGTTTACGTAGATTTGTAGACATGAATGTTTGGGTTTTGTAAATTGATTAAGTGTATGTTGTTGCTAGCAACTGTACCACAACCAGACAAAACTTTAAAAAGCACTGTTTTGAGTATTCCTTTTGTATCTGCTTTTGTGTGTGTTACTTTTTTTTTTTTTTAGGCAAATCGAAACTGCATTGCAATAGCATCAAGTCATGACATTCAAGAATTAGATGTTTCTGCAATTTTAGCTACACAAATCTACACCTGGCTTGACGATGATGTGGAAATAGAAAATAAAGGGTATGTTTCCAGTATCACTGCATGGCTGTGTATAAATCAGTGTAACAAAATATGGTATTTAATGTTGTTTGGAATCTAACTTATAATGTTGTTTCATTTATAGGGCTGATGATTTCTTAGTTATACATGCTCGTGATGATCTGGTAAATGTTCAGGGATCCACTCCTTATACTCATAGTAATCCCGGCACACCTATCAATATGCCTTGGCTTGGTAGCACACAAACTGGCAGGGGCGCATCTGTGGTAAGTGGCTTGTCAAAGGTTTGTCTTATGTACTCGTTCTGCTTCTCTCCTTTTGTCTGTTCAGTGTTGCTGGTCATATTTTACAGCTAGTGTGTAAGTAAATGTAGTTTTTCTGTGTAATCAAGATGAACTGGAATTTTTTATCATTTGATTAATAGGTTAAAGTACTGCACAGAATGTAAGGTACAGCAACTAAGCAATCCAAGTTTTTAGTCAAACCATATACACTTTCTGTACCTAAGATACATTGTTTAAAGAGTCAGGGTTCAGATAAAAAGTTGCAGCTTAAATTGTTCTTTAGTGACTCAAAGCCAAATGCTGTATCTAAAAAATATATATTCAGGAGATTTCAGGATATAAATTCATAAATATTGGGTAGAAATATTTGTCTGAAATATTGAGGTACCTTTTATTTTAAGCATAATCTTAAGTTTCATTCTGAGTTCCAGACTACTCCAGTTTACATTTAAATGTAAATACTAACTTCTCCTCTGATACAAAGTACCATTGTAGTGCACTGTAAATTAGTATGAGCCTGTATTATAGAAAGAACAGCAAATGAACTCTTAGAGCAGATTTCACTGGCAGGACAGAGGCTTCAAATGAAATTAATTAAACTCTGGAAACTGAAAAACTTTAAAACTTGGGAAAAATGTGGATTTGTCGTTTCATAAATAAAACGGGGAAGGCAGGACTGCAGAAATAGGACAACTGCAAACATCATGCATAGTTTGAGCTACATGTCACACTGATGTACCACTGTTTATCTCCAAAGCTGTTGTCAACTCTATCTTCTTTGAAGAGTTGCACGGCTTTGCCATAGCTCTGCTTAGTAGCATTATTAAATATCTCACTTCTGAAGATCGTGCTTTAGAGAAGATAGTCAGTTTTGCTGTTTGGCCTTCCTGAAATACGCTAGAGAGGGACACCCAGTAAAGTGTGACTATGTCCACATGAGCAAATTGATCCTTCTGATCATAGAGCTGACACCTGCACAAACATAACTTTCACTTTTAGAAACAGAATCTGTGTTTGAGCAAAAAGCTATTATCTCAGACTTAATTCAGATCAAATGATAATTCCAGTCTGGCCATTTACCATATTACCATTTTACCATATTTACCTTAGTTCCTATGCAGCATAATGCTCTATAATAATGCAGATCTGTTGATTAGTTAGCCGGGAGATGCTTATTTGGAACCACTTAACTGGGCTGAAATGGTCATGCAAGATACCCATATCTCCCAGCCTATCTGCACATAAATGTGGAGTTTTCCTGGATAACTGAATGCATTAAGTCTTCTGATTTGGCTGCACTTTGTGGCAGTTAGCACCTCAGACCAACTTCATAAGTGGTACCAGAAAGAACGAACCATGTTAAGTTATATTGTAGTTGATTTTTGGAAATAGTTGATTATTAGGAGGGGTAAATAAGGAATGAGCATTATAAGAACAATCATATTATCCACACATGGAAGGTGGGTATTGTACCAGTACCTACACCTCTCCCTTCTATTTAGGAAATACTGATCTTAGTTGCCAATTCTGCAGCTCTGGTATCATAATCAGGTGTCTTCTGCAAGTATTCTTTGAATGACTTTCCCACTTTCTCCTCCACATCTGTTTATATATATATGTATATATACACACAAACATATGCATAGAATTTTTGTGTGTTTGTGTGTTTCTCAACAAAATAATTACATACTCTGTTAATGTAAACTGTTCTTACATGACTTTCTATTTTATATATAGTAAAACTTTCTTACCTAAAGGTGTGTGGCTATGCTTGTGTTGAATGTGTTTGCTGTTGAACTTTATGCCAAACAAAATTTAGGTCCAGTGTTTGACTGTGGCAGAGCAGAGAATCAACCATAGCACACAACGACACCTCCCCAGTAGGGAGGGGAGACAAAGGTACTGAATGAAGGACAAAGTAAATGAAGGAAGATACAGGGATTCTTGGGAGAATATAGCGTTACTGTGGAAGGACTCAAATCTGGAGGAAAACTGGCTTCACCAAAATCTTTGTTGCTACTATTTTTTACTTTGTTCCTTCAGATACTGCTTTTGATCCTTGTTCCCATCTTTGCTTTTCCATAATTTGGAGCCCATTTAGTAGATAATAGTCCACAGTTCTTTACCATTACTGGCATTTCAGTCTTCTTGTCTTTGTTTCGCTTCCATCAACAAGGAAAGACATTTGATTTATAATACTTGGGCAATTGACATTTTATTAGCTCTAAGGTTTTTTTGTTACTCTTCTTCACTGTTTCCTGTTATGCAGTTCATATGAGGTAAGTAAAGAGGCTCACCACCACATCCTTCAGTACAGTGTGTTTACAGAGCTCTTACAGGAGGTGTTTCTAAGAAAGACTGAAGTAAATAGTACATACTGTCAGCTTTGAAACTCGGGTAACGTTCAACAGCTTGTCTTCCAAATCAGTATCACTGACACCAATATTCACCAGTTCAATAACTCGTGGGTCAGATTTTAAGCTCTTTTATTCTTCAGTCTTACTGTACATTAGGCCCAAAGCACTCGGCTCTCCAACAAAGCAGTAAGTGTTCTAGCTGTCAGCTATTGTTTAAGGGGAAACTAGCAGTACCAAATGTTAGTTACACTGACAGTGGAATTAATGCCATAACGATATTTGGCTTCTAAATCAGAGACACTGCACCAGAGTTTCATGTTAACATAGTTTTTCAAAGGCACATTTCTGTCAGCATACGTTTCTCCAAAGCATAATCCAGTAGGGGTCAAGAGATCATGATGCATGCTTATCTGTTGAATGAGGAATATGATTTCCATTGACTTCTGGGTAAAAACTAGTAGCTATAAAACTCAACACAGCCCTTCATTTTGCTGAAGAAATGTAATGAGCATGAATAATTTTTTTTTTTCACTCACATGTACAGAGAAATTGTAAGTTTAGAGAGATTGCAAGTATTGCAATTATTTACTGATTGATATATGCACTAATGTTTAAAGAATATAATCCTCTCGTCTTGTCCTAAATCTTATAATGTATAAATTGTTATATTCACCAATATTTTCCCAAACCGACGAGCTTTTTTTCCTTGTTATTTAAAGTACTCACAGGAAAAAAAAAACCCCAAAAATTTGTATTTGAGAATCTTAATTTTTTATCTTTAGGAAAGTGTTCTGAAATAAACTTGGGTAACCATGAGGCATAAGGCTTTCTCATCAACAAATACTAAAGCTTTGAGAATTGAAAGATCTGAATCTGCTTCCAAAAATGTAATCAAGAGGATTGGAATTATTCCACTAACCCAAACCTGAGGAAATTTTAGCATGAAGATCGATTCATTCCCTTCTAAGTGCTTTTTCTCCTTTTTGTTTGCACACTGAAAATGTGGAGAACATTGCTTTTCAATTCTTTGGATCATATTTAGTAATATGAAGGAAGTAAAAATTTGTAATTCACATGTTCTTCCAGTTGGCATGCTGATATGGTTGGAGGCCAGGGGAGAATAGCATTCTTAAAATACTTGATTCACTATCTACTGTTTCAGTGACAAAGCGGTGGCAAAATACTGTACAAAATTATAGCAGTTGAAAGTCACAGTTGGACTCGATCTTAAATGTCTTCTCCAACCTAAATGTTTCTATGAAAGTAGCTCAATGCCAGCTTGCTCTGATGAGTAGTAAGTGGTAAGGTGCTGTGTTGAAGGCAAGTGCTCTGGCAACAAACTTCTGTTTGTGTTATCATTTAAAGTTAATGCCGGGCATGAATATAAACTTATACCCTCTTCTCTCTTAAATGTTCAGGTAAATAATACATGTATGAACTAACTGAATCCAACAATTTTCTGAGGAAAGACAGTCCTCAAAGTAGCCAGATGAATTTGAAGAGAACTAACAGGAAATAAAAGAATGAAAACTTAACTTTGCTGTACATTTAATAGAAAGAAGAGAGACGTGCATTTTCCTGATGAAAAATCCCTACTGTTGCTTTCCAACTGTGGTATTCAAAGTCATAAATGCTTTTGAAGATTTTTTTATTTACCGGTTGCTAGGTATATAGCTTATTCTGTTTGGCCACAAACAATCACTTTTCAATCAATTACAATAAAATTAACTAGTCTTAAATATATTCCTTCCTACTTTTTACTTCTGTTAAAGTTTGTTTACCTCTTTCTTTACATGCTTCTGCCTCTCTCTTGCTTATCTTACAATATTCAGGAATATTCCAATAAATTTAATGGAATCAGAAAGGAATTGGCAAGAAAAGAGGTAAGACTGCAGTCTAAGGAGTATTTATATTTGGATCCATGAATCTCTGAAGCAAAAAGTTAATATTTACCTAGATGTATAAACCTGCAAAAGTATTAATATCTACACTAGTCCTGGAAGAAACTGACTTCTGTCTGAATTTCTAAACCCAGTGCTTGCTTTCAGTAGGAATTTTGATAGGAGACAACTCTCTGCAGTCACTAATTATACTAGTTCAGTAAATTTTTTTGTTAGTAGTATTGTTTAATTATTTTCTATTTTATATATTGAACAGATGCTCAAGAAGGCTATTAATAACGTCAGAAGAATGGCTTCTCATCCAACATTACCATATTGTAAGTTCAATTTTATTAAAGAAAAAAGTTATCCAAAGATTATATGTATATACACTTATTGGTCGTGTTCCTTAGAATGCTGCTATTTTGTACTAGCACAGGAATCTATTATATTTTTAAAAGATGCTTATAAGCCCTATTTTACTTCAATTATTTTTCATTTAAAAAAAATAATACTGGGGGATTATATATTGCCTTTAGAAACAGTGATTTTTTTTAAACCAAAAGAAGTACTATATATTTGTTTTATTGGTGACTTGGATGAAAGCTAGTAGGAGAAAGATACATTATTATCTCTGAGTAAATAGCTTCATGTTTCAGTACCACCTAAATACAGTTCGCAAATAATGAGTACAGTTCAATAAGGTTTGAACAGCATGGGTTTAAGTTTCAGTGGTACCCACTACTCTTACAGTATGCCAGGTACTATGTCATATATTGTGGCAGTAGTTATTTTGAGGATTTTGTGAGTGGTGTGAGTTTTCCTAAAATTTTGGAAGAAACTTTCCTGCTCAACTGCTACACCACCTGTGAAAAGTCATGTAAATATTTTCTGTTACAGACCTGACAGGTGCTCAAGATGGTAGCGTAAGAATGTTTGAATGGGGTCATGCACAGCAAATCACATGTTTTCGGTCTGGTGGAAACTCAAGGGTAACTCGAATGAGATTCAATTATCAAGGAAATAAGGTAATTGACAGAATGCTTTTGTACTTATCATCTTAAAGTAGTTTCTCTGAATTGTGGTTAATTTTTCTGTAATACATACATATGTATTTACAATTAATATATCTTTTTTCAGTTTGGAATTGTTGATGCTGATGGTTATATAAGTTTATATCAAACAAATTGGAAATGTTGCCCACTTACTGGAACTTCACCCAAACCATATTTGGTAAGCTGAAAACTTAATTTGATTCTGTAAACTTGTGTTGTGCCTTCTTATTTCCTTCCCCCTTTGAAATAGTTAAGAGAGGGCAGGGATTGTGCCGATAACCAGTATCAATCGAGATTTATTAATATGTTGTTGCCATCCTGTCATCCATATGACAGACAAGTTCTTTAATCCTAATCATGCTTATTAATTTAGAGTGTAGAAAATACAACGTTAGATCTGAAATAACTTTAATGTTCTTTGAGACTTGTCGGTAATTGTCAATTGTTAATTAATTGTCAATAATGCAGAACTGGAAAGAAAACTTCTATGAAAAATTAACAGTAACAGAAAGCATACACATACCTTTATATCCTGTGTTCTTTAAATTGTTTTTGAAACAGCTCACCTTCTTGAGGAAGTTTAGGACTTCGTGCTTACACAAAAATCTGTTTCTTTTTTGATTAGTAATTTCTAAACTGCAATTTTTCAGACCTGGCAGTGTCATAACAAAACAGCCAATGACTTCGTTTTCATCAGTTCATCATCTTTGATAGCCACAGCAGGATTGTCTTCTGACAACAGGTAAGAATTGCTGTGATAATGCAGAAAAATAAAGTGGTGCCATGTTTTCTCTCCTTCCCTCTTTCCCCCCTCAACTGCTCTCTAGTTTTTTTTTGATGATTCTTCTTAAGCAGTTTAAGAGCAATGTGTACTTCTTTGTGGAAGGTGGAGAGAAGCAATATTTGAAGCTAAATTCTATGTGGCTATTAAAGGAAGTTCCATAGGGAAGCACAAATCCTCTGTTCTCTTCATCTTCCACATGAGGAGGGGCAACGCAGGAGGGGAGGTGCTGGTCTCTTCGCCCTGGGTTCTAGTGACAGGATGCATCGAAAGTTCAAAGCTGCATCCAGGGAGGCTCAGGCTTAATATTAGGAAGCATTTATTTACAAGAGGGTGGTCAAACACAAACGGGCTTCCTAGAAAGGCGATCGATGCCTCAAGCCTGTCAGTGTTGAGGAGGCATTTGGACAACACCCTTAATAACATATTTTAACTTTTGGTCAGCGCTGAAAGGGTCAGGCAGTTGAACTACATGATTGTTGTAGGTCCCTTCTAACTGAACTATTCTGTTTTGTTCTATTTATATCAGCTTGTCTTAAATTATTTTTATAGATATAGGGATTTTTGCTTAACTCTTCATTTCACACTTATTTTTTGATCAAGAAATACCAGAAACTGCTAACATTCAAGTGAATTCAGCTACAAAGGATTGTAATCTCAATATGAATCCTTTATGAGACTAACCATTGTAGAATGATTGTGTAGAGGGCATGTTCTTGCAGTATATGTTTTAACTATGACAGTAACTTTGAGTCTGCTCAAAAGTAATCATTGAAAGTGATTTTTATGCCTGAAACAATTTTTTAAGGTTCAGATGACTTTTCAAGTGTTCAAAATACTTTAGAATATTTCTCACTGAAATAAAACTTTTTTTTTTCTTCCTACAGAAATATTTGTCTTTGGGATACTTTGGTTTCACCAACAAATAGCTTGGTGCATGGTAAGCAAAATACAACCAGTAAAGTATTTGGTCACAGTAAAAATATATGTGTGTCTGCCTGTCTTTATGGAAAAGTTACTGTGGGATTTTAACATTAGCAGTAGAACATCTTTCACTGTCCTGTATGAGAAATTATTTAGTGCTATATATAAATGACTGGTTTTATGGACGTGAGCACCTTCCTTTGCATACCTTATATCTTTGCACCTCAAGTGCAACTCTTGACAGCCAGACATCTGTAAAAGATTCCGGGCAACTCCGACTTTAGTGACTAGTATATTGAGAAAACAGTAGCTGAAACGCTGACAAAACTACAGGTTTTAGCACAGTTATGAGATAGGTATTTGCAGGATATGCATCCACACCCTTCAATTCTAGGTTCTTAGGGCTGTGTCTGTACTCATGAATCAGAGAGGCCCTACTCAAAATTTATCAATTAAGAGTTAGACCAAATAGTGGTACTACAGAGATAACATTAGACACTTGCAGACACATAATGTATTTGGAGAATATGAAAGGACATGCTTTTTATGAACTGTTAAGTGTTTCACTGTCTCTGTGAAAATCCTGTCCTTGGAGAAACCATGATTATAAAACGATTCTCTGAAGGTGTGTATATGACTAAACACACCAAAATTTCTAGAAAATACTAATTGATTTTTATGAATATATTGATGTAGAAATAAGATCTCATAATTATATAGTAATTTTCACAGTTGATCTAAAATAGGAACTTACTGCTACATTTGTAAAGTAGCACATTCATGCTTTCAAAGATTGTCCAGTTCTGTGATACCTTTATTCTATGTATTATGCCAGATACTGTGGAATGGTTTAAATGCTTTCCATGTGTGTGTGTATAGATATCTACACAGAGAATTACAAAAATGCTTTAGAAGAATTACTTCTATAAGTATGCTTTTTGAGATAAAATAAATATTTAGCCAGGGTTTCATTAACTTTATTACTAATATTTTGTTGCAGTGGAAAAGAAATACATTTCGATGTCTGAAATAAAGAATGAGGCTTTCAGAGAGGAGTTGGGAACTCCTTGTAATTGAAGTGTGGTGAATGCTTAAGTGTATATGTGAGACACGTGGAATTTCTAAACTTAAATTTAGAGAACCCTTTGAACTATAAGTACAATATAATACATGCTGCATGTTAGGATTCATAGTGTCTATTCTCAAACATACTGAGCTTTGTTCTGATAATTGTAATCCTCATTCACTTCCTTCACTTATTTGGGTGAGTAGACACATCCAAACAAATGTGAAAAGTGGCAAATTAAAAGTAAAATAACCAGTGGAAACTTACAACGTATTTGTGTGAGTAATTTAGGAGCACACTTCTTATGGGAAACATATGCGTTAAAATAACAAGCATTAGAGAGTTTGAAAAGAAACTGTTTCTGGTTGAGGCCTAGTAGTTTGCAATTACACAGGGATAGAAAGAAGGATATCAATTTTTTTTCATAGAGTTCATAACTGCTTAATTTAAGAATACTGCAACTTCAGGATGTCTGATGTGAACCTGGGCTTACATATATATGGTACTGCAATAAATGGACTTGTGCTCCACTGGATTCCAGCATCAAAGTCACTGTTACTAGCATCTTGAACCACTAGAGGCTGATGGAGTATTAAAGTTAGTACTGTGAAATTGAAGTTAGTACTGTACATTTATTTAAATTACTTTGCTTGGACTTTCAGCTTTTATCTGTCATGATAGTGGAGCAACTGTGCTAGCATATGCTCCAAAACATCAGCTGTTAATATCTGGAGGCAGAAAAGGCTTTACTTGTATAATTGATCTTCGCCAAAAGCAGCAGCAACAGTTACTCCAGAGTCATGACTCTCCAGTCAAAGCAATTGCCGTTGATCCTACAGAAGAGTATTTTGTCACAGGATCTGCTGAAGGCAACATAAAGGTATTAATGAGGGGGTGGGAGCCCAGAGGTGATGGTGGTGATGTCTAAATTCAAACAGAATCTTGCATGGGTGTGGAATAATCAGATATGTCATATGTTCTACATTTGTTCTCAACCCTGACTTTCACATTTACTAATTTATTTATGAAATGTGAGCCTTACCTTGCAGTGAGTGTTACCTTACTAAACTCCTCTTAGTTTGTCTTACCTTAGTCCCCGTATATGTTCCCTCTTACAGAAAATGAATATTAATATTCTATAACTCTGTCATTACAGATAGATACATATCTATTCTTTTATAGTTAGTGTCAGAAAAATGAATGCAAAATGTAGTCTGATTTCTTCATGACTCATTACTGGTGAATTTTAAGATCATGACATGGTTTGATGCTTTTTCAGGTATGGAGTCTGTCTACATTTAATCTTCTTCACACTTTCATCAACGAGCATGCTCGACAGTCTCTCTTCAGAAACATTGGGACAGGAGTAATGCAAATTGAGACAGGTCCTGCAAATCACATCTTCTCCTGTGGTGCTGATGGAACAGTAAAGATGAGAATCCTACCTGATAGATTCAGCCCGTTAAATGACGTGTTAAAAAATGATGTGAAATTTATGATCTAGTATTTTTGTCAGAACAGCGTATAACATTCCCCTTCTGCCATCCCTTAAAATATTTTTCCTGGAACTAGCCAACAAAGCAGATACACAATGATAGCTTGTGCCACAAAGCCGCTTTTTAAAATCTTTTTTCCCCATATTTATTACCTGGAGCTTTTAGTCCCCAATGCACTGATGCCTTAAATACTAACAAGGTCCCTCAGATTTTGATCGTTGCCTAAAATAAAAGCTATATGTGACTCCCAGTTATATACTTATAATATTATTAAGATGTTGCTGGAGTGGTTTACTCTTCCTTTTGAGGTAGTTACACTCCCACCTGGAGTGTATCATCTGGGCATGGCCTCTGCTTATATTTAACCCCTGGCCGCCTTCTAAAAGCAGGTCTGTCCAGATGGAAACCTTAAATGTTGCTCCTTCACTGTGGCAACCATAACTGTCTCTCTTCTCAACTTCTCTCGTCAGCTGACAATAAAAAATTTATACCTATCTGTAGAAGAGAAACAAAGCCTGTATGAGTAGGTACTCCTGGCCATGCAAGCATTCATATAATGAGCCACTGTCTGTCTCCATTCCTGGAATCCAGGCTGTTTACCTCTCTAACTTGCCAGATCTCCTTCCTCTGACCTAGGGTATAAGAAACTGAAGGATGTTCTGTAACCTGTCTTCTGTTCTATAGCTTGAATCCCTGCCATCAGGATGGCAGGCTTACCTTTTAAAAAGAAATATATTTTTAACCCTGAACACTCCCTTTACAAAAATATGTAAATATTAATGGATATCTTCCTAGTAAAATAGTCAAGATTATGTGTGAAGCTTTAGTCTTGGTCAAAAAGATACAGGAAGATACTGCTTTAGGATATGGCACTAGATTTTCTTCAAAGAATATTTATTTACATGTCTGTAGAGGAAAAAAAAAACTAATTTATTTTTACATTTTTTTCCAGTAAGACTTTTATTTAGCCCAAAGATACTGAGTTCATTCTTAGCACTTACATTCTTGTTTGTCCGCTTTCCCTAAGTACTTTAGAAAAGGAAAAAAGTTCAATAACAAAGTACTTTAATACTGTCAGTCTTGGTACTGTATGTTTACATCTGGTGTAAAATGAAAGAAAAAAATTTTGAGAAGGATAGATGGATTTTTTTTGCCAAAATATTAAACTGCGCAACTTAAATGTTCGACCAAACTATTAATGCACAAAGCCTTTACATTTTTTTTAGTCAGCTAAAAACTGTTTCTGTAAGTATTTTGGTTTACTTTTTCTGACTTGAGAGCTTGACAGAGGTTTAATTTGTAAATTAGATGTGAGGCTGGATTACTTGAATGCCAATGGTGTACTTTTTGCTAAAAGATATTTTGTGAAATATAGCACCAAGATATTAACTGTAAAATAAACTTATCAAATTAGGAACTATGGGGATAAATAAAGCATAGCAGAAATGAAGGGCTCGTAAAACGAACTTTGTAACATTCTCAGGATGCTTTTATCTTAAGAATATAAAATTGTTTAAAAAAGATTTTGTAAAATGTATTAAGGTCATTTTAAATGTATGTTTCGCAAGTTGCAGTGCAAACACTATGAAGGTTTTTATGCACATAACCTGAATTTTCAAATTGTGCAATAAAAAGAATGTGAATATTTTGCCATGAAGAAACATGTGACAGCATTTCAAACTGGTACAGCTGTTCAGTGATTCAATGGAAATTGTTCTTCCACAACACTTAGACTGAAATCAAAATTGATATTAAAACAGTTTAAGTATGGTGATGGACCAGAAAAGTGACTGACTAAAAGTGACACCACCTTACAAAACAGACTTGCCCAATGTGTATGTCGTATCTGCTCAGTGACTGAGTTTCTAATATTCCTTATTCTTATGAAAGAAGGAAAACAGTGGAGTTAACAGTAGCACACTCCTTGAGAAACAACCCAAACCCTGACTTTGTAGCTGCTTGTATTCATGCATTAGTTTTATGCACCCACTGAACTAACAAAGTTACATTCAGAAAAGAAAAATGTGCAAAAATCATGGCAACATTATATAAGGATGTCCTTGATGTTTTGTCCTTAAATATTTACATCTCATTAGCTTTTAATATCTCAACCTCAGTTTATTGTACTGGCAATCACAAAAAAAGGTGTCTTACCATCTGCAAACTGAGCAGATTTTGTGTGTAATTTGCCAAGACATACAATGTTGTCATTTTTCTGAGCAGAGCTGCACTATGAATAATCCTGGCAAATTTATGCTTATACCAGAAAAGTACTGACTGTGAGCAGGCATTTTCAATAATGTTTATAGTTACCATAAGCTACTCTCAAAACTAAATTATGTAAAATCACAATGTATTTGCCACACCTTCATAAACTTTCCAATAAACCCTGCAGAAACTCAACCTTCTAGAGTTCCATGTTGCTGCTACTTCATTTACAAATCAGTTGTTTGCTTGTATAATGTTCATTGATGTTTAACAATTATTGTAAATCAGATTATTGGTAGCTTTCTTGTAATGATGAAATCAAAATGAGTTCACTTCTGTTGTATCTGAAACTTTTAAAGGGACACTCTCAACTTTTAAGTCTAGTCATTGGGGAAAAACTGATCTCAAAACTCTTGCAGCTCTTTCCCTTAACAACTTCCACTGACTTTTGTCATCCAGCAATTAATGCTTTCTCCTGGTTGCTGTGCCAGCTAACTCAAACAGAAGGGTAATAGTGGCTCCCCGGGGTTCTGTGCTTGATGTAGCCATGTGCACAAACTGAACTTAAAATTTGCATTTGTGGGTGCTTAATCAAAAATAATTCTATGTCCAGACAAAATAACTTAGCTTGTAGTTGATAATGTCCCTTTTAAATATCATAGACTAGCAGTTGTGACTTGTGTTTGTCTATGTAGCAATACATAATGCAATCAGAGTGTGTCATTCTTGTGTTGCTAATTGATTCAGTTACCTCAAACAGATCTATGATCTAAGTTCTTTACTATTACCTTAGTAGCTTGTGAGAGTTAAAACTCTGGGCATCTGGGTACTTAAACTGGCCTGCTGTGTGACTTTTAACCAGAAAATTCTCAGCTGACGGCTGATGTTGCAGGATGTTTATGGAGAAAGATGGAGAGTGGAGTAGATGCAGAGCATGCAGAGTACCATGCTGCTGTGGCACAAGGTGAGCTTACACTTACTGCGTTTTAGGAACCTCGCTACCAGTTACAGGAAATAAACTGTTGAGAGGTCGTGCATTAGGTACCACTCCCTTCCTCTTAAGAGCACCCAGTGTTAGATTAGTTGTAATAGCTATGAAAAAAGCAACAGTGATTAAAAGGAAATAAACTTGGAGACAGTATGTTCTCCGAGGTAATTTTTTCAGATGTTTATTTTTACTAAAAATAGCAAAACCACCTCTAATGGCAGGTTCAGCACACTGATCAAACTACTTTCTATAAAATAAAGATACTGATTTACCAAGTTTCTTGGTGTTTCTTATTCCTCCCCACTTCTAACTCTAAAAATCTGCATGCCTTTGGTCTTTCTCCTTTACCCTTTTTTTTTTTTTTTTTTTTTTTTTTTTAATGCCGTAGCTTTTCATGGCCTGGCCTTTCCTTGTATTAGCTTTTTTGATGTTTTGAGGGGTTTCATGTGTGTTTTGGTTTGTGGGGTTTTTTTGGGTTTGGTGGTTTTTTTCAGGGGCGGGGGGGGGGGGGAGGGAGTGGGTGTTTAATTTTTTTTTTTTTTTTATTGTTTGGTGGGGAGGGTTGGTTTTTTGTTTGGTGATTTTTTTAATTTTTTATTTTTTTTTTTTAACTCAGGACTGATTACAGCACTAAGTAATTTCTCCGTGGAATGGGGCTCATAGGGTGCTTTCTGTCATTTTCTTCCACAACTAGCTTTTTTAACCCCTTGTCTGCTTCGCTTAATCTTGGAGGCCTGTGAAGGTCCTGGGGAACTCCACTTCGCTACTTTTCCCACCCCTTGAAGAGGCAGAAGGAGGAGGACCCTGCTCTGGTCACACACGAGGCAGCAACTGTGAAGAAATACCTCAACATACAGTTCACTAGAACGGAAGAAGAGTTTTAGCTGGGGTTTGCCCTTGCAATAATTGAAACTCCTTCGCCAACAAAGACGGGAAAGAAGCAAAGAGAAGAAGTACCCCAAAACCTAGCACCAAGTTTTCTCTGCGGGCGTGTTTAACGCGCATCCAACCCCCCTCCCCCCTCCCCCGTCTCCACCTGGTGCTTCCTCTCCGTGTGCCCGGGGGGCCGCTGACCGAGCTGCCGCCCGCCAGCCCCGCGGCTCAACGAGCTGTTTGCCCGGGCGGGAGCTGCCGGTGCGGGATTAGCGACGGACGGGCAGGGGCTGCCCGGCCTTCCCCTCCCCGCCCGCCCCGGGGCCAGCGGCGGCGGGCAGAGCCGCCCCTCTCCCGCCCGCCACCGCCGCGCCCCGCCCCGCGCCTGAGGGGAGCCGGGGTTGCCTCCGCCGCGCCCGCACCGCCTCGGCCGCGCCGCTCCCGCCGCTCCCGCCGCCAGCCCCGAGGAGGCGCCGCCGCCCCCGCTCCGCGCCCACACAGTAAGTGCCGCCGGCTCCTCGCCGCGGGGGTCCCGCTCCCGCCGCCACCGGGCAGCCCCTTCTGTCCCCTGCCGAAGGAGCGGGCGGGGCGGGCCCGCGCCCGGCTGCCCCTCAGCGGCCGGGCCCCCGTGCTTTTCCCGCTGAGGGGAGCGGCCGTGAGGTGGGGTCAGGCTGCCTGGCGGCTGCAGGTGGCGGGGCGGCGAGGGGAGGCAGAGCTGGGCTCCCAGCGCCGCCACGGAGTTTCAGTACGGGGGGCGAAGTGGGGTGGCCGGGACGGAACTCGGGAAGCCCCCGCGGGGCCGGGGCGCGTCGCCGCCGCCTCCTCCTGCTCCGGCGTCTCTTGGCGCTGCAGAGCCCCGGGAGCGGCTTTCTCCAGGTGGGAGCTGCCCGAAATCACTCGCGTCGAGAGTTTCGTAACTTAAAAAAAAACAACAAGTATTTGGGTGAAAGTTGCTGGTGGGCTTCTGCCCGGGGACGCCCGACCTCCCTCTGTCGCTCTTCCCGGGCAGCAGGGCAGTTTTCTTCTCTTTTTCCAGAAATAACTTTTGCTTTCGGCCGGAGTGAGCCGCCCCCCTCGTCAGGGTGTGCTTGGGCAGGCACAAACCCAATGTGTAGCTCTTGAGGCAGCGAGCGTGGTAACGCAGCTGAATTCTGCCAGTAAAAGACAAACTTTCCAGACAGAATGTGAGTTTGGCTTTGAAAATAGTGCTGGCAAAAATTCTTCCAGTGAAATTAGTTTGTGTCTTGCTTGCATATTGCTAATTAAATGAGAGAGATGATGGTTCAGCGTGGGCTTTTCCTTTCTAGCAATTTGGATGGCCAGACTCTCCATGCTGGAGGTCTGCGCGTCTCGAGAGGAGCATGTTCCCAATCTCACTTGACCGCATATGTGCGCTGGCGAAGCAAAGCGCAGTCCAAATGGTGTTTTGCTCTGCACGTGTCTGGCTTCAGTTATGCTCCTTTGCAAATTAATTTCATGTGACTGGCCAGTGAAACTACTTGGGTTAAAATCTGCCAGGTCCAAACTTCTCCGAGCAGTCGGATACACCAGCCGAGGAACTGTCGCTCACACTCGCTGGCTTATCTCTTGTCACCTCCAAAGAGGAAATCTCCTTTGAAAAAGCGCTGGTAGCGGAGCCGAGCGCTTGCAGCCCTTGCGACAGCAGACTATAGCCTTTCGGTTGCCACAGACCACAGGTCTGGTCTGAAAAGCGTCGCTGGTCTGAACCTAATCGCTTGTGGACATCACTGTGAGATCCAGAGTGACTGTTCCTCACTGGCAGAGCCAAGGCGGGTATGGCAGGGGCAGCACAGGTCAGGCTGTGCCCTGTCTGTGAAGCCTAGATGGAATCCTGATCCTGCACGCTGTTCCTGTTCCCATGGTGGGAAGCACATTAGATTAGATGGATGTTGTTTAAAAACATAGGAAAAAAGATTGACACTGGGTATTGCTTATAACTCTTTCGTTTAATGGCTTTTGGCAGGAATGTTTATTTCTTTGTGGTGGAAGTTTCTGATTATTATTTCTACCTTGCAGTGTTTAGTGAGCATTTTAGTGCAAGTCTGAGCTATTATAACTTGAAATTAGACTGAATGCATTCCCTTCCTCATCGTGTTCCTTACATCCTTGCCATGTGTTAGTAGTGCAAAAATGTAACATTGTGTGTTTGCAGACCTCAAAGGTTTAACGTAAATAAAGAAGTCTGTGATGTATATGCATGTCACACCAACAGGATACATTTTTACCTTTACCTCACTAAAAAAATTAGGAGGAAGAGGAAAACCCGTTCTCAAGGGAATCAGCTGCTTAAGTATTAGAAGGTGTTTGGATGTTCCCCACTGTTTCATCCCAGGAGTCTATTTTCTAAGAGGTGGGAATCATCTGCTGTCTGTTAAATAAACCACCTAAAAGTTTGCTGAGGTTCTAACAGGAATTTGTAGGAAAAAAAATCCATTGAGGGAGAGTTTTGCAGTGCAAGGAGGTCCAAGACCTTTATTTAGAAGACAAAACTTGGTGAACTTGGAACATGCTTAGAAGCAGGAAGAAGGAACTAAAATGTTCTAGCACATTTACCTACTTATTTTTATTTAACCTGGAAGCAAATTTCGTGTGGAATATTATCAAAATAAAAGTTATGGCGCAGATCTTTGCAGAAGCACAAAACACTGAGGCTTGAAATGGAAGTCACTTGCTGTTTGCCCTGACAACAGGAAGCTGCTCATTTCCGTTAAATAGTAACTAGCCTAATCTGACTAAACCTAGATTTCAGTGTACTTTGTGGTTTAATTTGCCTATTTTGAATTTTCTTTAAATACTTGCTGCTAGGTAAAGGATAATAATTGTTGCTTCAAATGGCTGAGGAAATAATCAAATGTTGAAGAAATCTCAACCTTGGTAAACTTCTTATTCCAGAATATCAAGAGAAGTCCTCCAAGTGATGGACATTAAAATGCCTAATAATCTCTAAAGCAGATAATGCATCCTTAGAGATTATTTTTATACAAATAATAGAAGTACTGAATAACAAAGAATGGTATGCAAACAGCGGGTGGATTGAGAGAAGTTACATCTTATGAGGAACTTTCTTCCAAGCTGCAGATGTTCACTCTTGAGTTTACCTCTTAATAGCAGGTTTGGCCTAGAATTTCCCCCTTTTTTTTTTTTATTAATTGTTTTTCATGAACAGGAAAAAGATAAAAAGGAAAAAAAAGTTACCAAGTGATATTTCTCATGATCTTAACATTGGATATATCCACTTAGATTACCTGCTAATCTAAATGGTTGGTAGCATATTTTTCATAGGTTTTACTGTATTGATTACCTTCTAGCAGCTTTGACTACTGTCTAGGTAAATTTCATTTACAGCTTCTTACATCACTGAGATATAATACAAAGCATTTGGACTGTTCTTTAGTTCCTTTCCTTTTTTTTTTTTTTTTCCATCCTTTGTAGGTACGTTTCTTGCGATTTCTTCTGTTTTCCCACCTTTAGGTTGATTGTTCAAACTACTTTCATCTTCCTCCACTGACAAATTTATTATGCTTTAAGTTGGGTTTTGTGGATCAGATTGATCTGATGAACGAAACAAAATTTAACTGAAAATAAGGAATATAGGAAGAATTTTCTGACAGGGAATGTATACCTTGTATACAATATATCTTGAACAAGCATCAAGACATATTCCAGTGATGTGTATCTCAATTTAACAAATTCTAGTCTCTTATCTGTTGTTTGGAGTATCGATACACAGAATGTAGTGCTCCAGGAGCTGATGATTTAATGGCAAAATAACTTACAGACTTTTTCGGGTTGGCTTGGGGTTTTTTTGTGTCTATATGTTCACAGCCATGAGTAGCCATGTTGTCTGTTTGATCTGTACTAGAAAATGTTGGCAACATTTTTCAACTGTGATGTAGCAGAAAATCTAGTCCTCTTTATTTGAGACTGGCTCCATAATCAAAGAAAGTGAGTACGACTGGAAATTAGTTACGGGGTTTTTTTCTCTCTTGTGCCTCCAGCATCTTCAGATCATAAGACCCAGAATTAAATGTTTTGTGTGGTCAAGTAAAAGTTAAGATGGCATTTTGTCAGTTAAGCAAAGTGAGCAAGAAGTTTCACTCAGCTTTTTTGCACTTTCTTTCTTAAATAATGCTTTGCTCCAACCCGAATTTTCTTTTTTAACTTGAAGACAGACTGACCTCACCCCCACTGAGGAGTGTGAGCTGAGTGCACTGAGACCAGGGTATGTAACTTGCAGAGCAGTAGCACATGCCTGTTTCATTAGCATCTCTGACAAGTCTCAAAGAAGGGGAAGAGTACAGAATACATGATTTAAATTAGAAGCTAATAATCAGGCGCTTCAGGTGCTGTTCTCTGAATTTATCATTCACACTGTCATTTGGAGACAAAACATCACTTCTTTCTTTTTCATTATTTCACAGTGGTGGTTGCTGGGATCTCTGCGGCAGCCTTGAATTTAATAAGGCAGGTGTGTGAGATGGAGTATCAAACCAAATACATACCCTTTAAATGATGCAAGTTAAAGCAGTTACTTAACTTCAGTTGTGTTTTTGTTTAGAAGTCCAGATGGTGAAAAGTTAAGTGTCTCAGCTGTTGAGCAAACCTTACAGGAACTTCAGAGGTGTTACATGTCTTTTAGGTGATAAAACCATTAGTTGGCATTGACAAGTTAATAACATGTATGTTGAGGATTAAGTCTAGAAGATATCAGTGCCAAAATCTGCATTTCTTTCAATGCTTTCTCATTAACTAAAAGCTTATCTCCTTATAGGTGAATTTTAGGATTTAAATATGCCTGGCTTAATCCAAGATCTCATTTTTCTTCCAGAAATAGGCTTGGGTATTTTTAAATATCTAGTTTTGAAGTTCAATTTATATTATAGGAGCAACAAAACTAGAGGCATTAAAACCTAGCATTTTCTTCCAACTTATGGAATAATGCAGTGAAGAATACAGTAGTGTTATCCTACGGAAATGAGGCTGGGTGCAGTCATTGCTAATGGCAGTTATTTGGATACGTGTCTGACAATGAGTGGTAGTTGTTAAACCATCTGGAGGGGGTGTGTGTGAGCAGTGGGCTGGGCTCTCTACATCCGCAGCAGAGTACTCGGGCCTTTTCATGTCCGGGTCTGCAGGCCCCAGAATTCGGAATGAACTGGTGCAAGTTAATATTTGCCATATGAATTTGATATCTATTACCTGCGTCCATGGCAAAAATTTTATTGTGTGGTGTGCTTAAGCCTTCCTCAATGAATGACTTAATTTTACTTTTTTTTAGGCAGTATGTCTGAATTCTGTGCCTTTTCTAAGAAGCTGGTCCTGAGAGCAATTCAGGAAAGTAAAGAGCAAAGCAAACTGTTTTAATCAAAAGTGGCTGGTGTTTGATAGTTGAAGTTTTTACGTGCTTACTTTCTTTTAGTGTCTTCACCTGATATTTATAATCTAACTTTCTGCTAATCAAATATTTTTATAGAGACAGTATGGGTTTTCTTGTTTGGTGTTTGTCTGCAAAAGTTACTGGGGCTCAGACATATTCAGAACTGGCTGTCCTAAATAGCTGAACTGAAGAAAACCCTGTAATTGTATTCCATATTATTCCTCTATGTAGCAAATAGCTGTAAAAGGGTAGAATATATTAAGCTATAAGGTACTGTGAAGTGGGAAAATAGGCTTCAAACTGAGAAATCATACCTGCATGTGGTTATCTTCAAACATGTTTGTCTCTTGAACTTTGAAGTTGAATACCTCATTTGTGAAGAAAATAATAAAAACCTGTCCTTACCAGTAACTGATTTTCAAGCCCTTTATCCTCTTCAGCATACATAGGACACACAGATAACATAATAAAATTGGCTGTGTTGAAAGTCATTTTAAGTAGTAACATAGTAAGTGATCTAGGAAGGCAAAAAAACCCCTTTCATCTCTTAGGAGAAAAAAGCTTTTAAGAAGACATGCTAACGTGGAGTTTAGAAAACAAAATGCTACCACATTTCAGTGATTGATTTGGAAACATGTCTGTTACTACTTTAATTCTCCATGAAGACAAATTTCCCTTCGGTTTCCAGCTGATGTAGGTTGTTTTGGACCCAGTTCCCTTAGAGCAGTGTCAGTCACTTCCAATTTGATGGGTAGTACTGACCTTTTAAAAGTATGTTGGAGTTACTGCAGAATATTAAACTTACCTGAAGAACTTATCTTATCTCAAGTACAGCTGAAGTTCTGGAATTTAATTTGTAAATTCTGAAAAAAAAATATTAAAAAGTAGCTTTCAGGTGATGAGGAGCATTACCTGTCAGAAGTCTGTTGGGTGGGTGTGCTCTCTAGCACTCCAGGCATAAATATAGTGCTGCTGTCACTCAGTCCTTAAAGAAACAAAACCTTAAATTCCTGCTTTCCCCAGTTCTGCAGCAATCTAAGACATAACCAAGTCATTGGTGTCACTGTAATATTGTTTACGGAGGAGGAGGGGGATAAAATAATCTGTACCATTTTCTTATGGACATTGAAAATTTCAACCTTTATGTTGGAAGCTGACTACTAAAATAAAAGATTTGCCTGGGCTCATAAATCTTGCACCATGTTGTTCTGATTTCATAATGTGTGTTGTGCAGCAGATCCTTTTTATCCATAAATGGTCCACTGTGTAGCAGAAGGCTTTATCCCCATTGGACATAAATAGCGAAATGATCCTAAAATATAGCTCAACTTCTTTGCTGCAATGTCTGAAGTAAATAACTGCCTCTTGACTTACTGAAAGCAATCGGGTGTTATTTTTATTCAAATACTTATGAAGGCAGTTTTGGTGCCGCTTTGCTTTGAGAAATGAAGAGGAAGTTGCTGCGATGTTAATTGCTATTAATAAAGCATCACAGTTTTATATGAAGCTGTCAGTTTTTAGAGCTCTCTGTGGTATATTGTGGTTAACTAATATGAAATATGTAGCAAAAACATATCTCCATCTTTCCCAAAAGGTTTTGTAGTTTTTTTGGATTATTTAGATACTGTGGTTTCACAATGCCGTACAGAAATACTAGTTGGTACTGAAGGGTACCTGTGACTTTCTGACTCATCTGCTGCAGAAGGTACTCTCCAAGTGGTGAGTATGCGCAGGCATAAAAAAACCTAGATAGGGTACGTCTAGTTAAATAGCCTGTAATTAAGCCCTGATTGTAGAGCCCATTTAAAGTATTCATAATTAGATAAGTGTTTATTTATGATATCCTTCCACTTCTTAATAGAAGAGTATTTGTGTTGTGTATTTGCTTAGCCTATTTTCTTTAGCGTATTAAAGTAATTTCCAAGTGCTGTGGAGCAACCTTTGCCCACCTTAGCTGATCCCACATCCTTCCTTCTCAATTGGGAGCACAAACCCTGCATTTTATCAGTGCATATCAGGTGAATTTTGTATTTCATGCTTCTTTACAATGTGAAACAAAAATCAACAAAAATTGTTCAGTAAATACTTGATAAGAAAATTCCAGCTCATCTTCATGTTTTGTAGTCAATAAATGTTGTTACTAAGATTTTATCCAATCCTGCTTTGTATAGTACTGTCTTCATGACTACTAACTGCAGAATTGTTTTATTTTTTTAAAAAAGTTCCCATTCTGAGGATACCTTGCAAACCTACTTGGAGCTTTATGTCCTTGATGTATTTTAGTTGTTGGGTTTATATTGAGGAAAATAATTTGCTACTGTTTGGCCTCCAACTTGTAGTGTTTGGGATTCCAGACATAAAACCTATCTCTCAAGTAGTCTAGACTTGTTCTTATTTATGGTATTTCTAGCACTTTTAGCTGTGCTATCTTTTTGGCATGATTGGAATGATTTTATAAACAGCTAAGGGAGTCTAGTTGCATGTGGAAGTTAATTATGCTTTTTATGAAATTAAAAAGTAGAAGCCTTTTGCATAAGATACAGGGAAGAGGAAAAGGATGTAAATAGAGGCTAGACTAAGACAGACAAAGGTGAGCTTATTTTAGGAGCTTTGAAGTTTTCTTAGCTGTCCAGAACTGTGCAAGTCAAGTTAGAAGAAAGTAGCTGATAACCTTTATCTTATAGTTGTTTAGTTATGGCTACAGTGAAGTACAGACTAGTACAGCTCAAGGACTTTTTGTATCTGTGCTGTTCTTCAAATTTTTGTGTAACAAAATTAAGAAGCTGTGTTGTTTTATTTTGTTAACCTTGTGACGCTGACTCTCTTGCATTTAAGCAAAAAGACAGATCTGCGTTGGTGGGATAACAGGTTTAATATTTCATATCTCCCTCCCAAATGTCTTATAAGTTAATAAAGCAAATTTTATAAATATGTGAGGTTCATTTGTAAGGATCTCTCCTGCTGAAGTCTCAAGTGGATTCAGGATGAGTGTAGCAAAATTTTTCTGAACACCTTCCTGTGGTTTCCAGCAGTTTCAGAATAATTTAAACACACTTAGGGAAGGCTAATGCTTTTTTTCCTCTTTGACTACAGTTCAGTTTTCTTTTCTTGTATCACTAAGTAGTATTTAATGTTAATAATAATGTGGATAAATGACAGAATGCTTTAGCCTCCTATCTGACGAAATAATGAAATAAGATAATATAGATCTGTTACTATGAACAGTGTAATGGGAATTGTGTTTACCTGCCAGCCCTTTTTTTTTGGCCAGTGCTTGACAACATATTGATAGGTAGAATTGTTTCTCATTTGAAGATGTCATTCTAAAAATAGTTTATATGATACTTCTGTATTTCCATGAATTTCATATTGAGATCTGATCTGCTACTTTATGTTAATTCAATTGATTATTTCCAGGTACATCCACTTAATTTATTATCCAGTAAAATGTTTGTTGTAGTGTATTAGATTAATCTTGTGTTAAAAAAAATCTGCAAATCCATTTTTGCTTGGAGCTTTTGGAAATTTATTAGAAGTTACATGTAGTGTTGAATAATAGTGGAAATGTGGTTAACCTTTGAATTGTAGAGAAATCTGTATAATCCAAGCTATGAATTTGTGTTGTACTGGTCTGCAAAACACCACACTGGGCAATGATGCAGAAAGTGTGCTGACTGCAACTGAATGCTTTTGTGCAGATTTGCTAGCAGTATTTGCTGTACACATTGTTTTGAATATGCAGGTGAATAGTGTAAATTGACTTGAAATGTGAACTTTGCTGTTAATACCAGGAGGATAACTGGGGAATAGATGAGGAGGAGTACTGAACGTGAAGTCAGTGATGGGCAATACAATAATGCGCAGATTTTTTTTTTTTATTTATTCCTGTAAGGTATTCAAATATAATCTTGGATAATTAGCAGTTTATACATTTTTTTTCCACTTCAGATATCAAGCTCATTAGGAGAGAGTGCTTGAAGTCTGGATTATTACAAAAAGATCTCTCTCGTGAAAGCATGTTCTAGGTTACATCAGAAGATGAAGAGCACAGGACATGGCCCTTACTATTATCTGCAGTTTGTACAGTGCTGTCCATCTTCTCTGGTATCCCTAAGCACTGATTGTTTGCCTGTGTTTTCCAATAAGCTTTGTGTAAGTTGTTTCTTGGTACCTGTAATTTTTTTAGAAGTTTCTCAGTATTTCACCATACTCATTTTCTAATCACTTAAAGTCTAAGACTTTTTTAAAAAAATAAACTGGACATACAAGAAGTACCCAGTTTTATGTATCAAGCCAGGTATTTAATTTCAGTGGTCACAGAACATTGTGTATTGAAAACATTTTCTGAGTATTTGTGTCCAACTGACGGGGAGTTGGTATTTGAGACCTATAAAACATGCAAGGGCCTAAAAACAAGGTTATGTGCTGCTGTTATTACACAGGAAACCATGTCACGAAACCAACCCTATTTTCTTCTCAAGCACAAGAGTCTATATGTAGGTGACTGAGTTTGGGAGAGTGCATCATTACAGTCAACTTTGAAATTTAGTTTTAAAATGATAGGAAAGCCAACTTCTGTACTAGCCAAGCTTAAACAGAGCATGCACCATTTAACAATCTACTAGTTTTACAACTGTATGCGAGAAAAGTAGCGCAGGAGCCCATAGCTAAAAATGAACATTTTCATCTTTATTTGCCTTACAGC
This sequence comes from Numenius arquata, assembly GCF_964106895.1. Classification (NCBI taxonomy): domain Eukaryota; kingdom Metazoa; phylum Chordata; class Aves; order Charadriiformes; family Scolopacidae; genus Numenius; species Numenius arquata. Next base: position 69,098,879 of record NC_133616.1, on the reverse strand, counting down.
CATGTTGTTTAAATAGTGACTAGTTACAGAGCAAGTCTGAAAGTTGGTGTTCTGTGTCTTGATGACAATGAATACATTGATGGAGGAGAATGGCAATATACGGATAGGCAAAGTGATAATTAAATTCCAAACTTAATCCAGTACTGGGGTAGGGATAAGGAGAAAACTCCAGGAGATTAAGTGAACTTCTTGACACCAAAAACAAAAGACTGAAAATAAAAACTTCATGTATGTTTAAGGGTTTGGGGCTTTTTTTTTGTTAATATTTAAAGCTGGATAACACCATAATAATGTAACCTAAAGCTAACCAACAACATTTGACAGCAGTGCCAGGAAGAAAAGAGGTCTTTCTCATAGCCTTTCTTGCTACAGAAGTGGTTTACATACCCAACGTGACAGTTTGAAATTATCTGACAGTGCAGTTTTTTTCTGCACTCAGTGAACTAAGGGCTTGCTATGAAAAAGTGGTAGAATCAGTGAACTAAGGGTTTTCTAGGTATTATTTCTGTTTGGGGTAGATATGAACTGAAAGCTCTAAAGGGAATTTCACCACAGTAAAAATGTGTTGAAGGTTTGTTGGCTTTAGAGCACACACTTATATCAAGACAAGCTGGCAGACCCTATCTGTACCATTGGTTGAAGCTCACAACTGGGACACAGCTCTCTGTGGGGGTCGATAACCAGTTTCGTACCTTGGACCGCAGGGACACCTGGAGTAGAAGCACCCAATGTGCCATGACTGTTGTAGGCAGTCCACATCTTCTGCAGGCGTCCTGTAGTGGGGCAGGCACATCACATAAAGTGCCTTGTAAAGCCCTCACGTGTGATGAGATTGTGGTTATCTAGTTGGAGTAGCCCTCCGTCCTCAGCAGTGCTCTGGGAGTGTTTGTGTCTTAGGCATTCAGGAGGAGTGACCAGATCTTCTGAGGTGATGCTGCACATTTGAGGGAAATAAACATTTTTGTCAATTGATGCTACATAAATGGCATGAAGAGCAGTGACCATTGCTTAATTTTCTCTGCTTGGGTAAGTTCAACTGAAGTTCCCTCAAGGGCAATGCTATTGTGCCTAATTTGGAGGCAATTTGTTGAGGTGCTTAGTGTTACTGCAGTGTAACCCTGAAAATAACATGCCTTAAGCTTGTTTATACCTTAAACAAGACCATATTATAATTATGATATTCAAGCTATGGAGCGAGCACTGCTTGCTGAAAGCTGTGTGTCCTGTTAGCAGGAGACCTTAATAGTCAGAGCTAGAGAAATCCCGTACTCTGGACAACCACTCTCAACCCCTATTCTTGAAAGAAACTATTAGGAAGACAATAACTTTCTCCAAAACTAACCATACAAAGACCTGCTAGACTCTGGTAGAATTTTCAGTTAAAAAGCACATTATGACATTATCCACTCTATTCTTGACATTTGGCCACAGAGCATCTTTGACCACTTGTTCAAGTCACCAGTGCTGGTCACCTTAGTTTGGAATCACAGTCCTTTACAAGCAACTGAAGACTGGATCACCAAGATGGATCTGCTTGAGGAATAACTAACTCACAAACAACAATTTGATGATATTTCCCTCGCTGGTACATCTGTTGCTATGTCTGTCCAAATAGAATGGTGGTAACTAGCTCTCAGGACTTGCCATACAAAAGTTGTATCTTTGATTTGAGGTATAGGCAATTCTATGGTGATTCTATAGTTGATTTGAGAGCTGGAGCGTCCTTTTTGTCTGATGACAGCTTTAGGAGATGCGCTGTTGAACGTACCCACATGGAAGATGACAGAGATGTGTGGTGGGTGATGAGAGAGGATGGTGGGGTACGTCTAAGCGTGATGGGCCCCCACCACTCCTGTTACTTCCTCCTTCTGGGACTCTCGGCGTGCACTGAGCCTGCAGCTGAGCATAGCGCTGGGCAATTGTGTCCCAAAAGTTATGCTCCTGTATCTGAAAACTTTATCTGAATACAGTAAGGATTGAAATAGGAAATAGCTGCCTGTACAAACATGATTATTGCTCAACAGTTGTTCTATAATACTTAATGTGTGGCAGCTTATAGCAAAACTAATTCCTGTTTTGGATCTGAATCTTGAAATGAAACTTTCAGTGCAGGATTGTTTTAAGGGAACAAAAGTTAGTCAAGTGCTTCAAAATCATGACCTCTTTTTTCTCTTTAAAATTATTTCAAGGTCTGGTATTTACGCATAATTTAATTTTTAGCTACAAATGGGCATTGATGGAGTAGTTCTGATACTTAAAATGGGAATCCTGAGTCTGTTCACAAATCTGTGTTAGGAAAACAGTTAGAGCAATGATATTTTGGCAGCCCAGCTTAACAACTGAGAGAAAATGGGAAGATAAACTAATGAAGTTATTCTAACAAGCTAGTGAAATAAGAAGATGAAATTCAAAAACTGTGGAAAGACTTCAGGCAATAACTTGCCTGATTCCTTAGTTCCAGCTTTTTTTCCAGTGCTCTGAAGGAAGTAAACAAATTAATTTTACACCCATCTATTCTTGCCATACCTCTGGCACTATACGTGTACATATATACATATAAATGTTTACTCTGACTAGCAAGTTTTGCAGTTCCTCTTTGTGTGATCCTTCCATACCGTACTCATACTAAATTCTTCTTTCCCATGCTGCTCTTCTCCAGAAAACCCTGAGAGATACTTGAATAGCCTAAGACAAAACCAGCCCAAGATGACCCAGTAAGAAATAATCATCACAAAAGGAAAACAGGTTCCTTTTTGAGTACACAAAAATCTTTCATTGACAGTAGAGGTGTGTAAGTGAATTAATGCTGCTGGCTATAGAGCTGACTGTGTGATCCAGGGTAAATATGTTTACTGATGTTGAAGTGTTGTCTGTTTTGAACAAATCTTAACCCAAGCTGAAAAGAGTCTGGTGGAGGAAAGCATTCTCTGTGCAATTTTAAGCTCTTTTTGCTCAACATGAGTGGAAGAGTTCAGACTTTCCTATCTGGATAAAACCTCCTTCCACATTGCCAAAGAGAAGTACTTGGTTTCTATTATGTTTTGCAATCATTTAGATGAGGAGTTTTCAGTAACTGGTAATATTTGATCATGAGTATAATTTGAAATAGTTTTCTTACATAACACATCCATTTTTATATACAGTTTAAGAGGTAATTCATACAAAGCTGAACCTTGTTATACACAGGAACATTTCTCAGACATCTGGTTTTAATGCTTGTTTATTGAATTGATTCGTTAAATGCAAAGTGCTTTAAAAGTTATCTTTCTCTCTATGATTCATATCTCTTCTCTTGATTATTTTTTTTTTTTTCAGAGTTCCAGGTCCAGACAGGTTTCCCTAAATTTCTCTGTAACAGCTGCACATAGTTACACGTACATCAAGTTAGTGTAGTATGTCTGAGTAGTGTTCTCTGTGTTATAATAACATACGGAAATTACGGTGATTAAAGCTTTTCAGTGCTTGGGACCATAAGTTAAATTGCTTCTCAAAACCTAGGTTTTTTTCCCTTGTTCTTTCAATATATCACTTTAAGATTGAAAAAAGTGTCTCAAGATATTCAGACCTGCATTTTCATTCTTAACTTTTAAAATATTTTTTTAGCAAAACTTTAACCCTGAATTTTCTTGCAATATGCCTACTATAGAGATAATTGCAGCATCCTATCATTTTGTTTTTTTCCTTGACTATGTGCTCCCATTTTTATCAGTATCAGTGAACAGTTTGGGTTGGAAGGGACCTTCAAAGATCATCTAGGTCCAACTCCCCTGCCATGGTCAGGGACACTTTTCACTAGGCCAGGTTGCTCTCAAAGGCCCATCCAACCTGACCTCAAACACTGCCAGACATCCACAGCTTCTCTGGGCAACCTGTCTCAGTGTCTCACCCCCATCATAAGAAGATTCTTCCTTATATGTAATTTAAACCTACCCTCTATCAGTTTAAAACTATTACCCCTTGTTTGGTCACTTCAGGCTCTAGCAAAAAGTCTCTATCTTTTTTTTAAGACTCCTTTGAGTACTGGAAGTCTGCAAAAAATTCTTCCCGGAGCTTTATCAGGCTGAACAACCCCAACTCTCTCATTCTGTCCTGATAGGAGAGGCGCTGCATCCCTCTGATAATCTTTGTGGCCCTCCTCTGGCCCCGCTCCAACAGGTCCATATCTTTCCTGTGCTGAGGACTCCAGAGCTGGACACAATACTCCAGGTGGGGTCTCACCAGAGTGGAGTGTAGGGGCAGAATCACCTCCCTCGACCTGCTGGCCACACTTCTTTTGATGCAGCCCAGGATGCGGTTGGCTTTCTGGGCTGCAAGCGCCCATTGCCAGCTCATGTGCAGCTTTTAATCCACCAATCCCCCAGGTCCTTCTCTTTTCTCCTAGTGTAGTTTTGGTGGGAACTCTCTTAATCATATTTAGTACTTAGAAACCCAAATATCATTTTGGCATATTTCTAATACTTGTAAGGACAGAATGCATTTTCTAATTTTCTCTATTTTTCTTTTAGATTCCCTTGCATGCGTGTGAACATGTTTACAGTTCCCACCACTGTCCTTAACCTGTGCAGCTAAAATGTTACAGATGTGCAATAGCTGGTTCTAAAAAGAAAGGCCTTGTAATGAAAGTCACACGTTATTCTGCTTTAAAACCTGCCGGTCTGTATTACCTTCAGGGAAAATTTGCTTAATTTTCTGAAAAGCAATGCATGGCCTTAATCCTTTAGGAAAGACAAGTACTAAATGAGAACAGTGAAAATGGTCATTTAACTGTGGCAGGTGACGGCCTCAATGGCGTTGACTACATCCTAGTGCTGTAAGAATTGTCAAGGAAAATTTAATTCTATTTATGATTTTCCCCTGTTTAGAATGACGTACCTGCATGTGGAATAGAGTCCCATTTCCAAAAAGAGACATTCCTAGCTAATGCAAGACAAGATGGAGGTTGTGTGAGGCTTAATTAATTTAACGTTTAGCTAGGAAACTTTCAGATCCTTGTGTTGTCATGTAAGCATTTAAGAATTTTGTAATTTTTTGTTAAAAAAAAAATTTGAATCTACATCAGAGTTCTAGAAGCTTTGAATAGGAAAATGTTATCTGTTGAGGTCATTTAGAAGAAAGAAACACTTCAGTGCAGAGTACTCCACCTTTCAAAGGAACTAGGGTTTTTTTATTTATAATCAGAATGTATTTTTGGATTGGTTCTGCGTATTTTTGTATTTCTTATTCTGGTGGTTTTTTTCTTAAGATTCCTGTTTATGCGTAAAGCACAGCTTGACTGCAGAAACACAGGCAGTGACTCCTGAAGTACAACATTCACAGGTTCCCTTTTACAGTTTTGATAAGAAGGTGCTGCTTCAGGGAATGCGCCTCTCCTGTCTTGCAAGAACACCTTTTTTTGTTTGTCAGCCATGGGAAACAAGCGCTTACAGCCCTTTCACGTTTGCTTGGGTAGCATATGTAGATTGGGAACCTGTTTTTCGGTGGTAAAATTATGGAAATTTGTAATTCTGCTGACAAATTATTTGCGTAGCCTAGAATGAAATTCTAACTAACTCAAAATAGCAATTAAAGCACCTCCTTGTGTTAACTACAACAACTGGCACAAGACAGCTGTAAGGAAGTGTACTTTGTCAATATCTATATAATAAGGAAATTTTACAAAGTGTCCTTTGGATAACGTCATTATTTGTTTCAAATGCATTAAGCTTTGCAAACGTTACCTGATGGTAAAGAAGACTAGTTATAGCACATTCCAGGAAGTGCAGCTGTTTGCCCTCTTGCAAAATAATGAACATATTTGTTGTAGAGACTGTGCAAGGAGACGAATCCCCTGGTGACTGATACCACTTTCCTTAGCGGTGAACTTGAAGCCAGGAATCTGAACTGTTAAGAAACTGCTTCAGCCGATGCGTGTTAAAACCAGCATAAGCTTTTCCAGTCATAGACTGAAACCAACTCTCATGCTGCAGTCGTCTGCCACTTTGACTCAGATTCTTCTCTTCCATTGTTTTTCATATAGGAACTGTAAAAAAAGTTACTTCTCAAGCTTCTTTCATGAAAGAAACTAAATTTATAATATTTGAAGCCAGTTAAAATAATTTCTGACATGTCAGAAGTATAAAAGTGTCTATGACTTTACTAAATGTTGATTTATTTTTATTTATTAGGAAGATAAATTTAAAGAAATTTAACTTAAAAGGTGATATTAATAATATCAAGTTAATCAGAATCAAACTAATTATGGGCAACTTTGTTAGTTCCACTGGCTGTGCAATTTTTAAAAAATAATATTATGTCTTTGGAAATAAAAGTCACTACTGTTCTTCAAATAATATTGAATACTATCTACTTCAGTTCATAGAAAATCTGTTCTACCATTTTATCACTAATCATCTTGGGATGCATGCTAAATATTTTTGCTAATGTTTATGGTGTTAGCTTGAAATTGGGTGACACCAGAATTTTTGCCTTTAATAATTAAAACACCCGCTAATTCTTTTTTATAAGTTTTATAAGAAAGAGGGGTTTTGCTTTTGTCCTGGTCCTGTATACGCTCATACCGATTTCATGAGGCTGGTGGTGGCTGTATTGTAGGAAGAGGCAACTGGAGGAAGCCTGTCTTCTCAATCACTGGCTCCAGGTTCCTCTGTAGCCAGCAGTGGTGTCTCGTGGTGCGGCCAAACCTCATTTTAATTCTGCACAGGTGCTAGCCTCCTCTACAGAGGCAGGTGGAGGATTGCTCTAGTACTGGAGGCTTCTGATGTTTAAAGTTTTACTTGTTTTCTGTGACTGGTCCGTTCTCATGTGTTTGCATGCTGGCCTATGAGCTGAAATAATTTTTTCCGTTACCTGCTGTTCAGCCCTTGGATGTTTTTACAGACTGAGGTCTTCTGTAATGAGCTTGCTTGTTGAAAGAGTAATGCCAAACCCTTCTGCCTGCTGCTGCAGGATGGGCACTCCCTCCCTTCCGCTGCCACGCTCCTCCTTTGTGTTTCCTCTGGTTTGAATTCTGCTGTCCTGAACAGCGTAGGTACATACATACTTTTGTTTACATACATACATATACATCTGTCATAAATAGCATCTTCCGACAGAGTTCTGTCTCTGCTGGGATCACTTCTCATGGTTTTTTCTTTTCTCTTCTTACTGGAGAGAGACTGGTTGGGCTCCTCTGCTAAGGGTTTCATGGTGCAACAGGCACAGATACACCTTGGTGTTAACTGTCGTTGTATTGCAGCAGCATTCCTGGTACAGCTTAGGAGGCTAATCATTGACATGCAGGCTTATCTGGCTGCATTACCATCCAATGTTATGGACATTATTAGCAAACATATGGCAAGACATGTTTTTGTTTGTGCTCAGCTGTGAAAGCTGCTCTGAGCAGTGTGTGTGTGGTGGTGTAGCAGATGCATTTGGAACTCAAGGGTGTATGGGGCTGTGAGGTCCTGGGTGGCTTCAGTCCTGCTGTGTGCTCAAAGCTGTGAAGTCCTGACTGAAGCAAAAAGAGATGAGGCACGTTTGGCTTCTTCTCTTTCTGCATGTGAGAAACACTACAGGCCACTTTGTTAGCAAATGTTGGCAAGATTCACCCATTTGAGACAATTGCAAGAATGGTGGAAAATCTATGGGCAGATGAAGTTATCCTTGTTTCAAGCAAAGAAAATTAAACAATGTTTGTTCTGAGCACACGCTGCTGAGGTTGCTGCTCCTCTAGAGTTGGCTTGAGGGTGAAAAAGGCCCAGCTTAGTAAGATAAATACCCAGTCAGAAGGGGAGAAGCTCAGTGACTTTTTTTTATTTTGAAAAATACATTTCAAACATCAATAGGTGTCGGGATTGTGGGTGTGTGAGCCTCAAAGGAAGCCTGTGGGCTGAGCACTACGCTGGCATGATCCTAGGCTGTTGTGGGGAGTGGTTCTGGTGTCATCTTCTTGCCCACCTCCACCAGGAGAACCGGGTGCTCTGCAATGAAAGAAGTGGTTGCTGAAATGAACGGCATCAGTCACCGATGCTGACAAGGCAGGTATGATGCAATGACAGCCAAGCTAGGGACGTTGTTGTGGCAGGCCTAAATTTGGGTCTTCAGATGGTCAGAATGCTGGAAGGTTGGGTGCAGGGTGAGTAGATAAAAAGAAATGTGATGCACCTAGGAAAAGCTGTTGAGGGCTGGTGATGTCCCTTACTTACCAAGCATGCTTAATGCCTGGGTGAATATAATGGAAACTTATGCAGGAGGCCCTCTGTAATCAAGCAGTGAAGGATTAGATATGATAGATGCAGCTAGAGCACTGGACTGGTAGCTGCGGTTAAGGGCTGAATAACTGAAGGAAATACTGTAATATGAGCTAATAAGCCTCAGAACAGAAAAGAGATAACTGGAACCATTTTTTGGCCTGTGTGGTCTCTAATTGGTTAAAGGGATTATGATACTCACCATTGGTTACAGGATAAGAGACAAGGCATCCTTAAGCCCACACAGTTCATGCCTTTTGTGAGTTTCTGTAGAAGAGCTGAAGCTGTGGTTTATTGTTTAATCACATACCAAGTGTCTGTGTCATCCTTTGTATGCAGATAAGAGTCTGTAAATCCCACCATTGTTGTCTTATCTTTTTCAAAGCAGTAACAGATTGTTTGATTTGTCATGATCTTGTGGCACAGGACCTTTCCCTTTTGTTTCCAGTTGATGATATCCTCCCTTTGCTGAAGGATTCAAGCGAGTAAGCACTAATTTCACACACATCTTTGGCTGCCAAAAATGTCACTCACTCCTGCTCCTATGCTTGTATTATTTCCTTCGTTGTGTCAGCAGAAACATTCATGTTCATCAGACTGGGGAACTCGATCACGAGATCAGTTAACCTTTTTTTTTTTTTCCCCCCAGCAATTTTTTTCTGTGAATCAGTTCTTTAATCCGGAGTGCTGTACAGCTAAACAGATGCTTACGCTACCACAGGGAGCTCTCAGGCTGGGGTGGGAGGAGAAGACAGAGTTGGTGTAACATGGCTGAGGGTTGGGAATTGTGCAACCGTTTCATTTGGAGGCAATGCTTAAAAGTTTGTGTCCGTAAAAGTCTCTCAGCCTTACTTCACACTTAGAAATACTGGTCTGTATCCCATTTCACTGAAAAGTAGTCCTGCTTAGATTTGTTCATTTTTTCCTGTGTCTTTTGTCTTTCGGTGTTAAGAATGCCGCTCAGCTTTGTGGGAGGCATCTCACGAGCTCTTGCATTCTTTTGTGCCAAGTTTTATTACTGAAGTTTTGAGTAAACGTGTTGCAAGCTTTAGCTTTACCTTAACTGTAGAAGAAACCTTCTTTAGTCTGATACTTACCCTTCTACTACTCCCTGTTACCATTTTTCCTTTAGCAGGTCCACTGTCCAACTGCACACAAATAGTCATCTATCATTCACTAATAGCTTTCCATTTAGTAAATCTAGATCAGGAAAGATAGTAGGTTATTTTCACATGACCTACTTTTGAGATAACCGTTTCTGAACTATGTTTCAATTCTATTAACCTCTCTTTCTTCAAAAAGCTTTCCATAACCTGGAATGCTGCTGTAAACTAACAGGCTTGTAATTGGTCAGGTCACTTTTTTCCTTTTTCCATTCCCCTTTGTTGTTTGCTGTTTTGCAGTTTTCCTAAATTACAGATGTAATTTATTCAGCCTGAAATCAGTATAATCAACATCTGTGTGTAAGATTTATTTAGGAAATTTTGTAGAGTGTCTGAAATATTTTTAGGTAAGGTGTTTAATTCTCTTTAAGCCAGTTTTTAAAGTATACTTTTTTGTTGGAGCATTGAGTATTTAACTCCAGCTTGGCTTTTTTTCTCAAGTGGTAGACTTGCATACCAGAAAAAGCTGCCTTTGAGTAACTTATGATCCATAATATGCATATTGTGCCACTGTAGTGTTTGACATTTATTAGTGCAACTTGCCACAGTAAAGTGAGAGATTTACCTTGGAATGCTGGGAGAGTTGACCCAGGAGTATCTAAGTTCAAAAAAGAAAAGAAAAGATGCCAGACACTGAGATTTTTTCATTAATCTTAGCCTTTCTTTAGCTATGTCCAGTGATTTTGGAGTTAGCTGTTATGAATATCTGCCTTCTCGGTGTCAGCGGTGGCAGGGTTGCATTCCAGGATGTACATGAGAAGGGTTGATGTAGCATCTGCAATCCACATGTGTATGTGCTGTGTTTTAGATAAACCCTTTGCTGTATAAACATCTCAGTAAGTAAATGTGTAGCTGACATACATATGCATGTCAGACTATTCTTACGTTTTTACTAGTAACCATGCAGACTTTTGAAAATATGCTTCTTTAGCAGTTGTTTAATTGTTTCAGTGTAGCTTTTCAATGCAAATGTCGTCAGTACGTGCGAAGGAAGCCCAGAGATTTTTTAAAACATTTTAAATATTAACGAAAGAAGGAAAACTGGTAGTATTTAATCCCGATCTGCAGTCTCTTTTTCTAAAATATACGAAAAAGTTAAAATTATATTATTTCTTAAACGGGTTAGGCCGAATCTTGAGTTATTTGCTGCAGTTCTCTGCTTCTCTAAAAGCTGTAACACAGAAGATCGCATTAGTTGTGACAGAGACTCTTGAAGAAATCAAGACAGTACACAGAAGCCGAGATGCTGTGACTTGCATTCCTATTTCAGTTCTATTTTATTATCTGCTGAACCAGAGTGGTGAAGGTTTGGTAGACATAGATGACTGATTTTACTGCTTCGGATTTTTTCCAATTTCTTCAAGAGACAACTTGTCTCTTGAAGCTCCATTGTTTAGGGATTTGTAGCATGTCTTTATTGAGCAGGCAAAGGCATTTACTTTAGTTTACAAAGGCATTTATTTCAGTTAAAAAAAAAAAGAAGGGGACTGCATACACAGTGGTAGCTAGCAGTGAATATCTAGATCTTGTAATCTGTAATCAAACTCAAAAATTCATGTTTCCTAACCTGGTATCCTCGGCTAGAAAAGAAAGTAGAAAGTATCCAATGTAGTTGGTGTGATACACAGCAAAAAGTGGGATTAACGCACATAGATTTTCATGGTCCTCCATAGACTCACACTGCTGGTTTCCTTATCTACCACCACTCACGTAAAATGAAAAAATAAATGCCATAACAGGAATTATTTGGGGTGATTAGAAGAGTCTGGGGTTTTTGAGGTGTTTTCCTGTGGATTTTTTTCTTCCTAATTCTTAAGAACAATTATCTAGTAGTACACAGTATTGTGCTGAAGAATTTCTCCCTTTTTTACATAAATTTAGTTTGTCTTAACAACCTTGATATGTCCTGCCCCAAACTTACTTGTCAAAAATATTAAGGAGAACAAATGCCCTAGAAAGAGACCAGGTGCTGGAAAGTGGTCGAGATCTCAGTTGGATGAATTTTGGCTTAGAAAGCAGAGCCCTGCGAAGCTGATCTGTAGCAGCTGAAGTGGATGAAGGTAGTAGTAATAAAGTAAGTTCCTACTAAGGAGCTTTTTAGGTTCTTCTTGGGGTGGAGTGATGATGGCCAGCATGTAAGTCGCCAGCTAGTCACTTGCCCACTCCCCGTAAGCGGTAGGGGAGAGGATCAGAAGGACAAAAGTGAGGAAAAGAAACCTAATGGGTCAAGATAAAGACAGTTTAGTAGGTGAAGGAGGGAGAGAAACTAAGGAATGCAAAAGCAATCATTTACCACCAACAGACCAATGCCCAGCCAGTGCCAGAACAATGGCTACTTTGGAAAAACTCCCCCTGCCCCAGTTGTAATGCTGATCACTGCGTTACATGGTAAGGAAAATACACTTGATCAGCTGGGGTCAGCTGTCTTGGCTGTGTCACCACTGGACCTCTGGCCCACTCCCAAGCTTCACACAGGAAAGGAGGGGCAGAGTGAGAGACTGAGGAGGCCTTGGCCACTCAGCAATAGCCAAAACATCAGTGTTGTGGACACTGTTTTGGTCACAAATCCAAAACACCTTAAGGGGTGCTATGAAGAAAGTTAACTCCATCCCAGCCAGACCCAGTACACTTCTATTGACTCGCCTGTAAGGCAGCATTACACACTAATCTTACAGTAATCTTTACGGTACAGTAAATCTTAATAAGTTTACTAACTTTGCTCTGAAAATCTAAATGTTCTACAAATTCATGGTAAAGGCAGCACTGTCATTTTCTGACAGATAACATTTTAATTTTACTTCCCAAATTAAGGATTAAATTCTAATGGCCAAAGTGGACTTCTCTACAGTTTATTGTCGATTATCAATTAATTCCCCATCAGCTCAAGCCTCCCATCTAAAGTCTCATTAAATTAAAACAATGAAAGCTTCTAAGAATGAAGTATCTAAATCCTCTTTCTAATAATTAGACTTTCTATTTGCTTGCTCTTTAGTTCATGGTTCTTGAGAATAAGTTTTGGAAATGTAAATCAAAGTTAGTTCCTTTTTTTTTTTTCTTTTTTTTTTTATTTTTTTGATTACCAAGAAACTGAATGTCTTTCTCTGGTTAAAATTCTTCTTCAAAATGTTCAGTATATTCCATATCTCTAAATTTACTCATGTTTTCATAGAATTATAGAGTTATCTAGGTTGGAAGGGACCTTTAAGGCATCTAGTCCAACCATCAACATAACTGATAAAAAACCCAAAAAAAACCCCCACATTACTAAACCATGTCTCTAAGCTCTATATCAACCCGTCTTTTGAATACCTCCAGGGATGGTGCCTCAACCACCTCCCTGGGCAGCCCATTCCAATGCTTAATAACCCTTTCAGTGTAAAAATTTTTCCTAATATCCAATCTGAACTTCCCCTGGCACAACTTGAGGCCGTTTCCTCTTGTCCTATCACCTGTGACCTGGGAGAAGAGACCAATCCCCACCTCTCTACACCCTCCTTTCAGGTAGTTGTAGAGAGGGATAAGGTCTTCCCCTCTATTTCATGAGTAAATAACTCAACTTTCCATTATAACATTCTGCTGAGGTCTTGAACTGCTTACCTTCCATTATATAAAACACTGTACTGTTTTGTAAACAGCAGGAACTGAAATTTGTTAAAATCATAAAGAAAAGTAAAAATAATTCTTGGAGTGTAGAACCCTAAATCTTCCCTTAGACTACAAAACCTCTGATTTAGACTGTCTCATAATTCAAAGAAAATGCAGAAATAGAAGCGAAACAATTAACAGATTTGTGAATTGGATCCAAAATCTGGTTATATCCTTGGAAACTCATATCCAATTGACAATATAAAACCTCCAGAAAATAGCTCTTACCCCTGTCTGTTGTTGTGAAGGATTTCCATAGACGGATTCAGTTGTAAGCAAACAAGCACGTGCCATCCTCCCAGCTGACAGGATGTGAGCCTGCTTTTACTCAAAAGCTTGAATTAACAAGCCCCGTGAGATGTGTCCTCCAATAGTACAGGCAGATTGTTTCACAAGCTGTTGGCAGGTTTTTGTGATTAACAGTTGCTCTTTATGAAGAGACTGTATAAACCAGCACAACTGGGTCTAAGGGGACATGGTTTTTGGAGTCCTCAGTCCCTGTCCTCAGAGCTAGCTGAAGCAAAGTCAGTTTCATAAGAAATCTAATGGTTTACTTGCTGTCCACCAAAACACCTAGAAACTCATGGCAAACAGAAGCTTCCAGTTATGCAATGAAAATGTTTTGCTTGTCATTTTTAGCAACTGAAGATGTAGTGGGAGAGTCCGTGGTGCTTCTTCACTGCACTTGCAGGGTAGGGTGGTTGGGCATCTACGTATCTGTTCCAGGGGTTCCAAAAGCCCAGGAGATTTGTCAGTGAATTCGCCCAAAGCCCTTGGGACCCAGCATTATTTTGCAATGCTGTTTGTAAAAGTAGATCCAAGCAGAATAGATTCAGGTTTGTTTGTTACCCATCAAGAGAGGTTGTTGGAGCCTTTCAGAAGCGTGTGCAAGATAAATGTGGTGAGGCTGTGGAGGTTCACAGTACTTAATCAGCACTTAGGAGAGATAGGTAGATATAACAATTGCAGCACAGTCCTCAGACAACCTGAGTTAATATATAACATCATGATAGTGTCTGGACCAGTTTTCTTTTTAAAGCAAAAAGCCAGACAAGACCACAGTAGTTTTGGTAGTTTCCCTTTTTTTTTTTTCCTGACATAAATGAACAAAAGTAGATTGTTTGAATGCTTTACAAATTAATGTAACTGTTGTTCTAATTTCAGGTTCACTTTTACAATATAAACAGATAACTCCTGTTTTTTAGGATCATTAATTAAATTAAAAAAAAAAGTAAATTAAAACAAATTATTAAGTGCTAGTCCTTAAAGACTGAGAATAAATTTGGTCTAGTGCTTTAATAGATAGTTCTACTTAATTCCACAGAGGAGTAATATTTAAGAAACACAGGTTGATACTGGGACTGGATCCAACAAATAACAAAAAAAGCATTTATAACTTTAAAACATGAAAAAGTTATACAGATGTTTCAATATACAAGTCGTTCCCATGTAAATCCTTTAAGTTATTCTTACTGAGCGATATGATGTTGTCCTGAGTTTATTAGCTTTAACCTAATGAGTTATGGGATGTATTTCCTAAGTTACAGATTTATGAACTCTTAAATGTGTTCCTGATCCTTCCTGTTTATATTTTTTTCTATTCTTATTTATTAACTTCAGCGCTTTCTCAAATTCTTCTGTGTTGTATGTGATTATCTGCAAGCCGCCTCTGCCTCTGATGGATCCTGAGCTGCGAATGGTCGGGAGGGTGGCTGGTGGCAGCACCGCTGTAGATGTCTTGTGCTCTTCCTGCAATTGGCCACTGCTGAAGGTAGAGTTCTGAGACAAACAGACCTTTGGTCTCGTCTGGTGCAGCTGCTCTTTATGTTTGCAACTGATTACTTAAAGCAAGGAAAACTTTTAGCTGCTTTTTTTTTTTTTTTTAAAAAGTGTAAATTCACAGTGGCAAAAGCTGTGCATATGCTTCACTGGTAGCCTTAACGTTTCAGTCACCCTGCCAGACCCTCAAGTGTGAAACAGTGCATGAAGTGGAGGTTTCTAGTGCTGTAAGCCATGAAGAACCTAGTGTGTTTTGAGGTTTAAAGGCAGGGTAAGGAAAGTCTGCCTCCTGGTAGGTTTTTCTCCAGTGTCAGATAAATCCTGACTGACGCACACTTCTGTCTCTTTTACTGTCATGGGGAGAAAAACAAAGAAGATTCTCCAGTTCCGTCCAGGGCAGGTAAGATTAACTCAGATATCACAGCACCCTGACTTGTCCCATCTCACAAACTGTATCTTCTTACAAATCCTGGCAGTCCTGTAGATGGAGGTGGTAGAAAAGAACTGAGAAACTGAAAAAGTATGTGCAGTCAAAGGTCCCTGAGATTCTGACTAACCTCAGGCTATTTGACATTCCCCCTTCATGGCCAGGGGCAGCTTTGACTGCATTTACCATAAGATGGTGGAGTCCAGGATCCTAAGAAGACAAAGCAGAGCAAAAGATACAACCATTGCCCTGTGTTTCTGGAGAGCAGACTTCAACGTCTTCAGCAATCTGCTCAGAATAATTCCATGGGATGTGGCCTTGGAGAGAAAGGTCCAGAACTGCTGGCTGATATTCAAGGATCACCTCCTTCAAGCACAGGAAAGACCTATCTCAACAAGCAGAAAATCAGCAAGGAGGCCTACATGGGTAAGCCAGGAGCTCCTGACTAAACTGAAGCGTAAAAAATAAATGTACAAGATATGGAAGCATGGACAGGTGAACCAGGAGGAATACACAGCTGCTGTCTGAGCATGCAGGGATAGTGTTAGCGAGGCCAAGGCTGACCTGGAATTTAATCTGGCAAGAGATGTGAAGGGCAACAAGAAAGGCTCCTACAGGTATATAAGCAAAAGAAAGGCTAGGGAAAATGTGAGCCCACTGCTGAATGGGACAGGGGAACTGCTATCAAAGGAAAGACTGAGGTACTCTGCCTTGCTCCAGACTTAGGGTTAGAGAGCACTTAAACA
This sequence comes from Numenius arquata, assembly GCF_964106895.1. NCBI lineage: Eukaryota > Metazoa > Chordata > Aves > Charadriiformes > Scolopacidae > Numenius > Numenius arquata. The sequence goes on along the minus strand of NC_133616.1, from coordinate 69,082,891 downwards.
CACTGGATGTACAAAAGTCCATGGCAAGTTGCACATGTGTGCTGAGGGAGCTGGCAGATGCCATTGTGAGGCCAATCTCAGCTAGTCCTTTTGTGGCAACTGAAAGAGGTTCCTGAAGGCTGGAAGAAAGCAAGTATCACCGGTGTCTGCAAGAAAGAAGATCTAGGGAAATAGAGACAGGTCAGCATCACCTCAGTTCCTGGGAAGATGATGGAGAAAATCCTCCTGGAAAACATTTCCAAACTCATGAAGGACAAGAAGGGAATTGGGAGCAGTCAGCATGAATTTACAGAGGGGAAGTCATGCTTGCCAAACCTGATGGCCTTCTACAGTGAGGTGACTTGGTAGATGAGGGGAAAGCAGTGAATAATGTTTACTTCAACTTTGGTATGGTGTTTGATGCTGTCTCAGTCTCCCATAACATCCTCCTAGAGAAACTGACAAAGTACTTCTTAGATGAGTGCATAGTGAGGAGGTATGAAAACTGTCTGAACAGACAGGGCCAGAGGGTTGTGGTCAGTGGGACAAAGTCCAGTTGGAGACAAGTCACTTGTGGTGTACCATAGGGGTTGATACCAAGGCCAATACTGTTTAACCTCTTCATTAAAGACCTGGATGCTAGGACAGAGTGCACCCTCAGCAAGGTCACAGATGATACAAAACTGGGAGGTTGTGCTGCCATTCACAGGGACTTGGACAGGCTGAAGGATTAGTCTGAGAGAAGTCTCATAAAGTTTAACAAGGGGAAATGCCAAGTCCTGTATCTAGGGAGGAATAATCATGTGCAAGTACATGCTGATGCCTGATGGGCTGGAAGACAGCTCTGTAGAGAAGGACGTGTGTGTCCCAGTGTGCACACTAAGCTGACTGTGAGCTAGCAATGTGCCCCTTGTGGCAAAGGGTAGCAGTCTTTTGGGCTGCATTAGGAAGAGACTTGCTAGCAAATCAAAGGAGTTCATAATTTTTCCTCGTCTCAGCAGTGGAGAGACCACATCTGGAGCGTTGTGTCCACTTCTGGGCTCCCCAGTACAAGAACGATATGGACTTGCTGGAACAAGCCCAACAAAGAACCACAAAAATGATTAAGGGAGCTTTCATGTCAGGACAGGCTGAGAGAGCTGTTAAGCTTGAAGAGAAGCCTTAGGGGAATGTTACCAATGAAGAAGAGAGACCCAGATTCTTCTCAGTAGTGCCAGTGACAGGGCAATAGGCCTTGGGCACAAATTGAAATTTATGAGAGGAACACACTTTTTTACTGTGAGGTGGTCAAATAGTGGAATGGATTGCGCAGGGAGGTTGCAAAGACACTCAAAATCCAACTGGATGAGGTCTTGGACAACCTGCTTTAGCAGTGAGTTTGGACTTGGTGATCTCAGCAGATCACTTCCAGCCTTAACAAATCTCTGATTCTGTGATTTGGTGGCTACTGCAGTAACAGTGGAACCAACCCTGATAAAATATTTTACTACAATTCAGCTTCAAATTTCATCAGACCTTTATCTTTCTCCTCCTCCATCAAAGAGGATTGCTCTCATAAGTGGAGACTTTGGCCATTTGAGCATCAGCACAAAATAAACTGTAAGCTCAGGAAACACTCTGGTCTTCCTGGTGACATTGTTACGCAGTGAACACTGCATTCAGAGTCATCCTTTCTGGATGATCCTTGTTGACGTATGTCAGCCTCACTCTGTTTAGAAATAGTTTAAAAAATAATTTTTTTTTTTAGTTTATTTGTACTCATACAACCTCAAGATGCTTCCTCTTATACAGGGACAAGAAAGGATGTAAACATGCTTCATTTTATAGTGTCCTCCCTGCTGCCTCAGTCAAGGTGATATACTCTTCCAGCGTCTTTGGCTACCATGAAAGATCTTAGGGCCTTTCCCAAAGTTGCTGAAATACATGGTGACAAGTCTGAGGAATCTGACAAAGGCTCTAAGGTTTTCTCCTGGTATCTGATTGCTACTGAGATTGGAGTAGGCTGCTGTCAGATGTCAGAAGCAATGAATATCCCTGTATTGTACCTATAAGAAATTCTTGGAAAAGACACATTTCACAGGCTTTTACTGCTTATTTCCGTGGCTGCTTCTTATCAATCTTGAACTGATTTCCCTTGTAGCTGTTGACTATGAAAAATAACTGACAGCTTTATTCTGGGATTTTTATGGTAAAAATCTGTTTATGTCCTGGTGCTTGTGGTAAAACTTGTATTTCCAAGCTACTCTACAGATTAGCACAATAAATTGAAACTGTTTCTGTCAGCATTAACAGTTTATATTCACTAGATTCAATTTCTTAAAATAATTTCCTTTTCTCGAAGAAGTAAGCTGACTGATTTACTCTTCCAGAAGATCATCTTGCTTTGAATTTTCCCTACAAGAGGTGCTGGAGTCACAACAGCAAGAATTGAGAGCTCTTATGTTGAGGGGTTCATCTTCATTTTCTTCACTGTCTCTGAAAGAAGCTAAAACAGAATTAAACCTTCTCTAGAACTGCAAACTCTTCCTCTGTTATTTAACATTATGACCACTCATCCATATATTCAGAAAATGAAGCAGTCCTGTTGCTGATAGAGACTGCCTTCCTGTGTTTGCCTCCAGCTGTATCTCACCACCATATCTTTGAAGGCCTGCCAGAAGTGATGTGTTTTTCTTTTTCTTCTTCCTCTCTTCTGCATTTGAACACAGACTGAACATTTTCCATTTCACTTACAGCGGTATCATCTTTAACATCACTTCTAATGTTTATGACATCCTACCCATATTCCACTATAGTGGAATGTGTGATGACATCAACTGACACAGTATGTCATACCTTATTGCACATAAATTGGTGGCAAGGCATCAGTGATCCCTGAAGATAGCTGTGATCATCGTTCTGAGAATTTTTAATTCTTTCTGAATGATCAAGGCTAGGCAAGTTTTTTGGGGAGCTGTCCATCCAGATTCAGGTGGCATGGAAGTTGCTCTCCTAAGCATGGAGAGCATGACACTTGGATGGTCAAGGCACAGCATTTCTGTATACCTCTGCACAGCAGCTCCATGCGGTACAGAGGGATATCTAGAATTTTCCCACTGAATCAACAGCTGTCATGCTTTAGTGTTGACAGTTAACAACCATAATGTGTCACATAAACAGAAGTATGAGGTCTTTCTCCTGTGTAAGAAAATCATTGACTTTTGGGAGGTTATCTTACAAGATACCTCAGTTTGGTTAAACATCTGGGATGATAGTGAGAGGCCCGGAAAAAGGTTCAAGATAACACATGTTGAATTAAGAATTCCTAAGGCTTACCTTTTGTTTTACTTTTAAGAAGCAATGGCTTTTCTGTTTCTGAACCTATTGATTCTCAGCATCACAACTGATTTCTGCCTCTTCTTCAAGAAAGCTCAGGAGTCCCTGGAGTGCTGGAACAGCTTCCCCTCCCAAATCCTTCCCCTTTTGTCATCTGAACTGTTTCAGCCACATAAATGTATGGGTTTCTCAGCCCTGTGAGGTACACTTGTCAATTTTGAACACAGCTCTAGTCTGTGCAAATGATGTCCCGTGTCTTCCTCTCAGGCCTCAGTTGTGTTCCTTAGTATTTTCCTTTGATCATGGATAGTGTTTCACAGGGCATGTTAATCAGGCATCCGATGTCTTTTTTTTTTTTTTTTTTTTTGCAAAGGAGCTTTTCAAGGCTGCAACCATGAGTGGTCTGCTGTTTCTTCTGGAGGAAAAGGAGGGTGAACATGAATGAGCACTCGCCTGAAGGAGATGTGAAGGCCGTTTATTAATCACTAGAGGTTATTCCAGATATATTCCCTATTCACATCCATAGTCCTCTGCCTTTCTGCCTCAAGTGCTGTCAACTGATTTTGAGATTCAAAGATTGTAAAGAAACTGAGGACACAGCAGCATGTTGCAGCTCTTTGTGTCCACCTGGAGAGGAGATGTGAGCACGTCTCCTGTCTCAGCAACTCCAGTCATGCTTAGTCATGATGTGAATGGACGGTATCTCTTAAGGGCATTGGTTACTGGTAGCATACATGTTTAGGAATATAACAGAGTTGGATTTGGAAAGCACTATGGTTTGTGGGTGAAGTGTGCATGCCTTAGGAATATTTCTGAACTGTATACCAGATAGGCAGTTGTTTAATATTGCTGTCTCATTTTATAATAAATCAAGGTTTATACAGACCAGAATGATAGCACAGGCTTGGGGTAGGATGCTGAATATATTCACTGGTTGTTAACATTCAAAACAAGTATTTGGCCTAAAAATAAATTCCTTAATTTTTGTAATGAAACTGCTTCCCAAAAGTTTATAGTCACTAAAATGAGTGTAAAAGTAGAAATATGTATTTCATTTTGAGGGAATATCAGGCATCACAAATAGAGTTAAACAAGAGCCTTGCAAGTGCTTTCACAGATACTAATTGTTGATATTTTTGTCGCTACCTGGACTTTATTTTTCATAATGTTGCTAACCTTGTTCTTGATGGAGGCATATCAGACACTGATCAATAGCTAGTCTCCAGTTCAGTGCAGAAAAAGATACTATTTATTTGTTGGGGGTTGGCAGTTCTGCTCAGATACAGAAGATACGGTTTCATTTGTCTTATTTAGTCAAAATAACATTTATGTCTAGTTTGAGTTTTCATGTAAAACACCTGTGAATAATTAACTTCTCTGTATAGCCAATTGTAGTGTAGGTATTTGTAGTTGGTGGTTTTACCCTAAGAAACCAGTACTATGTGAAATCAGAAATCTGTTTCTTTATACCTGAGGGTTTTGCCATAAGAGATTTGGGGAGGAGAAAGCTGCTGTCTTATTCACTGAGAGGTTTCAGCACACAGCTGTTGGTCAGACGGCAGTAACCCTGAAGAGATCTGGCCAACTTAAGTGGGATTCAGAAGCACCAGTAGGTTAGGTAAGGGCTTGCCTGGGCATCAGTAGGAGAAGTTGACATGCATGAGGTCCTTGTTCCCTGAAACAAGTCCTTTTGATGCATGAAGGTTTCTCATACATGAATTTAGACTAAATATCAGTTGTGAGGTGTGTTTTTCTTTATATATCGAGGTTAGTAACAGCTTCAAGATGATAAGAAATTCTTATTTCAAGTCTCAGTCAAGGTTGAACATCTCAAACCCAGTTCAGTTCTGATTTCATTTAGAAACCATTTGTTGAAAAGCCGTAAGTAGCTCCAACTTGGAGATCAGATAAGATGAGCATAAATCTCTGTGGTCATCAAATACATTACTTTCTTTCAGATCTTTGTTACACAAACATTTTTAACTGTGGGTGGTTTCTGGTTTTTGTTGTGCACATTGGCCTGTGTACATGTATAGTTCTGCAAAGAATTTTCAAGCTGCATCTAAAAGAAGGAGATGGCATTGACGTGTAATGCTTTTTGAAAGGTAAAAATTCATAGATACCGTATTTCAAAGGATCTGGGCAAATAGATAGACAATAGGTACCTAACAGGTGCTCTTTGTGCGTGTATGCATCATCAATGAAGGCTTCACAGAAACCTGTGTCACCCAGAGCCATGCAGGGGATACTGACATTTGCTATACCTTATCACTTAAAAACGCAACATTTCATGCTGAGTGTACTCGCATTCTTCTTTAAAAGTATAGAAATAAAAAAATGCATCCAGTTCACAACTCTAAGCCAAAGCAGCAGTGTTTATGAGGAATCAATCAGCACAAAATACTAGTTTTTATTAGCAATTCTTTTAAACTTTTTGACAATGTTTTTCTCCAAATATTATATTAAGACAGATTTTTTTATAGTATTAGATACTTCATATTTTAGTGCAGTAGGTTCTTTTTTTTTTTTTTTCATTATTTCCCTATGTATCCATTATTAGGCGTTTGTATTTCATCTATTTCTGATTAGTATTGAAATAAATGCCAGAAACCCACTATGACAAATAGAAATTTCCATTTCTTCCCTGCAGTCAGTAGGGTCAAAACCCTGTAACTACTGAAGAGATGTCTATCCTTGTGTTTTCTGTCATGCCTGTGATTTTTGCAATGAATTTTTCTCTTCTTCACCCCTGATTCACTTTGTTTTATAAGCTGATGTACTTACCAGGTATCTACATGTGGAGTCTGCTGTGTTTAAATTCCAAATTATTTTTGAAAAGAAATTAGATTATTTGTGCAGTGACTGTTGAAGAGCTATCTTGAATTGGTCACAAGCTTGGAGGTCAGTCTGCGTTTACAGTATAAACTGTGGAGTAAAACCACAGAGGATTGTGAAACCAAACTCTCAGGAAATGGAGAAACATGATGGCTTTAGTATTATGTTGCCCAAACATGTGCACTGTTTACTGTCAGGTAAGCTTCTGCTGGCTTTTTCCTGATACCAAAAATAAGTTGTGTTATGCAGGTGTTGGACTGATCTGTTTTGGGAAGGCATTGCGTTAGCTTTGAGTCAAATATATTTATAGTCTGGCCTCATAATGCTACATTTCACCTCTGCTTCTCCGTTCACTGACTAGACTTGCTGCTGTTTTCTACTCACAGTCAACTGCGCTGAGAGCAAGTAAGGCTGTTTGGATATAAAAATCCAATTTGAATGGTACAGGTGTATAGCCAAGTTCAATGTATGAGCTTTCTGCTGAATAGATGATGTTTTACTGCTTCCAGTTAATGTGTTCTTTAGTACCATTCTTTTAGTTTCACAGTTAAGAGAAGCAGGTCATGTCTGGTATTTGATAAAGAACAGAGATTTATTTTTTCAATTTTACTTACAGAGATGAAAAATGTGATGACTCTACATTGGCTTAAAACATGGATCAAGATGTTGGGGAAAATCTTACCTGCTTAGATAGTATTGTTTAGAGTAATGAGAAAGTTTTAAGTGCTAGCAATTCCTGCTTTGTCTTTTTTTGGGGGGGAACATCAATGCATTTGTACATACATTTAGGATGAAATGCTTTAAGGTGGCCAGGAAGTAGAAAACATAGATTTAGTGTTTGTTTTATTTTCTTAGACTTGCAAAAACGTGATAGGAAGGTGTCTCTGCCTGACAGTGATTAAACTAGAATATCCGGATTTGTCTTATTGCATCTCTGTTACTACAAATTAACTGTATTTTTTTAAAATGTCTTCTAAAGTTTTAATTGACATGCAGAAAAATGAAAGTGACTAATACTTGGGGAAAAAAAAGGACAATGGAGGGGTGTTCCCCAGATAATCGCAGTTTTACAGTGTACACAGAAATGACTACTATTATCTTATTTTAGGTAAATGATCCTTCCTCCACCATTTGAATTGCCCTTACTTTTCAAAAGAAAAACTTCCTTTGAATTTTTGAATTCTCACAGAATTACTGAGAATTTGTCTTTTCCTGGAAGTGACACAAAGGAAAACATAACACTTGGGGATGTTTTGCAGGCTTAGTGAAGGTTGTACGTGCAGTCTTTATCCATTGCGTTACTTAGTTATGATGGTCATTTTAATTCTGCATAGTAGTGATATTTGCAATTTCTTGGCATCAGACCTCATATCCCTGCTCCACATCGGGTGAGACGCCGTCAGGATTCCTGATCATTAGATGAGGTCTGGGGCTCATCTCTCCCTTCCCACATCGACCTTCCCCACTCTTCTTTCACCCTGTCTGTACCTTGCTGGGGACCTAGAACCTGTTTTGGCATGACCTCTTCTTCACAGAGGCGACTACAGCATGAAGAGTCCCCTTCTATTTGAATTCCTGAAATAGGGGAGACCTAGTCCAGTACAGACCCCTCTTTCATCCACTGTCCCCCTGAATTATCCACTGTCCCCCTGATTTATCTTCTGTCTCTGCACCTGAAACAATCCTGTACGTCTAGTGAGAGGAAAGGCTGCCATTGACTTTGGAGCTGGGAAGGTGAGTTACAGGTATCTCAAAACCTCCCATGAAGCTGTGGGGGGAAGGTTGCATTATCCCAGTTCTGGAATAGCCATGGCAGTATAGGGAAGGGAAAAACATAGAGGCAGAGCAGGGCTGAAATGGGTAGTTCCAGGCAGATATTGGGGATGAGGGGTGAGCACCATGAGTAACACAGTTGCATCCATACCTTGAAGCGATACCTGAAATTTTAGTATAGTTTTAAATTCACAATGCCAAGTTGTTACCACTGTATTATCCATTATATTGCTTTCTTATTATAAGCTTCCTTTAGATAGATTTAAGTCTTTTTTCAAACATATCTGGGATTTGGGTTGGGAAAAATGATATACGTTTACTGCTATTGCCTGGTGTGTTGACGACTGATTTCAGGTGACAGCCACTGAGTCAGAAGCATTTAGTTCTCCAGGTTTTCCATTCCAGCATGCACAGACAAAACATAATTTCAACCTTTTTGTGTGAGTTAAAATATGAAATGTTAACGTGGGGCTGTATATGAAGCTGCTTGACTTTTTTACCTGCCGTTTGCTGCTGGTCCTGCTGTGTTCCCTAGGCTGGAGCAAAACAATCTGAAGACCTTTTTGTGGTTTTGTTTTTTTTTTTTTTTTTTCTCAGAGTGCTGTTGCCACCTCGTGGCATTGGCCAAAACCAGCAACAAATGCTCTGTGACCCACATGAGTCGCTGACAGATGTCACAAGTGAGATGGATGTGGGATGCGCAGGGCGGGGAGTGTGTGGGTGGATGTGGGGGTGTGGGTGTCTCTTCTGAGGCCTTTACCTCTGTGCAACACTCAAAAGTTAGTTACGTGGGATTTCTGATTAAGGTGCCCCGTCCCTTGTGCGCCAACAGTGGCAGAGTTGATGGTGGTCTTTTTTCTTTTTCATGCTTTTTTTTATTTTCTAAAGTGGGCAAAGATACTAACTGCTGCCCACACTGCCCCTCACATTTTGGGAACACACTGTAGAGTCCTCAGCCTTTAGGAAGAATTGCAGTGGTACAGCTCCGACAGACCTGTGGCCTGAACAGTAAATCATTTTAAGCATGTGCCATAATTCTGCTTTCAACAAACAAGATGTTGAGCAAAAAGACTAGGAAGCCTTGTTCAGATCTTGTTATCCACATCTCTTTTTTTTTTTTTTTTTTGAAACTGAATACTTGAAATAGTTCATGAAAGTCTTGCAATAACCCTGTGAAGTGGTATTCTGCTTGGCCTAGCCTGAGTGCAAACTCTGTTATTATTGTTGCATTCTGAGAGCTGAAGTATGAATTTCCTGTAAAGCAGATAAAATACTTGAAAGGTTAGACAGGCGTCTACTAAACAAACTCATTTGGGCTCCAGCTAAAATTCCTGAGGTTTTTTGGTTTTGTTTTTAATTGGAACTCACAGTCATCAATAAAAATCTGACATCGAGTTTTTGGAAATCATCCAAGCCCTTATTTTATGATAGAAATACTTACTTTTAGCTGCAATTCATTCATTATATATTTATTTTAAAAGAAAAAAAAATATAAGAGAGCTATTTTAGGTTAAAATTCTCCAAGTCAAAAAATAAATATTAATGGTTAGCTATAACTGGGATCTTTCTTATGTGGACACCACATGCCTATGCTGGCATGGTAGATGGAAAAGAAGAGGACCATGGTGCTGCTCTGTTAGGTAGCCACTCTCACTTGGACCAGCCTGAAGTGCTGATCTCCAAAGTGTGCTTTAGTTATGAAAATGTCACCATAGCCCAGGAGGAGGAAGTGCTGAAAATCTTCCTTCTAAGGCTGCCATAAATGATGAGTTCTTAAATTTGTTTGGGTATTGAAGTGACTTTTCAGCACTTGTTCAGCATAGTCCTAGTTAATATTTTCCCGAAAGAAATCCAGTTCTTGCAAGTACTTTTCCACACTCTTAATGTGCCTTCAGTCTAAGCTTTAGGCAAATAATAAACTGATTTAAAACCGATTTGGAACAGGCAGAAATCAATATGGTTCTTTGAATGAACACCACATAATTAGGTACATCTGGCTTGTGAACGTAATCTCTAGCTAAACTGAGTTTTTAAAGAGCAAACTCTGCTTAGGTTTAATATCTATTTAAATCCCTCTTTTAATCTCTTTTAATTAAATTTGAACTAAAAGGAGATTATTCTCATAGCTTGGTGTTTTTTAGTTTTGTTTGATATGAAGTTTTATCTAGATAAGATTGCATTTGATATGCCAGTGGTGTTTTGACTGTTTGCATGATTAATGGCTTTGGCGTCTAAAAGAAAAAGGGCATAGTTTGATTGTTACGCATTAGCAAAACACTTGGATCGTTCGCTTGGGACTGGAACACAGCCCTCGGAAACCGAGACACATGTGTTTTCCCATATGTACACTGCTTTTATACGAACAAAACCCTTCCTTTTTTAAGGTAATATTCAATTTTTTCTTCTGTAAGCATCACTGCAATACCTTTTAAGAAAAAAAAAAAGAAAAATGTGTTTTATTAGCCATACACTCTAGTAGCACTGTTTAAAAACATACTGATTTAACTCTAGTTCAGGCACTTTGTTTTCAAGCTCTTTTTGACTTTTGGCTGTGTGATATTAGATTTTCTGTTTTTAATTAAAATATGCCTTTTCAATTAAAAAAGTGTTCCAGCACTGTGTTTTGATGCATAAGTATCTGGCAATACCTCTTTTCTTACATCTTGCTGAGAGTGGATCTGGTGTAAGTATCTCTTCTCGTGGTCTGTGGTGATGCTGTCAGTCTCTGTGTAGCACATTGACTCCCCACTCATCTGGGGAATCTGCGACGCTTTTGTGTGATTTCTGTTTCTGATGCAGGGTTTTTTCATGGTTATGTTTTTGGCATTTTGCCCCTCAGATTTCTTCTTAGACCTTTCCTTCATGTTTACAAAGGCTGCAATGTCATAACACAACTGTTTCATAAGAATTTTATCATAAACTACCACTGGGAAGCTTATTTCGCTGTGTGACAAAACTAGCTCAGGTCTGCTGTACTCTTTACCAAACTGGAATATTGCATCTTCCTACCACTGTTTTGCAGGTCTCTTTGTCACTGTCTCATTCTCTTCAACGCTGCCTTTCACTTGGCAGGGCTGTGTTGGCAGTAGCAATGTGTGTATGCTCCTTTCAAAGGAAAAAATTAAAATCATGAGTGAAATTTCTGGTATCTGAAGAAACAGTGCTGTAAGCCTGTATCAGTACTTCTAGCAGTCCTTGGTGCAAGGCCCTCAAAAGACAGCTAACCTTGACTATCTGTCTTTACCTTCTGTCACATTCTCTTATGAACTCCTCAACATTCAGCAGCCGTCATTGATAATCACCTGTTTGTGGACAGCAACCAAGTCATTGAATGTTATTTGCATGTTTGCTCTTGAGAAATTTTTTATGCTTGCTCATGTACTGAAACCTTGTCTTTAGTAACTGGTAACTGCTGGGTAAATAAGAGCCTCTCAGTGCATGGTATCTACATGACTACAATAAAACCATATTTATTTTTAGTGGTTTTGTACAACATGATTCTTACAGTCAAGGCACCAGAATTACATCAGAGTTCTCGGCAGTCATGGCATTGCTCTGTGTGTGAATCGGCAGAGTTGTTTTGAAAGAAAAAAGGTAAGCTTATCTCGAGGCTGAAAGTTGGGGATCGGTGTAAGGCAGGGTCCCAGTCCTGTGCTGTGGCTGAAACGTCCAACAATTAGTGGCTGATGGAGATAAAGCTTACAAAAGCTTTTTTGAGGCTAAGTGAAGGTATTTTCTCCCCTCTTAACCACAGAGCTTTCGAGTAGAGGCAATGGCAGCTTAAAAACTGGCTGTTGCTATTTGAAAACCAACAATTTCAGCATGTTTGTAACAGGGGCATGAGTTTGGAAGCTGCACACTGCACAGTTGTCTTGACAGTTTGTAAGGTGGTTACTGTTATGTTGTCTTCTCAGGCTGTCAGCTCTGAAAATGCACAGGTGTGATTGTGGGTATTGCACCGATGGACATTGTAAACCATACAGATGAGACTAATGGGAGTTTCAAATTTCATTGCAAAGTTATGTGCAGTGTTAAGCCGGTTCAACTTTATGAAGCCTTTTGTGCATGTATCTTCCTACCCTCTCTTTGTCCTGGGGGAGAAGAGCTGAGGGGGGCAGGCTCTGTAAGGCAAGTTTTACTTCATGCATATGGAAACCAGGTCTCCTACATGCTGCTGCTTCCTATCCCTAACTTGGTGGGCTTATTTGTGAATCCATTTGTCACCCGTACTGCTGCTTATTATAGTTTATTATCAGAAAGGAAGTCTTTAGACATACTTTTGTACAGCTCACTCTGTGGTTTTGCTTGCTTTAACTGAAGGCTGCACCAGCAGCGTTTGTACAAAACTAGATTTGCCATATATTGCTCTTGCCATTTGGAAATGAAAGAATGGATGGGCCTCAATAAACCACTTGCAGGGCGGAAAGTGGGTGCTGAACAGGAGGGTATAGAAATAGGTGAGGAGGACAGCACCGGGGAGAGGGAAGAATAGGATGAAATGCTGGATGCCAAGCATGGTGCAGAAGCTGTTGAGGGATCACCTGATCCCTTAAGGCTGCACTTCTTGTAATTCGTTAATCACATGGTAGAAACATACACCAGAGTATCATTCATGGGTCTGCCCGATAGGTGGAAGTATTGTGAGGGCTTCAAAAAGTGCCACAAGCATTATCATCTGAATTGGTTTGAAGTCTGGTGTGCAAAGGGGAAAAAATAAGTTAACAATAAGGAATAGCAAGCAATGACGAACGGGCCAAACCCAGGAGTACCCATACTTTTCAGATCGGGCTTATAGATCAACCTGCTAATGTTTTGGTTTATTTTGTCTCTCTAGCTTTCAGTGAACTGAATTTTCCAAAGATGAAAACAGTACCTGGAACATGGTTGGGTATGCATGTGAAGACAAATGGCTTAAAAATTCTGCACCGTAGATAAGTGAGATGTTAGAGTTGTGCTGTTATATGAAAACACTGAATGCTTTATGATGAAAATAGTATTTCTGATAACAATCGAAAGCTAAGCACTATCTAGATTATCTGGATATATCTGTGTTTTATGGTAGAAGATAAAAAAAATAGAAATCAGGAGTAAAGTTTGGCTACAGCAAAAAAAGATAGGCTATTGTACCCAGTACTTTTAGTTACAAAACTGTATAAACAGTGCTATTAAAATCACACAGCTAATCAAAATTCCTCTTTTTACTGTCAAATAATATTAAACCCCAAATTAACAAAATTGCATAAGAGTTGGAATTTGTTTTTGCCGCACCCACACTACACAGACAGTGCATATTGCACTCTCTTTTGCAATAATAGAACTAACACAACTACAGATGGTATTGCTCTACCTCTGGGTTAGGAAATAACTTTAAAATAGCTTCTTGGTTTGCTAATTTGAATGTCTGTGTGTAACTGTTTAAGCGCATAACTGAAAGCAGAACAACTTAGACACAGTGCAAGAAAACTGAAATTTGACTTTTTTCCCGTGACACTCTGCCCCTCCCTCCACACCTTTCCTCTCCCTGTGCACCATCATGTACACATTATGCCTTTGTGCACCTTCATGGGCACCTGATGTCTGTGGGTGGCAGCAGCAGAAGGCACAGCCAGCAGGCCAGGGCTGCACTGCTTGGCACCCAGGCGGATGCCTGGCTGGTGGATTTCTCAATCCTAGGAGATGGGCAGTGCCAGAGGAGGCTCTGTCCTGGAAGATCTCAGTACTCTGTAGGGATGCCAAAGAGCTCATCTACCAGTCTAAAGCGGCAGGGCTAGAAAACAAAAATGTCTTCTGTTTTATAAACCTCTGCATCATGAAACTAAATGCAGTTATGATCTGCGTGCCTGAAAAAAGGTTGTAGGGGTACTGGAAGAGGTGCATTAAATGGAGCAAGTCGAGGGTACATGTCTGTGTGGTCTTTGACTGCTTACTCAATCAGTAACTTCTATAAAAAGATCTTTCTTTTTATAAAACCTACAAGTTAACAAGGCACCACTTGGAGAAGAGGTAGCTACAGCTCATTTCCTAATGATATCTCAACATGGCTTCCAGGCTTTTGAATTTAACAACTTGTCTAACAACAACTATTATCTTGTACTTTTTTTTTGACATACTGTATAAATATCTCGTTGCCCTTCTGATAGAGCAGCATGTCTGGAGATTCCATAAATGTGTACAGACCAGACAGGCTGCATTTACTTGTGCTTGGGAGATCTTGGACTGAAAGACTCCTATCTTACATCTTGTTTCCTTTCAGAACATTAGTTTGAGAAAAACTCAAATCTTTAAGAATTGGTGAAATAGTGAAATGCATTTACGGTGATTGGTGCACATTACGTTTTAAAAATTATATATATAAAGAAATAATGCATGTGGGTCCTTCAGGACAGTATCCAACATTCTCTTTGTCCTGTGTGAAAGTATGCATTATGTGCCTGTAATCCACACCCACTGAAGAGTGTCAGAAGTTGAAAACTTGTCAAGCCAAACCCCCTTGTATCAGAAATAGGTACAACTTGTTGGGGCTACAGAAGAGAAATGGCGTAAGTTTTCCTTGTATTACTGCATGATTGCTAAATGGCAAAGTTTACATAATCTCTAGGTTATACATTTAAGTATGGTATCTTTGAGTTTACTCCATGAAGACAGCTGGTAGAAAAGCTTTGGTTGTAGTAGTAGTGTGAATGCTGGTACTTTGTTTAACTATACAATCTTATGTGGAACAGTGTAGTGCAACACTTTTACTTTCTCATCATCGACCCACACAATGGTCTCCATCCTTGCTAATTCATGGCAAAGACAATCTCTTCAGCATGGCTGTTGGCACAGCATGAAGAAACCATACCTGCAGTTATGTGCATTACGGTCTTCCAGGGTACTTGTACACCGGTTTCCTTTGTGTCACAGTTGTCACAGTTGTCATGTGTTAGGATGGGAAACCCAGATTTCTTCAGCTGCCATCAGAGTTCTGTCATGTGGCTTCAAATAATTCAGTGCAGTTATAGGTTGGCTTAGTTGTCTTAGAAATGGTTGGTGGCTATCGTCTGTAGCAAGGAGTTGGGCATGGACCGTATTTTTATTGTTTAAAGGTTTGCAATCCATTGACTGTGACATTCTGGAAGAGCAGAAATTATCACCAGACAACCTTAATTACGTTAACCAAGCATGGGGAGATTTTTTTTTAAAAAAAACCATGAATATGTAATGTCTGAAGTGTTACATTACCACTTCCTTCTCTAGAACTGCTCTAGGGCTGTGCAGTAGGAGATTTAGTCTTGCTTCCATGGCAGCTGCCTCCTCTTGAAAACTTCTTTGTGATACTTTTCATGCAGTAGTGCTGCTTCCGCTTTTTTTGTGAACCAAAACATTACAGTCTTTTTTGACATTTCAGCATCGAGCTTCAGAATCTTCTTGGCAGTAATTTTAGCACCGCTTTTGGGCTACAATGTTTTTTATTATTTATTTTAAATATTTATAAAAGACGTAATAGGATTTGCCACCTGTGTATCTAATAAGAAGATGCTTCTGTAAACAGAGCTGTCTCCGTGTGCATTGAGACACAAAACATAAGCAAAGTTTTGAGCTAGGCTGGGGATGTGCAGACGCAGCTACCCATCCTTTCACAGTGCCCCACATATTGCTGTAGTTAGCCACGGCCTGGCTACAGACTGTTCTTTCTGTAGTAACCCTGCCTTAGTCTTAGCAGAAATGAGGACAATTTACAAATGAGCTAAAAAACAAAACAAAACAAAACCAACTAAGTTTTTTGTAAAGTAAAACCAGAAGCTTTCTGTTGTGGCAGAGCAGGGTGTAAAGGACCACATTTCATTGTACCTCTTTGTCTTACCCAGCTTCATGGCTTTTAGACTTTTAGCTACTGAAACTTAGTATGTAAGCCCATTTTCTGGTGTGTGCTACATAAAAGATTTCATTTCCTTCTGGGAATTCTGGCCTTCCCTCTGAGACTGCATCTGCCCAAATGTGTAGTGGGTTTTAAGCACTTCATTTTAGGTTACTTTTCCCTAAGAGAATCTGCCATATAAAATTTAGCTGTACCTACTGATTGTATTCTTAGAGGTTTTGTCATTCGTTTTGTCCTTTCTACTCTTTATCACATGCACAGTTTACGATTAAAGAGGGGTTTTTTTAAGCTTCCAGGCTGTTTAATCATCAAGAGATACAAAAATCTGTATGGATGCTTTGATAACTGGCTCTTCCCTGCAGGTGAGGTAGTGTCATCCTTCACCTGGGCTCTGGTGCTGTCCACAGACTCTGCTTAATTTTTACCTGCCTTATTCTGTAACTTTTACTGGCTTTCTAAGTAAAATTATTTGAGTTCATTGGGTGCAGACTGTGAAGAATAATGTGATAATGACCTCATGATCAAATGCCATTACAAGTCCCTACTTAAGATCAGAAAATTGCCTACCTAAACACTCTTTCGTCTGGTTGGGGGTCTTTTCAGCATATGCATATGTTTTTAAGAAGCATGACAACCAAAATGAAACATTAAAAAAAAACCCACCAAAAACCATTTCTGGAGTCTGAATTGAGAACTTGCACGCAGGAGGAACAGGGCTGAGTGACGAGATGCGACCTTGACTCCGTAGGGAAGAAACAAAACAAAATCATTGGGTTTTTATTATCAGTCCAGAGAGGTCTGAAGTTTCTGAGAGATTTGAGAAATCTTAATTTGCAAAACTTGCTGACATTTAACCACAAGGCTCATTATCTCCCTGTATCTGTCTGTCATCTAAAATAACATCTCTCTACCAATGCTCCCTTTGATTAAAGGACCCCAAAGGCTATTGCAGTTCATTTTCACTAACAGTGTGTTTCTTCCTGTTCCTCCTCTATTCTGTGTGTGGGTTTTTGAGTGTTTTCAATCTACTAAACAGTAATTACCCCAAAACAGTAATTTTTTTTTTATTATTTTTTTTTTTAACTTGTAACATGTGGCTAGTCCAGTGTTGTAATCACTTTTTCTTCTGTGATACTGTTTAGGGTAATATTCACTTTTATTCTCTGTGCTTTGAAGGATGCAGCTGATGTGCTTTGCCACACTGCAGGGGACAATGAGGCCTGTAGAAGATGGCTAGCTTCTCAAGGAATGTCCTTAAGGGACCCATGGAGTTGTGTGTCGTGCAAAATTAAAATTGGCAGTGTCACCAAGAGCCTTTAACTAAAATGAGATCTTTCTTGGGCATGGGAGAAGTACATGGAAAAGGATAGTCCTTATCATGAACAAAATCACTCAAAATAGGACAAAGATTGCTGACATTCTGAAGTTACTATTTACCCCCATCTCCAAACTTTGGCATAGCTGAAGAATTCATACTGCCCTTCCTGACTCTGTACCTTTTACTTACAGAGCATCCTACCTACTGACTTTCTTCCCATAAGCTTTAATGAACACAGTTGAATGTTACAGTCTGAAATGCTTAATGTTTTTTTTCCTATGTGCCTCAGTTGTGTGCAGCTGACAGCTCTGGCTCTTTCTGACTTCATCTTGAAAAGCGCTAATTTCTTCTTGACTCTAGTAACACGCTTGCTAGCTGTTTAACAGTGTTACTTCCATGAAGACCCTGACAGCCCTTCAGGCACACGCGTTTAGGCCTGTGAGGGGAGGGTAGGTGGGAATTTGGTTGCATGTCGGAGCTGCCAGAGCCATCAGGACTTCTCCTGAGAGCCCATGCCTCTCTTTTTTTGTCCGAGCAGTCACGTTTCCACTGAGGTTTTGTCCTGTTCGCTGTGCTAAAAATACATTACATGAGTAAGTAGGAAAAGATGGTTCCTTTTGACTGTGATTTTACTGGAGGCTGTGCCAATTGGAAAATAGGTTTCCAAGTAATTCCCCCTGATTTTGATCCAAAGGCACGTATGATGCATGGCGAGTTGGGCGGTGGCTGCATAAGACCCCTGTTCTTTTGCTGTGCTCTCAAACAATTTCATGTAACAGTTAATTGGCTTTTCTAGGATGCAGGGGGTCTGTAGCACAAAGAAATCACAGTTTTTCCAAGAAGGAAAGGTGAATTGCTCCTTTCAGGGTAGACAGCACCATGCACTGAGCATGAGTGAAAGAAAAAATAATTATTTCGTTTAAACTACCTGAAAGAAAGCTGCTGCTTGTAATCTTTTAAGCATGTATTAAGTCATCCTGTATTAGTCAGTGTAATTATGGAGGCTACAGAACTAATTCCAGATAGTAACCAGTGTTGAAATGCACAATTTAGGCTTAAAAAAATAATTGATTTAAATTAGATTTTCTTGCAAGTTAAGAGAGCCCCAGTCTGATTGTCAGTTACCACAATCAGACACTGCTCTGTGCTCAGGGCTTTTTCTGGTCTCCCCTCCTTGCTTTCCCATACCACGTTGGCAAGCTGCAACAAGTGAAACTCCACCCTTCCTACAGACTGGGGAGAGAATAAAATGCATAAACAGCGACTGCTGGCGAGTAAAATGAGGGTTTCTCTGAAGGTGCTGGTTTTCCAGACAGTCGCTGGTGTGCAGTGGAGAAAGGGGCGGGATCATTTTCAAGTAGCTTAGCTGCGATTTGCTGAATTCATAGACTTTTCCCCTTAAATTCCCAACCCTCTCTCTGTTTTTTTTTTTTTTCTTTTTTTTTTTTTTTTTTTTTTGAGAAGTTGACTTGCGGCTGCTTCTCAGTGTGCACGTCAGCTGTAATCTGGTCACCAGTGCCTTGCGCTGAAATCATGAGTTCAGAGGCTGATGAACCCAAGGAAGGTACGTTTTTTAACTATTTTCACAGGAGAGGAAACGTGCACGGTGCACGCTTGCTTCGCCGGTGCTGCTTTTGTGAGCATGGAGGAGAGTTTCTGCCTGCTTTAGCTTACGGGTATTCAAAGGGGAGGGAAATATGCCTGGGCAAAATCATCCAAAGCTCTGCCAATTTCACTGGATATGAATTGACTGAGGTGTTGGCAGCCAGGGATATCTCTCTGTCTCAGCAATGGTAATTTACCTGTACATGAAATACTCGTAAGTGGAAGAAATGGTGTTTCGAAACACTGGTAGTAGAATATCGAAAGAGGAAGATTTTTTTTTAATTTGGAAGAACTGTATTTTTCAGCAAAAGAGGAAGTTGCATGGGGGAGAAGTGAAAGGATTATTTGGGGAATAAGCTTGAATGCCGCTTACTTCCCTGTCTGAATGAGCGTGCGTGCATGCATGTGTGTGCACGCGTGTGCCTGTGTTTAAGGTGCAGAGGAGTGTGCCAAAGCTACAGGGTTTCATTTACTGCTTCTGGAGTGGAACGTGTGGAGGAGCTGGAAGTGCTCCAACAAAAATACAATTATTCACTAGTGTTGATTGGGAGGGGGTGCGAGCCAGGGTAGGACAGTAGGGAGCAAGCGGGGGAGGAGGGCAATTTCCTGAAAGTGCCTATATACAAAAGAGCATTTATACAGAAGAGGGAACAGGGCAGGAGTGGGGTTATACACTGGATTTCTTAGAACAGAATTGATGTTTCATGGTTATGACTAGTCCTTAGGGAGACTCAAACTTACAGAGATCCAGTATGGCTCAGAAAAATAATTAAAAAACCCCCAACAGATAAGGAAGCAGTAAGGCAACCTAAGCATTTTGGTTTTGGTGAAAACAAGACATTTTCAGAATAATTCAGATGGTTTTCCCCTCACGCTTGATACGACTTCCTCACTTCAAGAGTAACATTATCAGAGACCTCTACGTGCTTACTCATGTAAAAGAGTATTTTGTTTATTTGCAGAAAAGTCAGCTTGGGCTGTATCAAACTTAATGCTAATAATGCTGATAGAACCTAGTTAGTAATAAAGCACAATAGCCTGCATTTTGATGAGAATTACATCGATGCTGTTTTCTTTTTCTTATTTCTTCTGGTCGAATGAACAGAAGAACTAAAAGGCAGCTTTAATCTTTTTTCCCAAGAAGATTCTGTAGCACAGATTTATCAAAAAGCAGAACTGAGAAAAATATTACTGTATAGAAACTGTTTGAAAAAGACAATATGTGAATAAGAACGTGGCAATTCTCCCTCAGTTTTACAGCAGGAGAGATCAGCATGCATGCCATAGCATGAATGATCCTCTGGTTTCATACAGGAAGCTCCAGACAATTTTACCAAGTTGGCTATATTTGAAATGTAAATTTTCTTGTTTAAAGAAACCTCTTACCTTCTTAGATAACTGAGATTCTTAAAATAATCTGAAAATATTTTTGCCTTTCTCTGCATTTCTTTTGAAACAATTTGAGATGCCAGGATCTTCATGCCGAAAAAAGCATTTGGAGCAGGTGGCTGAGATAGGAAAGAAAGGGTAGCTTTTTGGTTAGTTATTTTTAGCTGGGAAAATATTTGGGTTTTGCTGTCCTGTGATTTTAATAGGTTAGAATGGAAAATAAAAACACTGGCCATTGTGGGAAGATGAGGTACAGATGACACTGAGGATGTTTTTCAGTCGATCTGTAAATACAAATTCCTTAGTAATCTCCTTTGGATTAAAAAATGCTATTTACAGTATTCCTGGTAATATACTCCCACCTGTAAAGGAGTAATTTAGAAGATTCATGAGAAAAGGGGGTTTAGTGTGTATGTGAATAAAGACTGAAATTAACAGGTGAATATGTAGAACTGCAGCTTTTACACTATTTTGCCTAGTCTGATTGAACATGGCATGAAAGATCACCGATCAAAATATTGAAAAATACAGTCAAATACCTGTGCATTTATAGTGGTCCCGTGTATGTGGCATAAAATAAGCATTCAGAGTCTTTCAACTAACTAGCTCCTTTTAATCAAGAAACTGCTTTTTGCATAAAGAAAATCAATGCTTCACAAATTCAGACTGAATTTGAGGCTCAAGCTTTTGACACTGAGAATATATAATCTTTTAAGTGGTTTACCAAAGGGTGTGTGTGGTTGATTTCTCCTTTAGGTGCATGACTGAATTCACTCTAAAAGAGAAATTCTGATTTACCCACAAATTATGAGGTCCAGCTGGGTAATTCGTATGTAACAGTCTGTGACTGTTTATGGAAGGGGTAGAGGGTACACTTGGACAATTATAAAATAGTTATTTTACCAGATTCTGTAGATTTTAAGGCCAAAGCTAGCAATGAAAGCATAGTGGTTAATATGCTACATGCTAAAAAGTGAAAGGAGAAGAAAACTACAGGAAAAATGTTACTTTAATATTGTAAGCAAAGGCAGAATTTTTCTATTTTCCTTAAAGCAGCTCAGGTGGCCAGGGAAGCATCACTGGCCAGAAGATAGTCAAGAGATACATAAGGAGCTCTGAAATTCAGTTGCAGCTTCCAGGTGTGATGCTCGGACCATGTGTTGTAATGTCAGCTTGAATGGCAAGAACTGGGGGCACAGTAATAGCGGTGAACATCATGTATGTTCTGACAATGATCTGATGCTGAAGTGAGCAATACTTCACTTCCAGCTACTTTATGTAAGTGAATTGCAGTACGGGGAGAACACTGAGATGTCTGTAAGAGTAGATTTAATGGGTTAATATGGATTATTTTTTAAAATCTGCACAACAAGATCAAAGACCATAGGTTTTTACTACTGTAAAAATGAACTATACCCATTGTTACAGTGAAACCCAAAATCAACATAAATTTAGAATGGCAAACTCCTGAAGATTTTCTTTTTTATAATTAATTGAAAAAAGGTAGAGTCTTTGACCTCAAGTTAAATCTTTACTTTTTAGCAGGGACTTGGAGTAAAAAGACAATGCTAGAAGACAATAATTACTTCAGTGTATTTTGTACTAATTTCTGGATAGTGGGTATGCAGCAGTGTATCTGGGCTTTTCAGCTTCTGTCTTTGATCTCTGCATGGTCCATATTAGGATGGTAACATGAAACAGGTTTGTTTGGGTTTTTTTTCTCCCATTGTGCTGCTTACAATCTTTGTATTCATCTATATATCACAATGCTGTGGTAAGTATGTGTGTATGGCATCAATCTGTATTGCCTTTACAGATTCCAACAACTGTCATGATATAAATAACCCTGGCACGTTTTCTTGTAGTTACTTTTGCCCTGGATGAAACAAAGAGCATGGTAACATCAAGAAGAAGAGTATAGCATTTAACTGCATGGCATAATTTCAATCTAGTGTTGCATGATGGCATGTCATGTACCAAATGGTTTCAGGCTGTTATTTGACTTAATTCCTTTCTGAGATCTGAAGGAAATATTCTTAATGCTGGCATTATTTTGAAAATATATATCATTAATATACCTTTTTTAATACATGCCAATTCCAGTTAAAATTACTGCGGAATTAATGGATTCCTTACATAGTATTTCTTCAATAGAAGGAAACAGTAATTTATGTAAAGCTTCAGAAAATTTCAGCTTCATTCTGCAGGTTTTATGTTATAGGCTTTATGTTATATATTGAGAAAACAACAGGAGATAAATCTAATGTCTAAAAGGAAAAATAAAATAATAACAGAGTGAATGTAATACATTAGCCTATCAAATGATGGATATTGTACTACAAACTCAGAAGCAGTGACAGGCTGCGCTGCACCTTTATCATACTTAGGTTTAAGTACCACATTTCATGGGGGAGAGAGATCTCTGCATTCCTACAAGCACCTAGAGCTTTTTTAGACACAATTAGCATTTTTTAATCCAATTGAGATTACTGAGGAATGAGCTCACCTGTTTTGTTCCTTTTAGAGCTCAAAACAGAGGCACGGGTTATAAAATCACACAGCACTCACTGTTTTGAGAAGTCAGTACTCCCTCCTGTAAGTAGTCATGTATTTGCTTTGACATTTTTCAGTCACCTCTTATCGTGTGAAAGTTTTTCAGGGTAGAATTGTGTTCATTTAGATAAAAAAGATTGTCTGCTCTTGTGCTCCTTACTCCATCCAAAACATTGATAGGAATCTGTAACATATGATTCTCCACTATCTCCAAAACTAGCATTTGCTAGAACCTTTTATACTTTTGTGATAGTGAACGGGAAGATCCAAACTACGCAAGTAGAGTGTTATCCATACATAAATGCAACAGGTGATGACAGTCCAGTTTCATGTTAACTTTTGAAGTCACAGACTGTTTTCAGGCAAAATTGGAATAAACAGCATGAAAACCATAAGATTAAACAGGAATGGGATGTCTCAGTGTCCTCTTTTGGACCCAAATCTGAATGGTTTTGTGTGAATTGTTATAGCTTTGACAGCTGCCAAAGTTAAAGATTGTCCCCTTCTCTTTCGTGGAGCTCATTTTTCCGTATGAAGCTGCGGGGAACCAGCACAGGCAATTAGTGCTTACCCCACATACTAGACCCACCTTATGCTCTCCCTCTGAAGACTACGAAACATGGGCTTCATTTGTTTCACTTGCTCTTTGCCTACCCTCCCTTGTCAAAACAATAGTCTCCGTAAAACATTAAGGCCAGTGAAACAGGGGCCTTTTGTTGAGAGTAGTCTGAAAAGTTCAGGAGCAGGAAGAATCATCCGGTCCCAGTGGACGTGTCAGAGATCTAGATTAGTCAATTTGAGGATTTTTTTATTCCACAAATAACTTGCCTACTGCTGATGAAGAGAATTAAAAGATTACTGGAGTCATACATATCACATAAGCAGCTCTATAAATCAGAGCGGTGCTTAACAATTTGGCATTTTGTGTAATCCCTTCTATAGACTTTTAGAATTCAAGATTAGCAGGACAAGCTATAGGCAAAATACATCATTTTACTACAGGAAAGAAGGAAGGAAGGAAGTAAGCTTATGACAAATTGGAAAGAAAGCATTATTACTAACTGGACACTGTAATACTATATCACATAAGCACGGGGAAAGTGTTGCCAGAGGTGCAAAGAGTGGAGGTGTGGGTAGAAGGAAAAGCAAGAAGCTAACCTCTTGAATGAAGGAGGAGCAATGGGAAATTTGGAGGAAATAAGACCATGGTGCACAGGCCAGTCAGAACTGCTAAATATTCTTAATGTAGTTTGGAGGATTGTACATTTAATAAAGCAAGATACAGGAAATGTATAAATGGCTTTGAGGACAGAAATATAAGGCCATGGTTTGTAGTACAGCTCCTGCAGCTCCATCAAGATGAGGGCATTTGAATATCTTGGTAAGAGCACTGACTTAAGGCTGTTAAACTGTAAGACTCTGGAAGCAGCTCTACATCTCTCCCCTTAAAAATTGAAAAAATGGTTTTATTTTCCTGGCAAATCAGGGTAACCTTTAAGATAACCTATTTTGTGAATGGATTAGGTCGCTGCTCTCACTGCTGCTTCTGCAGGCTCAGAATTGAATGGGTTGAACTGGCGGGTTTTGTTGTATACCACATTTGGAAGTCCATATGGAGTAGCTGTCTTCTGCAGAACACTTCATTCCCCACATACTTAGCAATCACTTCCTTGTGCTGTTGGAGCAGAAGAGGAAGCTAGGTGGTAATGTGAGCAGGGGCCGCTGGATAAGCAGTAGCTGTAGCTGGTAGGTTACTTCAGAGAATCACTGAAAGTCTTAACAGGTTAATCATTTAGCTGCAATTGTCGGGTTGAATGCTAGATTGCTTTGAGAAAATTCCATTAATATAATTATACTTAATGCGATCAAATCTTTTAATCCATAGCAAACTGTAAGACTCAGGTGTTTAATTTCAAGTAAGATACAGTCCCTTGAGCTATTTGGTCAACAGAGAGACTCATAGATTAACTGAGGCTGCCGAGAACTTCTGGAGGTCATTGGGCACAACCTTCCACTTAAGGCAGAACCAGCTTTGAAGCTGGATCCAAATTCAGTGTTAAATGAGGTTGCTTAGGCTTTTTCCAGTCAAGTTGATAGTGTCTTCAAGAGTGGTGGTCCCACAACTTCTCTAGCAACATATTCCAATATTTGACCACCTTTGCTATGAAGGTGGTCATTCCCAATGAGAGTTCCCCTTGATGCTTGTGTCTGTTGCCTCTTGCTATTTTGCTGTGTATCCTTCAGAAAGCCCCTTGCTCTAGTCTTCTCGTAACTACTCAGTAACAAGTTAGATGTATTGGTTAGGTTCACTGTTAGTCCTTAGGTTGAGCAAACCTGCTGCCCTCAGCCTGTCCAGCTTTGTAACCATCTTGGTGGCTGTCTGCTGCACTTGCTTCAGTTTGTCAGCTCCTGTTTTGGGGAAATTGGGGAGCCCAAAACTGGACACAGTATTCTGCATATGGGAAGGTAGTACTTTGTTTTAAAATTCTACCAGTCTCTTCCATCTTACAAAATTAATTGTTGTACTGGAGACTTAGTTTCCCCATCTTCCTTTCATTTATCTGTTGATGACAAGATTTGCTATATTATGGTACTTTTTAGACCCTTGGGTTATTTTCCTTGGGGAATTTGCAAGCTATGTGCTGTCATAAATGAGACTGGAGGTTAAGAGATCAGTGAGCAAAAGTCAGTGAATCTCTGGAGAATCAAAAGAAGTGTCAGTGGAAGGGAAGAGCCTTGCACCTACATTTGGAAAGGCTGTTTTCTTGATCAGCATTATTTCCAAGTATAGCAACAGGCTGAATGAATGGCTTCTAAGAATAATGAGTATTTTGTAATACATGTGCCAGGGATACATAAGGAAAATGTAATACTTAGATATTAATTATAATTTCTAATTTTTATTCAAGAGCACAGATCATTCCTTTAATCAGTAATGATTTATCATTTCGTCAAGTATTCTGTTAAATGTTACTGTTTCATAAGGGTGATTAAATACTGCTTTTTGAGAAGCAAATTGCTTCCCTTCCCCCCCCTCTCTCCTCAGGCATTTAGACTCTCTATAAACACATTTAGGTAATAAATAAAGCAAATGAAAACTATATTGCAGGTGTTATTTCAACCTTCTGGACTGATTTTTTTGTTACAATTAGATTACAAAATATGGTAAGAGGAGAGCATTTCATAGAGGTGTGAAAGACCTACTGATTTTTATGCTACTTTATGAAACAACTGTTTTTCTTTTTTCATACATCACACTCCATAGAAGAAGTAGTAGGCTAAAAATAGTTTAATGCATTGCATAATGGCTTTAAAGCCAGAATGACTTTTTTAATGTTTAGGGATTAATTTTTCATGTTTGCTCATAGATACTTCACAGATTCGGTAGTATCCAGTGGTAGTACTGTTAGTAGTAACAGTTGCTGTGTATGACTTTGTAAGGAATTTGAGTGCTTAAGCCGACTGTTTCTGCATTAATAAATAGCACCAATCTGAACATTAGTCTATTGACTTTAACATTTTTTTGTACTGTGTGAAATCTGGAAGCTACGGATTTTTATGTTTTCTGTCTGCCTCAGTAGATCTGCTGAGTTCCTTATGTTTTTTAGTGGTAGGTGTACACTTTTGTGGATGCATCTCCATCATGACTACTGAACAGGATGCACTGTGGGATTAGTGGTGCAAAGGCAGCTGACAGCATCTTGGTTCTTTTAACCATAACATCAGCAAAAGCACAAGCCTTAAATCTGCTGTCCATTGGGCACAGTCTTGTTTTGAGCGAGAAGGAGAGAAACTGAGAAGCCTGTCCTTTGAGAGTTTCATTCTACATTCAGTATTTCAGGATGTTTTCTTATAAATTTTGGGTTTCTTCGTAAGATTCTCTGCCTGAGTTGGGGTGTGGTTTTATTCAGTTTCATCAGTTGTTTCCCTGTCAAAATTCAGTTTTGTGGTTCATTTCTAGTGCTTGACTGGTTAGCAAGTAGAGAGCCTGCACCTCTGCATAGCATGGCGGATTCAGTCTGAGGAACCTGGGATCCAAAACCTTCATCACAGCTCTGTTGCAGCAGAAGGAGTGTAGAGGATTGAATACGCACTGTATAAATTAATTTATTTTTCACTACCTTTTGCTGAGTTCAGTACTGATATTTGTAACTACACAGATTAGTAATGAAAGATCAAAGTTCTGTTTTGCATAGCAGTAGGGGAAACCTGCATTTCAGTCTGATATACAATATACAAATGTTGGAGTGTCTACAGCGAGTCCTGTTCCTGATGGCAGTTTACAGTAATGAGAATGAATTGCAGTAAAGTGGGAGTTAGCATTTAATTTATTTGAGAGTGTTCATCCTTGCAAGGTTTGTAATTTGAAATCCACAGACATATTCAGAGATGTGTTTTACTTATCTATGAAGGTCAGTAGTTGCAGGTTTCTCTAAGGCATTG
Organism: Numenius arquata; assembly: GCF_964106895.1. Taxonomy (NCBI): domain Eukaryota; kingdom Metazoa; phylum Chordata; class Aves; order Charadriiformes; family Scolopacidae; genus Numenius; species Numenius arquata. The sequence continues at coordinate 69,055,823 of NC_133616.1, read as the reverse complement.
GTAGCAGACATGTTATTTCAGTGGACCCCTAAGAATGAGATACCCTCAAGTCTTGATCACTTCATACAGGAATTAATAAAGCACTGAATCAGTGCATGCACCGGCAAGCTTCTACTTAATTAACTTCATTAGGTATGTAGGAAACTTTCACTGTGAAAAATGCAGAAATGCCCTTGTTTTAAAATGCAAGGCTTTCATGAGATCTGTTTTTGCATTTACGATGTCCACTTTACCAAACTATTCTACAAGACCAGTTTTATTTCTAGAAAGAAGAAAATTCTGGTTTAATATTAGCAAAAGCAAGTAAATGACACTGGTGATTCTAAGGGCTATTTTTTCCTACTTGGAAAAGAGAAAATGAATGAATGTTTCTATTCACTTAAAAAAAAAAAAACTTATATTAAAAATATTCGCTGAGAAATAGTGACTTAGACTTCAGAAACTAACAAAGAACTCAAAACAATGAGAATTTGAGCAGCTGTGAACAGAAATAGTGGATACTTCAAGAAGGGGTAAGAATAAAGTTTGGCTCTGGTGCCTACATCTATGATAAGATGTTTTCATCAAGCTCATAGCCTTGTCCTCAATGCTGGAGATGAGGGATTTAGAAGTCTGTGATGCAAGACGTCACTGTCCTGGATGTTTGTTTACACTAAACTTTCTTTGCAACAAACAGTTGGCATTAGAATCATATGAAAGAGATGTAAATTATGGTGGATTTAGATGTTGATCAGTAGGTAACAAGCCACAACAAAATGCCATGCATCTTGGGAGGGGAGGATAGTAGTACCATGGTTAGATGAAGAGAAACTGTTGACATTTTTATTTCAGTGCAAAAATGTAATGTAACTAGTTTGAAATTTAGATTTATGGTTTTTATTTTCACTACTTGAGGTCTTTCCTTCTCCAGGTTCAAATTTGCATTCTTTCCTTCTTACTTTTTGGATAATAATCCTGAAAATCTCAAGCTACAACATTTCCTGGTGGTGGACATTCCTCCATAGCTGATCAGTGCTGTTCATCGCCTACTTAAAAATACCATTTGTTGACAGTGCAAAGTAAAGAAGCTGGACATTTAAATTCTACAGTAGTCAACAGCTGTGAAAAACAGTGCACTCAAACTCCTACACCTTGCCCTGAGGAGTGAATTACAGAATAGATGCAGGTTTCACAGAATCACAGAACTGTTGAGGCTGGAAGGGACCTCTGGAGACTGTCTAGTTTTAGTCAATAAATATATTTGCAACATTTAAAAATGAATAGGATGGCTAATGCTTTCCTAGGTATCAAAGTTCTGTAACCAAATAATGCTGCTTCCTGACATAAAAGAAAATGATAGTCACACACGTTTAACCAGAAGATTTAATTTTACAGAAGAACAAGTTGCTAACAGTACTAAAGACCTAATTTTTCTCTTACGCTTTATATTCTACTAGGATTTAATGACATTAATGAAAGCAAAACCAAACTCTAAAGATACATGGGGAGGTGGACCTGGGTTTTGGCAGTCTCAGTTTAGGTGTTATTAAGTCAAAGATTTTAAAGGTTTGGTTTATTTTTTTCCCAGTAAGTGTTATGTATAGAAATACTTTGCATAATTTTTCAGCTGTTTTGAGCGCTGGTTTTGAATTGGAGATGCCAGGAATAAAGCAAACCAAGTGGAAACAAACTGGAGTCAAAGCAAAGGCTCCAAAAGATAGACTGTGCATTTGAGTCTTGGGGAGCCTGTTCTGAACTGACAGCAAGGGTGTAAGGGAATGAAGGAGAGAAAATACTCTCAACCATTGATTTAATGGCTGAGAGTTCGGATGAAAGTCCTGGTAGCTGTAGTATGGATACAGGGGGAACAGGCTGTGCCTACTAAATATTGGGAGAAAAAATTAAAATGGAGCGGTTCATTTATTTTGCTCCTTATGGAAGAGGAGAGTAAGGAAAATGTTGCAGTGGCAATGGAGGAGACCACTACAGCCACCAAATGTAGTCCTCCATAATCACAGGTACTGTGAATGATTGGTGCGGAAGAGTAGACAAAGCATGTATTCTGTGTTCAGCCATGCATGTAATGCCAGAAAACTTATCCTTCATCCTAGAAAACAGGTAGTGAAAAATTAAAAACTGCGAAAGAGGTGAAGGGTGTCACTAGTGTCCCAGGCCTAAAGAACAGCCAGTATCTGATAAGTAAAATTCTTACATGGCATATTTCCTTGTGTTTTATAATTTGCATTTCAGTGTTGGTACTGAAAAAAGTATATACAAACCAGACACCTGAGAATTGAGTGCCTTGGGAATCACTACTGGTCTTGTCCTGTATCTGGCCTGTAGCTGTGGCAATCTTGAGTGTCTCAGAAGTTTCTTTTGACAGGAGAAGACAGAAATCAAATTATGTATGTGTGAGGCAGGTGTCATTTAGTTTCTCAGGACAACTAGTAGAAGATACAAGAGTAACACATATAAACAAAGTGCGAGCTAGCAATCCAGCCTCCTTTCAACATTACACTGAAAGAGAGATACTGAGGGACTCCCATCCTGTCTGCAAGAAACAGACAGGGTGGCGTACAGATCGACACTGAGAAGAACAGAGAACCAGAAATACAGGAAAAGCATTATTAACTAATTTCAAAGCCATTGTAAGATCACTCACAAACCTTTCTGTCATTTGAACTCTCTGAAGCCTCTTCACATGCTATTCAAAATATATGCCCTTTGCAGTTTGACAGCCAGGTTGCTACCTTGTCCTTGTAACTGAGTTCCCAGTTCCTCTTATGCCATCTTGCCTCGACCTTCCGGTTCATTGTATTTTTGCCACATGTGTCTTAAACTTCCTCTTAACTCCCCCTTCCCCCACCCCCATGTCAAATTTAAGTCTCACCAATGGATTCAAAGTTCCCCAGGGCTGCTGGTTGCAGTGCTTTTCCTTCTGCATTCAAGCCAGAAGCTCTCCTCTCCTGTTAAACTCCAGGTCCTGTGCCTACAGCTAAGGGTTTTTTTGTGAGAAGACATTCCGTTTGCCGGGATGATTGTAAGAGCAATTAGATACCTCTTTTTAAACTTTAGCTTTTTGTGAAACATTCAGTTGCAATGGCCAGATTACCTTATTGGAAGTACCTCTTCGGTTAGGGAGCTTGGCACTGTTGCCTTGCTGCAGTTTGGTACATATTTCTAAGGCTGGACGAAAAACTACAGTACCTCTGTTGCATTTGCGTGATTGGAAGGAATGACCTAAGATACTTTTTGTTTCCTATGAAAAGATTTGTGCGGTATTACTGCTGATTGTGCATGGGTACCTGGTAGATTCAGAGCAACTTGGTGTAGCCCTGAAATGGCCAACAGCTGAAATATACAGGCTGCATATTTAATACCACACCACCTGTTGTTACATTCCAGCACGGATAACAAATGGTGGCAAAGGAGTAAAATACCAAATTAAGTTCATGACCCTACTCACTGTGACTGTCATTTTCTCTGTTTAATATCCAACGTATTTTAAAATATGCTTCTCCAAGAGTAGTCATCAGAAATTAATCTGATTTTTTTTTTCCTCATTAAAGCTACACTGTTAATTAAAATCCATGCAGAGGCTCTAGGAAAAAGGGCTTTTAAGAAGGCTTTTTAAATTTCTAAATCAGCTACAGTATATGTATCATGTGACGCACAGGGTGGCTGTGGGAAGCACAGGCATGTAAAACCAGAATAACTTGTTGGCACAGACTGCCCTCATGGGACTGCAAAACTCTGCACACACATTCTTGTTGGAAATAGCATCTTTCCTTGCCACACTACCCAGCCTTAACCTTCAGGTACTTTTTTGGCAAGTCTTCTCACCTCTTTATCAAAAAAGTATTTTGTTTTCTGTTTTTTCATGGTTTGTTCTGCTTGTGCAGCTAGAAAGTGGGTCATCTTTTGCTGTTGGTCAAATTTTGGACATTTTAATACACTAAGGCTAAGATTAAATAGCAAAATCAGGAAGCATATAACAATATCATATGTGTTTTGCAAACCTATGGACAATGACTTCTTCAGCACTTTATTGAGTAAAAAAAGGTGTTCCCAATGGTTGTTCGCTAGCTTTTCTTTTATCTTTCCCTTGTTCCTGCTGCTATGGACTGTATGCTCACTTTCAGTATGAGTATGCAGATTAGACGTACTGTACATTTTAAAAAATGCTTGGTTAGCCAGATTTTTTTCCAAAATCGCTTGATTAACTGTTGCTTTAGAGTGACTCGCAGCCTCAGAGCTGACTTCCAAATCCAGTAAGCCAGCTCATGCAGTATTTGCCATGCATTAGGCTTGGCTTCAGATTGGGTGTTTTTTCTTTTGAAGGTCTTCCAGTGTGAATGTTAAAATTAGTATACATTGCTCGACTAATTAACATTCTCATAGTATGCTCAGTTGGTAAAGATTATGGTGAGTGAGAATTTAGTACAATTTACTGTACCTATTAAGAGAACTGTAAGCAAAGGTTACTTACCTTTATGAATGAATGCTTTGTATGCATTGAAAAAATTTTATTTAAACTGTTTTCTAGTTAAAATTGATATTCATATATAAATCTCCCTTTTTATAAACAAGGTGCCAAATAAATTATTTGCTCTTCAAATAAAGACCTTGTGTACCAGAGTCATAAAAGTCAAGATGTATGTGGAAGAAGTAAGTACTGTATAGGGCCCTCGGTTTTTTTGTGGGTTTTTTTTTTTTTTTTTTTTTTCTCCTTTTGCATTTAGCTGTTTGCCCTCTGCATTTTCCACTGCCTGATGGTGCTTGCCCAAGCTATCTGCCCTGTTGTACTCCTTTTCTCCATAAACTCTGTGACTGCCCTGGTTTCTTCTCACCCCTGCCATCAGCCGGCTTAGAAGTTGCAGTCCCAGTGTCTGAAGTTGAAGAGCAAAAGCTGTCAGAACGCTGCCTGCTCTTGCATGTCTGGTACAAGCTTCAGTTTTCATCGGCTTTGGAAAAGCCAACAAGTGAACAAACGCTTGCGAATGCGGAGACCGGCCAATATGCTGAAGTGGCCGGCTGGGGACTGCTGCGTTTTTGGAATGATTTCAACATTGCAAGGACTTTATCTGTGCTTTTTAAAAGTTTAAATTTAACACACCTTTCACCCAGGAAGCTTTGAAATACTTAGATAAGAATCACAACAGTGACTCTTCTGTTTTTTTAAAAAAAAAGGCACACCAAAAAAATTTCTTTGAAATCGTGACTCACTCAGATGGTTATTAAGAATAAGCTGTAAATCATGGTGGCAGCTAGAAAAATCAGCTTACCTTATTCATATCTGAAGAATTCATAGTCTGTGTCCTACCACTCATTTTTTAATCTTATCGTCATGTAATAAGTACATTGTGAAAATTGTTACAGCCTGGTAACAGGTTTATGACTCTATTTCTGCCTGTCCTGTACTTCAGGACTTGTTCATTTACTGATGCTAGCTCTTGCAGTTTATCACCGTTGGAGCTTTACCTTACTGAAGCCATGTGTTTATACATGAAGTCATATATTTATACACCTCAAGTGTGTTTATTTTTTTAGTGTTTTCTGGCCTTTATCATTCCTGAAAACAAGGCTAGCCCTGCAAAGACCCAGAAAGCAGAAGGCACAACAAAAAGTAAAAATTCAGTAGTTTTTTAATCCCTGGATATCTAGGCGATCTCATGATTTTGGAGAAGCATGACTCATGGTCACATACACTCGGAAAGCATAGCCCTGTCAATCCAGCTTGATTTCAAGTTGCCTCCCTCCAGGGAAACAATCTGAGTCTGAGCATGCGATCGGAACGGCATGCATGGGCTTTTAGCTGTAGCTCTCACCCGCAGTCTTTGGAGGGGTAAATACACCCGTCCACACAGGATGCCCACAGGAAATCCGTTGCCACATTAGTCAAAGCTATGTGATACAGTCTTCTAAATGCTGCCTGAAGTGCTCTGTCGGTGCTGTCTCTTTCCTCCTCATCCCGTGTAAGAGTCCTTTGTGCCTTGCCCAAAAAAACTGTGTCATTTTTGCGCTCAACAGGTACTAGTGCAGTAGGTGGTATGCCAATCACTGAAATGAGCTGCGTCTCACGCAGCAGCATTGGTATTAATGGTTTCACAGGCACATTCTGTCTTCCGCCGGGGCTCTTGTATCAACAGAGCGAGTACCTACGCTAGAAATGCAACTCATGTCAGAAAGCTCAACTCCTCAGCTCCTGACTTGTCCATGGAATTTAACACGGTTCACTGGAAGTTTTTACTGTATGGTTTTGGGTTTTTTTTGTCCTTCTTTATTACAACAAGCTTAAAAATATTCAGTGACTCAAGTATTGCCCATGTACATGAGATTAAATGCACTCAACTGCAAGTGATGTTGAATCTACCATCGACTGTTATCTTGTGGAAAAAAACATTCTGCCTTGATTTAAGGCAGTGAAATAATCTGATTAAGTTTTTCTTTTTTCCAAATACTTCCTTTTTTTTTTTTCCTTTTTTTAAAATTTTAGATAGAGTTGAGAGAGATGGTATTTGATAACAGGCATTTGCCTCAGTGTGGAGGGAGGTGTACTAGCTTCCATGTCAGGGAAAAGTCAGCATTGCAGCCATAAGTAGTAGCCACCTCGTACTTCTATACTAGTCTTCTGAGAGCTTATTAACCCACAATTCTAAATTTTTCACTGAAAGTTTATACTTCCACTGCAGTTTTAAGGAAAACATGTGTAAGGCAAAAATATACATGTCCAATATTTATTGACTTTAACAAACAAAATACTAATGTTAAACACACAGGCTGTTGGTTGCTAAAATTACGAAGTTTCATAATTAAAAAGCTCCCAACTTTCACAGGAGGCAGTCTCTAGCAACTTGTTTGCTTCTCTAAATCATCAATTAGAGGACTCTGCAGATCTCTGAGTTATCCCTAAGATCCTCTGAATTTCTAAGTAACGGAGGCAGGATTTCCTCTGAGAGCCTTTCCCCTTGGACTGCTCTCCTCTGCGGAGTGGCAGCTCTAGTGAACATCATCATGTTTGTTTGTATAGATTGTACAGAAAATGACATCCCATTGATTTCAAAGGGGTATTTTTTGATGATACACTTTTAAAAAGTGAAGTGTAAAATTGCACAGGAAGGAAATAGTAGCTACAAAGAGCAGTCACGGGGAAAAACGATCTGCGAGAAGCTTAAAATTAGTGGGATTCCCTGCCCAAATTCAGGACCTGCTGCAGGCCACCAGAGAAATGGCGGAATTTCAGTTTAAAGTGCAAGGATGGGACCTGTCAATAAAACAGCTGTGGTCAGAGACGTATACATCCTGGCCAGCTACTGTAATCACTACACACAGTCAACCCTAAGCAAATGGGGGTTGCCCTAGGTAGTTGTCTAAATGTGGATCCACAGGCTTATGTTTAGGTGCTTGCGTCTGAAATTGTAGTCAGAGGTCTGCGAGGGGATGGTCGGCTGCCCTTACCTTGGGAATGGGGGACTGGTGACAGGTGCAGCCGGTGGCCACCCCGCACTGGCACCCTGCGACCTGTGAATCGGCCACCTCCGATACACACAAGCATCTGCATTTGCAGAGAGCGGGTTAATGTTTTAACCTCTTCTTTGACACGTCCCCTGCCCTTTTGAGTCACAGGACCTTTCTTCTCCCCCCCTCTTCTGCTAATTGTCCCAGTTGTCAGTTAGCAGTAACGGCCATTGGTGTTGCACTGCTGGCTCAGCAGTGCAATTTCCTTTCAGCTCGCTTTTTGAGGAAGCGAAACCACTGTGATGTATTTTTGCATTCTGAGGTGCCAAAGCAAAATGAAGCACTGCAGGCAGGGGAGAAAGGCAGCTGAGAAGAGCCGCTGTTACGGGGAGGGGGAAAACCCCGCGTTCACTCCGTGATAGCTTCTGACAGCGTTTCAAAGCGCATGATAGAGTGTGCGCTGGATTTAGCGGAATAAATAACCCTCAGGCCAGTCTTCACCCTGGGTATTTTGCCTCTCGTTCTGCAATTGCAATTCCGTTTGATGAACAAGTAAGTAATAATTTTACTGTTTTTTTGAGGAAGTATGTATGTTCGGTCTGAAGGAGCTCTGTAATCTTACTGCTTTAAGCAGCTGACTATGGAGTACATTTTAGGTCTTTCTGCCATCACTGGTAATAAGGGAGAACTCTGGTTGTAAAACAAAGTTTGCAAGTTTCTTTTCGGATTGGCTGAAATTCTGAAGTATGAAGTTTACATATTTAGCAATTAAATTAGAACCCATGTAATAACACAGGGAAAATGAAGCTGCCTTCCAGTGTATTGCAAAGTACTGTTTGCGAAAGTATTGTTGGGTAGTCTCAAAACTTGCACAGTTTTTAGAGAAATGCCATTAAGAGTCTAACATCTCTTGTACGTGAGCAATACCTGTTTTGCTTAGCAATGGTAATTACACGTTGAGCTCTACTTTGTCGAATGTTCAGTTACATAATACAAGGTGGGTTTTGTGGAAAAACCGTAAAATGTTTAGAAAACTGCCATGCTTTCAGTTTCTTGAAATTGATACTTTGCAGGTTATTATGTGTAAATCGTTAGAGCCACACTTAAGTGTTTGTGTGACTTGGTAGACGCAGGTTGTATGTATTTCTGTTCAATGACAGTGGAGCATACTGTGTAATACAGTTGGCATTTTATAAGAATACCTACAGCATCCTGGGAAAGAACTTTGTAAAATACCTACACATTGTACTGGGGGCAGACGGGTGTTTCTCTGCAAAATTTATGGGAGATACTTTGAAACAGCAACTGTTGATAGTATGAACATCTGTATATCTTTGTGGAGTGTCAGACATCACGAGCAGGTAGTAAATTGGAAGACTTGAAGAAATAAAAGTTATGGAAAAACAATCGATATTCCCGATTTGGAGGGAAAAAGCTATTATTCGCATGTAGATTGTTGTAAAGCATTGGCTTTGAGTTCTAACATTTGACCACCCTTTGAAATACTTTGATTAGTTTTATTTTAATAGTAACAGTTGCAGTTCTATATTTAAAAACACAAAAAGTGAATCAAATACTTTCAGTTCAGATTGACTGCTTAGCATCTTTTAACGTCTTCCTGTATCTTTGTGGTTGAGAAACGTGTCTGTCTTGTGATCTTGAGTGCTTTGCCCAAGATAGTTAACAATGGGTTCTTTGGTTTTTGAGTGTCCTCATGTAGTAAAGATTTTAAAAAATGCACTCAAAACACTTCATGCTTCAAAACAAAATACAGCTATGCACTGAAAGTCTTTCGAAACAAACCTGCTTGAAAGTTTCTGAGATGACAAAACTAAGTTTCTCAAGGAAGAAAAAATACAGATTTGTGTCTCACGTGTCCTGAAGGACAAGTTCTTTCTATTTGCTGGAACCCCAGAGGCACCCTGTGTCCCAACACACCCAGCTGCCCAAATAAAAACAGTTAAGAGGAAACCTTTTCCAAATTCAGGGGCTTACTGTTTGGCATCTGCAGAGTCTATGTTTTCATTAAAAGAAAAAAAAAGTTTCCAGGCTCTGTATTTGCAAAGCAAACCTTCCATATGTGAAGTAAATGTAAACAGATGAAGCTTTCCTTCAGCCTGTCTGAGGCTCCAGGGAAGCTGCAGCATAAAGGCTGCCGTCTCCTGGACTGTTCAACCTGGAAATACAAATTCACATGTGCCTTGGTGGAGGGAACGTGGTGTTAATAGTCATCACTTGCAGCAGAACAGAACACACTGAGCAACCTGGTCTAGTGGGAGGTGACCCTTCCCGTGGCAAGGGGGTTGGAACTCGATGATCTTTAAGGTCCCTTCCAACCCGAACCATTCTATCATTTTATGAATACGAGCAGTGACATTTCACAAAACAAGTTTCCGAAAAAACGTTTGGGGCCTTTTAAGTATTTGAAGAAATTACAAACCAGTCATTGGGTATACTGGTGCTTTGGAGGTGGAAATATGTTCTAGCATCTACTTTGTTGGTCACAGAAGGATTTCTTTATAAGGTTATGCTAGGAAGTCTTATGGCAATCCCTAGACTGTTCATTTTGGGCTATTTCTGCATTAAGTATAGGACATAGAAGTGTTAATCTACATTTGCTTTCCTTCTGAAAACTAGCTGCTTCAGATTGCACCCAAAGAATCTCAGTATTGTTTGCTGACAAAAGATTTTTCTGTTTGTGTTTTTATCTATTTTTCTGCATATACATATAAAATATATCTATTAAAAATACAATAGATGTGTGGGATCTGAATTCACTGATCATGTAAAATGCTAAGCAGGAAAAAGTTTTACGATAGTCAAGTCATTGACTTACTATCTCTAAATGAGTAGCAGTGGTAATTGTCATGACATTAGGATAGTCATGGTTTCAAACTTCATGATGAATATGAGAATCAGATCAGACTTATGACTCATCTTGTTAGATAGGGCAGGTTTACTGCCTCAATTTAAAATCCCATCAATCTATATATAGAGATATTTTAAACCATTTTTGATCAAGTTCTATCTCATTTGTTGTTTTCTCAGAAGTAAAAGTCTAAAAGACTGTAAACCTAAAGACAAAAGAGTTTCAGGGACTGAAAAGATGGGTTTTTCTGCAGCTACATACATAAGTTTGCATTATTTTTGCAGCAGTCAGTAAGACTTAGTATGAATGGATAGACATGAAAATATTCCTCCACTGTCCACAGTATGTCTGTTATGAAGTATTGACTGCATACTTTTTTTTTCTCCCCCCCAGTGGCCACAGATGTCTTCAACTCCAAAAGTCTGGCCATTCAGGCCCAGAAGAAGATTCTTGGAAAAATGGTGTCCAAATCAATAGCAACTACTTTGATCGATGATACAAGCAGTGATGTTCTGGATGAGCTCTACAGAGTGACAAAGGAATATACACAAAATAAAAAGGAAGCAGAGAAAATCATCAAAAACCTCATTAAAATAGTCCTCAAATTGGCAATTCTCTACAGGAACAACCAATTTAATCAGGATGAAATAGCGTTGATGGAGAAATTCAAGAAGAAAGTTCATCAGCTGGCTAAGACCGTGGTCAGTTTCCATCAGGTGGATTATACCTTTGACAGGAATTTTTTGTCCAAACTGTTAAACGATTGTAGAGAGCTACTTCATGAGATCATTCAGCGTCACCTAACTGCAAAGTCACATGGACGTGTCAACAACGTGTTTGATCACTTCTCTGATTGTGAATTTTTGGCTGCCTTGTACAATCCCTTTGGACCTTATAAACTCCATTTGCAGAAACTTTGTGATGGTGTCAACAAAATGCTGGATGAGGGGAACATATAAGTATTTGTATTAAAGTTGACTGCCTATGCATTGTTTGTAGATGGAACACTGTTGATTTATGAAGGAATAAGGGAGCATGCAAAAAGATTTTTTTTACATTATGACAAATATTTCCAAAATATCTCTATTAAATTGATTCCTTATTATGAGCTATCTGTTCCTATTCATAGTCCATCTGGAATAAAGACTGCACATGACTTTTTTTACTGTGCTTTGCCTAAGGAAACAGCTGGATAAAGACAATAAAACAGAACAGTCCAAGTAGAGTAAGAGTCTTGCAAGACAGATACACAAAACAAAACAATATGCTGTCAGACAATCCACGTCTTTCATAGATTTACAGAATTATTTCTAAACTATCAAAGTCAAGTAATGTTGGTAACAGACTATCATGGTGATGGTACACTCTATAGTTTCTTTGACTTATTTGTAAAGTATATATATTTGATTCATTTATAGTCTTTTATGCTCTCTGCACAGATCACAGCTTCCAAGTGTTGCCCTTACGAAGCATTCGATTTTAAATGATATCAGTGATTCTGTCACATAGAGTCTTAACAGGCTTGTTCATCTCCAGCTCAGTGCTGAAAACTTCCTGTCTGCAAGGCTACCAAGTATAGATCCTTATAGACCTGCACAGATGCTTGCTTCCTTTGATTATATGGGGATTATTTGAGGAATAAGCTAGAGTATCATAGCCTAACTGGGGAAGAGTATTCCCTAGAAACCACCTGCGGTACCTACTTTTAACTCTGCCTACGATAAGGTAAAACACAGTGACTTATCTGTGCAATTCCTTAAGATATTTAGACTCCTGCTAATAGGTCACAATTCTCTTTGAAAATGTGTGAGTCGGTGTATTTTATACACTAGGCTGACGTGTATGATCATGTGAATTCAGAAAGCTTGATCGCCTGAAAACAAATTCCAAGCCAATTTGCTTTGTGTACAATGGAACTAGAAACATAAATTAGTCTTATTGTTATGTTATATACTATTTAACTAATGGAAAAATGGAATCTTGAATAATTTTTTTTCTTCCTTTCTCCCCTCCTACCTTTCATGCTTCTTTTTCTCCCTATTTTTCTCTGTGCCTTGACTTTGGGGATAAAAAAATGTGACTTTCTAGACACTGTAATGTACTTAAAAGCACGAAGTTAATACATTTCAAACATCTGAAGACTTTTTGTTAGGAAACATATAAAGAATTTGCTGTTTATTTAATTGCCAGTGTTTTTGCTGTTTGCTGTGTCCTTTTGTTTTAATGAGTAAACCAAAGAATATTTGCACTCTGAACTTTTCATGCCTTTTTTTTTCCTTGTTGCATTTTAAATTATAAAGAACAAACTTGGCCTGTGCTGGCAACAAAAGCATCACAGCTTTTGGCTTCAGACATATGGCTTAAGCATATTTTTTTTTGAGAGAGAAAATTCACTTATATTCATGTTTGTTTTGTCACTAGGCTCTGAATATTCCCAGAAATGTGCCAGAGAAATGTGTGTTCAAAATGTGAACTCGCTTTATACAAGCCACTAGTGTCCAACAGAGAGAGAAGATTAATTTACTACTAGGCTGGAACAACTGGGAACTGATGGAAGGTTAGTACACCAGAATTTGCCAAGAAACAGATTATTAGGTTGACATTTGAAGGAATATAATTTAAGATCCCTTCCCATGTTTTACGTAAACAGCGAATACACTGTACTTTTGTCCATCAGAAGTCATGTCCAGGAAAGCAACATTATGAAGAAAATCCCACAAATTCTAGATTCTAGATTCTAGATCTAGTCTCTGATGTTTGTGCTCAACCTGTTTCTTGTCTTTTCCCACCTAGAAAGAGAATGCTGTTTGGTTTCCTTCCCAATTCTTCTCGCTGAGGTGAGAATAAAAAGGAACTTGACTTCTAGAAATTGAAACAATTTTCTTTACAAATCCTATTTCTAAATCATGTTCTGATTTTCCAAAATAGCATAGTTTATAATGAATGGTAACAGTTACTGAAAGGACGACAGGACAGTGCCTTGTTTAGAACCAGGCATAATATATTCATGTGCTATGTAAAGCACAAAAGATTTTCTTCAGCTATAGGACAAAAATTGCTTAACTGGTGTTTGTACATGGTTAACAAACACCTACTTACATGTACACAAGCCAAATTGTAGTCAAACTGTGTGTATGTTCAGTAACTCAGTAACTTCTTACTCAATTGCATTATCTGGCCATTGACTTTTTTAGAAAAAAGTGAAAATTCCTCATGAAGATTTTATAAGCATAAAAGCTTGACAACTAGGAGAAGTTATAGTTAGCTCGCAATCTAGTCACATTCTTCTGAGATACTGTAACAATAGTTCTTGTCTGGCATTCATTTTCAATTACAAAGAAGTGACTTCTGTATTGATGAAATAAAACAATTGTACTGGATTTCCAAAGACCTATCTTTACACGGCCTAGCACTCAAGCTGTATACTTTTGCAGTTAACTTATTTTTCCTGAAGCATACATAAATAGTGGCTTTAATTACCAAAATTCAGAAATAAATTGATAGCATTTTTGCTTGTAATACACTTCTTGTGGTATTAAAGCATCGACCCCCTAGCAGAAACTTGACACGGTGAAGAATTTTAAAAAGGTTACAGTAGTCTTGTTTAATTGTGGATAGGATAATGCCATTATTCTGTGCTGTAAAATTGCTGCAACATTGTGGTTTAATAGGGTAACAATTATATTAAAATCCAATTATCGTGGATTCATTTTACAATAGGCTTTTAAATCTCAGTACCTTAGGTTTCATATTTGTGATGTCCTTTCAATGTTCAGTTAATAAGTAGTGCCTAACACGATCAAAATGTATGTTGCTGAAGCTGTGGAAGTTAAAGCTAATGTTACAGCCTTCAAGAGGCGGTGAAAAAGTTGTCAGACCTTGGATAATTTTTGCAAGGCACATCAACCAACTCTGATCTCAGCCACACAAAGAAAACAAGATATAGGGAGGTTATCGTGGCCATTTTGTGTGTGCCACCTTAAAAGGGATTCACTAGAACTTTTGGCTGCCCCTTAACTGTGTTTATGTGCATTTGTGCATATGCATAGACAAACAAAAAGACAGAATTGGGTAAGTTACAAGCCTTATTCTTGTCCTTAAGCTCTTTTGAGATTTATTTCCATTTAGAAGGTACAGAGATGATCAGGAATCTGGAAGCTTTCAGCAACTGGTGTGGGATTATTTTTTTTTTCTTTAGGAAAATACCAAATCATGCTCTTCTAATAAAAGATTCAACCCCACCCATAAAGCAAATTCCTGTACAATAAAGGAGTGAGAAGATGGCCAATTGCTTTCTCGCATCTCTCCCTGAAAAGATTGCATTGTCCCTAGGAAGTAGCGAGCTGATTTTGATGGAAATTGGCTTCAGTTGCTTTCCAGCCCTCTGTTGTAGCTGTAACAGCTATAATGGGACTATTGACAGGTAAACTGGAACTCTGCATGTTGCTTTCCCAGGGACCAGGACATGCTTGTTTTCATGGTCTAGCAGGATCATTGGCAAAGATGACAGTGTTATGAGGAGGACAGATAAGTTGCACATTGTGTGGACTTAGAAGATCTCTCTGTGATGAGTGTTCACCATCTGGTCACCTGCTACCATAGCTTTCATTTGGCCTTACATGCTCTCCTTGCCCTTTTGAGCAGCAGAACTACTCTTCGGACAGGTCTATTCCTTCCCTGCTGTTTTTGTCCCCAAGATTATATTACATTGTGTACACATGTAAGGAGAACAGTAAGTAAAATATGCTACACGCTTCACTTAATGAAAAGAAACAGAACTAAATATCACTTTCCTAGGGGTTTTTTTGCAATGTAATTTGAAATCTGAGAGACTAATCTACATCTTGATTAGTTGTTAATACTGTTCTGGATTTAATCTATACCCTTATCAGTATAGTAAGCATTTAGCTGTGATTTCAGTATGTGTACTTCTGAGCCTTTTTAAAAAAAAAAGAAAAAAAGTAGTCCTTTTGAATGCATTACAGAGGCTGTACTTTAGCATGAACATGAAATGAAAATTTCCATTTGCATAACCATTTGCAGAGAAACCTTCTTGTTACAACTGTTTTTCATTGAGATTTGGGCAGGTCAGCCAACATTCATGGTTAAGTGGCAAACATCTGTGCTTTGGATAAAACAACTGTCAAAGGAGGTTATAGTTGTCCAGAAAAGTTCTGTAATATCTTATTTTTATGTTTTGCACATAAATGAAACTTCTTTTGGGAGAGGAAAGTTTCCTATCTATCTTTAAAAAATGTGCTACCCAAAACCACACTGTGGCAAATACTCAGAAAGTTTAGACTAAGTAATGTAGTTGTTACTTGTTAAAAAAAACTATCAAGCCTTGCATTTGTTCTTAAAGAGGAAGAAGTTCTAAAAAACTAATTCATACTAAATTACTAATCTACTCGTGCTGAAGTTTACATATGGCCTGAAATTATATTGCAACTTTGGCATATGCAAAATTTGGCAGATTTGGCATATGTGTAGTATTGAATATTTTAGGTTACCATGTGATTTCTTTTCCCTCTGAAAATAAAGGAGTAGTATCTCCTTACAGGCTATGTCTAAGAGCTCTCTCTGTTACAGTAGTGCTTGGTCTGAACCACAAATCGGTATTTCTTAATGTTTAAACCACAAATTGCTGAGTTGACCTCTCTCTTCTTACTGTTCAATTTTGATATTTAGAACTCTGTTTTACAATTTTAAAGCTGATATTTAGGGACAGGACACTCCTGAATCAATACACACCTTTTCTTGCAAGCTTGGGAAATACAGGAACTGACGTATATCTTCTAACCATCTGTAAATTTCTACTTGCTATCACAACACCAGTTTCTGGAGAAACATCCCTTATGGCATTTCTTTCTATTAGGGACCAAACTGAAAAAAGGCAGCTTGTGGCTTCGGGATGTCCCATAATTACACAGTATCAAGCAAAGCAGATTATAATGATTTAGAATAATGGAATTAAGGAGGTATGTTACTTGCCCAGCTTTCCCAAGCAACTGAAACCTGTTTGCTATTTGTTGTTCTCCCCTGTGGGAAAGTCTTGGTGTGGTAGGTGGAGGACAAAGGTGGAGCTTCCTACAGTTACTGTGATTTAGATATAAATTACTTTTACCATCACGTGTAAGACCTTCCACTGTCTACTCTAAAAATCTTACCACTGGATTTTAAAATCATACTTCCCACTGGCTTCTTGACAAATTAATTCCTATTTCAGTTTGTATTAAATATTTTTACTTTAAATGTGCTTTTATTATGCACATAAATATGAGCTGAAACAAAAGAGAAGTCAGCCGTGTGCATCGTATCTTTCTTCCTAGAAACCGTGGGTTTTTTCTTCGGTCAGTAGGCATTTTGTGTGCTATAAAGAAACTCCTTGGTGGATATAATTCTGAAGGTGTTGATAAATGCAGGTTGTTCCAAAACAAAAATGCTGTCTTTTCAACCACTTGTTCTCCAGTTCCTGCTGGCACCTTTTCAGAGTACCAGCCCCACTGGTCTTTAAACATGGCAACCTAAAGCTCTTCATTTGCAACGCATCTGTGTGCCATTTCCAATTACAATTTTGAGAATTGGTTTATCGTTGGTTGTTCTGGGTCAGCCACAGCTAATAGTGGATGAAAAATATTACATTTAAGCTGTGTGAGGTTTTTATCTAACACAGAATATCATGGTGTAGATGGAATAAACCAGCCCAAGTAGGGCCCATGTACCACCAACCCTTCTCTTCTTGCACAGGAACAGCAATGCACCACATCTACTTCTCTATGGAGTAGTGTTGAAAAATCATTTGGCTTTCTTGAGCAGAATTTACTCTCCTTTCATTTGAGGAATCTATGTCAGCTGGGCTTGGCTTGGGTCCTGAGAAGAAAGTCCCCTGCCTGTTGATAGACTGTTGTTAATTAAGGGTTCCTGTGACATGAATGTCACAGGTGATGCTTTCAATTTACTTCACTGACTGGACCTGAGATACTGCAGTATTTTGCTTTTTTTGTTTGGGGTTCGGTTATACTTTATGAAGAGTCAAGACCTACAACTCTGTATCATCTGTGAGGCCTGCTGAGAGATTGCAGAAATAAAACAGACTGAGGGAAGGCTTTGAGCCATTGCGGGAATAAGTCCATTGATCCTGGGACATGACATGAGATCAGCTGTTACTTTCCAGAAAGCTGGTGCTGTATCTCAAGGATCTTGACAATTCAGCAACAGAAAAATGATCTCATCCTTGGAAGTTAAGTGAGTCTCTTTGCCTAACTCAAAAAGCTATCTCAGTTGCAGGCTGCCTAACTTGATTTCAACAGTATGGACACTCCCAAAGGTACATCTGCTGTGCCATCATACGAGAAACTATTAGGAAAAAGTAGAAAGGAAACTCAGCACTTTTCTGGGAGAAAGGGCTGTGATCAGCCAAAGATATCACTAAGTTTGCTTTGCCATCTTCACTGTGATAAGGTCTACAGCTTACCATAAGCAGAGGCATTTGACTTTGGCTAAGCAAGACAGCACGTTTTAGCTTACAGTTCCAGTATCCTATGACCCTGCAGTCTACACTTCGCTCCAAAGCTAGAACTGAAAAGTTCCTACTACAAAATACGGAATTAGGGAAGTAGGCCCTTTAAAAAAACATATTGATGAAAACTAGTCTCTATTTTTTTTCTGAACTCTAGAATGCCCTTGGTGGCAGCTTGAGAGAAGAGGCCATTTTAGGAGGGACAGTTTAAAAGTAGCTTATCTCCTGTGCTCATTTTCTGTTTATTAAAGGAGCTGCCTGGATTTATTCTATGAGCAGGATCTCTTGGAATTTTTGGCTGCTCTAAAGCTCAAAATGGCTGTTAAGTCAGGAAGCAACTGTACTGAATCAATTCTCTCAGGAGGCATTTCAAGTCTCCCATCTATTCATTAAAGATTCAGCTCATCTGTAGAATCTATTTACTCATAACTTGGTAGTAGTGCCAATATTCATCTAATTTCCACAGAATGTGACATATGGTTATAGTCCTTTTTACCTCTTGCTGTAGTCCATGTGGGTTTTATTCTTTTTTTTTTTTTTTTCTTTTCCCTTCAAGGGACCAAGTTAATGGATTTTTCATGAAGAATCATTTAGGATGAAATGGAGTGGTTCTGTTACAGGAGCAACACCATAACTTTCTGCTGGCACCTCCCTAACATCTCTCCGCAGGATGCATTTTCAAAGCCATAGATGTGCACAAACAACTAGTTTCTGCGTAATGAGTTTGTTCTACTAATGTGTTACTACATACCAGCTCAGCAGTCCACCAAGCCCTTATTGACCCAGGGCTTCAGTCTCCTATAAACCCTAAGTCTCTGATGGAATCAAATGGAGAGCTTCCATAGTGCTCTGCTTGTGCCCCCAGCATGGATTTTCCACTTAATTGAGTGGTATGTGCAACAAATGCCAAAATTAACGTTTCTTGCCTAAACAGGGACGTGAGACCTCCTGTGATGTGGGTTGTTGACAAGAGCTATAAAAATGTTTGCATTTACATTTGGAGTTGGTTCACAGAAATATATCCACTGTTAACTACACAGTAGGCTGCTCCTCAACATCACATTAGGAAAGCTGCTTTTCAAGTTCTGAGGGTGACAAACAATGGATTCAATGGCAAGAAAAATCCCACTTATAAACTGCTGTAGGCTTACAGTAAAATAAAAGAACATAACGTGAGTTAGAATGGAAATAATACTATTTGCTCTTCCTGCAGATGAATCAAGAGAAACACTACATGCTAGCTATGAAAGATTCCTTAGCAAGGGTTTTCTATTACATAAAATTGTATACCTACTCAAAACAAGTAGTTTTCTCTAACTGCTTTTACTAAGACAGTAATTAGCAGGGAGAGCTGGGCCATACCATTGGTTTGCATGAGACGAATGTTTGTGACCAGCTCAGGGCTGAGACCTCTCAATGACCTCTCTGCGCTGGCAGCCAGCGGACGGCAGCTGCAGCGAGACAGAAAGGAAATGGGGACGATGACCTGGCTGCAAGCGGGGCCTCTTTGGTCACAGCAGAAAACATCTGTCTTTAAAAGCCCAGGGACTTCTACAGCACCAAGGCTGTGAGGAGGTACCATGTGTTGTAGGCCATGCTTTTGTAGGCCATGCAGTGAAGGATGCCACTGTTTTTAACATAGATTCAATACCTAGTTGTTAGTCATGGCAAGAAACATCTGGTTGCCCCTTCAGTCACATTTGTAGAGAAATCTTTGTTCCCAGTGAATAGGCCTCTACAAATCTCCAAGAGCAAAACCATTTAGAAAGCAAATAAAGTACCTGAAAGTGCACCTTCTGATTCAAACGGATCTTTTAACAATATTAAAAATACAGAGTAGAAGCAAGTCAGTCAATTCTTTTATTCCTCCTGAATAAAAGGTTCAACAGTGCTTACCATCTACAGCAGCAGAACGGTAGAAAACATTTTCAATGGAATTTAGACTCCTACAGCATCCATAACACATGCAACCCCAAGTTTATAAAAGAGACAAAGCCAAAAAAACCCCAATTATCCAACCTGTTAGTCAAAAGAATGACTTTAGAACATAACACCAAATGTGCTTTAGCACACAGCATGAAAATTCACTATTTATAATTCACTGTTCATAGAAGAGCTTACCTGCTCTAGGCATTGAAGCATAACAGAAAAAAACATAATCATACTCAGTCTTACAGGGTACTGCTTGGGGTTTTTGGCAAATTTTTCCTGGTATAAAAAGCCTGCTATGTCAGTAAAAGAGTTAACGTTAAATATCTGTTAGTTCACACTGCCACAAAGACACAAAATAAAGTAGATTTGGTCTTCCTTTCTGACTCATTTAGTTCATTACCATTTTCAACCACTTTAAACCCTGTCTGCCTGAGTTTGGAATCTGGATATCCTGCTATTAATCTCATACAATTGCTCACTCATTCAAAACTCAGTTTGACACCTGCTATTCATTTGTGGCTTGACACCTATTCCATTCAAGTTTCCACCTAACGTCACCACGCATTGGTTAACAGTGGTGGTGTTTTGCTCTCATCCCCTGTTTCAGACTCATGCAAGTATTTTCTGATAGCTGTATGATTTTTGGAGCAAATCATTTCCATCTGTTGTGGGAACCCATCAAACCTCTTTCCATTCTGAGTGGTTCTTTGTATTTTGGATCTTTTTAATACAGACAGGTTTCACTTTAAAAATGTAAAACATAAAAGTTACGTCTGTCCTTTCACTCCAGTGCACTTTCTGTTGTGTTTTTTAGAAAAAAAGTCTGTTGAGGAGACTCCAATTTGATTTATTGTTTTGAAGTGTGAGGTCTTTGCTGATTCTAATCCCAGTCTATACACCAAAATGAGGAAGCTAGGAAAGATCCTGACTTGTTAACAAGGGCTGTTTGTCAAATAACTAAAGAACAAATTATACTACAGAAGTACCTCAGGGTCTTATCTTGGGGCATGTAACCACTAGCTTCCAGGCAAATTCAAGAGTAGGCTCCTTGCCTTGAATAGCCCATTATCTTAAAAAAACAGCACACACAAGACTAGGAACCTGAAAGGCTGGAGCTGAAATAGCCTGTTCAAGATCACATAAGAGGCCAGAACCAGCACCAAAAGTGAACCAAGTTCTCCTAGGACTCATTTATAGTCATGCACAAAACTATGCTGCTTTAGATAGATACAATTACATAAGGGATTATGCAAATAAATTTGGTGGTGTAAGGACGGCCACATTACTTCCTGTGAGTATTTCCAGTCTGAACTAGATGTTTCCAGAAGTGCATGCACAGTTGACTAAGCTGGGTATTTGTGGTGTTAGTTTGCACTTATTCCCCTACCCTAACAGATCACATCCTAAACTTATTCGGCAGTACAGAAACAAGCCCCTACCTCCCCCCAATAAACACGTGGAAGCAAATAAGGGTACATAACGCTCAGCAGATAGCAGAGTGGCTACACATCAGTGCAAAGCTCTCTCTCTTCTTTGCACTGTACCTTCAAAGGTGCACCATGTGTCATGGTCATGTTGTGGGGTCAGCCAGCACCACTCCTGTCCCAGAGACTTCCCTCTCTCCTCCCAGGTGGGAGCCCAATCCCACAGTGTAGCAACAATAAACAAAACATTGAGTGCTGAGGCTGAACCAAAGCTCATGGACAGTTACGAGCTCAATCTGCTAACTTCCTCAGGAAGAGCACTCACAAACTGACTCACAGCTCTGCCCTCCAGGGAAAGAGCTTCCTCCTGCTGTGGAGCACAGCACAAGCAAATCACAATCGGTGATGTTCTTCTCTCTGCAATACACCGCCAGCTGCACCGGGCGTCTCACTGTTGGAAAGTTTGCTCTTGCGCTGAGCTGCATCCAAAAGAAATAGGCAAACTTTGGAAGTGTAATTAGTTGTGAGGGTATATTGTGCTGATTAATACAGCACCAGAATAGCACATATCCAGTGCAAGGGTTTATTTCTGTGCACAATCAACAATATTTCCCATACTTAAAACTCGTGACTTTTTGTAGACTATTTATCTGTCCCATGTTCCCTTACCTACTCTTCAGGACAACTTTTTGTAGTTTCCCGTGCATACTCAAACATGCCTATACAGCCAGAAGAATGCCACCACACCAGTGAACCTGTTGGCTAAGTAAACCCACTGTGTATTAAAAGCATTGTCCCTTTGACTAGATCTGTGCTTAGGTCTTTTTTAGGTTCTTCGTGTGAGAATTTCATTACTTGTAGTGTGGTATCTGCAAATGTAGGTGTTTAAGTCAGTTTTACTGTAGCACAATGCTCCCTCTAGTGCCCAAACTGTAAAGTGCAATTTTAGTATTTAATTCAACGCAATTTCTCTGTTCAAACTGAACTGCATGTAATAAAATCAGAGACAATACATCTCTATTCCTAATACTTCTAAAGAAGTAAACGTTACAGACTACTTGTCAGAAAGGCTAATTTTTTCTAGTTTGGAAGTCTCCTAATAGCTACCACTCAGGTAACTACCACCTCTCTTTAGTGTAGACAGTAAAGCGCTAACAGCCAAGGAGATAATCTGAAGCAAAACCAATTTTCCTTTCTGTAAGCTCCAGAAATACAAGAAAGGTTAATCATGAATTAAAGTTCATCTGTGCAGAGGGAGTATGTAGATATTTTCCCCAACTAAATAAGCTAGTCAGTTGCCTGAATTCTGGGCACTCCTTACACCACCCTCTGTTCCCTGAGCACCTCTTAGACTTAAGACAGACAAAGCGAAGAAGCAGGGAGTTTACAGCTCCCAGAAGCTCAGGCTTATGGTTCTCTCAGTCAGCCTGGAGACTGAGCAAATAAGGAGGAATAGCTTCATGAGATCCCTGTCCACAGTTCAGATAAAGTTTGTCATCACCTGAGTTGGGCAGGACATACTGGAAAATCCTAACTAGATCTACTGCTGAGATCCAGATCAGTGGACATATGAAACTGCAATGCAAATACATTCTGAGTGACACGGTCTCACACTACACCGTGCCTGCAATGTCATAATGAATAGCCCTGTTCATTCCTACTTAGCCTGCCAGCTGGTTCCACAAAATACAATCATCTCTGCTAATCCTTCCTCTTCACACTGTTCCCCTGCTTCACCATGGGGTCACTCCCATGGGCTGCAGTCCTTCAAGAACTGCTCCAGTGTGGGTCCTCTCCACAGGGTACAGTCCTTCAGGAACAGGCTGTTCCACCATGGGTCCTCTGTGGGGTCACATCTCCTGCCAGAAATCCGCTCCACCATGGACCTCCACGGGCTGCAGGGGGACATCTGCTCCGCCGTGGACCTCCATGGGCTGCAGGGGGACAGCCTGCCTCACCATAGTCTTCAGGGGAATCTCTGCCCTGGTGCCTGGAGCATCTCCTCCCTTCTTTCTTCATTGACCTTGGTGCCTGCAGGGTTGTCTCATGTTTTTTTCACTCTTCTCTCCCACAGCTGCCATGCAGTGTTTTTTACAGTTTCTTAAATATGTTCTCACAGAGGCCCCATGACCACAGCTGCGAGGCCAAGTCATGCTCTGTGGTGGGTCACTTGGAGATGGTCATGCCCGGCCCAGGGCAGCCCTGGCCACTCCTCACAGAGGCCCCTGCAGCCCACTAGTACCAGCACCTGGGCACCGACACCTGGTACAGCCTTCCATACAGGGAGAGGTAACATCTGCAGGAAAAAAATAATCACAGAATCATAGAATGTGTTGGGTTGCAAGGGACCTTTAAAGGTCATCTAGTCCAACCCCTCTGCAGTAAGCAGGAACATCTTTAACTAGATCAGATTGCTCAGAACCCTCATCAAACCTGACCTTGAACGTCTCCAAAGTTGGGGCCTCCACCACCTCTCTGGGGAACCTGTTCCAGCTTCTCACCATCCTTATTGTAAAGAACTTCTTCCTAATGTCTAATCTAAACCTACCCTGCTCTAGCTTAAAACCATTGCCCCTTGTCCTATTGCTACATGCCCTTGCAAACAGTCCCTCCCCAGCTTTTTCTTGTAGGCCCCTTCAGGTACTGGAAGGCTACTATAAGGTCTCCCCAAAGAACTCCCACATGGAAGCAATGGCTGTAAGCAGGGATTTGGATTGGGAAATAGTAAATAAAGCAAAAAATAACACAGTAGAAAGCATAAGATTAATATAAAAGAAGTAAATAAAGATTAACTTCAAATGGAGACGTGATGTCTACATTCAGGCAGCTTGTTCTTGAAATCCACCCCGCTCAAGACTCCTGTGATGGCGTTCCCGCTGTGGGGCAGGACAGACAGGCTCGCCTGTTAACACCCCTCTATTTCACAAGCCGCTCGCCTCGGGAGGCTGCAAAAGCATGGAAACACAGAGAGCGGGCAGACCTGGAGCCCGAAAACAACCGCCTCCACCCGCCGCGGGGCCACGCTCCTCCCGCTCCTCCCGCCCCTCAGCCGGGCGCCGCCGGGGCCGCCCGGACTACGTTCCCCAGAGGGCGGTGGGCGGTGGCGGCGCATGCGCGCTGACGCCCTGCCGTCCCCTGACCTTCCCTGACAGCCGGGGCAGGGCCGCGCAGTCGAGCGTAGGGCAGCGGAGCGGCATGGCAGCGGGGCTGAGGTTTGACGGGCGGGTGGTGCTGGTCACCGGGGCTGGAGGAGGTGAGCGGCACCGTCCTGTCCCCGGGTGCGGTGTGGAGGGGGTTTCGCCCGCTCCCGCACGCAGGAGGCGGCTGGGTTCGGGAGGCCGGGTGAGGCGGGCACCCCGCAGCAGCCGCTGTCCGCAACCCTGACAGATGACCCCGCGCCCTCCAGTGGCGGAAGGGGGCGTCTGTGAGGGCTTCGCTCCTTAAAAACGGGGTTTTTTCCCCGTTTGCCGCAAAAGAGAGAGGTGTGGCGGCGGGAAGGAGGCCCGGGGCTGCGGGGGAGGCCAGGCCCGGGGCTGCGGGGGAGGCCAGGCCCGGCGGCGGCCCTGTCAGGTGCCGGTCCTCGCCCGTCAGGGCCGCCGTGGCGGTGCCAAGGCTGTACAGGGGTTAGTGCCGTGTCTCTGCAGGGCTCTGGAGCTGCTGCCGTTTGATCCGAGCCCTGGTACTGCTGACAATTAGCACTTTAGTACTGCCTCCAAATGCGTGCTTTCTGTTCCTTAAATGCACGGGAGGGGGAACGCTGCTTCACACCAGTCAGTAATGGCTGTCCGGCTCCACGTACTGTTTTGGTGTCCTAATTCCTTCCAGTTTTGCCTCGGACCTAGCGATTCAGACTTGCAACCTGCGTGTGCTGGCACAGTGCTGTTCCAGCGGGGGTTTGACATGGGCCAAGCAGCCTCCCACCTGCTGCTGCCTTCCCTGGCCTGCTGCTGGGTGGGGGGCAGCCTGAAGGCGCAGGGGTGGGGGCGGTGGAAGGGTGGGGGGAGATTGCTCTCAGCAGCAGGGCTGGCCAGTGCTGTTGGTGGGCTGCGGGCCTGGGCTCTCCAGGGGAGCAGTGGAATGCTTGGTTTTGCCAGGAAATGTTTTTGATTTTGTTGTTGTGGTGTAGGGTTGGTTGGTTGTTTTTGCTTTTGTTTTTTTTTTTTTCCTTTTTTTTTTTTTCTTCTGAATGCATGCATCGACTTTTGCCTACTCTGATCAACTTCCAGCAAAGACATGAGCTGTGAGTGTGTGTAAGAGGGAGACAAAGTTTGTGGTTGTGTTGAGCTGCTAAAGGAGTCTTGTTCTGCCATCCTCTGAGAAAGTTCTGCCTTCCCACAGTGAAGGTTTGCTCTCTTCTTGCCGAGCCACACATAGCCAGAAAAGTCATTTTGGAGGCCTAGATTATGTCAGGTCTTGCAGAGAAGGACCAAGAATATGCGATTTTTTGAAAAGCACTGAACAGTCCACTCACATCACCTGAAGGTGACAAACCTGAGACTAGTTGAGGCCAGATGTATGGTACTTTTCAGCTTTTACCAGCCCTGTATTTATGTGCTTCTCTCTATATGACAAGTCTCACTGAAGAACAGGTTAAGACCTTAGGTAATAGCAAAACCAAGACACTTTGGCAATAACAGAGATTCTAAAATGCGCTCCGTGGAGCAAAAATTGTTTGTCATAAGCACGGGTACAGTGACTCTTGTACTTAAAGTATTAGGCTGCTTGAAAATGGTTTGTTAACAGAGAAAACTGTCCTTGGATGTTGTATTTCACAATAGATTTTTGATAAGTGGTTGATTAAACTTAAGCCAAGATAAAGGGAAGCCCTATTAACTTCAGTTTAGCTTTTGTTTTGCTTCTATTTTGTTTACAGAACCGTAGTTAGACTGTACTCTTAATAGCATTGTTTGTCAACATTGCTTTTTGAATTGGATGCTGCTGAACAGATCAGAGCTGTGAATTTATACAAAACATCTGGGTCATTATTTTGTTTTAAAGTGAGACCTGTTTTCACATACACAGGCATCTAAAAAACAGTAGTTTCTTTTCACTTTGGCCAAGTCCCTTGTGAAGTACTGTTCCTGCCTGTCGTGCAGCATTGTCATTGTTTATATGATTCAAGTTTTTAGGTTTTTTTTTAAGATTAGCTTTGATTCTTAAGCATTCAGTCCTTGCTTGCCAATTGACAATACTGGCACATATAACATGGTCTGAGTTTTGTGCACGTCTCCGTTGTGTGGCTTTTCAAAACAAAATTAGTTTTACTGGACTTGGATTACATCAGGCAGTGGATGTACAGGCACCTCACGTGATACTCTCCATTGCAGAGGCTTATAGGAGTGTTAAGGAAAATTCCAATTTGTTGGTATGAGATTAGTGTATTTCAAAGCAGTCTGAACAGGTCTGATTTTTTTTTTTCCTGTTTTTTCTTTTGAGAGCTAGCTTTGAATGTTTTGGTGAAGAGCAAAGAGATACTGTTGCAGCCTGAGAAGTTTTTCTCTGACTGATAATCTTTTGATCATTTAAATTTCAGTTTCTCTTGGAATGAAAAAAAAAAAATCATTATCCCTGATTTCAATAACTTTTGACTGGTACAATGGATAATATTTCTGTAAATCATTTGTTTTAACAAATAACTAATGTACTAACAGCTAGAATCTAAGCCAGAGTAAAGGTGCAAGAGTCTTGGCTTTTTTTATGTGAGGCAAAAATGTCAGTCTTCTGTTATGATGGGTAAACTATGGGTGCATCTGGTTAACTGCGATACTAAGTGATTCCTTTGTATGCACATAATTGGAGGGCTTTTGTCAGTACATCTTCAGTCACAGTTTCTTCTTCAAATCTTAAAAGTTTAACTTTAACCAGGCAAGTATCTTATTCTCTTAGAATGTAATTAATTAACTTGAAACATCCCCTCCTTTGAGGTTACATCAAGACATTAAACTTTCTGCCTTAGAAATGTATTTTTCTATCACAAGCACAAACTCAGCAGCAGACACCTTTCCCTGATGGTTCTGTTGAGTGCAACAGCAAAGAGTAAGCATGGGGATTTCTTTTTTTTTTGTCATGACTGGAGGTTTTGTCTACAATTTATCTGTTTGTTTACTTTTATGTTTTGAACTCATGTGAAACTTTTAACTCCTGGGGGAAATAGTGTTTTACTCTGAACCTTCAAAGTGTTTGTGTTGATTTGGTGCATTTTTCTTGATGCATTTCATTTTTGTGTAGCTTTTTCTCTGAATTGTGACCCAGGAAAAAAATTGACTCTTTTTCTTTACTTTTGTTTTTTTTTTTTTTTAAACTAGGTTTGGGCAGAGCATATGCTCTGGCTTTTGCTGAAAGAGGAGCTTCAGTAGTCGGTAAGTTTTATGTTGACTAACTAGATCTGGACAATAACCTTTGCCTTTTCACATAGCTCGCATTCAACAGTCCATGCCCTTTTAGACAGTAACCTTTGTTATTTAATGGTTTTCTGTCTTATCTTTTGCTATTGAAATTTTGCTTCTAAGCTTTATTTTCTTATGAAACAAGTTGCCCAAGTTTGTCCAAGGGCTTATCTTTGCTGTAAAGCCAATTTGAATCAGGTAATTTTCTGGACTTGACTTTCATCTGTGCATACCAATCTTTACCATGAGTTGTGGCCAGAGAGAGTGTTGTCTTAGGTGAATGCCGTTCAGAAGCTTTTAATATAACTGTTTGAATATGCAAATATCTCTCCCAGGAGAGCAGTTATTGGAATGTAACTTAGTATCAGTAGCTCCCAGAAAACACAGAATGTGCTGAAAGTGCACGGCATTGTTTCTTTCTGCAGAACATCGAAGAGAAGAGCCATTTGGTCTCAATGACAGTGTCAAATAGTTCTCAGTAAAGGATTTCTGATAGTTTCGTAGTCATTTGGTTGAACCTTCTTCAGGCAATATTTAGTCATGCAAAAATGCTATATCACAAGGTGGTTCTGAAGGTTAAGTTACGTTCCTGGGCACTCTCTGGCAGTTGGCATTGCCATTTGACTGACTGTGAATGAATTTGTACAGGTATTGTTGATGAGTTCAAGGTTAAATGTTTAAACGTTTAAACATATGGACAAGAACTTGCTTACTGATTTTCAGTAGCTTTCTAATAAAAATCTCAGCTTACAAAGTTTCATAAAAATCATTTGTTTTTACTTTATTGCTGAAATATGAGAAGTATATGTAGATAACTTTAAAAAAACTAGATATTTTTTCTTTTAGTTACCACCTTTGATACTTAACTTATCTACTAGGAGCATGAATACTTCATCTCAAGTTCTTATTTAACAAAAAATAGGTCACTAAAGCAGCCCAAATGTTTAACTGTATTGACTCTGTCTAGCTTATGGTGTTCTGACTTTCCAGAATGATGTGAAAGAAAATGGTAATAGTCCTTTATCTCATGGCCTTATTGCACAATAGCAAATCAGTAAGTTGAGAATTTACTGTCTGTAAGGGAAAGTTCTTGTTTTCCTTCGGAAACTGCACCTCACTTCTCCTCTTCTTATAGTAGTGCTTTGCAATTACCTCTGCATGCTCATATTTATTTTTCCTAACTGTTGTTCTGTTATGATTCTGACTTCAAAGAGTTGAAAAGTTACTTCTGTAAAGAGTTGAAATTTTGTAACTAAAACAGATAGGAGACTCACATTTTGTATTTTTAAAACAAGTTACTTTTTTTAAGTTATGGAAATGAAGGTACTTTGTAAGAATAGTGATCAAATACTTTAATTGGAGGAACACCAGTGGGTCCCGACGTGGGAGCATTTTCTGTCTAGTCTCACATCTTGCTCTGAGTCCAACCTTCAGTTGAGTGAGTTCCTGTCGGCACGGGTAGACTGACCAAGGTGACCCAAGTGGAAATCTCCCTTTTTTTTTTTTAATCACACAAACGCTGTCTGCTACTACGTCTCTTGTCATGCTTCGTGTCTTTCATGCTTATTATCAGAAAAATTTGAAAGCACGGGGAGGGGAGTGCTTTGGTTTTTGTCTTGCAACCTGTATTATGTCCGGACCTTACTGTTTCTTCCTTTTCAGTCTACCTGAGAGCTCTTCTGTTTTGCTGTTTTAGTTTAGATTAAAGTCATGCTTTTGAAGCATCTCTTCTGATTTGTATCTGTATTTTTGTTTGCATTGTGGGATGGTATTGAAGTGCATGAGTGGAGTTCCTCTGAAAACTAAACTGGAAGATGAAGTTTAGCAGTGTACCTGAATTATTCCAAATGTGTGTTTGGTTTGTGGCATCAGACTACAGCAAGAAATGAGCTGGTTTATTTTTTTAAAAAACACATATGGTAGATGTCAGGTCCTCAGCACCAACTGTTTCACTTTACAGATGTGCTTCTGCTGCTCTGCTCTACTTCCTAATAACACGCTCATAGAATTAGAGGAATTCTCTGTGGTTCAGGCTATAACCATGCTCTGTCACAACCGCTACCGTCTCTGGCTCTTTTGTTCTGGGTGTTTTTCCACTGGAAATTATATTATGTAAAGCTTGAGCTTAAAATAGTTCTTTATCTGTTGTTTTATTTCTTATTTTTTAAATATAAATTACTTTATCACACTTGCAGTTATTTTATCATTTTCAAAGCCTAGAATAGCTCTGTTCTTTCTTGCATACTTATTTTTGCTTCACTTATGTTAGTGCCTATACTCAGTCCAAGGTGCTTTTCTGCCTCTGCAAATTTTCCCAAATATTTAATTAAGCTTTTAAAAGTAAATTAATATTGAAGGGTAAACAAATATAAGCATGTCTTTGGTAGAAAAAGTTGTAATGTCTTAACAAGACTAACTGAATGTTTTTGTATAAATGTTTACCACAAAATTGTCCACTATTCTTTCCCAGGACAGGTTAGAAATCCTAGTGCTGTTCCTCACTCGCTTTTCTTTAATGTCGTGTCCAAGACCTTTGATGTTGCAGACTGAGCAGCCTGCCTGTGTTGCCTGTTCTAATGCTTCACTACACTTGGAAGTTTTCCCTAATGCCTCACCTGAATTGTGCTAGCTGCATGTTCGAACTGTTAGATATTGTTCCATTTAGGTTGGAGATTTTGTCCTTTTTCTTTTTTGCCACAGTCTGTTAATGTACTTGGGCATAGCATCATGTTCTGTCTTAATTCTTCCTGCTTCAGGCTAGGTGGTTCTTCATTTTGTTTAGGTTTGTTGTTGGTTTTGGTGTAGTTTTTTTTTTCCCCTATTCTATACATGGCTCATTTCTTCTGGGCTTTGGCACTTTCATTTACTCATATTGATTTTCTTCTGTGTTTCTACATTTCTCTTGAAGTGCTACATACAAAGTTGAATACAGGATTCCAGATGAGACTTTCTTGGTTTGAGTAATAGAGAACAATTTTGTCATGTGTCCTGCAAGCTGTGTTCCTCTTTACATGGAGAGGTTAAAAAAAAAAAAAAGAAAAAACCCACAATATGGGTTTATTTCCTTTTGTGATGATACAGCAGACTTACAGTTGCAGTTTATCATCAAGACCAGCAAGAATATCTTGCCGATTTTGTGGATTTTGCTATGTCTGGCTTCTTGAGGACTTAAGGTAGGAGGCACAAAGCTGGAGTTCACTATGGCAAAAAACTGCTTAGCAAAATACCAATATTGCATGTAAATCCACAGTCAGTTCTGGTTTTCTTACAATTTCATTTTGCACCCATTTAAACATACTTCTTACCATTTTTTAAAGTTCTTTGTCCAAGTATTATGAATGTATGGGGTTTTGGGGGATTGTTTTTGTTTCCCTGATGAATTCCATGAAACTGTGGATCATGCAAGTACAGCAATGCAGAAAACTGTGGTGATGATAACAGTGCAACTACCCTTAATGATACATGCCCCAGTACAGAGAGCAGCCTGGAAACAAAGCAGCTCTCTGTGTCAGGTGGCCCTCTTATCCCACAGGAGCAGGATCTGAAGCTCCAGAGCAGTTATTCTCCCTTTGTTCAGACCGCTTGATCTGTTCTATAGTGAAGTTTACTGGTAGTATTTTAGTTACTCTATTAAACAGGAACAGAGTCTTCTCAGTCTTACTTACAGTTCATGCAGTAGCTATAGCAGTTTGACAAGAGACCAGAATTAATCACCTATGATTGGTATGTAATCTTCATCTTAATCTCTCACCTACAATAACACAATGAGAGAGGTAGCCTGGGCAGGGCAAACAAGTTAAATGCATGGTGGAGAAGAAAAAAAAAAAAGAAAAAGTTCTGTATTCCATGTTATTTAAAAAAAATAATTATACTGTATGTTATACTGCTCTTTTAAAAAAAAATAATAATGTGACCTACTGTTCTTCTCTAATCACCTGAGATTCTCAGTAGGATATAGGTGCCGCAGGTTTTATTCATACTCCTTATAACTTCCAGCATGATAATGAGATAAAGAGAGACCATAAAATCTGAGTGTTAACAATGAAAAAATTCTTTGTAATCCACAGTGAATGATCTTGGAGGTGATTTCAAGGGATATGGCAAAAGCTCCTCAGCTGCTGACAAAGTTGTCAATGAAATCAGAGCAAAAGGAGGGAAGGCAGTACCTAATTATGGTATGTTATTTTTCTAGACTAGTGTAATGCTTTATCTGTAGGAATAGTGGACAGGTTGTATGAAAAGCTGATGCTGCTTAATAAAGGACTGCTGCCAGCTTGCCAATACCATGTAAATTGAGTAGTTGTAAAGTAATGTGGTGTACGGAGACAGAAGCTAAAAGCAGGTGCATAAATTGCTTTCTTAATACTTGTCTAGTAATGCCCTTTTCATTCGTATGATTTCGTAACACTGAAATACTAAGACACTGAGCATCTGCAGTTGTTAGAGGCAAAATGGGAATGGATTATTCTTAATTGTTTTGCTTCTTGTTTTTCTTGCAATGGCAAATATTGTGCCATTTTGATTTACTGTGTGGGATTTGCTTTAGGCCATATGCAAATAATGGCTGAATTTGAATTTATTTTATATTGTGGTTATACACAACTTATTTTTCTTAGCTCCATGGAATTAGTTGTTAATATCCTGGAAGTGCAGTTCATTTTACTTAAATATTCACACTTTTTCTTATAGATTCGGTGGAAGATGGTGAAAAACTTGTCAAGACAGCACTTGAGGCTTTTGGGAGGATAGGTACAGTTGCCTAATTCTTGTTGTAACTTCTTTGCAAGCACAGAGCCATTATAAACAGTAAAATTGACAACAAGGGTATTAAATACAATAGAAATCACCAATGCTTGATGCCTTTGGTTAGTGAAGCCTAAATCAGGGGTTTTCCACTTTGAATCTGAATGGGCAACTTTTCTCTCTTTTTGGTACTTTTTAGCGAATTTTAAAGCTCAATGTATGATTCTTGTTTTCCTGCCCTTCAGAATTTTGGTACTTCAGTAATGGTTAACAACTTCTGTCTCAAAGCATAGAGTTCATCAAGTATTATAACTAGGTGCATAGCATAAAATTAGGGTAAATGATGTTGCTGAAGAATCAGAGATGCTCTGTCGTGATTCAGAATCTCTTTTGCCCATGCGATGTTCAAACTGCTTTAACGCAAATTAAAAAAAAGAAAAAGCTTGAGCTGTTTTATCTAACAATTAATGTTCCTCTTTACCATATGATTGCCACTGTTTAATTGTGAAGTCTGTGATTTTTAAGTCAGGGTTAAATGGCTAAAAGTACACATGATCAAAGCCGACAGGAACAAAATTAAGTATTTGACAAAAAATTGTTATGATCCAGGTTGCTTTAATGGCTCTGTGGTTCTTCCAGTTACCATTTGGGCTTACTGCAGCAAAGATGGTGGCACAAACTGCATATCGGGAGCACTCTGGAATTCAAAGCAAGCTGCAAAACTGCAGTTTTATACCTGCAGGTGTTGTGTTCCCAGGTTTCCATCACTTGTCAGCTGTACCTCCCTGTCAGGCTTTGTTTCATTGGCAGGCTGAGGTTTTACTAAAGTATTTTGTCTTGTCTTAATTATTGTCAAATAGTGGAGTTCCACTATTCAATACAAGAAGCTACAGAATAGTAATATGATGTATGCGTACAGTGCTCTTGTTCATATATTTATTTTTTTTAGAAGTGGGAGAAAAATAGAAAAACAAAGTTGTATTTTATCAGTTCATTTGCTTAGTTTATTTTCTTTGGATTTTTTGCAGATATCGTTATAAACAATGCAGGGTGAGTAAAAACCTGAAAAGTTTTTTCCTGCTTGATTGTGGGCTGTCACTTCTGTGTAAACACCTGTTCACCTTTTTTTTTCTTTGCTTTGTTTTGTTCTCCTAATGATGCATTTTAGGATCCTAAGAGACCGTTCATTTGTTCGGATAAGTAATGAAGATTGGGGTAAGTTGACAAACTTCAAAATGTATTTTCTGTGTGAAAGACAAAAGGCACATCCCTCCCATGGGCACAAGAAAGAAGAGAAGGTGGGGAAGGCTGTCTATGCCAGATCAGAGAATTAACTTTTGCCCTGAAAGCCCAGTGGTAAGCTGGTTGTGTTTGGCAGCCTTGTGTTCAGCTTGCAAACCAGATCTGTGCTGCAAGGCATGGTAGGTGTATGTAGTTCCAAAGGGGAAAAAAAGGCTCTAGCTGCCACTCCTGATTGCTGAGTGGAATACAAAAAAGAGCCATGTGAAACACACACAATAGTTTTTGTGAGCAGAACACATTCCTAGCGTCAGCACCGACTGGCTGAATACTAAATAAGCTTAAAAGACCCAAAAGTAACAACAGAGGAAGGAAAGCTGAAGTGCCAAGGGGCAGAAAAACAGAGGGAACCTTCACTGAGATGGTAGGTGGTGATAAGCCAGTTGAGCAGACCTTTCCAAAGATGGCCTAGCTTCTGTAGTTCTTGTTTGACTGTGCTGAAGTACAGGAATTTTGAATGCTTGTGAATTCTATACAGGAGGGTCCCATCCAAGAGGCAGGAGAGATATCAGTGTATGTTCAGGCAAGCATTTCAAAGTGATCTATAAAAAAGAAAAAAAAAAAACCCACCACTTTTTTAGTAGCAGTTTGAGAGTGTGAAGAGAGTGCAGTTTTTGTCATGAAGAAGAAATAGCTGGTGTATTTCAAGTTGGGCATTGAAATCCTTGAATTATTAAACCAACATTAATTTGTCCCTAGATATAATTCATAGAATTCATTTGAGGGGATCGTTCCTGGTCACCCGAGCTGCATGGGATCATATGAAAAATCAGAAATTTGGCAGGTAAAAATTTGTTGGTTTTTGGTTTGGTTTTTTTTTTTTTTTTTTTTGTAATTTTCAGTGGGGTATAACAGACTGATACGTGCCCTGATAATGAAGGAGTTTTTTATCCTTCTCTTTCACTGTCACTGGGATGAAACAAAATCAGTCCAAATGTGTAGGCCCTTATCCTTTCAGTTCTGCTGTTCCTCTGCCTCCCCAGCCAAATGTTTAAAGGTTTTTTTCCACATAGATGTAAATATCCCAGACAGGAGCTGTAGGGTTATAGAAATACATTTCTTTTCATGAGGACTAGTTAGAAATGTTTGTTAATTGTATGTTACTGCAAGTCTGAGGGATTCTTCTCCTGCTCCTTCTTAGTCAAGTGACAGATACATGCAGTTCTGCTTGTGGGTCTTGGACTTTTTTTGGGGTTAGTTTTTTGGAAAAATGTCTTAGAAGTTGTGGGAGTGTTCTTAATGTATTTTGGCATGTGTCACTGTTAGCTGAAAAAGTGCAGGGAATTCAGACCTTTAAGTTTTTTCACTTTTGTTGTTCTTCCTTATCAAAACACTGATGTGATTATATTAATCTTACCAACCATACCCACATGTTGAAAACTATACGAGCTTCTTTGTCATACTGTGACCGAGCTGACGTTCACTCTCATCCAGGGAACTGAACTGAACTATAAGGGTACGGGAAGAGACCAGCAGGCAGAATACATGGCTAGAGTCTGAGTTGCATCCATTTAGGAAAACACTTCCCTTGGCTCCTTTTCTGTATTTGCTCAGATAACAGTGGTAGTGAGTGCTTCTGCAGTTTATGTATATATTTGTGCCATCTGAAAAATGGCACAAATTATATTGATTTTGTAGCTTTTTTCATCTTGATCGTATTGAGCCAGTACTTGTAACCTATCTCTTTATTTAGATTAAAAACAGTGGCTTATTGCCAGTGAGGCAAATAATAAAGATGAAATAGGTTATCATCTCAGTTATGCAGTGTGTTTACAGTAGGATGGAACAGATAAGGCTTCTTTTAGAAGTGAAGCTATAGACCCAGTTTATGAGAAAACATGCAGCGCGATGTTTTCTTGCCTCAAACCAGCTATGAATTGCAGTGGTTTTAGACCTTTCTTGTGAGCAGTTCAGTCACCACCACAGCAATAATTTTAGGGGACAGGAAAGGGCAAGACTTTGCTATCTATTTCCTTCATATATTTAAGGAACATTAGGATTCTTTGAATGTAAATGCTGTAAGCATGCGTCTTCACATATTACCCAGTAGATGTTAAGGTGAAGTCATTTTCAAGAAAATAATTTTCTTCTGACCACTTAAGCTATTTGTTAGTTATAAGAATAATGCCACTTGAAGTGCAGTTAGAGCTGAAAGAAAAGAAAATACTTTTTTTCTATACGGTACCTCATTGTCACAGAATGTCTGTTCTAGTTTTGCAGTATAACTCTAAAAGGCTCATGATTTTGTTATTTTTTTGCTACTATGAAAATGCCTCAGGATGTGTCAGGTGTTTGCTATCAGTCAAACATGAAGAAGGCAGCTGTTCAATAGCAAACCCAACAAATAATATTTTCTTATTTGTACACTTTTGTTTTGTGGAATATGGTGAATATAATGCCAAAGCTGGAAAATGTTGTTGTGTAGAGTTAAGCAACTTAAAGAAATAATTGATTTTTTTTTTCTTTTTTTTTTTTTTCTCTCCCCTAAGAATAATTATGACTTCCTCAGCTGCTGGAATATACGGAAACTTTGGTCAGGCAAACTACAGTGCTGCAAAACTTGGCCTTTTGGGTCTTTCAAACACAATTGCAATTGAAGGCCGGAAGTATAACATCCACTGCAACACAATTGCTCCTACTGCGGGATCCAGACTGACCCAGACTGTCATGCCACAAGGTGAATCATTTAGGGTCCACACATACTGATATTTTCAGTGAGATGAAGCACAGCTAACTTTCTTATCTCTTAGAAAATGCAAGTCCTTTACACTTCATACAGTGCTAACTCATTCTTCCTACTGTCTTTTTGTCTCTTAACTATCAGCTTACTTACTTAGTCTGTTGTAAGGAGTACTTATTTCCTGCCACAAGATAAAATGCAATTTTTATAATTTGCAAAAACAATTTGATGTGGCAAGGCTCTTTAATTATAATATCTTCCAAGATCCTCCTATAGTAGCGGAATGGCTTATTTGTTTCATCAGACGTGGAATTGAGTATGTGCATAAAGCATCTGCACTTGTTACGGTATTGTTTTAATTGTATAATACTGTTTTTTGCACAACAGGTCATGTGTGTGCTTCTTCATTCCATGATCTGCAGGAGATGATAATGAACTGAGTTGCCTAATATAATATGTTTTTCTTCATTGCACAGTTATTAATCTTTGAATGCTTGAGCAGGTTTTAACAGAGCACTGCGTTGGGAAGTCAGTATAAAGAATGTTGTAGGAGACAGCTGTGTGTCAAGTGTAAATTTAGGATAAGTAGAGTGACTAATTACTTTGGCAAATGACCAGAAGAAACAAAAAAAAGATCATGGAAAAAAAAGTCTGTAAAAGGAAATTGCTCTCAGAAAGTATTCTATAATCAGCCTATTTAATTTCTGTCCCCCCTCTTCTTTTCCATATTGATAGGCACATTTCAAAGCCAGGGGAATAACTACATTTTTCAGACTGATATAGAAGATATTGAAGAGTAATATATTTTATATGTGCATGCATGCATGGATTGAATGCATGATTTTGTTTGCCTAATTAAGTTCTGTGTAAAGTATCCTAGTTTAGGTCTAAATAATCCAAGTGATTGGGAAATATAGCACCTCTATAGGTTGTAGGTTTCAGAGATTTATTCCACTTACTTACAGAAGGGTCAAATACATCAAGCTTGCAGCCATGAGTTCCTGAAGCATAAAGTGGAGTTCAGAAGCTGGAATTTCCTGAAGATACTTACATAGAGTGATAAAACCACCTCCTTATTTTCTTTCTTAGTCATTTTAAGAAGAGTGAGGGCCTTTAGTCTCCCTAGAAGATAGGTACAGCTCTGAGCATTTATTTCTTACCTTCCTTCATCCCTCCCTGTCCAGTTTTTCAAATATTCTTAAAAGGTTTGGACAGCAGGACTTTAAAAGCATTTT
The DNA here is from genome assembly GCF_964106895.1 of Numenius arquata. Lineage (NCBI taxonomy): Eukaryota > Metazoa > Chordata > Aves > Charadriiformes > Scolopacidae > Numenius > Numenius arquata. Next base: position 69,018,299 of record NC_133616.1, on the reverse strand, counting down.
CATATGTCTTATCAAATTATCTTTTTTTATCTTACTCAGTACTTTCCTGTTCCCCTTGAGATGTCTGCAAGCACCTACGCTTTGTCATAGTTGTGGACGCCTCATCCCTGGAAGTGTTCAAGTCCAGGCTGGATGGGGCTTTGAGCAACCTGCTGTAGTGAGAGGTGTCCCTGCCCATGACAGGAGGGTTGGAACTCGATGATCTTTAAGGTCCCTTCCAACTCTAACCATTCTATGATTCTATGATCATTGCCACAGTTACGTATGTTCAACTTGGCCCACTTATTGTTCTTGTTAGAATTCAAAAGTAATTTGCATCTTTTGTGTGTTTTTTTTAAACTTCTACTTTCTTAATTAATTTAATAGTGGAGTAATAGCATTAGTATATAACAGCCTTGTGCTAATTTTTGAGACTAAATGGTGCATGGCAAAGAATGGAATACTTTAGAAAAGCCTAAGGCTTTTGTTATGTGCTTACAACACATCATATTAAGTGGAGTTCAATTTCCTTTTACCTTTGTGGAATTTCTAAAAATGAACTTCTGTTATGACAGCTTTACCTGATTTTTCAGAATTACCTGTAATGCTAAACTTTCCCAGCTCTTCATCTGTCAGCATATAATTGAAAATGCCTGCTGACCTTTAATTGAGAAGCAGCTATGTAGCTATTGCTGTTGAAAGAATAATGTTCTAAAAACTGAGAAAGGAAATTAAACAAAGTTATGGTTTATTTCCAGATAGTGAATAGAATATGTGGTAAGAGCTGTCTGAACAACCACACACGGCTCTGACAATATTTCCATTTTCAGATATTTTTCTCTTGTGCCAGATTACAGTGATGTACCAAAATACAATTGATACGTAAATTTAGCAGGCCTAATAATCTCATTTGGAAATATTTCATTTTACATTTCATTTCTGATATCTCATTTAGAAATATAAGCAATTCCAAATGGGATGTTTCTCAAATATTCAGCAGATGCAGTTCTTTTCATATTTTCTTTCCTTTATAACTGAATAGCAAATTAAAAGGGAAATAACCCAGATACATCTTCATCAGGGTTATGTCTAGATGGCTTGTCCTTGTTTCAGGTTGCCTGTCAGACAGAAATTTAGGAAGGCACCTGGCTTTGTAGTCTGCATGTTACGGTGTTCCCAACATTTAGACAGTCTTTCATCTGTCTGGCTGAGTGCCAGTGTCATTGGGTTTGGAGGCATACACATATCTCATGAGTTGTTCATATTTAACGAATCTTCAAATGTTTTATTTCATTTGTCCTTTCTTTTCATGGCAGAACACTGTTGGTTAAATTCTACCTGACCCTGGTGTTCATCAGAAGATGTTAGAGTAAGAATAATTTGGTGAAATCAGACAGTGTTTCTATTTTATGATTCTCCCCTCCAATTTACTCCAGATCTGATTGATGCTTTCAAGCCAGAGTATGTTGCTCCCTTAGTTGTTTGGCTTTGCCATGAGAGCTGTGCAGAGAATGGCAGTCTGTTTGAGGTAATGTTTTTATTTTCCCTTTCTTCCTCCTCTTTCTTTGCCTTTGCCTCTCCCCCAAAAATCAGTCATTAACCTGTCCAATCTTAACCTTTTTGCTGAAACTGAATTACCATGTGAAATTTACATACTCAGCATAGACAGGAGAAATGTTGACCCTGTTGTGCTGTATATGAGAAGTACATCAGGCAGTGACAAGGTTGTTGACAAGGTTACAAACTTGTCAAATTCTGGTGTGTGCTCAAGATATACTAATTTGATTGTTACAATTCTTACTGTACCCTTGTAAGTTTGAAAATGTACTGAAGCAACTACTTCAAAAGAAGCTTTTGCTTTCTAAATCATTCAAACAGAGAAAGTAACTCACAGGAAGGATTAATTACTTAGTTGTGGAATGCATTATAGGTATCATCATCAAGCTGCTAGCTCCTAAATTGGATGGAAGCTGTTATCTTGTTCTTGGAATTTTATGTCGCTCGTGTTCCAGTGCTTAACTAAACTGTTAAATACAACCAGCAGTAGTTCAGAAATTTTTATAATGTTGAGTTTGTTCTGAAGTATAGTTTTGCTTTCCTATGTTACTAAAACTTTGGTTTGTAACATGGTAAGCTGATGATTTTCTTTTCTCTGAGCAGGTGGGAGCTGGATGGATTGGAAAATGTAAGTATTTTGTGTTGCAGGATTGATTTTGTGTTCTGAAATGACCATAGAAGTGTGCAAATCATCTTTGCAGTTGACCTCTGCTCAAGACATTTTTACATCGGGATAGAAAATTAGCAAAAGCCTAGGGTTCTGAGGAGGCTGCTTATTTTAAGTAAAAATCACAAATTTCACTATGCATGGGGGAAACTGGTAACTTAGGTAAGTGATTTGTTATGCTTTTGAGCTGACTAATAGTAACTGAAATCTACCTGAGTAACCTTAAGTCTTGAATCCCGAGGGTGTAATTGAAGTCAAAAATAATCTCCACTTTTGGTGCTAAGTATATGTTGTTGCCTTTTCTTGATAACTTCTATGTTTCATGATATAAAAGTAGCATGTGCTGGTAAACAGGCTGCTTTTTAGTTGCTTTCTACCTTTATTTATACTTTTATAAAAATACTAGTGATATGCATTATCATGTTGAGGCAATTAGCCTTCTTAATAACCAGTAGCTAGCCATGTTAGCTAAGTATTTTCCTTGAGTGAGTCCAGTAACTAGCTTAAATATAACCGTAAAGAAAACTCACAGACAATACTGAGCACTTACAAGATGGAGAAATTAATTCAGTATGTGAAATGCCTTAACTTTTTTCCTAAATATGTTGAACCTAATACCAGCATTGTTTTCCTGAATTGTTCAATGACTTTTCAGCCTATGTGAATATCATTAGTGGGTTGTAAGTAGGGCCATTAATTCAAGAAGTGGTTCCTCATTTTTCCAGAACATTTTTTTGCATACTTGATAAAGATTTTGTACATTTCTAACTGTAAATGTTCTGTTGGCACTGGAATAGCTATTTATTGCCAGGTAGTGTATTAAACAGATTAAACAAATGGGGCAGCAGCGTAAAACCTCTTGCTGCACTCCAGAAGGAGGTTGATTTTAATACAACGAATATCTCTGCCTTCTCTTCTCTGCTCAAAAGAAAATACCGGTTTTCATCATCATAATGGCTACTGGTGAAGTCTTTAAAATGAGAACAGTTTGTCAATGAGGTACCAGAGTGGCCTTATTCATTGTCTATTCCTAATTAAGAGCAAAACCAACGTGACAAATTAAGGATTAGTTGCAATCTAGGAAGTCTGTATCCTTCCAGAACTGACTTCACACTCGCCTTACCAGTTTCTTTCAAGTAACAGTATTGAATTACAACTTCAGGGACCATTTGGAGATGCTGGCTACTGGTATTAACATTCTTCCATAGATAAAAAGTGGTTTTCACATTTCCCATATAGTTTTCCAAGGCTTTCAGAAGATTCCTAAGCATTAGTAGCCAAAATCACGTCAGAAGAGAATGTTTGTAGATAAGTACTAGCTACTACTTTTTACTACACAGAATCCTTCTAAAACTGATGTAATATTTTCAGAGAGCAATAAGTCTGTTTGGATTTAAATTTCATTAAAGCTATGTGCCATTCCTTTTCTAAATGGTAGTTAAAAGTAGTGAGCCCTTTTAGTCCAGCTGGTGAATTAAATTGGAGTACTCAAAACCTTTCTTTTCTTGCACGATCTTGAAGGTGGTGGCCTAGATGAAAGTAATGTAAACTTAAAGTTTCTTTGTTTGTTACTTGAACTCTCTTGCTCATGTTTCCCATTAGTGCGCTGGGAGCGATCCTTGGGTGCTATTGTCAGAGGAAAGAATCAGCCAATGACGCCTGAAGCAGTGAGAGATAACTGGGAGAAGGTCTGTGACTTTGATAATGCCAGCAAACCCAGAAGTATCCAAGGTAAAGGAGACTTAGACAATGTGGATAGCTTGGGCAAGAAAAGCTTAGAAGAAAATGCTTTTTTTTCAGACATTTGCTGATACTTTACTTCAAAAGTTTACAGAACCAGTGAATTCTTTTGTAAACATGTAACAATCATTTACTGTTTCAGTAAAGCCAGATCTTTTTAAGGAAACTTTTTTTGTTCTTACCTTTAGAATTAGGACAGTTTTATCTTTCGAGGGAAGCGACATCACTGTCATTTTAAGTATTACAGCCAGACTAATGGTGGTATTTTATTTGGTTGCACCTACATACAGGTAGTAGCAGTGTAATAGAGAGATTGTATTTTCTTTTCAGTCAATCATCTTTTTTGGTGGACATTTCCATACCGAAGAAGCTCTCCACTTAAGTGATTTGGTATAAGACAGCCGAGAAGTTCTTCCTTACTGCCTTGTGTTTCTGAGTAACATCGCCCCCTTGGCTGGTGATCAAGATCACTGCCTCTTCCAATTCTTTGTTGTACATAAACAAATGTTGTTGTCCTTATGTACAATGCCAGTTGAATTTCAAAGATACTTAAATACACAGTAGATGTTTAAGCTGTTGGTTCTAAACTGAATTCAACTGTTAAGCAAGGGAAACTAATTAGAGTACTTGCCTTAAAAATGAGAAGCTACAGTACCAACTATCTGCAAGCTAAAACTCTCCCAGGAGATTTCATTAATTTAAGTAATTTGATGCTATGAAGAGCAATCATGTACTAACCATTATGTATGGTTATAAAAAAGTACCAATTAGATGAAGTATTTGCTCGTAATATAGTAAAAATCTCATAATCAGAGATGTTAATCTTGTTTCATAATTTTGGGCGTACTGATAAGAGCAGTTTGAGTTTATTTGTTCTAGATTACAAAAAAGTAGGAGCTTCATCTGTTGGTTGGGCTTTTTTTAAAGGTAATTTTTTGTTACATGTGTTACAATCATACATAAGTGGATACTTGGATTCATGTTGTACTTTTTTTTAATTAGAATTCTCTTTTCTACAATTATAGGAGGAAATCATTCTCTTAAATAAATTAAATGCTCCACATCTAATGGCTGAATGATTATGCATTTAGAGACCTGGCTAGCAAAGCACTGATTTGATGTTTAATTACAGCACGTTCATAGTTGTGTATTCTAGTCAGGGTCATTCTGTTGGAGTTGCTGAACTCTTGAAAAGTAAATGGAACTACTGTCTCATCATTATGTTTTAGTGGTGGTCCGTTAAGAATTAGTTTTCTGAAAACCAGTTTAAGTAAAAAGATCCAAGTTTTTCTTTCCATTGTTTTTTGACTTTTTTAAGCACTTCTTCAGTTTTTAGGCTTAACTTGTTTTCTTTGCACATGGACTGAATCAAGCTAAAAAACTCTTGCTTGCATACCAGAATATGATTCTAGAGGGTTTGTGCAATTTTAATTAATAGGAAATCGCGGATTGTCACTTGATTTGACAGTTGATGTTAATTCAGTAACTCATTGAAGCTTTTCAGATATCATGATAATGCACTCTGTAAAGCAATCTTTCTTGGTAGTTATGCTACATCTTCCTAGAGGAGCAGCTTTTCATTGTGCAGTACAGTCTTTCACCCAAACTCCTCCCTTTACCCCAGAAGCCATCTGACACAGTTGCTGTAATAGACTATGCCTGCCTTTTCACTTTCCTTTTAATGCCTCAAGTGTCTTTGAATGTTCTCAGTAGTTAGTCCCTGAGCTTTACAGCCTCAGTCCTTAATGTACACGGAGAAGTTCTGGCAGTTTCTCTGTACTCCCACACAGTTTTAGGTATAGTTCTGTTAACTAGCTAAAGGTAATATTAGTTGTGCATTCACTCCATGACATCTTTTTAACAATAGAAAAATCTGAGAACAGACTTTTTTTAAGAGGCTATGTGAGAATTTAGGCTTTAGGAAGTTGAGAAGTGGAAGAGGTAGTTTTGCTTGCATGTATTCAACATTCCCTTTAGCAGGAGTGAAAAGTAACCATCTACTTAACGCAACATGAAAATGTCACTGCCTCTGAGGCAGCAGTGAATCTGCAGTGACTTAGGTGTTAGAGCTCTTTCCTAATTTGCATGATGATGTTATTTTCTTACAATGATTACACTAAATAATAGTTTTAGCTTACTTTATACCACTTCAGAACAGACTAGAAATCTTTCAAGAAAATAAGCATAATCAGAGCCTTAAGGCTAGGACACAGGATCAACTTACAGTGTACATCAGTGAGTCACTGTAATCGGCTCGCTGTATGCTCTTAGGCAGTAGCAATTGCAGAATATTGTGACTTGGCTTAACTAGTACTAGAAGAGAATTGTTCAAGCTTTCATTTGCAGCTGGACCTAGTGAGCTGACATATTTGTCATGGTAACATGATTCCATGTTTTGAGATACTAAGAGGTCCTGGGCTCCTCTGCTTGTGCATAAGCAGAAAAAACGAATTAAATATGATACAGAACTTCTGAATGTGTGGTGCATGAGCAGTAGGTCACAGCTGCACATTGCACTGCACGTTGGCATGTTGTCTCTGTGTATTCCTTCTCACACTAAGCTAGATCTAGTAGCCCTTGCCCCCACAGTACGCTACGTGTTCTTGTGTTCTAGTTCGACTCTTCCTGTTATGCACAGGGAATAATCAGATTGTGTTGTGAGATAGGTGGAAGACAACTATCCCTATCTTGCAGATTGTTTACTGTGTACAGCATTCTGCATTATGTATTTCACAGTTTAGTATATTTAGTTGTTTTGTTATCTAGGAAAACAGAATTAATTATATCTGTCACCCACATGAGGCAATCTCTCAGTTTCCTCCTCAGTTGTACCAATACAAGCTAGTTACAGCTAAATCTACTATTTTAGAGGTCTGTAATCTGCTGTTACGTTCACATGCATTTTTAATTCTCTTAGAAGCTGTCTAGGTACAGAAAACAACTTGAGTATTGTCACTGGTTGACTTGGCACATTTCAAAAGCTTATCTCTGGTATAAAGCAAATTAATGCAAAACGCATAGGTGTGTGTATGTATGTATGTATACTTTGTGTGTATATAAACAAAAAATTTACATAAGAAGAAATCTGTTCCAGCTTCAATTTTAGCTTTCTTCATATGTGGTTAAAAAGGGTTTAAACACTGATGCTGTTTCCCCCATAGTTAAGGGGTATGTTTCACATGCAATACGCCCTATTTAGAAAGTGAGGGGAAATTTTTGGAAAGAGACAGGCTTTGCTGTGACTATTTTCAACCTTTGTTTTTCAGGTTAATCTTTCCCTGCCATCTGCTAATAATTTGCTTTATAATAGCAGACCATCCTGGAGTAGTGGACATTGAAGGTTTTTAGAGTTCGCTGGTAGTATAACAAATACCCCCAAACCAATATTAAAAATAATTACATTAGGGAAAAGGTTTCCTACTAGGTTTGCTTAGCGGCCTTCCAGTAGCTAAAGGGGACCTACAGGAAAGAGGAGGAAGGACTCTTTATCAGGGATTGTAGTGATAGGACAAGGGGTAATGGTTTTAAACTGAAAGAGGGGAGATTTAGATTAGATATTAGGAAGAAATTCTTTATTCTGAGGATGGTGCAACAATGGAACAAGTTGCCCAGAGAGAAAAGTTATCTTTGCCAAAATTACACCCTTTGAGCTATTTCTGTCAAGCTCACCTCTGTGCCTGGAAAGATCATGGAACAGATCCTCCTAGAAGCTATGCTAAGGGACATGGAGGACAGGGAGGTGATTTGAGACAGCATGGCTTCACCAAGGGCAAGTCCTGACTGACTAACCCAGTGGCTGCCTATGATGGAGTGACTACATCAGGGGACAAGGGAAGAGCTATGGATGTTGCTGCTGTAGGGCCTTTGACATGGTCCCCCACAACATCTTTCTGACTAAATTGGGGAGATATGGATTTGGTGGGTGGACTGTTCAGTGCATGAGGAATTGGTTGGATAGTTGCATCCAGAGGGTAGTGCTCAATGTCCAGGTGGAGATCAGTGATGAGTAGTGTCCCTCAAGGCTCTGTGTTGGGATCAGTACTGTTTAATATCTTCATGAATGATGTAGACGATGGGGCAGTGAGTGCACTGTCAGCAGGTTTGCAGACAGCACCAAGCTGAGTGGTGTGGTTGACATGTCTGAGGGATGGGATGCCATTCAGAGGGACCTGGACAAGCTCATGAGATTCAACAAGGCCAAGTGCAAGGTCCTGCACCTGGGTCAGGGCAAGCCCCGGTATCAATACAAGCTGGGGATGAAGGGATTGAGAGCAGCATCCTGTGGAGAAGGACTTAGGGGTACTGGTGGATGAAAAGCTGGATGTGAGCAGACAATGTGTGCGCACAGCCCAGGCGGCCAACCATATCCTAGGCCATATCAGAAGTGTGGCCAGCAGGTCAAGGGAACTGATTCTACCGCTCTGCTCTGGTGAGACCCCACCTGGAGTACTGCATCCAGCTGTGGAGTCCTCAATGCAAAAAAGACATGGACCTGTTCGAGCAGGTCCAGACAAGGGCCATGAAAATAGTCAGAGGAATGGAATGCCTCTACTCTAAGGACAGGCTAAGAGAGTTTGGGTTGTTCACCCTGGAGGATGCTCCGTGGAGACCTCATTGTGGCCTTTCAGTACTTAAAGAGGACCTTAAAGATGGGGAGAAACTTTGAAACTTCTTAGTTTCAAACTTTTAGGGCCTGTTGTGATAGGACAAGGGGTAATGGTTTTAAACTGAAAGAGGGTAGATTCAGACTAGAAACAAGGAATAATTTTTTTACAATGATGGTGGTGAAACACTGGAACAGGTTGCCCGGAGAAGTGGTAGGTGTTCTATCCCTGGAAACATTCAAGGTCAGGTTGGATGGGACTCTGAGCAAACGGATTTGGTTGGCAATGCCCCTGCTCAGGGCAGGGGGGTTGGAATAGATGACCTTTAAAGGTCCCTTCCAACTCAAAACATTCTATGGTTCCATGATCTCCTTAGTGTTCAGCCAGACACTTGCCAGCTCACCAATTTGAGAGTCCAGTCATATCATATATTTTGGAAGAAAGCTCTTTGAAGAGGAGATCATAGTATTCTGCACCATTATTAAATTACAGGTTTCCTTTATATTGTTGGTTGTATTGACATCATTGCGTGTAGAATACACATTGGTAATCTTCTTTTCAGATTTTGCCTTAGTTTTGCCTCAGTTTAATACTGATTTTAGCCATGTTGAGCTTCAAGGAGCAAGCTGTCCTTGGTGGCCTGCCTTTACTATAGCTGAGTGCTGTGTCTCAGCCATGCATCACCTTGCTTGTAATCTTGGCATTATTCAAGCCTCAGTTTTAATTTATTTATTTATGTGATTTGGGAAAGAGGGTAACCGCCAGGAGATGAAACCCGTTATTTGTATTGCAAATAATTTTCAAGATAAGAAAAGCAGTACTAATTTTCAGATGTTTACTTCCGAGACAGTTGATACATAATGCTCATTATCTTCTTAACACTGTAGTTCAAGGACTAAAACAAAGTATTTACTGACGTATTCCTCTTGGCTTGAATAGGGTTGTATAGGACCAATTGTGTTTTGGTCACTTAAATTAGATATGTGTGTGGTTGACTGCTGGGTGCAGAACAGATGGAACACGTATAGAGATCACTTATCATCAACTGCTGTGTAGATACCAGTAAAATGCAGCACTATGCTCAATTTACTGTGGATGTATATTTATTTTGTTTAAAAATTAATTGAGAAGCACCAGGCTATATCTCATTTGCTGGCATGTTTGTTGCGTGTCTAACTGGAATGTCTTGTTTATGGCTATTTATATGTGTTTTTTTTCCAATGCCTTTCTCTAGAATCCATAAGTGTATTGAATGATGCACTAAGCCAGATAGAGTCTCAAGGAAATGTTTCTATGAATTCAACAAGCTCTGGATCAGTGGTCTCTTCATCTGTTGACACGGTAAGTACCTCAATCTACCAGATGCACTCAAAGTTAGGTGAAAAACTTGAGCAGAGACACTGGTGTTGCTGATCAGCTTCTACTCCGGCTTGCTGTCTGCAAAAAGTAAGGTGGGTTTTAAACTGTGAAGTAAGGAAGCAGAATACAAAACATCTCCAGACTCCACTCTTTATTGTTCTTATTGATGGTGGGAAAACTTAAGGCTAAGTAGACTGAATAATACAGAATACAAGTGCTTGTAAGTTCTGTAGGCCTCTTTTATTAGGGTATCATTCAGAAAAGGGGCAGAGGACAGGTCTTGTTGGGCAGTGTGGTTTTGCTCTGCCTCTTTCTCTCTAGATAGGTAATTTTTTCTTGTTTCAATCTGTTAATATATTTCATTTGTGGTTTGTTTTAGAAAAATTCTTATGCATCGCTGGAAGCGGAGCTGTATGAAGTTATACTACTTATTCTTGAAGTAAATTGCTTTCAGTGAAATGTAATGCATTACATTAGGGTTGCTTGTACTGCAAAACATGCATTAATATTTTATGGTATATTTATTACTCATAATTTATGTTTACATGTGGCTATAAAGAAAATGCTCATATGTGAATTTTGTTTGATATGAGTATCATAGAAAGAATACAAATGCAATATTAACTATTGTAAAGTTTTATTTTATACTGACTTTTATTTTCCAGGCAAGCATTGTTGGCCGGGAGTTGGCTACTAACGTGTATAAATACACTCACTTAGAGCCTATTCTATATGCCCTTGGTGTGGGAATGTCAACTAAGGATCCAGATCACCTAAAATTTCTCTTTGAAGGAAGTGAAGAGTTCTGTTGTTTACCTAGCTTTGGAGTAATTCCTGCTCAGACTTCAATGTTTGATGGTGTTCCTTCTATTCCAGGACTAAATATTGATCTTGCAAAGGTATGTAAAAGTTAAGTATCTAATTTTGTTTGTGCTTTTTATAACTAGAAGGTGGTTTACAATTATTAAGTTTGTAATATTAATACATTCCTTTAATTCTAGAAAAGGAAAATTCAGTGTTTTGTATTCTTACATCCTAAGAAATGATTCACTTACTTCACTTCTATTACCTGTATCTTCCTAAGATGCTATGAATGATCAATTTTTTGTTAAATTTTGTGTTCAATATGCTTTCATTAAACCACAAAAGTTTAAACTTCCTTTGAAAATATTTTCTGTTGGGGATAAATTGGAAAAACAAAACAAGAAACTTGTGGGGATTTTTTTTGTTTGTTTGTTCTGAATTCTTTCTAAAATAATGGTGTATTTCCTTGCAATTGTGTTGAGGGAAGCAATAGAATATATTGATTGTTGTTACAGTGCTGCCTTTCTTTACATAGATGCTGCATGGGGAGCAATATCTGGAACTGTATAAACCATTACCAACCTCAGGTCAGTCCTTTTGTGTTGCTGATTTGCTTTTCGGTATGACAACAGTTCCTGTAGCCATCTTATAAATGGAAATAAGGAAGCTCTGTTTCCAATTGGATTTTTTGCATATTCTTTTCACAAGGGGTAGGGGAGAAGAGAGGCAACCTATTGCATTATTGAAGGAATTATGAAACTCTGTGTTCTTGGTTTGCTTTTCTATAGTATACCTAGTAAACTCATGCCTAATCTTTGATATAATAAGCAAGTACACTACATGCTGGTGTATGACTCGTATAACTTGATACTTACAAGCAGAAATTTTAATTTTTTCTCTAAGGTTTTATCGTAGAACTTTTGGGATGTTTACCTAAAAATTCTTCAGGAGTGGTTGCATCTGTGTGCCTATAAAAGCATAAGATTTAAATTATATAAGTAAAGGAGGAACAGACATCTTGATGAGGAGGCTAAAAAACAATTACTTGTCTTCCTGTCAAAATTCTAAGATACTAGTTACTATAGTAGCAAGCTGTTTTCGCAGATGGCTGTGTTTTCCCAGTTTACAACACTTGAGGGGTGCTCATTAGGCTCATTCAGGATAGGCATGCATGTGTCTGGGTTTCTTTATTAGTAGTTTTTAAAAATAAACTTTTACTGAGTGTCGAAGGAAAAAAAATATTATTGCAAGCCACAGATAAATGACATGGTTTCCTGTTGAAACAAAAAGGAGATGTGTAAAAGTTTTATATTAACTTCAAAGAAGTCTTATAATTAATAATTTATTGCCAGGACTTCATAAAGCTTTTTATTTTTCCATTTTGTAGGCCGATTATGTAAACATACATGGTTACATATCTCTCTAGAGCAATAACTGCTTTAGAGACAAACTTACACAGGCCCAAGCTCTGAGCTGAGCTTCTCTTCTGTGGAACTGTAGTTGTCTCAGCCCTCTTGAAATTTGTGGGCAGTCCTTAAGTGATTGAAGGTGATTGAACTATCTTTGAAGTTAGCGATGTGTTGAGTCTGAAATGCGACTTGTGTTTAGCTCTGAATACATAAACTGTAGCAATATTCTATTAAAAAAACAACACCAAAACTTAAACAAAAATAATAAATCCCACACATCTGCGAACAAAGATTTGCGCAGATTCCCAGATGCTTTTATTCTGACGATGATTGTGATTACTATGACTATTACTGTGATTATTATGACCATTATTGTTAGTAAGGAAGTGTAAAGCATGATCTGTGGACTTCATAACTTAAGCAAAACCTTACAATATGTACATGTTCTTCTTTTCTTACAGGAGAGTTAACTTCAGTTTCAACTGTTGCTGATGTTCTTGACAAAGGATCAGGAGCAGTCTTGCTTATAGATGGTAAGAAGGTTTGTAATTTTTGGAGGGGATGCAGTAAAATTTGACAGGCTCAGTTTTTAAGTAGCTGTACCAATAACCGCCAGCCTTTCCACAGTAAAAACTGTTTGCTTATTAAAGCTCAGTGAGAGCTGAGAAATGAGCTAATTAGCAATAGCTGTGTAAATGTAAAATGTAATTGTTCTTGGGCAGTTAATGTACTGAAATAAGAACACTGTATTTGGAAGATGATTTCAGAGAAGGTTTGGGTTTTTTTCCTATGTAGGTGGAATAGTGCAGTATGCAAACTGAACAAAGTTCTTCAATAATTATATCTATTCCTGTCTGAAGGCATCCATTTTAGATTCTGCCACCCTTCAGCAAGGGAGTGTGTGCGTGTGTGTGTGTCTGCGTGTGTTTTGTAGGGTGGATTTGCAAAGGTTAATCATATGTGTATGTTGTGTAGAATCATCTGCAAAGCAGACATCTTTAAGAGCATGTCACCAGTTCTTTTTTTATGTCTACATTATTCTCTTCCAAACAAAACAAAACCAAACCCCATTTCTTTCCTCTTGTATCTAAGTTAAAGGATCAGAATGTCTCTGGAATTTGGTCAGTTATTGCTTTCAGAATTTTGATATTTTTAGTTGTGGATATTCCAAAGTCCCTTGGGAAATTAGACTGCAAGAGTAGGTTAATAGGCAGGGAATCTCTAAAAACAATTAAACTTTTATTCCTTCAGTGTACAGATAAAATTGTAAAAATATCTTTACTGTCACTTTTTTCCTCTTATCTGTGTTTTGCTTCCACAGTCAGCTAACATTAAGCCTGTTTCTGCAACACACAAAAGTTCTGTTTGTGAGCAGAGTCTTAGTGCTTTTAAATTTCTTCCAGAACTGGAAATGAACGTTATTACAAATACTGTAAATTTCAGTCTAAGGTGTAAGGGAGTAGAATAGGCATGAACTGGAAATACGAGGCTGAATCTCAATTCAGTGTAAGAAGTTTAACTTCTTCAAAAGAAGGAACAGGTCACCTTAAACTAAAGCTTGCTCTGGAGCTCTTTTCATACAAGGTACTAGTACTGCTTTTTCTATGAGTTGGTAATGTGCTTTACACACTAAGAATTCTTAATAGCTTCTAATACATCATATTTTATGGCACAATTCTATCATATTTAAATAAATGGCTAATGCAGTTTGAGATGGTGAAATAAATACTAATTACATCACTCCATTGTCAAATATCTTTAGCACCTTGAATGTCATCAGCATTTCAATAGCTCTTTTTTTAATTTCAATGCTTTCTTAAAGATAAAATTAATGATAATGTTACTTGAAACAGATCATTAGTCTTCACTAGTCAGGAAGTGACTTGCAACAGGGCAATGTGAAAGTTTGACCATTGTCCCTTCAGTTGTTAAAATGAGCTTTGTCATGCTTAAAGCTGAACTTTTCTGTTGTTAAGAACACATTCTAGCTATATTAAAAAGGAGATTGAAGACAATATATGACCTTCCTGTTTTGTTGTCTTTCAGTGAATACCTATTGTGGAAAGGACCTAGTGTGTTATAATCAGTTCTCTTTGTTTTTTGTTGGAGCTGGAGGATTTGGGGGAAAACGAACATCAGAAAAGGCCAAGGTAAATGCACATGTATTCATATTTAAAAAAAAATAACAACATAAAAACTTCTCTCAGCACTGCAAGAGAACTATTTGCTGTATCAACAAGAAAGGATAAACTAGCATTTGAGCAGTGTGGTCCCACAAACTCAAATGGAATTTAAATAATTCTGTTCGTGAGGAGCCTGAGTGAAAAGGTTCAGGGCCTGGGAAACCAATGGTTTTGTTTTGACAATTAGGGAGAAAAGTGAATTGCTAAACATGCAACTGATGAGATATTTCTACATTTAAATATTTGAAATTACAGATATAAAATATCGTAATGGAAAAGAGAACAGGAAATTCTCTGGAAGATATTTAGAATCTAAATTCTGTAGACTTGGAATTAGAAAATGATGTCTGAAGTTAAAATAAAATTGAAATTCATATAAAATGCATGGTGATGTGGAGAGAACGTGTCTCTAGAGGATTTGTATTAGATATTTTAGAAGAGGGTCTTTTGAATTTGACAGTGTAGCAGGCTGTAATCTCACCCAATTAATTCCGTAGAAGTGGTAAAATCTGCTACATGTTGTACTTTGGACTTTGCTAAATTCCTTAAAATTCTACTTTATAATTTCTTGTTAATAGCTAGCTTGGGAAAGGTTTTATTTTCTCAATCTACTTCTGTTCTGAATAAATTTAGATTCCTCTTAGATCAGAACAAGAACAGAGAAGTGGCTTTTATTTGTAAGTATTGGTTTTCTCAAGTAGCTTTGGGGAGCTTTACCTCTCTTACATGTAGCTTTAAGAGTGGATTTTTTGGCTGCTCTTGTTCAAGCATCGACAGCAAGGAGAGTGACAAAGAGGTTGAGATTTTTAGATACTTTAGGGGCCTGCTACAGGGCTGTCCTGATTTAAACCTATCTCAGTTCTGCTGTCATGATCGCGTTTCAATTTCTGCCTCAGTGCTTACGTCTCCAACTGGGAATACATGATCTGTGTATCATCAGTTTAGCATTACAGCGTGTTCTGCTGCTCCACTTCAGAGATTTTCTTTGCTTCTGTTTAAGGGGTTGGGAGGGCTATTTATATGTAAAAATAAATTGTTAGCTAGTGATAATATTGTGTATGTGTGTGTACAGAGAGGGTTCATGTTTAGTTTAGTAACTTGTTTTTCATCTGTTAAATTTGTGCTAATAGGTATGATCATACGTTAATGTTAAAAGATGTTGCTCTAGTAAAAAGACTAGCTTAGTAAAAAAGCTGAGAAGTTCTCAAGTATGTGGTGTTGGATTTGAACTTGCAATTTCTAGAAGAGATCTCTAGGTGTAGCTCTTTATAAATCCATGTGTCTGCGTTAAAAGAGGTTTGGAAAGCATTAAGAGGAAAAGTGAGAAGTAGCTTTATAGTTTCTCACTTCCAGTGTAGTGGAACTCCTGCATTTTGGGAGGGAGGGAGAAAATGACAAACAATATCACATGAACGTACATTGTGTATGTTCAAATGCATGAAGTGGCTATTCAGGTATCTGAGGTATAACTATTTTCTTATTCGATACTATGTTTAAGGGTAGTGCCAGCTGTGACTGAATATTGTTATTGTGAACTAGAGCCTTGAGGCACTACAGTACTAAACAGTCAATTCAATAGAGGCCATTTTAAGCTCAGTATTTTGGAAAATTTATAATGAAACATCCATGTTTTGTACATCTGTAATACGATAAGTAATATTCTTTGGGATTTTTGGATGTAAACTTAAAATCTTTTTTCCCCTCTTCCTCTTTGGTTTTCAAAACAAACCAAAAAAAGCCCAAAGAAAGAGAAACTTTCATAAGCTCTAAAACGAAAGGAAGCAACTTGACTTCCACCTGTAGTAATTCTACTAAATCTTAGTTTGCGTAAGCTCTTTACCAAAGAAAAGATAAATCAAAAGAAACTGAGTGCTGTGTAGTTTCACATCTAAAACTAGCAGAGCAAAACCACCTCTTGTGTGGAAGTCTGGATAACATCACTCCTGCTTTTGTCACTTCAAAGAACCACAATGGACCTACACATTACTCAGCTTGCTAACAACGACACTACCGACCATGCTTTCGAAACAAGAATGGCTTGCCAATCTATTTCCAGTAGGTTTAAAGAAACCCAACCTGACATACCAAGCCATTAAGATGTTAAAACTAGCCAACACATGAATAATGAAGGAAACCCCTCTGCCATGAGGGCAAGAAAACCCCAACTCAGGAGGAGATACATGACTTAAACAGCGTGTTGCTCATCATAGACCTTGACTTGGAAATATGTTCTTAGTTTGCAGATACAATACAGTGTAAAGTGTCAAAAAGACACATTATAAAATACATTTGATCAGCTTGGGATTTCTTTTTGGCACAGAGGGATGTGAAAGTCTTTCTAATTGGGAAAGTTTGCAAAGACAAAGTAGGAAAATTTATTGTTTCAAACTGGCCTCTTACATGCAGAGGCTGTTGAATTTTCTTAACTAGTCTACATTTTGTTCTATCACAAGAAGGACTGCTGCTTTAATTTTAAATAGTTTTGAACTTCAATAGTTTTAAACTTTAATAGTTTTGAATTGGTTATGGTGTTTGTGTTTATCATGATCTGGGATGTTCCCTGTCAGCCTTTTGGTAAAGTTTAAATCTTAAAAACTGAACAATGAAGCAGTAGATTGCACAAGGAACAGCTTTTTACAAGAATTTGGGGCTTAGTATGCAGCATGTAAAAACAAAAGAAAAAAGTGATGTAGTCCATGAGTGAGGTAATAAATAATTTTGTACTCCATTGTGCTTTTCAAAGTATTATTTTAAAAGCTTCATAATGTTCTATGAGACAACTATTTTTTCTGAATGAATAATTCTTGCTTGAGCTTTTTTTGGATAGTTTGAAAGAAATGTAATCAAACTGATCAGCTATAGCATGTAACTGTTAGCCAGATCTGATGCCTCCAGATTGCTATCTTTGTAAAGCCAGCCTAACTAAGAGATTTTTTTCTGGTCTAAATATCTTTTTCTATTTGTCTGTAAATGTAGAAAGGGTGGGAGGAACCTTAACAGCTTTGTAAATGCAGTTGCTTTTTATACATACCTGACATATTCTGGCATAGGTACAGATAAAAGATTTTTGCAGTGGAATATTAATACTACTACTTTTGCTTTAGATACCAGGGAATCCACCCAAGAGACCCCCTGATGCTGTAATTTCTGATGTCACAACAGCTGATCAGGTAAAGTTTTGTGTGCTCTAGGTATGGAAGTGTTTGGGTTTTTTTGAAAAAGGAGTCATATATGATGTTCACTAATAGTTCAAATTTTCTGATATAACTCAGGTCTTTATATATGTATATTTGTGTGTGTATATGCGTATATGTATATGTATGTACCAATGCATAACATGAAGCTAAAATTTGTGCTAAGTTATGACAATGTGTTTAATGTACTATCTAAAACATTATTTTCATAAGGCTGATGGATTTTAATGATTGTTTATTATGAAATTCTACATAGAAGGAAGAAGTAAACATTTGTATTCTGTTGTAGTTTAAAAAAAAAAAAAGGTTGAAAATTGGTGAAATTTACAACAAATGGTGCAAGCAAATCCGTCATGACCCAAAAAAAAAGTACTTAAAGTTTTGAAGAAGTTACATTTCTGTAGTAGTAGTATTAGTCAGGGAAACCTGAAATGCTGGCAGATTCTGTCCAGGTATGTTTCCATGTGTCCACAGTCCCACTTGATAATGGCATATACTTTCCACAGGCAAAAACCTGAGTAAATAAATATATCCTCCCCTGAAGGTCAACACAGGCAGGTATCGGACAACTAAGACAGGAAAGTCTGGAGCTACAAGTATCAAGACACTGAGTAGTATTTTCAAAAGCAATTTAGACATGGCAGGGGACCTATGGTATATTGCTACTGGAGATGCAATGAAAATGTTGAGCATCAGCTGAACTGTGCTAACTGTGATGTCTGCTTAGCCTCTGATTATATATGGAGTAACTGAACTTAAGTCTCATCCCTCTGATTCATGTGCTTGAAGTCAAAGTTAGAGCAACCCACTTAAACCAGGAAAGAGAGCTTAGATCAGCATTTCTGTTTCTGTCACTGATGTACTTGCTGCGTCCTAAAATTCACAGCATCAGTCTAGGAGGTACAGATGTCTAATTCTTCTGAATAGCCTTCATCAAAAGTTGGCAGGGTGAGCAAGGAGCAGGGAATGGTGAGAGAGTATTTTCTTCTTTGGGGGGTGGTTAAATGTAGAGGAAGGTGCTCTCTAGCAGCTGTCACTTCATTAGATAAGATACAGCAACCCTAATGGCCCAGTAGCTAGAAGTATTTACTTTGAGTATTTGAATCCAAGTTCCCCACTGTGTGATTATATCAGAATTGATTCCAGGTCCATCAAGATTCCAGGTCCATCAATTTTCAGATGACATCAATGATCCCCTTGTTCATATGGTGGTCTTTGTTTCCAAGCCTTTAATCCTCATGTCAGGATTGTTACTGTGGATAAAATGCTAAGTTCGTGAGATAAAAGAAGATGTAGTGACCCTATAAAGCAGAAGTTGGGAAACTTTGCTACTGCAAAATTGATTTTTGGAAATAAAGCAGGTGACACAGAGTAACCACCACACTTGTTTTATTTTAAGGTTTACTCTGACAGGTAGATTTATAAAGAGAATTCCTCTCCAATTAGATCTTGCAGGAGCCACAGATAGCAGACTTTGAGAATTGTAAGAAGGCTTATCTGCCAAATTACTCAGTAGCATCTGTGCTTAAGTGATGATGCTTGTGTACAGGAAGTGGAATGTGTAGAACTTGGGAACTTCATGGGCAGGAATACAGACTTTCGTGTGAAGGACAGCTTGGAGAAATGTTATCAAGATTTTACATTTATGTGTCTGTTGAATGACACATAACTGCCTAAAATCCTTTTTGAAAATGGAAGCTGGCACAAAAATTGCACCAAAGTTTCTGAATATTTTTTTTTAGTGTTTAAATGAAAAAGGTGTTGGCAGAAATGACTCTTGCCATTCAGCTATTAAATTAGTATAGAGTATGAGACAGACTGAAGGAGTCAGTTTGCAGATGGCATTTGAATTAACTTGAACTGTATTAATTTCCAATGACAGCTGTGGCATTCACCACTCGTTTTTGTGTTACCACAGTTATGTGGCTAAGCTCCTTTTCATAATTAACATTTTTCCCCCTTAACTTTTCACAGCGTGATAATGTAGTGAGATTTGTGATAAGTAGACTATCGTGCATATTTTAAAAATGTTTACAGCGATGACTCTTATTTATCACTGAAGTCAATGGCTGTGGTTATCCTGTAAGTTATATTCAGTTCTAAGTCAACTACACTGGGTTAAGTTTTTTCCAAGAGGAAGAATGTTTTCTGAAAGTTCTCAGACAGGAGGAAGTGCTGCTTAGTGAAGAGGGTATTGGGAACAGAGGGCTAATAACCATTTTTGCCCTTCGCCGTTTGTTCAGCGGAATGGAGTATACAGCCACCTACAGTTGCTTGAAAAATGACCATTGACAGAAAAAACTAATCCTTTTGGTTAGTGGTATCAAAGACTAATAGCAGGTAGTATAATAAATGTTTATCCCTCTCAAATCTGTTCCTGTTCCTGAGAAGTTCTTTAAACACCAACCAGTGCTTATGATGAGTTGCAGTACCATGGTGTAAGCTGCTTAAAGATGAAAAATAACCAGTTAGGAAAAATTTAGAAGTGTCTGACCTTCTAAAAAGCTTTAAGGCTTAAAATTTGCATCCTGCTGAACAAGGACATAAAATATTTCTTCTGTGTGCTCATGAATATTTCTGCAAAGAAGTAGGTGACGTTTTTTCCATCTTGCCCTGTAGAGATGTGCATGTGTTGTGGTATTTTTCTTGCTTGTTCTCTCTTTCTAACTTGAGCTATGCTTTACTAGATATACTGGCATAAATCTTTTGAATAAAATAGACCTTTTGACAGAAGATCAAGAAGTCTAGAGCATGTTTGACTATTGGCCGTTTAGCAAGAAATGAATCATTCCATTTCAACCCTGTAGGGAATGTTTAATGTAGTTACAGAGCTTCAGTATCATCCAGATACTCTTGTCCTGCAATTTTTCTAACCAGGGCCTTAAATTAATCAATCAAACAGATTTTGCTGAATGGATCCTGATGCAATTAAGAATCACAAGCAGTGAATGACCTGTATCTCTGGAGAGTTTTGTCTCGGTAGAGTTTTCTTTTCACTCCCTTCCCAGATGTGTTGATTTTTTGGGAATTCATTTTCTGATGACACACAAAATTAGCTGCAGTGGGTGTTTAAAGTGGATGATGTCCAAGTGGTGCAGGTCACTTTTGAGGAAGGAAACAAGTATGGAGTCTTGAGTTTGTTGGGGGCATTCTGTGCGGGGTTCTTTTGTTTGTTTGTGGAAAAACTCACAGCATTCTGATACTGTGCAGGTTGCCTCCCAAGAGATAAACTTCTCTCTGTCTTCAAATATCAGAATTAATATTCAGAATACACAATATCAAGACAATAAATAAACAGTATAACAGTAGTCCATAAAATGGAATTTTCCAAGAAGTCATTTCTGATTTACTATTCTGTGTTTTCTCTGACTTTCTTCTGAGAGCTACCTGTCCTGTTTGTCTATATGGAAAAACTAAAGCTGTAACATGTGGAGTTTGCAGGACTTCCAAGTTTTCGTTAATGCCAGCTCATTTCAGTAAAATGTCTAATAATTTAAGTGGTTGCCAGTTGAAAAATTCCCTTTGCTTCCAACAGCATCATATAAAACATTCTCTTGATGTAAATTCTGACCCTGCGTACTTGTTACTTGCACTGATATGGAAAAACAGACATGACAAAGAGTTAGAAAAGATAGATTTTGAAAAACATGTTGTCTCAGCCTGCCGTGCTTCAGAACCAGCTGTGTACATGCAACTGTGCCCCCCCTACAAGTCTCTACAAAGCAGTAGCATGTGAGCTCTCACATGTGAGTTTCTGCCAGAGCTACTTTTCCGCTCAGCTTGGGTATCTCAAGCACATGATGCTTCTGCTCTGTGGTTTCCAGGGTCAGGAATATCGGTTGTCCTTTCTTTCAAGAGTTTTTAAATTCCTTGTTGGAGCTGATGAAACTGAGACTGATACTGGTCTGTTGGAGGAACAGCATTTCGATATTCTGTCATTTTTAAGTTGCTTTCATTTGGAAAATTACAATAATTTTTTAAATGTTGCAGAGTCTCTAAAAAGATAAAAATTCCAGATAAAGCTTGCTTTGTTTGCAGTCTTAATTCCCTTTGTATGCAGTGCTTTATGATACAGACTTCAGTCATGTAGGCATAAATGGTGTGTTTGTTCCCTCTCCTTCAAGAACTCTTTCCACAGGCAAAGAGAGCTAGGCATGAGCTAAAATAGCCTAAGAAGTCAGCTTTCCTGTGTTACTTGTTGCAAGAAGTTGTGTTCTGAGAAGGAGTAATGAGAGGAAAATAATGTCATGGTTAGTGACTGGTTGGAGCTGCAGTTCTTCGATAATGGATTTTCTTTGCTTTGTCCATAAAATTCTTATGGTCTGTGGGCAGCTGTTACCCAGATATCCCGAAGTACTCAAACATGGGTGGTGCTCTTTAATCAGTGGCTGATGGGAGACAACAAGATGATGGAATTTGGAAGATGAAGTCTGGGAGTCAGACTAGCAGGAGGGTGTCTGAGTATCACAGGCTGAAACTGAAATTCACAGGATCACTGTTCTGAACTTGTACTTCGAAACTGTTCTGAACTTTGTACTTCGAAAATGTGACGCGCTTTGAAGAATTGGGCCTTCAAATGTTCAATTGGAGAACTGGAATTGGTTTGTGCTGCTGACTATTACGACCTTTTCTGCTGTCTTATAGATTCCAGTCTATAAAGGAAGGATGTTTATAAATGTTTGAGGCATTTTAATTGTACAGAGAGTGTTTAAAGGAGTGGTATACAGCATGCAGTGGTGATTTTTGAGAATGCAATACAGTAAGCAGCATTAAAAAAAAAGCCAGTTCAGGGAATATAATGGTTCTTTACTCATTCAGAGATTTTTAGAGAGATTCAATAAATTCACACCTAGACTAATCTGATGTCTCTATATATACATATATAAAAATATACAACTATGTAAAGCCTTCTGTTCCAGGTATAGATCAAGCATTGACTGACAGGGTATGAAGAAATTGCTGCTTTTTAGTGTTTTGGTTTTTTTTAAAATACAGTTATTTTCCGTTTTTTCTGGGAGAGGAGGAAGTACTTGGCACCTGCTATGTTTCATGTAATGTCATTGGCATGCTGTGACTAAGACTGCAGGATTGTCCTTCCCTTCCTGAGTCATTCTCAGTCCTGCAGTCCTCATGCTCGTACTGCTGTCCTCTAGCTACCCGAGTTTAGTTTTTCACAGTGTCAAGTTCAGCTAAAACTGCAGTTCTTAATGTAACTGGGAACGGTTGTGAAGACAGTTATGCACAGATCTAGTTTGTTGTAAAAGAGTGGACTTTGCAATAAAAACTTGTTAAAAAGACATCTTGGAAGGAGAGGTGCATGGTAAAAATTTAACAGCCTAATGAAAAAACAAACCTACTGGAAAATGTTCTCTGCCTGTTGTCAACAGGTTCAGTACTATGAGTCAGTGCTTTACTTTGAGGATGATATGATAAGACCCTTACAAGCTTCTATGTAATTGGGACGTGGATACTCACCTATGGAAAGTCATCTTTTATTCTACACAGATTTCATTTGTGTTTTCATTTTAAACATATGTAAATATTTGTGTGTGTTTTCAGAGAACTTATGCGTAGGTAGAATAAGTAATCATTAACATTATATGGAAAAAGAAGTTGGTTATTTCTGTCTTACATTTGTTCCCTTGGAGAGATTTTATGCTTATTTTAAACAGATTAAAAGGAAAAAGTTATAGGAAGGTGAATGTTTTGAGTTAAGGTTGCTTTTTAAATGAGTGCAATAAATCATGTGAGAGAGAAGATTATGAAAACATGTGCATGGATGGGGAAAATATGGTTGGAGGACAAAGGGGATTTTTATGTCCTGCTCTGTAAAGATTGTAGTAGAGCTTTGCCTGAAAACATGTAAATTTAAATTAACTTCAGAGAATACCACAATAGAGCCTCCTGAGAGCCTGAGGTGATTTTTTTTTTCTGTTTGTAGCAGAAATAATTTGTTTCATGGTAGAAAAACTGAAGTGCTGCAGTAGGTTCACAGATATGGAGAACACACCAGAAAAAAAGTGCTTAACAAGAAAGGATGATGCAAGCAAAACAAAGGGATGTGAAGCCATTGCAAGGATTTCACAATGTTTTCTTAATTTGTCTAGAGATTTCAGTATGCACAGATGATACTCTTGGAACCCTTGAAATTGTATAGTGAGTGAGCATTCATAATAGTAATTACTTTAAAAGTTTGTTACATGTTACGATGGTGATTTCAAGATTTATGCACCACCCTAACCCCACGTGTTTATTCCTGTTGGGAAGATCAGAATGTAATTTTCCAGTCCTTGCAATTTTGAAAAATAGTTTAGGGCTGGGATTATACTAGAATTTTGTGTGGTAAGATGATAAAAGAAGGAAAAGTACTAGCCTGGTAGTCATTTTGTTTACACAAGATGCTCTTCATTACCAAGAGTTGGTTTCCTCCCCTTATCTATGCCTGTCTTAGTAAAGGATGTAAAAATTGTTACTCCATTTAAAATTCCCCAAACCAAAGTGGTTTGTTTTTTCTGACTAAGAGGGGCACTGTTAAAGGAAAGGCTTCTTGTACATTTGCCATGCTACTGAAAGTTCTGTGCCAGAATATATAAGTTGATTTTAAAGTTGAAAAATATGTGGTAGGGATAAACAGTAAAGACATGAATAGTGTGGGGTGAGGAAGGACAGAATATTTAGTACCATTTTATACCTATTATACCTATTTCTATATATTTGTATAGCTGTGTATGTGATGGTGTTTTAATGGAACATTTTAGTAATTCTTATTCTTGAGGGAGTCAAAGGTATGTAGAGAATAAGGTAGTGTTTAGATAGTCCAAACCATTAAGAACATATAATTGCAAACCTAATGTGGTCCAGGAAACTATATACTTTTATTTCTTAATCACAGTTTTGTTAAAAAATAGAATCACACGTGATCCAGATTTCCACAAAATATATTTAGGCATTGGAAACTATTATGAGCAACTATGAACTGCCTATTTTATTTATTTTCCACATATGCCTACTTTGAGAAAAATAGTTGGTTATCTGTAGAAACAAATAAATATTTTTGTCTTTCTTTGTGTTGGTTTCTACCAATTGCTCTTTCCTAATATCTCTCCTTACCCTTACAGAGATAATTAATTAAAAACAGAGAAATGGCAAATGGGAATCTCAGATACTCAAAGAGTAGCTGTTTAATTTTCAGGCCAGTAAATTACCTAAGTACTGTGCTAAATTTGAGCCCTTGAAGCATCACCACTGCCAGTTTAACTGGAAACATTCATTATTCTTAATGTAAATCGAGCTCATTGAAATGTGTAGATGAGATTTGGGACTTTTTTTTTTTTTTCATGAGATTGCTTAACTGCTTGCTCCTACTTAAATAGCTGTTAGGTAAAGTATATGTACATACATGTACACAGATATGTACGTGTATACATATGTATCCATATACTTCGTAAGACAAGCTCTTGGGCAGAGCTCTTTTACTCTCCAGTTAGAAGGGAAAATATATGGATAGTTGGCTTCCTTTTTGTTAGCTTTACCACTGACCTTTATTGCAGTCTGCAGGCAAGACTGAAAAACTGGCACAGACAGGTTGGATATCGCCTTTTCTTTTGTGGTCTGGCAGAACTCCTAAATTGTTAGGAAATGTGACTTGACAGTTTGTGTTATTAATTGGAGAACGATCTAACCATATTACGACTGACTTCAATCTAATGCCCCACATCAGTTGACTCTTGTCATCCTCTGAGGATGCATCACTTTTTCTTTTTTTTTTTTTTTAATGTTATCACTCAAGACTTCAGGAAATGTCATTATTCGAGGAATATAGAAAGTAGAGCCAACAAGGCTTTAAAAACACTCTCTTCTCATGTAGAATGTGATCTATGTAATGAAGTAATACGAAAGACGGTCGTAAATGAAAAGCAGTTTGTTGGCAGACCTGACTTGGCCGCACTGAATCTGAAATAACCTGCTGTGTAACTGTTTTATTCAGTTCAGCTTATATGTTTTCTAGCTGTGAGTAGTACCACCCTAGTTGTTGAAAGTACAAGACAAGTGTCATCTCCCGTATTCATGCGTCAGACTTTTAGTTAAATATATTGACCACATTTAATTCTCTGAACCTCATTATTTCCTAAATGCTACATTTATTTTGTTGGTGAAGCACAAGTATTTTTTACTACAGTAATTTTGAAAAGCATTTGGTAGATGTATTGTCTCCCAAATAGTGCTTATTATCTCTCCCAATAAATGGCTAGTTCTTATTACAGCTTTAGTAAACAACAGCTGCATAGCTACATTTAAGTTGAGATTTTAGGTTAAAACATGAATTTGTCTTTTTTATGCTACATAAATAGAATTTTCCAGTACTACAACTACATGTTATTTAGTTTGAATTTTATGTTAGATTTTAGACTGTCTAGAAAGAAAACTTGGTGATACTCTACTTTGTAGAATTCTGTCAAGAGCAACTCTCTTTAAATTGTCAGTTTTAATTTTTTTTTTTTTAAAGGTACTAAGAGTCTATGCCAACGGCATCCTGGCTTGTATTAGAAATAGCGTGACCAGCAGAAGTAGGGAGGTGATTGTGCCCCTGTACTCAGCACTGGTGAGGCCACACCTCGAGTATTGTGTCCAGTTTTGGGCACCTCAATACAAGAGAGATATCGAGGTGCTGGAGCAAGTGCAGAGGAGGGCAACGAAGCTGGTGAAGGGCCTGGAAGACAAATCGTATGAAGAGCAGTTGAAGGAGCTGGGACTGTTTAGTATGAGGAAGAGGAGGCTGAGGGGAGACCTCATCACTCTCTACAACTACTTGAAAGGACACTGTAGAGAGGTTGGTGCTGGTCTCTTCGCACAGGTAACTAATGACAGAACAAGAGGGAATGGCTTCAAGCTCCAACAGGGTAGGTTTAAATTGAACATTAGGAAAGAATTTTTCACAGAAAGAGTGGTTGGGCATTGGAACAGGCTGCCCAGGGAGGTGGTTGAGTCACCATCCCTGGATGTGTTTAAGAGACGTTTAGATGTGGTGTTGGGGGATATGATATGGGGAAGAACTTTGTAGTGTAGGGTAGATGGTTGGACTCGATGATCCCAAGGGTCTCTTCCAACCTGGATGATTCTATGATTCTATGAAAATGATGAGTTCAGAACCTCTTTAGTAACACTGTCCTTTGCTTCAGTTTTGATAGAAGAAAAGGTATTAGATGTAGGTCAGAAAATGCTTCCTTTGGGGAGTCTTTCTTTTTTTTTTTTCCTTCCCTTTGAGAAATCTGTTAGCTTCTTTGCTCCAAGCAGAATTTAGTGCAGTTTACCCTCATTTGGATAAACACATACCATTTTTTATGATCCCAGCCCAAAATTCTGGGAGAAAATGTTTAGTGATAAGGGGTTCCCAATAACGTGCTCAATTAAAACAAAATTTGTTTTCAGTTTAAAAGCTCTTTTCAATTAAATTCATATGCAATTTGTATATACCATCATAAAAAACTACTAAATTCTTGAAAACTTCACTCATGTTATTTAACGTGACTGTACTTCTGGGGATGTCATACTAAAGAGTACCCCGCAATCATTTAGTCACTGTATTTCACTGGAATCTGCTGACCAGGGGATAAGTTTTTAGTCCAGAAAGATGCACAGGGTGGCTGGTCACAGCTGTCATGTTGACTGCTGGCCACTCTACACATAGAGCAAATACAAGTTTTGATAATGAAAATGCTAAGGCATCACAAAGACAGGAAACAGACATTGCTTCTCAGATTTATTCACATTCACAGTACGTACAAGACACTACATTTGTATTTCTTTTTGCCAGTGAAAGAGAATATTTAATACGAAGCAAAAGTTCTGTAGAAAGCTTGGTGTCTTACTTTGGGGTTTTGTTGTTTTTAACATTGGGACTAGCTACACGTGAAGCTGCTAAGAGAGAAGCATGTCACAATTAGTTAATCATGTTACTCTTAAAAGGGAAAGATAGGAATATTTCTGATCTCTGTAAAATGAATCGCATATTGAAAAAGCATGGTAGTGTGTGTGTTTAAAAAAAATTATGTATTTTTTTCTTTTTAAACTGTGGATGAATCTGTCAGAGAAGACTTTTTAAAATTACACTTCAAGCTAAAGAACCTGTGGACAAATTCTAGAAAATGCTGGGTCTGTATGTCAGCAGAGTACGCTGGTTTTTTTCTCCCATTAAGCAGTTGTATTACTTTTCTTATGTACCAAGACCACACACGGTTCTTGGCACATTTCCTTGGAGCTTTGGCAGTTTGTCTGCACAGTAACATTTAATTTCTATTTCACCTTTTTTTTTGTAGAGTATGTTATTTAAGGACTAGTAAAATAGATTGTGATAAATTTTTTAATCTGTGATAAGTTTTTGAGTGACTCTTGCTAATTTCTGCCAAGCACAGCTAGCTTCCCATTTTTTTTCTTTGTTTCTGCAGGCGGCCTTATATCGGCTGAGTGGGGATTGGAATCCCTTACATGTTGATCCAAGTTTTGCTGCTCTTGGAGGTGAGCTGAGGGATGCCATTGTATTAATAGTTGGATGATGGATGATGTAAATGTATTTTTAATTTTTTTTTTTTTTCACTTAGTCTGTCTTTAAGAAGCTGCAAAAACCAGTGCTTTTTATAGCTGTTCTTAGAATCACCATTAGATGTCTCTAAAGTTCTGTGTAATGCTTCGCTTTAAAGCATTGCTACTTGTAGCTAGGAATGTGGAATGATGCTTGGACTCTACCTACAATGGAAACCTGCCTCCTACCCTATTTTCCTTTTAGAGCTGATTTGCTGCCACTATCCGGTCTTTATAATCTCTGTTTCATAAGCAGAAATAATTGACTATCAAAAGCTTCAGAAGAAATTCTATAAATTCTTTGATAGATAATTCTTTCCATCTAAATAATTTTGAGTTTCTGTTGGTCTCAGTAGAATTCTTTGTGCTTCCGTGTAGTCTTCTCAATCCAAATAAATCTAAGGAGGATGAGAGAAAATGAGTTTGTCAGCACTTCTTTCCTATAAAATTGCTTAATTGCACCTCTTGCTAGCACAGGAACTTGTTCATTTATGTAATGCTACATGCCAAAGCACCAGACTATAGGCTACATTAGCTGATTCTTGAAGAGATGTTATTACTAAAGAAGTGTCTTTTCTTCAATTGTGGTTGTAAAGGTGTGTTTCAGAGTTCTTTTCAGGCCTTACTAGTAGTATAGTGTGATTAATCCAGGCAGACAGCAATTTGATTTACTTAAGAAACTTTCCTGAATGTGTATGCAAACATCATAAACTTTACATGAAAATGTTTGTCCTGGTTTGAGGTCTGTTGTAATTGATCTGCAGTTTTGCAGCTACTTCATTTTCAAATAGAAGTACCATTATATGGGGCTCTTACCAAGATAAGTAGAGCAGAGTTTTGCTTCCTTGCTCAGATCTCGCTTAACATACTTCCACAAATCATCTTCTTTCATAAATACATACTAATTGTTTGGTTAACTCTGCTTTGTATAAGTTTATGTAAATTTGTGTTAATAAATAATGATAATCAAATACCAGCATCCATAGAGAGATTCCCCTGGTTTATTAAACCATTCTGTTTGTTTGTTCAGCTGATGTTTTTGGATAAAGATTTAGATGGAATCACCCAATTACTCTTGAAGATGCAGAGGAGAAAAATACATGTTTATAATTGAAACCCCAGTGTCTAAAATAACGATGATAATCCTATAAAAACCTTACAAAAGGAGTAGAAATCTTTGACCTGCTCACACAAAATGCACTGGCACTTAGACACAGTGAAAAATGAAATTAACTCTGTCGATGAGGTAGTCTCTTTGTCTGAACAGAACACTGCCACACTGG
Source organism: Numenius arquata (assembly GCF_964106895.1). Lineage (NCBI taxonomy): Eukaryota > Metazoa > Chordata > Aves > Charadriiformes > Scolopacidae > Numenius > Numenius arquata. The sequence continues at coordinate 68,988,942 of NC_133616.1, read as the reverse complement.
ATTTTAGAACTGTGGCAGGCTCACATTCAAATACCTATACTATATGTAGGTTCAAACAAAGAATAAAATGACTGTAGAGATATTCCACCAATATTTTTTTTCTAGTCATACAAAAGCTTTATTCTTTAGGCATATTCACAAACCTTCTTCTCTTTAATCTCTGCAAATGTTCTCTTTGACTGGCTGTCACCAGTGTGCACTGGAAGCAAGCAGTCAGCATAATGCACTCAGGTCATTCCAGGATTATTGTTAAGCCTTCCTGCAGGTAATGTTTCAAAGGAGATACACTACATGAAAAAAATTGTTTATATTCTTGAGCCTTTATTCCTGTAGCTTATGAGTATTTCTGAGCTATTAGAAAATGAAAGCAACGTTTACTTTGTTTTCATGTTAGACTAGATAAAAAAAGTAATTTGAGTGCCTTAGGGATTTTTCGAGTATGCATTAATTTTATAAATACAATAGTAAGGAGAATAGGACCATATATATTTGTCTGTTTCTGAGTTCTGAAAATAGTGGTGTTTTTTGGTTCTTGAAGTTTTTAAAGAGCTAAATGTCACTGTAACATTCTGTACGGGAGATACTGAATACCAATATTTTTACAATAATGCCAGTAATCTGTTTTAAAATTGACTTCATGGTATCTTTGTGCTTTCAGAAATATTTTGTGCACAGTGTACAAAAAAGAGAGTGCTATTAAAAGTGTGCATAGTCAAATATTTTACAGGAAAGAAATGGTAGAATGATCAGAGTGGAATACTTACGGCAAGAAAACAGACTCATGTTCTTTTTAGCCAGTCCTGTCACATCTCCTCTCCTAACATAAGGAGTCAAAAGTTCTGTTTCTCGTCTATACTCCTGCTAGTCTTGTCTTCCATTTGGGCCATGTCTAAGAATTCCCATCTTTCCGAGCACTGAGTCCTAGTGGCTTATTTGTCTGTTTTGAAGGTGGTTTCTTCTACATCTTCTGATTCTCTGCAAGCTCGACTTTCTCCTGTCTCCTCTTTTTTGTTTGTTTGGTTTTGCTCTTACTTCAGCATTTTTTCCCAGCTATTGTCCTTTGGGACAACTTTTTATGCTGTGTAGGTGCTATGTTGAGTTTAGAGCTCAGGAAAAAAAGACTGGCAGCCGAGAGTAGCAGATGAGTTCCAGGCAAAGCCAAAGCTGCACAGACCTGTCCTGAATCCGTGGGCTGTTGCACGTGTGATCAATTACTGTTCACATGCCCCGTCAGGTCAGAGCACCCTGTTAAGGGATCAGAACATCCTCATTATACCAGCGTCTTTAAAACTTAACTGTTGCACTTTAGCAAATCTCAGGTCAGTTTCCAAAGGTTTATTTTGTCAGACTTTGACAGGATGGGAAAAAGATTCAGCGCTAATACAAAGATTTTCCTCTGCCAAGAATCAACTACTGCTCCAAAGCATAAAAGTGTGAGGAAAACTGACCAAAAATGTCAGTGTAAACTAAACACTGTATTTTTTTTTTTTCTCTGTTTTGTTAGATGTGTTCAAAATGCCTGAAATTTTTTCAGGGTTTTTTCCACTTCTAAATAAAGAAAAGTTAAGCCTGTAGTGTGCACTATATTTGAAGACTTTTGGCAACCATGAATAGGAATTAAAAATGAGAAGCATCAGATAATCTTGGTATCACACTTCTTAATCATTACAATACCTCTTACCCATGCATTTTTCCATGTGACTGTGTGTCTAGTGTGCCTGTGCCTGTATACTGAAACAGCCAATCTCCTTATTTTTCTTATCACCTCTACAGGGAGGGAATAAGAGAATAAGTAGCATAGGCAGTGTTGGAGTGCCAGTTCTCAGTGAGCACTTTCCTTTGCCTCAAAGTAGATGAAGCAATAAATGGTAACAGGCGCTTTTTCAGTGAGATAAATTAGGTTAAAAAGAAAAGGAAATAAGAACACTATTAGAGTAGAATACTATGAATAAAATATAGGTATTTGTAGAAGCAACATGCAAACTCCTAATATTACAAACGCTAAAATGTTACTTTTTGAAATAGGATTTAAGAAGCCAATACTTCATGGACTATGCTCCTTTGGGTTTGCTGCTAGAAACGTTTTGAAGCAGTTTGCAAATAACGATGTGAACAGATTCAAGGCAATCAAGGTCTGTGTGTTCAAGCTTTGCTGTTAATTTTCTTGATTTTTCTGGTTTTAGTGCCAAAAAAATTCTTTAGGGTGGGAAGAGGCTTTTGCAATGTCTTAACTACCACAATTGCATTACTTATTGCTGCATGCCTCTATCTAGTATGTTTACTTTAATATTTAGGCTTTCTGCTTTTTCTCATTTCAGTAGAGCCTATGCTTTTAAGCTTTGCATGTACACATGACAAATCTTTTCACATCCCCACTTCTTTTTACCTTTTTCTTTTTTTTTTTTTCAGGTTCGGTTCGCGAAACCAGTCTATCCAGGGCAAACTTTACAAACAGAAATGTGGAAGGAGGGAAATAGAATCCATTTTCAGACCAAGGTCAGAACACAGTCACCATTGTGGTCTTCAGAGAAAGATGTGTTGGCTAAAAGACTGGGGGTATGAGGGGAACCAAAAAAAGTGACCCATCAAGCACACCATTGAAGAAGGTTTTGTAAAGAAATTAAGTGAATAGAATGAAACATTCATACTGATTTTATGATGTCACTAAGATTCCAATAAAAATACCATAAAAATAAATAGAAAAAAAATATAAAAATGAAAATACTCATAAGACTTAATACACTCCTTAGATTAAACAATATGAGAACTCATTTCACGGTATTGCATTTTCTGTGTTTGTCCACTGTGGAACAGCAAAAAGCAGTCATTCTCAGGTCAGCATAGTTTGTACTTGTTTTCTGGAGTTATTCATAACCTTGTGTATGCATCTTTTTTTAACATTTGTGTATCATACATCAGCTCCTGACAGTTAGTTATGAAGGTAAACTTTTACAAATTTAGCTTAAATGGAGTTAAACTTAAGTTGCATCTACACAGAACAACTTACTTAAACGTAGAAGTTTCATAGTACTTGGGCATAGTAACTGCAATAAAACAGAGTTTACAATTTTATAAATTCAGTTTTTGCAGCGTTCTCTTTTCTTTGGCATTGCTGTTAGCATTTTGTGTGGGCATCCTACACTTGGTAGGATACTTACTGGAAGCTAATGGTAAAATAACTTCACGTAGAGGCGAAAAGCAAATGCTCGTCACTCCTGTTGTAGCATCATATGACACTGTTGCTTTCTTAACTTATGATTTGCCACTGGTATTTGTGGATATGTGTTGGTTTATATAGGTACAATTTATGTTGCTTTGGCTGGCCAAAGTCTTGCAACCGTATCTCTGTAATCAACAGTGTAGGCAGCTGTTGATTAGCGAGTACAGCAGCAGGGATAGTTGCAGCTGCAGAGAGGATGGGGCAGGCAAAACCAAATGAGGAGAGTCATCATAAGGACATAGGACTGCTGTTTCCATAGGAGTACAGCTTGGTGGAATAAATATTGGCTGAAGGAGGTATGTTTTGTGTGCAGACCTCATGAACATTAGCAGCTATAGAATTGCAGAATAACAACATTGAGGCTACTATATATGAACACTCAGTCTCTGGTTACTGGTAGTAAATAAGACAGTTTGGTGCCTCAAATGAGCTTTGGAGATTACTATATTTATGTGTAGCTATATTTAAAAGGTACTACCACCCAGGCCTGACAGAATTTCTAGACTTCGGGTATTTACTTTTGAGGATTTGCATGTACAGTGTAAATTAACAGAATTCATTATGTGCTTCCAGGCCCTTTGAAATATGTAAACTGTGTGGGATGTTTTGTTGTGTTTTAAAGGCTGGATTTGTTATTATGCTTGGCTTAGTCATTGCTAACGTGTAGAGTTTTGGGGGATTTTGCTACAGGTTTTTTTTTTTTTCCTCTAGCGTGGAGTAACTTAGTTTGTAGAGAAATTACAATGTTTAACAGGATTATAGAAAACCACCTTGTTTCAACAGTTAAGAATTGTGCAGAATTCTATTTCTTACTGCATATTGGATGAGCCTGAAGTAAAGCCATGTTTGTACTTGTAATAAACTCTGGTTAAATCAAACTAAAAGTAGACATATAACTACTGGCTTAAATCCATTTTCAGCATTGTCTAAAGTGCAGTGGCAGCAGGTGACAAGCTGTTAGGCATGATTTGAGTAATCATTACTATGTAGTCTTTCTGTATTAATTTCACCTGTGCAATAAGCTAGGCAGTGATACTGGATATTCCTCTGCTTTGGCTGTTCATCATATAACTCTCTACATGCATTGTCAGTGAAACATTTTGCGTGTTCTGTTTGCTGCCATAAGTCAGAATGATTGGTCAGGCTCTCCTTAAAGAGACAGTGCCAAATGAAATCCATTTTCTTCTCTGAATTAACTATTTCAAAAAATTAAGAAATTAATTCAGGTATTTTTCATCTTTGCTCATCTTTGTAATTTTTCTGGTTTTACAATGCTTAAAAAATTGTTTCTAGTGCAAGTTGCAGGATAAGGCACCTGAAGATAGTGAAACTGTCTTGACAACTGTATACCTACCTTCAGGAAAAACATTTTATAGCAGAACTTTTTTCTTGCTCAGAATCTTTCTCAGAACTATTCATGAAGTAACATTAACAGTAACATAACACTGGAGGTAAATTTTCAGATAAATAGGTTTTTCTACCATTTTGTGAACAGAAAAACAGAAAAATATTTTAGTATAATTACTCAAGAAGCAAATACTTACTTTGCTTGAAGAACTGTTTGCAAAGCATAGTATACTAACTTACCTCAACACTGCAGTGCTATTATGGGGTGGTTTTTTTCACTCTGGCCCTTTTATGTTTTCTCTTATCTTCATCTCAGATTTTAAAATGTAAGGAAGACTCCGTGGTTGCTCTTCTGTTGTGGCTTTTGTGAATACCTTACTACTTTAACATAATTGTTTCCCCCACCACAGGTCAAAGAGACTGGAGAAGTGGCTATTGCAGGGGGCTATGTGGATATAGTACCAGCCTTGGATAAGCCTTCTGCTCGGGAACCTCCGAAGGTAGGGGAAAACAATAGAAGTCTTAACTTGCAAAGCAGCATAGTTAGGCTTTATTTTTGTGGAAAACACAGGAAAAATACTTTGATCACTTACTGGTCTTATTTTCAGTACTTGAGGTGAGTATGAGTCCAGAGATGTGAACACAGATGTTGTTTAAGATACAGAGGTTCATGGATCTATTTGAGGGGAAAAACAGAGACGTTTTAAGGTACACAGGGTGGCTGATGAATTTTGAAGTGCTTGATGCCAGTTGAACTGTTAGGATAAGCATCATGCGGCATATTACAAAATTAGTGAGGCATGCATCAGTGAGGGCCACAAGTTTTGAGCACTGGGCATGATTTAAGATTGGAATTAGTCCCTTTCATTTGGAGCTGTACCTGTAAAATGAGCATTTGTGTTTTTATTTTGTAGATGTTGAAGATCGAACTCAATGCAAGTTGTAAAAGTGTGTGGCCTTTCTCAGGTTCTTCAGAGAGACATGGAGGCATTAGAATAGAACAAATGAAAATGAGATAGTGTACTCATAAGAAGGAAGAGTTTTGACATTGAATCATTTTGAGAGAAGGGTCTAATGGTTGTTTGTGCATGTGCTTAGGCCTAACACATGATATGCACTGCATACTATATATATTTTAAAAAATCCTCTGCATTCATGCATTAGGCCTTGGGTACTGGACTAGCCATAAAAGACAGAATTGTACATGCAATGCTGATTATGTCCTGGGTTCTTAATGTGGTCTAAAAGACACGGGTGCACAGTGCATTGCCTTAATGACCTATATGGCTTTTTCCCTATTGATTCCTGACCGTGAAGGGTGAAACTTTAATGCGTCGAAGTTTATGAAATACGGAGCTGGTGACATTCCTATAAAGCTTGTGATATATTCCTGGAATCTATTTCTTTTTGCTGGTTTTATTTAATCCTCTGACATTCTGAACTGTTTCCAAATCTGCATTTTAAGTTCAAACATTAAGCATTAGGACTTTTCAGTGAACAAATTATAGAGATTTTTTTTAACATGGGCAGAACAGGTGTTTTTCTTTAAGCTTACTTGGAGAAATTAAGGAGCTTTGGCAGAAGTTTGCTGGAAGAGGCCGATATCCACCAGGGGAAACTAGTGTGAGTGAGTGAGTGGCAAATTTGGATGTCATCAGGAACTCTGTTACGTAATGGAAAATGTTAGGCTTAACCAAAGAGGAGATGAGATAGCAGTGTGAGGAGTATTGCATTCTGATGTGCAGGTAGGTACAGCAGAACAATTAAAGCTGTGAGAGCTTCTTTGCTCCCAGTTAAATGAAAAATGTCACTGGATCAGCTTCTTAAAGTGTAGCATTTTATCCAGTACAAATATTTACAAAGACAATGATAGGTTTGTGAAATAATACGTGCTTGGAAAAGTTGAAAATGTAAGGGTAGCTAATCCCACTCTGAAATGATAACCAGATTGTGTCTGCACTGGAGTTCTGGCTGTGTTCATGACCTAGTATGTTCTGGACATCTTCCATGCCATGTTAATGTAATGTACTGGCAAAAATATTTTTGTTTTAAAAACTAACACCCAATTTACTATGGAAAAAGTGGCAATGGTTATCCTCCAAAGGGAATAAGGGCAATTTAGAAGCCCTTAGAGCCCTATTTGTGAAACATATCTTAAATTGTAGTGATAAATGACAAAAACTGCAAAAGCAAGATTTGGAATAATTCTCAAGGAAGAGTCCATGAAGCATTTTCTGCTTGAATGTACTGTTTAATGCTGACAGTTGCTAGAGGTGGTTATTTGTGGTAGAAGAAATTTCAGTTGCATTTAATAATTTTGCAGTAGAGACTTTCCTGGACATAGTGCTTGAACTAATAGGCGCATTTAGTACATTTTAAACAGAGTTTCAATTTTAAATTCTTCCTACTCATTCTCTTTTTTTAAGACTGCAGGGCTGCAGAGTGACCTTGTGTTTGAAGAAATTGGTCGTCGTGTAAAAGCAATTGGAAATGAATTGGTAAAGAAAGTAAATGCCATATTCCAGTGGGACATCACCAAAGATGGAAAAACAGCAATGCAGTGGAGTAAGTTGTAGCTGTTATGTAATGCCTTGATGCATTTCTTTTAATGAAGTGAGATTAATTATACTCATTCTAATTAAACTGATACTTTGAAAATAAGCATAAGATAGTAGATGAATATTCACTGGGACCTAAATATCTGAATGCATACTAAATGCACAAGTGACAAGGAGGACACAAAGTTCTGTAACGGCAGTTACTGACCTTTCTAGGAACATATGTCTGTAACTTGCCTATTTTGATGTAGGCGTAGGCAAATCATCCTCTGGAACTTAAGTGCATTTCTATTTGCATTTTCCAGAATGGATCACCACTACATTTAGAAAAGTAGGCTGTTCTACCTGTGTTGCCTTTTAAGCAACTTTTGGAGGATAAGGAGTGATTTCCACTTGGATAGCAGTTAATCAATATATTGAATATACGTGTGTAGATTATGCAGGCTGAGTACTTATACATCAAAATGAGAGGGGTAAATACTGCATAATTCTACTCAGAAGAGCTGTCTCAAAACTCATTACTGCTCTTAATCATTCATACTGTCTAGTTTTCCACTTTTACCCTCAGTAATTTAAATGATGGGCATGCTTAGAACCTGGATAGGAGGGTTATAAACTCTTTCCTGTGTTCTTGCTTACATTTTTAGAATGTGTATTAGAAGCCCATAGACCGAACCCCTAAACACTTAAAGTGGATATTTGTGTTTGTTAGAGAATCACTGTACACTACATCAGTCATGTTGTTTCATGTGTAATGAAACGTAATGTAAGTGATGGTCATGTTTATAATAAAAACCAAAAAACTGTATTCAAGATGATTTATCATTGTCTTTAATTTTGGAACTGCTTTGTTTGTCACCTAAACTGAGTACTACGTATGTTCAAAGAATGGAGGGACAAATCAATGGAAGAAAATTCTGATGAGGAATGTCCAAGCCATGAGTAAAATTTCTTGCTGGGGAAGACCTTAAGCTTCAAACTGCTGAACGTGTAACAGGCACACTTAAAGAGTTAGGCCTGAGCAGCGGCCTTACTTGCCTCCTGAGACTAAGGTTTATTAGAGGGGGAACAGGTGGATATTTTTGCCATTGTATCCAGAGAGAGAGAGTACTCCTGCTCTGGGTAAACCAAGGGTCAGCCTTTTCTATTTTTCAAAGCTTGTCCTCGCTTCTCTTTCCTACTGAAGCAGTGGGAGGAAAGCAGTGCCTTCTTCCACTGCTTATTTCCTACCTAAAAGGAATTAAATAGACGTAACTTTTCTTTGTCATGTTCCTTCTGCTTCTGTTGCAATGAACAGAATGTGTACTTTTATACGATTTTTTTTTTTATAAAGCTCCCTGTGGGATGCAGGGTGGAGGAGGTAGTCTAATATTTTAAGCATTTCCTGTTGCTGACTACTATTAGGAGCTTAAATGAAACATTTCGAGAATTTGGAAAAGTTACTGCTAACTTTTTTATAGTGTGGTCTCTTCAAGCTTAGGTGTCAAAAAAGTGGCTAGTGTTTATGAATTACTGTAGTCTCTATGGTGTAGTAAATATGTAAGGTTCAATGTAAATATCTAGGTGACAAGAAGGGTGCTTGTAGTAATTATTGCTTACTTTTCTCATCAGGACTCCTGTTGTGTATCACTTTTCCAAAGAACTTTCTATGTCATCTGATGGGTTTCTGAATATTTTTGTGTCTTTGAAATTTCAAGCACTTAAGGGATGAAGAAAGCAGCAGTTGGTTAATATTAAAATACAATAATTAAAATTAATTTTTTATTAATAATTTAAATATTAAATGTATTATTAAAATAGTTATATAAACTCACCGGTAGAGTGTTAGCAGTTGTGACATCTGTAGTGTCAGCTCTCACAGTTTGTCCTTATGTGGATTTACTATTGCTGTCTATTTAATTCTAATGGTAGATTTTTAATGGGAAGGTACATATCTGAATTTTTCTTTTGGAGATTTTTTTAAACACTATTCTGGTCATTAAAAAAACCCCAAACAAACACAAAGCAAAAAAACACCTTCCAGAGGCAAGCATTCAAGATTTGTAAGCAATTGCCAGCTTAATTCTTTTTGCTTGTTTGCATACATTGTTGTTCCGTATTCAAGAGCATCATCATGTACCATCTTTTCTACCAGATGCTAGCATAATTCATTTTGCATGGTAAATGTGGAAGAAGAGAGTAGTTTGTGGCTTTGCATTCAAAGGAAGAGAGCTTTCTTGCAGTTAAGATACTGTCAGTAACTCAAAAGATTTCTGACAGATCTTTGTATGGTCGTCACCAAGACTTTTGTAATGCACATGAACGATGACAGCCAATTTAGAATATGCAATATTGACAATGCTATTTATTGCCTTGAATGCTTGACTTTTTCCTGTTGTTAATGGAATGGAAGCTTCTGTACACAATTAGAAATTTTAGCCTTTGACAAATTAATCTTTTACTTTAAAAACTGAAGATGATAGTAATATGTTACCTTTGCTATAGCTTGAATTTAATTATGTGTCATTATTTTGACCATTTTAAAACCTGCTTCAGATTTTAGTGTTAGTCAGCTCTGTCAGTAGAATTGCAGTTCTTTATGTTTAAATTTGGCCCACTGTTTATTAGTTGATCAATGTACAATGATTTTAAATCAGTTTTGTAAATGTTATGCTAAGTTAGATTATAACAATTTTTAATTATCTTTCTGTCTTTTCTTAAAGTAAAATTGCTGTTTTGAGAGTTATATCCCATAATGTACATAGCTACAACAAAGCAAAGAGGAAAATTTGACATAAAAATTAATTTAGAATTTGGTTGCTGTGGATAAATATTGCGTACTCCTTCAATGTATGTTCAGAATTCTTGACATGTTATCAGTGATGCAACTGAAATGTGAGATTATTTTGGAGGAGTTTTTTTATTTTGTTTTAAGCCTTGAGTTGATGCTGATTGTTTCATTATCTATCTTCTTTTTAGGACTGTCTTTCTGAGGGCCTCTCAGGCCTTTACAAGCAGTATTTGTAGTTCTTTTGGGCAACCTGCTAGGCCTCTTTCCCTTATTAAATTTGTTTCTTAGTTGTGCTGGCCTGTCTTATAATTTTTTGACTTGTCACTTTTGGACAGCTTTGTGCTGTTGTGAAAACTGCAGCAATTGACAGCACTGGAAACAATCTGGGCCCTGCAGCTCATTGCTGTCTTAATGATTGTAGCTCCAGCATCTTCTGCTAATGTCCTTGAGCCTCTTGAGATCTGGGAGGGAAGCAAATGAGAGAAAGCAGCGGTATTAAGGACCACTGTGAAATTTGTTCTCACGTATGCAGTCATTCTGGTGTTTTCCAAACTTTCAGGAACAATTTTTTTTTTTAATTTGTATTATTTTTAGTGTTTTAATTTCACCCATTTTAGTGTAACCATTTGATCTCTATTCTTTGCAGTAAGCTAAGCTTTTTGTTTATTACTTTAAATGAATTGGGATTTGTGAATTGGATTTAGCTTTTGTTGTTACAGAGACACTTCTTGATGGTAGCACTAATATTACTAATGCTAGTCTGTTTAATTAGTGATGACCTTTACTTTTGTGTAATTCTCTGTGGATGATGTGAAGCCATGGGGAGGTGTAGGACCATTGATCTTGTCCTCAGCATGTGAAATTTTGGACAGCTCATTTGTTGTCTAAACAACATTGAACTGTAGCCACTGGCAACTGGTTTTAATTAGTGGTATTTCTGTGATATTAGCTGTTCTAATTTAAAAGGATGCTGAAAATTCTCTTAAGAAGATAAAGCAGTACAGACTTTGGCAGTATCAAAACCTAAGGAGTAATCTTAGTGGAACTGGAGCTATCTTTTCTTATTTTTTTACAAAATTCTTAATTGAGACCTCTGAGCTTTGACAGTTGGCTTCACTACCTGAAGCATGCTTTGCGCTCTCCTGCGTATTTATCACTGTACAATTGCCTTTGTTTTCAATGGTTATAAAATATTTATCTTTTTTAGAGTTAATCTACTTCATTTCAACTTCTTTTCCCATAGGGAAAACACATTGCCATTGAGATTTGTTAGCTGGTAGTTAATGGCTGTCTAGAACAGTACTCAGAAGCATTTATCCATCTGTTGCTTTTCATCATGCTTCTGAAGGCCTTGCTGAAGGCAGAAGATACTTCTGTTCCTTTCCAATTCTCAGAAGAATAAAACTTTGTTAGGAGAACTGGGGAGAAATCGTTACATGCAGTTGATTGTGAACATCTGACAAATTACAGCAAAACTGCTTCATAATTTATGATAGATATGACTTCATTTTGTTCCATTTGCTTTGAGATTGCGTCTTGCATTGCAGTTACCCTCTGTAAAGCAAAATAAAAACTCAACCAAAACAAAAAATAGTCTGACCCCTTAATATTTCTCTAGTAGAAATGGTAAGGCACTCTTTGAAGGCAAAGCAAAACCTGTGGCCCAAATGTTAAATTTTTAGGCTCCTTGGCTACCTGCTATAGAATGTCAATGTCTAGTGTCTTAGCCTGTATATATATGAATTTTTTTGACCTTTTTATTGTGACTCTGACAACAGCATCTTATGAACAGTAATAATTCATAGATATTTAATTACTGTGATATAAGACTTATGTATACAAGTAAAAACTAAAATTTGAAGGATAATTACTGTTTCATCCTCTGAAACTGCTTGATTCTGCTTTTCTGCCAGGTGTGTGATACTGAAATTTTACATATTTAAGAAGCTAGTTGATTTTTAAAAGGGACTTCAGCTTTAAGTTTAATTTGCATTGCTACACACAGTATTGAGGAGTACCACACCCATGTTTCAAACTCCTGTTTTTGTATGGAGTGGATGAGCCATGTGAATAGCTAGGAGAAGAGCTGTATCTTTAGCAGACATGAAGGGCTAGGTGTTCTCAGGAGCAAAGAACACCAGAGGCACCTTTCAGCTACTCATCTGTTGCTGCTAGCAGTGGAGCCACGCTAGCAGTGTGCCAGGTAGCTGCCTTGGCAGCTGCCAAGGCACCAGCCACCTGAGCACTGACAGAGCTATGGCAGGACCAAGTCATTATCAAGCTGGCTGCTGCAATCATAGTGCAAGCATGCAAGCCGCAGTGACGAGACGGAAGCTATAACCATAGAGACATGTATCCTGGAGATATGTGTAGAAGACGTGTAGGAGACTTGCATCAAGACTGCTTCCTGCTACAGCAGACAGCTGTGTTACATAGCTTTAGCTCATAAAGTTGGATTTTACAAGAAGGCACCTGCTCTGTTCATTTCAGAAAGCTAGAATTTTTCTGCTCTGGTGGTTGGAATCTGATCTGGTATTCGGCTCATTTCTTTCATTGCTAGCTTATATCCGTTTTCCCGTGTGCCAGTGCTGCAGTTTAGTCTCAGTTGTCATCTCACTACTCTAGGCTAGGTGTGCATCAGGAGGTGAAATGATGGTCTGTGTTTGTAATCCTTTTTTTTTGTTGTTTTGTTTTTCCCCTGGAAAAAAAAAAAAGAATGAGTATTTTTTGGGTAGTTTTCCATTCTCTACATTATCTATAAGGAGGGAAGTTCCTTTTCCTCTTTAAAATACCAACATATGTTGTATAGTGGATCACACTTTCTCCACTGTGATGCTCTAGAATTTTCCCACTAGAGCTTACATATCAAGTTTTGGGATTTAATTTCTTCCTGCTCGTTCCTTTGGGGTTTTGCGTGGGTTTTTTTGGTTTGTTTTGGTTTTTGCGGGTTTTTGGGGATTTTTTTGTGGTTTTTTTTTTTTTACTGATTGCATTAGAGATGTCATAACTCATTTATGATAAAGCTTAAAAGGAAGGGTGGGTCAAATAACAACAGTAGAAGGTCCTTCATGTTTTTGTGAAAAAGACAGTATTTGTTGTCACAGAGCTCTTCTCTTTTGAGGTTGTTCTCTTCCTTTTTTTTTTTTTTCCTTTATTTCTTCCTTAGCAAAAATCTTAATGCTCTTAAAAAGAATAAAGAAAAGAATAAAGAGGAAGTGGAAATTATATTTAAATGGAAATGATATTTTTGTATTTTGGGGAAAGCTATTAGATTGGTCCTCTTTTTTTTTTTTTTTAGAATTTCTATTAAGCTTTAATTTCAGATGAATTAAGGATTTGATGTCATTAAACATAACAGTTTTGCTGATAGTATCATGATTATGCAATGTTTACAGGCATAGTTGTGCTTTGAGAGCTTACAATTAATTATAGATGTGAATTGATAAGCAGTGCTCTTGAGATTTGTATAGGAAATGGAGAAAGAGATCAGGGATTGCAACAGTGTTAAGTATGTACTATATTCAGATTAAAATGTAATGGTTGTTAGCACTTTCCTGAGTCACTACACTTTTTTAATTCTAACTTTCTGTCGTCTAAACTTTAAACTGGTGAGACTGATGGATTAGTATTATTAATGAGATATATCCAATCTGCTTTTCCAGCCAGTGCTGGAAGAAGGGTTCCCTTCTGAAACATTCGGGGAAGGGTGGGGACAGCCAAAAAAATCAATGCATGTAAAATGAAGCACAAGAAGGGACTTAGGATCTTATAACTTCTAAGGTCCAGAAGTAATTAAAAATAAATAATTAAGAACTGTAAGCATCCTAGAAAAACATGTGTGCGTTTTGCGAGTTTGTATGTGGGGCTTGCTCACCACTGCTTTTTGGATCAAAGGGAGCTCAGCTTGGCTACATTGGTATGCTTCGTAACAGTGCTAGCATTTGCACAGAGGTGTATTTTAAAAGCTCATTGGCAGTTTGGCTTGGCTAACTTAATCTGAGGAGCTGCTGCTATCCACTTGCATTTCATGATTCAATAGATGATTTTTTTTTTAATTATTTTTAAAAAATAATTCTCTGTGGCTGCATAACCTACAGGAACAATGTTTGAAAGCTTGTTTACAATGTTATAGTATAAAGTAGCTGTTTTGGAGCAAAAGAATGTTACGTAGCTCCTAACCACAAACATAGAAGGTATAAATTGTTATCTGGCTCTCAGTAATTTTTGTTTTTCTTTCTCCTCCTCTTAGTGCATCAAGTTAGTAATGTACATTAAACCTGTTCCTGAAATTATCATTTACCTTAAAATCAAGTGGATAATAATAATCCAGTATGTGACTTCTCACTAAGCATTATTGTACATTTAATTCCGCTTCTAGTTTTATTATAACAGGATAATATTACTTAGAACAGATTTCAGAAAATGAAAGACCTAACTCAAAGAGGCAAAAGCTATTCCCAGTCTGTGTAGTTCACCTTTCAGAAAAATTATTTGGAAAAAAACACACATAGTTTATGCAGAAATAAGTCTCCCTAGTTAGGGTAGTGTCTTAAAATTTGACAACTAAGAGAAACTAACTGAAAGTATTAGTATTGGCTAGGCAGCCATGATTCTGTGATTAGAGATGTCATGTCCTTATGGGAACATCCACTTGAATAAAGATTTTGTTTTGTGCTTAAAGTGCAGGAGGAGACCAATAGGAAAAGGTGTAAAGGGAAAGACTGGGAATTTGCAAAATCTGAGGATGATTTGGCAGACCACATCTTGTCAAAATATTCTTCTAATATTTTTCTAAACAAATGAGACTATACCTGCTAGTGTTAGCCTTATAATAGGTCATTTTGCCAAATCATTTGGTGTGGGAAAAGAACACTTGGAAGCTCTGCACGCTTTGAGGAATTTTTGGCTTTCCAGAAAAGAAGGACAGATATTTGTCAAGGCTTTAACTGCTCTTTCCATGAAGCAGAAAAGGCTTTATTGCCTGTGGGGCAGAACAGGGAAAATGCAGCAGCATGTTTGAACACCACCACATGTGCCTTCTCTGAATATAGCACGCTGTTTTAAAACATTACAGCTTTATTACTAGCTTTAACATTTTTGTGGTAATTGCAATAATTAATATCTTGTGAATCTTAAGTGTTCTTTAAAAATGGGTTTTGCCATCTATGCAAGAATTTTCAAATGGCAGTCCTTGTGGTAAGCCCCTCCCACCCCCTTAGTACAGGAATATTTTTTTTTTTCCTGTTCTAATCTCAATTATTTTCTTTCATTAAAGAACAAGATTTAAAACCCTTTCATTTTTTAAGTGGCTCTTAGCTCAAGATTTATATTTAGACTGGATGCTTCATAATAATAGATAGGGAGAGTAGTGTTCTTTAGACTGAAAGTTTATCTTTGTTTTGAAATAAAACTGTATTTGCTGCTTCTTCACAGCAATTGACTTAAAGAATGGCTCTGGAGCAGTGTATCAAGGACCTGCAAGAGGTTCTGCTGATACCACCTTCATTCTCTCAGACGAGGATTTCATGGATGTGGTACTACAAAAGATCAACCCCCAAAAGGTAAAACCTGTGTGTCACAGACATACTGACTTGCATGAGGACATAGTATTTGCCTTGAATCAAGCTCTGGTTCATGACTGTCTGCATTCCAAAATCCATAACGCTGGATGTTTTGACAGCATAAACCAGAGTCAGATGAGGTATAAGTGCATCATTACCTAATACTGAATTAGAGGACATGATGAGGAATTTATACCCTCTTTATCACCTTGAGACAAAGACACCTCAAATAGCATAAAGCCTGGCAGTACAAAGTTAGTAGTTTGTTTGTTTCCTAGCACTTCACAATATATGATTTCCAAGGTTAGGTTTTTGTCAGTTTGATCATTCAGGCTGT
This sequence comes from Numenius arquata, assembly GCF_964106895.1. NCBI lineage: Eukaryota > Metazoa > Chordata > Aves > Charadriiformes > Scolopacidae > Numenius > Numenius arquata. The sequence goes on along the minus strand of NC_133616.1, from coordinate 68,973,149 downwards.
TTTGATTGGTCATGTTGCAGGAAGTTGGTATTTGTTTCAGTATTCTCATTTACTGCTACTACTGCAGCAAAGAGACATCTCTGACAATGCGTGCAGGTGGATCTATTCCAACTGGTCAAAATTCATCCAAACTGGGTAGATTTTTAAAGGAAGGAAAGATTTAAGAAAGATAAGTGACCTTGAGCTGCACTTTTAGCTTCTTGGAGTAATCAACTGCTTAAAACTACTAATTTTGCTAATAAAAATGCCTTGTGTAAAAGTAAATTAAACTGTCACAAATTTAATATGTCAGCTTACAGATTAACGCTTGAGTAAATGAAAACTTTAATTAAGCTCATCATGTATCAAACAGTTCCTTTTCCTTGATCCCAAGCAGAAGTTGTTGGAGACTTTGATTGTAAAATTGGAGACTAACGATGGTGGCAAATGTTTGTTTTAAGTCCTACATACCATATGAGTAAAATCCTTTGTGACCCTCTGTTTATAACAGGCATAAAGCCTAAACAAACAAGATGTTGATATGTAATCTTCAGAATGCTAAAGAACAGTGATTGCAATTCAGGAACGTTATCTATTCTTAGGCATTAGTATTTCCTTTGAGTTTCAGTGAGGTTTTTCATCTAAAGAAGCTCAAAGCATCTATTCAAATTCTTTTCTGCTGGCTCTCTCTATTCCTTATTTGAATGTATTTCAAGTTAATGGGACTATGCAAAAGCACATTGTTTCAGAACTTTAAAAGAGCTTTCAAATTGCCAAGCCACAGTGAAGAAAAACTAGTTTTAAAAAAATACTGAACTAGATTGAAACAGGGTATACAGCTCTTTGAAGCCAGGACAATAAAAATCATAATATCAGCATTTCAGTGAAAATAGTGGTTGATACATGATGCTGCAAATGCAATGAAATCTTGTTTAGTTTCTGTTTGTTGTAATATGCTATATATAAAGCCAGTGCATTTCCTTGGAATATGTCTTAAGGTATATTGTGTAAGTTCCTGTTTGGATTTGTTATGAACTTGAGTGAGTAGTTGCTGACCTTTTCATTAGGCCTTTAATCTTCCTTAAATGTCCTTTTCATTCCACTTTCTCATTTCATATAAGGATACATGCATATCTATAGCATAGGGAGGAGGACTGGTCCCCTGGTGAAATTTTGCCATCAGCTTCTATGAAGAAGTTCATCTTGTACCAGGAGAAGTCCTCTGTGCTATACATAGAAAAGAAATGGAGGTCACTGAACTTGTTTTGTATTTATTTTTTAGTGGTAGATTTGGCCTTGCCTGCACTCAAGGTAGTAAACTGTGATTCTGGATGTTATTAAAATTCAACTTTGGATGGTTTTCTGTTAATAAGAAATGGGCATTGCACTCTGAAGGCTTTCTCCTGAGCACTGAACAACCACACTTACCTTGTTTGGTTCTAGCAACTCATTGGACTGTGGGTGAACAGTTGAATACATTTCTTTTTTTTTCCCTCCCCTGCTTTTTGTAGGCATTCTTTTCCGGTAAATTAAAAGTGAAGGGGAACATCATGCTGAGCCAGAAATTGGAAATGATCCTGAAAGATTATGCTAAACTCTGAACTGCTTGATCGTGTACCACAGCAGTGAAGAACTTCAGAAGACAGAAACTTTAATTAGTTCAGAACCAACGATTGAAACATTTGCAGGCTGCTTAACATCAGTGTACTGATTCACTATACCGCTAATATATAAGCTGTTTTAATTGCTGTAGGCAGAAAATTATGAAATGAACATAACTGTTAATATTGTCCCTTTTTTTTTTGTCAGCAATGGTAGAGAATCATACTTTTCTCATTGTATGCCTTTATCTAGATAAAATGTATGTAGTTCTTACAAAGATGCATATATTTCTATATTAATGCTGAAGAAAATTAAACCAATACAACTCTTTGATATCTCCTTCTATGTGTCTCTCGGTCTTCATTTATATTGCCTTAGACTGTCTAATTTCTATGACTCTAGCTGGTTTATTATTAAAATTAATATTATTTTTTGTCTTAATTTCTCACAAACCCATTAAAACAACTGGAAGATGGGTGTTCCATTTATTTACATTGTGTCATTATTGGTTTTTTGCTGTACAGGGAAAACTTTTGAACTTTAGCTTTTCCCACCTTATTTAGACAGTCATTTTTATATGTTACTCTTATAAATTACATGTAAAGTGGTAAGCATAAATTCTTTAGGGGAAACTTTTTCATCTGAGAGGTAATGACACTGCACCAAAGGCTGTCACTGTAGCCAAATTGTTCTTCGTGTAGATTCATTCTCATGAGGGCCAGCATCATGGCAGCAGAGAAAGATAAGAGTGAATTCCTTATTTTGTGCCTATGGCCAGAACTGAGAGAGCAGCTGTGACTGTATATTTTCCTGAAGAAAGTATGCTCTTAATCACTTACAGTCACACGAACACCTGGAAATTTCACCAATGTGGCCAACATTTTGAGTGCTCAGTATCTTTTTTTTTTTCCTCATTCAAACTTGTTCTATGTGGATACCTTTTGAAAAATTCAGGATATCTAAGGCTTGTCTCCTTGATCAGAATGACAAAATCATTTTGCTTTATCTTAGAGGATGGATTGGTTTCGGTTTTCGGGTTTGTTTTCTTTTTGTCCTAAAACTGGGAGGTACATCGCTGTCCTGAATTTGTGAGTAGACTGAAGCCATTGAAGAGCCTTTTGGGGCTGCAGATGAGTTTGACGGTTATAAGGATAAATAAAGGATAAATTCTACATCTTGTAATACTGAGTCTAATTCTCCACAAATTTATTTCTTTGCAGCAGTACTATCAGCCATGCTTTAATTCAGGCAATGAAATACGAATCTGAATTATGTCGACAAGTATCTTGCATAAATTACATGAATAGATGGGGAACAGAACAAGTTTGATGTTCACCACCTCAAAGAGGCTATCCAAGAGAAATTATTGGAAAAATGTCCTTTAATCACTCAACATTTACCTTTTCACAACAGTCATTTCCGTGTATAAGTAGGACCTAAGTGTTGCCTGTATTGACCAGCTTTTATTTACCAGTAACTTTGTGAAAAATAGATACAGGTGTCTTCTATTACTTTCTCTTAAGAAATTGTATGAGAGACAGATTGATTGCAACTTTGTGTGTTTATTATGCATGCACATGCTACACCAAAAAAAAACCAAAAAACTAGTTTTCTACCTGTATCTGTCCTGTCTATAAATCTACATATAATGCCATAAAAATATGTATATTAAGAAAAAGGAACTGTGAGAAACTTTGAGCCTAGGAATGCAATTATCAATACACCCATTTAAGAATATGGTATTTACTGTAGGTCATGAAAATTCACAACAGGTTATTTTTTTTCTCAGCGCCATAGATAGTCTGAAAACTTGAAGCACTGCCCTACAAGGAGGGAGCAAACTGCTAATAAGCTTTGTTCCCCCTCCCCTTTGGAAGTGGGAAGCAAAAATACTCAGGCAAGGGAAGTTGATACTGTTCAACCTGTTGTAATTTAACAGGTTGAAGTTCAGCCTACTAAAGAAGATCGGTTTACTAAAGGTGTTGGGTGAGGATGTGAAAGGGTAACCCAAGAACCATATGTGGTGAAGAGAAGGACTTAGCTGTAAGGTTCAGTTTATTTGAACTTCACTCACAGGTCTAATACCTCGAAACTGCAGGTTTTATGGATACAATGGAGAAAGCACTATTGCAATTTAAAAAGTAATTCACAGGATACACTGTTACAACCTACAAGTGATTTCTGGAATGTTCTAATGCAAACCACAAGTGCGCTAGATTAGTGCACCTTAACAAGAGTCCACTAATCACGATTTTAAAGCACGCCAAATACCATACTAATGTTTCTTAATCACTTATCCCCTCTTTCAGGTAAGGCCACCTAATCCCTGGGAAGTTACTTTGTACAGCGTCCTGGACAAATTGGGAAGAATTTCCTAGGAGCCACCCGTATCGTTGGGAAAGACTCCACCATTTTCTACCCAAACCTTACGGTTTTTATTTCGCAGTTTGATGGGAGGGCAGGATTATGCCTGAGTGGATTACACTGTCTGGAATGTTTATCTCTGGTGGCGTGATGGCCCCTTAGTCTGTATTGCTAATTTTGTGATGTCTAGTACACAAAGTTACTGAATAGTGGTGGAATGGGACTCGGGGCATTTTGTTTGTTAAGGGATTATTCAAGGCTCCATTTTGGTTTTGGTTCTTATTATGATGCAGTGTTAAGGCAACCACAGGCTAAGCCATTTCCACAGCTCTGTCCCCAGTCATCTCTGCAGAGATAAGGATATGTCAAATCAAGACGAAGCTGAGTCAAATTACAACTCTCTGCGTTTCGCCCTTTGTGCTCCCAAACCTGTTTAACCGGGTGATCCCATACTCCATGTCAATTATAGGTACTCTTGTGATGGTTTCTATCCTGCAGGGCTTCAGTTGGGCAAAAAATCCACGTCCTTCAGTTGTATCCACAGTATTGGCCTTAATTAAAAACAAAAAAAGATACACCCCAAAGTTACACTGGTGTTTGACATATACATCCTGGACTTTAGCCTAACTTTAGCTTTTTCCTGCACCATGACTTGGTCATAGGTGTTAATCTTGGCTGGAACAGAAAGTCCTCCCCGCTTTACTGCAAAAGGCTCTTCCTTTTGCTCTCCTTACCAGTGCTAATTGAGCACACCTCTCAGTAATGTGGTAGACACTTTTCTAGCAGCACAATTCAGGTGTTTAATTCTTTCATCTGCATTGTGTCCTGAATATCTATTATTAATGATTTTGGCATGTTGGTTTCATCTCTGCCGCAGTGTATTTACCTTCAGAATGTTGTAGTTACCTCATGCTAACTTAACCCATAGTAACTTAACCCATTAGTGTTGAAGGTAAGGTCACTTTGCTATGTTGAACGTATACCTGAAGTGATTTGGAGGCTTTCATTTTTCTCTTCTTCCTAGTATGTGAGAACCTTCTGTTCATGGTTGTAAGCTTTTAAGAACAGTGTTCTCAGAAACAAGTAATAAACCCAGTACCTTTAAGAGAATCCATGCAAGGGGATGTAACCTGGTTTGGTAGGTAGATGTTTCAGTCTGAATGATTCTCAGCTGCTTTCATCTAGAGCAGTGTTGTTCTCTTTTGGGGGCTCATGTGTCAAACCTGTCCATATTTCTTTCATCTGGAGCGTTTTTGGGGAGTCTTTTTGTCAATCCAGCAGCAGCACTACCAATATAGCATTGCACTCACTTCCCCACAGGACCTAGAGATGTGCATCAGCAACACACCACATTCTTATTTTCAGGGAAGCTGCTTCTTTGACTGTTTTTTCTTTGCTAGGGATAAGCGCCATTACCTTGGATTGCAGAGCCCAATTGTTTGCCAAACATCTCAGCTCTATAGTGTTGTTGCTGAATTCTCTAGCAAATAAGAGAGGCAAATAAGGCTTTTACAAGCATCTTAGCAGTAAAGTTCTTAACAAGTGCATATACTTTATTTAACATGGAGGACAGCAAGATTGTCTGCTGTTTATTGTGATGTGTTTTATAGTGTTTTGGTTAATTCTGTTTACATGTGAATAAGGTACAGCCTGGACATTGGTTTAAAGTCTGGACATCAGATTTGTAGCAGTTGGAGGTAAGAATTCAGTTGTTTGTCTTTCTGGAATAATTGAGCTAGTGCTAAGCCTGGTTGTGTAAATTGGTGTGACTTTTAATCACAGTATTATTTTATTTCTCTTTTCCTTCTCCTTACATTCATTACAGTCTTCCTGCTGGCTTGCAATTAAGTCCATCCTCCAAAAAAAAATTTGCAGTTCCACTGACGTATGCCCTCTTCAGTCATTTATGGGTCCTTTAATTAAAAGCAAGAGAGCAGTAATAATGGATAGGGAAAGTTATGTAAGCTTTCTGTCTATTAGTATTGGGTTCAGAGAAGCCTGTGCTGACTTTTATGCTTTCTAGTCACTAGAATTGTTCTTAATTAGTTTATTTCAGAGGAGTTCAATACACCTTCCAGCTGTCATCAATAATTACAGATAACAACTCTTTAAATGTTGACAAGAGCATTCATAATTAGAGAATATGAAAAGGAGTAAAATGGGGGAGGAGCAGAGGCATGAGAGAGGTAAACTTGAGCAACTTCAGAGAAACTTACATACTGTCTCCTCCAAGCTTGTTCCCACCTCCCTACAAGCACCACACTCCTAAGGGTTATTTGTATTCTAGTCTGTTCAGCTGTGCTACTTGTAAAACAACTGTCCTTCATAGCTCAAGAGTCACCTTGATAGATTATAATGCTTTGTAAAATGGAAGAATTCAGTAGTGTAACAAATAAAGTATTATAAACAGGATACATAATCATTTTAAAATACTTTAATGTACTCTTTTTAAAAATAGGCTCTTTAATATAATGCAATAATCCCTGACAGAGGTCAATGTCAAAGAAATTATGTCTTCTATTACTCTCCACAAGCCTCAGGGGCAGAGCAATGTTCAGATTTTGTCTTTACATAATATTGCCTCCTTCTAGCGTGAACAAAGATCTGTGTAAAGAAAGGGTAAGTCTCATTGCAGTGTTTTCTTTCTGATCATAATCTTTGAAAGAGTAAAGGGAGAAAGGAAATATTAGTATCTCCCAATTCCTTCAATGTTTTTTTCTTCTACTTCATTTGGTGCAGATGTCTTTCTATTCACGTGAAAATGAGTTCTTCATGATGACTCATCAGCAGTAAGAACTTCGTCCTTTAGGCCATCGGCTCTATATCCAGTGGACTGACCTAGACAGCATCGGATATCAGCAGATCTGAAGTCAATTAGGAAAAATATTGTAGACTATGAATGTGGTTGCATGTATATAACTGCTAGATTACCCTTAGTACAATTCAAATGTTTCACCTGTCTAAAAATCAGTAAATCAGTGCATCGAACTGGCGTGATAGAATCTTGGATCAGAGGATAGGCTGAGCTCTGTCAGAGGTGGATCTTTTTGTGTCTCTCACTGAGCACTATCAAAGTTCCCATATTCTTCTAAATTAAATCACATGTTCTAAGGTCACTGTGTCTCAAAGACAGAATCAAGCAAGGTACAATAATAAGTAAAGTTGTCTAAATTATATGGTGTAAGGTGTATGCATCTTGCTAAGAGCTGTTTTAGAACATTATTCCCCTTATGTTTCCCTATACTACATGTGTCTTGATGATGTCAAGTGCCTTTTTTCACTAGAATTAGTAGTATTTTAATCAAAAATGGGCATCACATAACCTGAAAGAAAAACTGAGAATACCCAAATTTAAAGATATATTTCATTTATGTTAAGGTTAAACTTTCTTTAATTTCTAGTTATAGCGGTTTCAGGACATCAATGTACTGAATTCATGATCTTTTTTAACCAATACTTCCTCTTTCCCCTTGCCTACCTCTCTCATTTTGCCATAGGTTAGCATCAGAATGTCAGTAGTTTATGAAAGCTTGAATTTGGAATGGAAAAGAACAGTCTAACGTGGCACCCAGATTTCATCTGGATCTCACTCAACCTTGAGTCAGGACAGAAATAAAGCTGCCAGAGAAGTCTTGCAGTTGGGATTCTGTGAGCTAAGTAATAAATGCAATAAAGAGATATAAATTTGTTTCTATCTGAGTTTGTGCTTCTATCTGCAGCCCGGTCAAAAAAGCATGTTACTATAAATGCTAAAAACAATGACAATGAATTGCTGAGATTTGACTGCATCCTCTAACTTTATCCAAATAATTTCCTGTTCCTGCAAGATTAGGAAAAAAAAAAAAAAAAAAGAATGCATTAATTTCATACTAGAGTCTAAGGGTCTATAATCTGGTTCATGTTTCCAATGTCAGTAGGACAGCAGGTTCCCATACAAAATAGAAACTGACTTGCTGCTTGCATCGATCAATGTGCCTAGGTTAAATCTCAAAGCACTATACATGTATTTTTCTCTTACATTGCTTTTTTTGGTGTACTGTTCTTTACTTGTACTAGTCTCTCCATTGAGACAAAGTGCATGAGTCTCGTGAAGCTGCCTGACCTTTTCATGAAGCTGCCTGACCCTCCTGCTTTCTGCTCCCCTATGTCTGTTTCTTTTCTCGTCAAAACTGGTCTGTGCTCTGCGTGGTTCAGCCTTCTGCTGTGTGAAGCTCAGCCTGATTTTTATGAACAATGGACAATGCAATTTTGTATATCTGCTGTAACCTTATCAGAGCTCATAATAGCTACAGTGCTGAGAGCATCATAATCCTGTTAGGAAACGATGATAAAAGGTTAGCAGAGTTTCTCACTGAATGTGATACATGTGGGTTTTTAGGTGTTTCATAGAGATAAAATGAGGCCACCTGAGGACTATATCTGGGAAACTATAACCTTCCTAGCTCAAAACGTATTTTAAATGAATTTTTGATTGTTTTGTTCTTCAGTGCTGTTTTTAACACGTGACCAAGCACAGCAGGGGAAACTATAAATGTAGAGAAGAAGGGGGGGGGACATGACACCCCACCTGTCTGTTATTTTTCATTTTTGAGGAAACAAAAGAAAAATTTTAGATGAGGAAATATGTTACTTGTGTGGTCTGTGACCCACATCACCAATTCAGTTGGGTTAAGCATATGCCCAGAGGTCATCAATCCGTGAAGCTGGTAATGGTCAACACTGACTAAGTGCCAGTTTGGCTTTAAGAAATTCTTCTGACAGATGATCTTATTCATATCTGAAGTAAAATCTAACGTCTGATCACTTGCATTCATTCAGAGTTAGCATGGGGGTTTGGGGGTTTTGTTTTGTTTTCAAAGGAGATGTGTTTATCTGCGTGCCTTTTGTGACTTCAAGCTTGATGATTCATTCCAGGTCCACTTAATGAGTTTGCAATTTCAGTATTTTCACGGCCAGCTTAAAATCTGAGGCCAATGTGGTTTAGATGTTTATTATCAAAATACCTTATTCTGAAAGGAAATATCAATTTTCAGTCAGAATGGTATGCTTTTATTTAATTTTTTTCACTGTACCAAATGGACTAATGAAATCACTTTTGACAGGTCAAGATCTCTGGTAAACAGCTGCCTGCTTGATGGTGTGAGATCCTGTGACGGCCTCTTGCTATTTCCTAGCAGGATTGTGCTTAGTGAAAGAATTTCCATGGTTATTTATGGCAGTTCCTGCAAGTATAGTAGCCAGTCTTACTAAACTAGGCTTTGTGACTCTGCAGCACACAGATGTTTGGGGAAACTTTCTAATGAAGGTCAAGGAGACCTAAGAAAAATTAACTTGTTTTTTTTTCCTCCCCCAGTGGCTTAGACACCAAGGGCTGTAATGTATCTAATATTTAATAGCTCCCATAAAACAGAGCCATCAGGTACCTTTGGACTCAGAAGACTGTAATAAAATAGATATAGGTGTGTTTCAACACATTAGAGCTGTTTGAAAAGGCCTACCAATAAGCGTGTTGCTGCAGCCAGTTAGAAAGTAATTTTTTAAAGTAGCTTCTCCATGTCAGAGAGCTTTAAGGAGCTTTTGTGGTTACTGGGATTTTGTAGGTAGGGGAAAAATTACATAAAACATTGTTTTCTTGGACTGGTAAAATACTGTTTGTAAATAGACCAAAATGGAGACATTAACCCATGCTGAGCTGGGGAGAGAAGTACTCCCATGCAATTTGCTCTTACTAAACCATTCCGCCTCAGAAGGGGCCAAAAATGAAAGTAGCAGTGCGGTCCTGGGATTTGCACCTACCACCTACTGGGTGGTAGGTGCAGAGCCTGTTCTTTACGTATCGTATCAACTAAACCATCATGAAAACAGAGCCTGGCTGTAAACATCTTGACTATTCTCTGTACTCCAAGAGTTTTAACATGTATATTTAATGGAGCACTCTGTCACTGTGTTGCTAGGTGATTGACAGAGACAACAACCAAAAGACATGCTACATTAAGGCTTTTTCACTTATTTTTAAGTAATTCCTGGAGGAACCAGGCTGTACTTTAATGTTGTACTCACTGGTTTGATTGCCTTAGAGTTGGTTTATGAAGAGCAAATAAAGAAGACCACAAAAGATCATAATGACTCTAATGAATTTGCACACAACTGATAATGGACCAAAGAAACATTTCCCTTAAAACCAGCTGTGCAGTTCCTGGCCTCTTGGTCCTGCTCCCAGAGAGGACCTTGTGCAGGCAGTGCTTCCCACAGGCATGCTTGGGAGCAGAGAGCCTGCCTCCAGCCAGATTGGAGTGTAACCCTGGATACTGAAATCACAGATTTAATAAAGACACTGGTTTTGTAACACCGCCATTTCCCTTGCAACATAACTCAACCAACCCCTTAGTGATCTGCAGGTAGTAATTATTTGTGTCTTTCCCTCCCACCAGAGATAATGACTTACCATGTTTGTTGCTAGCACCTCTTTACGCTCTGGTAGTGCCAATCACCATTCTGTTTCAAGTGCTCTAATTATCACGGTTGCATTAACACAGAATAATTATTCATGTTCTGCATTTAGCTCAAAATTACTCCTGGTTCGTACGTGAAGCAGCAAAATGTGCTTGGACGCATTTCTGGCATTTGCTACAGATACCTGTTGGCTAATGCAGGATTTCTAGTAACCTTAGCTGTTAAATGCTGGTTAATTTCCTATTTTGATCTCTTCAGGTTTAGTTGTTTCAACATAGGTGGACTTGTGGAATTGTTGCACTATTTTGCTCATTTATGTCCTTTTTCACAGAGCGGTTGTCCTATGTTGCATGAAATGAATAAGAAATCTTATTGTTAGGGAAAAGTCATCTATGAATTTTAGCAATTCTAACTACATTTTGCAGCAAACCTTAGCACATGCCTTTTATAAAAATTGAAAGCTCTCATAAAAAAAAAAAAAAAAGATTCTACCCATACACGGTGTCAACATATTTTTTTCAACTAGTCCCTTCTGTTCTTGGCTGTGAATTGGTGTTTGGAGCCCATGCTGTGTTTTCAGACACACTGCATTCCAGCCTCTTTGGTTTTACTGTCATTAACTGTGTCTTCCTGAAAGCAGCTTTGCTATGCCGCTGTTTCCTGCCTGTAATCAGTGATTTTAGCAGATGTAGAAGTTGTTCTGTTTGGTTTCCTCTTTATAAGAAGGTAGTTTGAAACTTCTAATGTTTCTGGCTTGGATTTTTAGGCTTGCTGTGGATTTTTAAGGTTAACTTTGGAGAAAGACAAACATTATGTCAAGTACCTGAAGTCACTATGGCATTACAAACTGCACTTTGAGAAATACCAATTTAACAGTTGACAAATAATTCTGTAAGATAATTAGTATTTAGTGAAATTCTGCTGATATAAAGATGGGCATGGATGTTATCAGTAATTAATAAATTCAGTGGTATAAATAATGTTTGGTTTGCTTATCACAACCACTGTATCATCACTCTAACTCCAAGTAACAATGCACTTTAAACAATCTATTATTTTGCTTTTTTGTTGTCATGAAGGAATATGCAAATGTATACACAGTTTGAAATTCTGATTTGATTAAAAAGCATTGTTATATAGACTGGAATTAATTAAACACTACATTAACTTGGTGTGCACCCTGTGTCTTGAAACTGCTGATTCTTCCTTTGATGCTTATAATATGAAGAGGTGGCATTCAAATACATATAAAGAGTCCTGATAATCTCAGACAGCAATCTCCAATTTAGGCTGCCAGTCAAAACCTATTCTGGTTCATCTGTTCAGTGATCTGGGAGCTTCTCTGGGCATATGAGGCAAGAGGAAGGAGCTGGTGAGAAGGAGAGTGTGCTCCTCCAACAAATTAAGCTGGAATTTTAGTTTTTTCAGACAGAGATCTAATGTCTGCAGGAAATTAGGTGCCTCTGCTATGGTCCTGCCACAGGTTCATGATGTATGGAAAGCAACAAATACATTGCTTACACTTTTGAGATCCATGTGGTAAAACCCACCACAAAAGTATTCTAAGATGTAGATCTTTCAGATGAACCAACGCTGCCTTCTGCATAACCACTTGGTTACATTTAAATGAAGATAGAAAATGTATTGGTTCTCCAGAAATGTTGTTTATGTCTTGTGCAATTTGAATATCAATATTGTTTTCATGGTATTCTTTATGATTGGATAATGTAAACAATGTTATGATAAAACCAAAATTACAGGCACGTTGCTCCCTGTCATTACCCACCAAAAACCTGTTACGTGAATGCAATGTTCTGTAATCCAAAATGAGGGAAAAGCCAGAAACTCCAGGTAGCCTGTCTAATTAGTGCAGCAAGTGGTTAAGCACAGTAGGACTGGTCACCAGTATAAATCATTAATATAGGTGGAGTGTTTCAGTAATATTATTTAGCTACAAGGATAATAGAAGTTTTAAAGGGTCATCAAATCTTGTGTTTCTCTGTGTACTCTATTATGAGACTAATTGCTTTCATTGATTGCTAGTACTGTTACAGAATAAGTGGAGTGATGCTAATCAATCATTTCAGAGAACCAGAAGAATATGCTCTGATAATAAGTTCCTTGAAAGTTTTTCTTTAATTAAAAATCCAGCCAGACAGGAAGGAGAATGAAATCATCAGCAGCACTGTAGAGTGCTTCTTACAGATTCATAGGTGAATATCAACTCCAGTCTGGCGATACAGTCAGATGGAGCAGTTTCCCTGGGAGCTCAAACATCAGTATCTTTTTCCAGTACTTCTATAAGTGATTATGCTAAATTAAGTTTTCATTCAAACACAGCAAGAAAAAAGTTCAAGAAAAAAAAAGGGTTGCAGATGCATACCTCCTAACTTGAAGTAATTAAACACACAATATTAGTTATTTTTCTTGGTTAAAGTAACCACTGGTTGAAAGTTATTTTGCATCCTAAATTTTCTACAGTATTTGGTTTCAGAAGATTTTAAAAAGGAGTGGTGTCTAGGTTTTTTTTGGTGTATTTTTTTAAAAAGGTATTGTATGGGTATTCTGGTTTTAATTTGGTACTGGTACCTTCCTTGGACCGTACTTGCCCAGTACTTATCTTCCTGCTGGTATTGTTTACATAGCCTCCATTTTCATAACTTTTAAATTCATCAAAATAAAGGACAAATTTGGCACACAGAACCTACCTAACTTGTTCATGGCCATTTAACAGATGAGTAGAGCAGGTTCTTAAACTAAGTTCCCAAGGTCCTACTGTACTGTGCAAACAACTAGGAGTTTGTTTTCTCTTTCAATTTCCCATTTCCTCAGGAGAGCCATTGTCTAAAGAAACCCAAACCGCAACTGTGTAAGAATTCCAGTCTTCTATAAGTCTGAAGGTATGTAATAACTTCTATAAAACTGGGTCTAGAACATCTGAAAATACCAGAAATGCTTGGGCTGGAATTTCTTCCTAATAATGAAAAAAAGTACTTTGGTTCCAATGCTGTGTTTCTTCATTCATTACTCTGATCTTCTTTGTTGCATTAATAATACTCTCTTAAATATTTAAAATATTTCCCCAATATGCTGATGACAGTCCCCTGCATGAATGTCTCTTTAAAGTCATGCATAGACATCTGTCACAGAAGAACTAATTTAAAAAAGAATCCTCAGTAGCAGAATGAGTGAAATCTGAGGGGAAGTGTTATAAATCATTAACAACGTGAATACATTAAATCTCCTCTAAGAGCTAAAATGGAAATTCCCCTGTTAGGCATGAATGTAGTGTTTATTTAGCAAAGGCAAAGATGATAACTACATTGTTGGAAAGACTAATTTGTTAACAATTCTAGAGTAATTTAAATGATAGATCAATTTGCAAAAATCTACATGTATTAGTCAAGATGACTGTTTTGTCTTCATGCTAAAGTGCCCCAGAATTTCTTCCTGCTGAATGTATAATTGTTGGATTCTCCTCTCTCAAGTGGTATCATAGGTGCCATGTGTAGGTGATAATGACAACTTGTTCCATTTTGTCTGTTTCTCGCTCAAGCACCTATTGACTATTATTTTCTTCTTCCATTTTACAACTGAACCCAGAATGTTAAAATGATGCACCGAAATGTGTACATTATTGTAAATTTTGCCTGGAAAGTTCAACATTTCTCATGTTCTCCGGACTCTAGTGAACTAGAAGATGGTGCACTGCCACCATCTTCATTCACATAAGGAAAATAAAATTTAGATAATCTGATCGAACTGAAACTGGCATATTGCTGAGCTCAGAAAAATTCTGTTAGAACTCGGTAAAATTTGAGTAGCCTCAGCTTATATGCTTTATGATTCAGAGGAAAGATTTTCACTTTTATAGTGTCCTTTATAAAGTCTGTGGCACTTCTGATTTGTCCTCTTAGGCATTTGGTTTTGTCTATTTAAGGTTCAGTGCCTATATGAGAGAAATCTGCTGATAACCAGCCTATAATTTAATACACTAAAGTATTAGTGTATTGAAGAGTGAGGTAGTAGCTGCACTGGGGAATGAGTAATCTTACCCTGAAAACAAACAAACATGCAACCTTATGCTTTTCCAAATATACTCTGTTAATAACAACATTCCTTTCTGTTGCAGAATAGTGAATGTCTTACTAAAGACATACTGTATCAGATCCCACAGTGTTTTAATCTCCAGAATGGGGACTGGGTTTTCTCTTCCCTTTTATCTTGTAACTGGGAGAACTTGAGATATGCCTCTCTTATTCCTAGAGTGAGCACTGCAAATCATGTGATCTGGTGCTTTGCCTGTCCCAAGGAAGCTATCCCAATAAGCTCTGAAGGTGTCTTACCAACATTTAACACTGACCTTTTGAAGTGATATTTATTCTTTCTGATAAGGAGAAAATCACGCACTTTTTTGACTTACTGAGGTATTTCCAGAGCAAAATCTAGGTTGGTAATTCTCAGACTTACAAAGCTGCAAGTAACCTTTTGAATAATTACTTTTCTCATTGGTGTATCTTGATAGAAGACTTCTCTCATCATGATAAAAACCAAGGATTAAGAAATACATTAGTGACTTTAAAGTCACTGAAAGTTCATGGCTTCCAAAGGTCTGTAGTGAGCCAGCACTTTAAATTAAGAAGGAGAGAGAAATCCAAATTTGGATCAAATTAGGAAACCCCAAAAATGAACTAGATGAGGATATAACAATATGAGTTGTCATGAGATGGTGTTTAGTTGCCAGGTGCAGCCACATTATATTGGTTTTATCTGTACAGTGATATTCTTCTAACATGACAAGTATTAATATTCCCTTACTCCAGTAACATCCATTTAATTGACTTATGTATTGAGCAAATAGAAACAATCAAGTTAAAACGGTTGTGTGGCTTTGTGGTAACAATATCTGTGCTATTATCATCCTCTGTTTTGCTATAAGCACATTTCCTAAAGGCACTACAGTTCCCATAGCTAACCATATTGGACGATAGAGAAACAGTTATGTTTTGCCATCTTTGACTCAAAGTGATGTATAGAACATTACTTTTATGTTAACTGTTAAATTACTTGAATCATCATTGCTTGAAACAAAAGGTGCCTATCTGAAGGAGTAAGAAACCATGAAAATTATATGCTCTGTTCTAATGCCCTTTTCCTTCATATTTGAAATACTTCCATTAGGTAATTGTATTTTTCATCTGAAGTATTACTGAACCTGCACCCTGGCTGGTCATAATGAACATTTCTGTACTGGACAAAGTCAGATTTGTTCTACTGTGTTTCACAGACTGGGTGGTATGATTAAAATATACCTGTCTGAGCTCCTAACAACTAAGTGAAAATCTTTGGCTTTTCGTTCTTGAGAATGGGTGCAATTCATCATTGCTGTGAAAATCCAAGCAGCCATGAAGAAGACCTTAAAGTCTTTGGATGATATGCATATTTTTATTGCAGTATTATGCATGCTTTTCCACTCTTTAGTTTCAAAACTTTTGTGTAATAGATCTTCTATATTCAATGCAGGATTCTTTTAAAATGTTAAGTCATATGAAATGATGATCTTTATGAATTAATCATTTCCAAATGCAAAGAAATATTTCCAGCGTCTCTGCGCTAGTTTGGTCAAAATATTGGAAGCCATTAGAAATGTTTTTTTGATGTATGGATCTGGATTATCTCTCAACTTTTTAGTGACTCTTTTTCAGCATCTTATTAATGTGTCTCCATTCTATATAGGAGCAAAATCATAGAATCATAGAAATATTTAGGTTCAAAAAGACCTTTAGGACCATCAAGTCCAACTGTTAACCTAACACTGCCCAGTGCACCATTAAACCATTTCCCTACACACCACATCTGTACATCTTTTAAATGACTCAGGCATGGTGAGTCAACCACTTCCCTGGGCAGCTTGTTTCAATGCTTAATAACCCTTTCGGTGAAGACATTTTTCCTAATATCTTATCTAAACCTCCCCTGGTGCAACTTGAGGCCATTTGCTTTTGTCCTGTTGCCTATTACATGGGAGAAGAGACTGACCCCCACCTCACTACAACCTCCTTTCAGGTAGGTGTAGAGAATGATAAGGTCTCCCATCAGCCTCCTTTTCTCCAGACTGAACCACCCCAGTTTCCTCAGACACTCCTCATAAGACTTGTACTCCAGACCCCTCATCAGCTTCATTGTGCTTCTCTGAACACTCTCCAGCACCTCAATGTCTTTTTTGTAGTGAGGGGCAAAAAACTGAACACAGTATTTGGGGTACAGCCTCACCAGTGCTGAGTACAGGGGGACAATTTCTTCCCTATTCCTGCTGGCCACACTATTCCTGATACAAGCATATGGACGTATTAATCTTCTTACTGACAGTGACAAAATTAATTAATGTTTTTAAATACTACTGTATGTCAGAAGTTCCCAAGTTTGTATGCCAACAAAGATTAAGTAAGTCTCTCTCTCATTAGCAATCTTTCTTTCCTCCTTATTATATTTTCTGGGTGTGGAAAAGTGTAACTGAAATAATCTCAGAGTTGATTTACAAAAAAACACCTCTCACACCTACCCATACGATCTCAACATTGAAGTGAAATTCTGTGAATTGACTGAGAGGCAAAATAACCTCTCAGTGCTAGCCTAGTGCATAGTAACAGCTATGTGGCAATGAAGTCTCATATCCAATAGCAATTGCTAACAATTTGTGGTGGTCTTCCCTTATCAAGGCACTCGTGTCAGGATCTAGCACAAACCACTTGAGTTTCAAGATTCTTGCTCAACTTGGCTCTGTACATACAGAATTTAATTGTACCTACCCTCTTTTGCTTACCTGGCACTGTTCTCCTTGTCTGACTTTTCTGAAAGTCTCAACGTGGTAGCTGGGTATGTACAGATAATGTTTTGAATAGCTTTAATCTGTCGAGTACTCTGGTTCTTTAATCTAAATATGAAGACGTATCTCCTCTGCACGTAAAATGCATTTCTCTCATGCTGATTTCTGCAGTCACACTGCATTGCCAGGGAGTTTGGTTGTTTATATTTGTTTTGAAGATGGCTCAGATGACACAGATGAATTATTTCAGGCTCGCATAACTCAATAGATAGGACAAAGCAGTGGAATTTGAGTTAGTGCGTTTGTAGAAAACCTCTTTGAAATGTTAATACTATTTGATAATGGGAGTGAGCTTTAGGTTGGTGTTGGTTGCCCCAAGACCTCCTTATGTCTTTTAATATCTTTCATTCAGAGCAACCTTTTCTTCTGTGTTTTCTGTTTGAACGACTAGGCTTGTGGGAAGATCAGATTCAGTTTCAGCAGGTGATGCTCTGCAGTTGCTCCTGCAGCCACAGAGCTGCCTGGCAGAGGCACTTCCAGGGACTTCAATGCAGTGCATCGAGGCTAGCGGGAAGCAGAATTCAGAGTGGGCCACACAGCTCATGCTGACCTCCGAAGTACCTGCAGCAGCTCAGTTACAGACAATCTGGTGTCTTTTTGCCAAACTGTGGTCACTATATTGGGTTCAGTGAAGGCTTGTTCTGAACACACAACAAAGCTTTTCTATGTGGAGATGATGAGATTTATGTGTATTTGCTGCATGGTTTGGCTCTGCTTTTCTTCTTGACTATGGAAACGGCTGTTTCATCCGGTCAGCATCAATGCATGTGAGTCTGAGATACTAATTGTGTATCTGTGAACTAACACAAGTCTTTAACCTGATAACTGTGCTAAACTTTCTACTTGCTACTTGGAGGACAGAATGGTCAACAAGGCATCTAACAGCCAGGGATTTGTTCCCTGGAAATGGGATGAATGGGCTGTTTTTCATGATGCTAAATTTGTTGGGGCAAAAACAAAAAGTTTGTTTGTTTGTTTGTTTGTTTGTTTGTTATAACATTTTAACTGTCCAATTTTGTTATTAATGACTTCCTTGACATGAGCAATTAAGGAGGAAGCCTTTGGTAAGGCCATTCTACTGGGTGAAATTCCCTACCTGCATTCTGCTGACCAGAAGAACATAAAGGTCTCTTTTGGTCTTCTGATCTTTAAATATTGGTGTTGAATATATTGTTTCTTACAGAGAAGTAGGTGTAAAACATTCCAGCAGCACTACTGCTCAGGTAAGTTGTATAAATCTTGAGCAGGGTCAAGAAGAGAAGTGGTTAACTATGGCATCGCACTTTGGGAGATGTTGATATAATTGTCAAAACATCTGGGGCATGCCCAACAGACATGATGACTAGCTCAGCATTGGTTGCATCTTGAACATTGCTCCTTGAATAATACTTAATGCAGCTCAGTGACAAGTATGTTGGTAATTTGTTTCCTTTAAATTAAAGAAGCGATAGCACATTGAGTTCAATGTAATTTGAGGTTGGAGTTACTTAGTAAGAACAAATAGCGTGTATTACTCTTACTTCATTGTAAACCTAGACAATATCTTTTGATTTAGAAACAATTATAAATATTTCATACAGCAGTGGAGATACTACACAGTGCATTCTCCAGTTGCTAATTGATATGCATTATTAGCAAACTGAGCTACACTGTATTGTTCAGATAGCCAAGGAATGAACTGACAGTATAAATAGCATGTTAATTTATGGGCAGACTGCTGCCCTGAGAGTGCACTGCTCAAAAAACTTGGCCTTTTCCAGCTTAGTGAAGCAGAGTAGAGAGCTGGCAGCTGCAGCTAGTGCCACCCCTGTCTCCTCGTTAGGACTGCCAGCTCCTCTCCGCTTGCTTTTCCTGGATCTGTTTGCAACCTCTTTCTGTGTGATCCCACCTTACTTCCAGGTTAGTCCAGCTAAACTTCATGACTAAGTACAAGGTTATAGCATTCGGTCTTTCCTGTGTGCCTCCTGTTGCTTTTGGTCTTGGGCTTGTGGTGCAGAGGGATCTGAACATCCCTGCATATAACAACAGCTACCCATGCCTGGGGATTGTGTGAAACCCAACATAACCCAAAAAGAATGAAATGGCATCTCTTGTTCCATGTTGGAATTTTTTATATGGTTGTTGCTTTCACTTTCTGTCCTCCAGAGTGGTTTTCTCAAAAAATGTCTTTTTTTTTTTTTTTATTTCAGGGCAGGAGTTGTGGATACTTCAGAGCATGGACCTTTGCTCCTGCGGTCAAATGAGCATGAAGATTATTCAGAATAACTCATGAAAATTCAAGTCTTGTGAATTAGCTGCATTTATTTGAGTAGTCCTGTGTAACTATTTACCTCATGAAATTGAGTAATAGCATTATGTAACAGTTCTGTCAATGGTATATGTAGAACAATATAAATAGTTTCTCAGAAAGGAAGCAAGAAGAATTAAGTCATTTATCCAGCATATTTGTCTGACTTAAAATTAAATGCATTTGTGCAGGGATTGTAATTTATTATATATCTATCCCTTGCCTACCACAATGAGCTTGTGCTTTTTGACAATATAAGTTTTAAACAGCAGTTAAATACAGGTTCTTGATTATAAAGAGTCTGTAGAAGCATGTAAATTGATACAGACATTTTGTTGCTCTGGCTGTCAAAAATACTTAAGAATTACCCAGACTGTGGTAATTGTTTACAAAGTAAAAACACACGTTAAGCAATTTAAGGTTTCTAAACACTTTAAAAAGGAATGTGGTGTGATATACAGGATAAACTAGTATTTAAGTAATGCTGGGTAATGGGAATTGCTCAACAACAACTTAAATGCTTGGAAGAATAATCAGCTGGGATCCTTTAGATTTCTTAAATGTTTGGTTCTTAGAATGGGATAGACAGTTTTCATACTTGTGTTTTTCTCTGGTTTTCTGTGGGTTTGGGGTTTTTTTTGTTATTTGTTTTGTTTGTGGTTTTTTTTTTAAATTAGTAGTACCTCAGTAGTCAATGTTTTACATACAACGTGAGAGACTCCATGTCTAGTTACAGGAAAAATATGCAGGTACTCTAACCTATTAGTGGAGGAAAGTCTGCCTGCAGCCTGCATGGCCCATGCTTCACTTTATTCACAGCAGAGAGGTGTTGGTGCTAGTTCAGTTACATGCCAAATCTCTCAATTTGTCCAGCTAGCAGTGAAGCAGAATGTTTCCGCCTGGAGGAGGGATCTTAGTGCAGAGCTGGGTACCAGATGCTTTCCTGATCCACCACTTTACCTTTTCTGGCATTTGGAATGACTCATACAAAGTTCAGACAATGTAGCTTCTGCAAAAACTTGGCATTAAACACCTTTCTCTGAGTGCTTTTACATAGCTAGGGAGGCTGTAGAAGTCATTATGCAGTTGATGATGACGGGGGCAGCTGCTTACATTCACTTCTGTCTCCAGTTGTACAGCAGCTGTGGATGAAATCTGTTTTTATTTTTGCTGCCTTTTCACTACTCACCCTCTAAAATACTTGTGGGTGGTTAAGGTTGATCTTGTATATAAATACAGTCATCCTAGATCCCTATGTTACCTGGCAGTGTCAGCACATGAATTCATCCTTTATTTTGCAAGACAACACAGGCAACGGAAGGTGGAGAGGAAAGAGATTTCACCATCCCTGGCACACAGCCACAGACAAAATTGTCTCCAAACTCAGCATCAGACAGCCATACGGCAGCAAATGGGTTGAATACAATAGGCTACTAATCAAATATTAGCCATCGAGGTGATGCTGCTGTAAAAAGGTGACTAGCACCTGGGATGGGTAAGCAGGACTGTTAGGCTATACATGGGTATCTTATCTCAACCCTTGTAAGGTCTCAGGAGAGATGGTGTGTAAGTTTGTGCTGGTTGTAGGATTAGCATGATAGCTGTAACATAGAATTTGTTAACACCTTAGTCCACCCAGAATGGACAGTATTTTAATAGAAGAGCTTAGCAAAGTGATTATTTATCAAACAATACTTGCAGCATGTGGTTTAGAGATAAAATACTGCTTTGAGGAGAAAAAGGTGTTGATAGATACTGACACGTTACCTGAAGACCAATAGCCATGAGTACATTTGGGGGGAGGTATTTTTTCTTGTCAGGGTTGGTTTTTTTTAACCTCTGTATTCTTCTTCTTCATGTCTTCTGCTTTTCTCTTTTTCTTGAATATTTTTCCTCAATTTTCTCTTACTCCCTCCGGCCTTGACAGTGCTACGATGTTGTTCCGCTAGCAGGTTTATTTTTTTCTGAACATACCTGGTTATCAGTTGTGAGGGAATGAGAACTATTAGTACTTACCTATGCAGTACACTGTTCAGGTCCATAATCATATTTCAGATTTTTTTTCCTTCTGTCACCCCTGCAAAAATGTTTTATTTGGTGTACTTAAGCACGATGATGACAGAATAATATCTGCTCTTTCTGTTAAAATATTGTCTTTTCAATGATATGTCTGTGACAGCATAGAATATTGTCATGGAAAGCTTGCTTTTAATATAGGTGCAACTGCAGATTTTCAAGGGTAAATCTGTGTTCCTTTACAACCACTGCAGAAGTGATGGCTGACCCTATTATACTCTTTCAGGTTTCCCCTCCTCCCCCCCGGCCCTGCTCCCCGATGCTTTACTTATTCCTGAAAGATTACATAAAAGGAGATTTTTCTTATCTACAATAAAATGGAAATGTAATCAATTCTGATTGAACAGCCTTTTAAGTTGGCTTTCTTCTGAATCCTGGGTAAGTGCAGTTCTTGCAGCATAATACTGTTCTCCCTGCTGATCTGAAAAATATGCAAGGTAGCTGGACTGTTATTATGAATATTATTTCTTCGGGAGATGAGAACACAGTGAAAGGATGCAGATCATCCACTCCTAAATCTGTGTTCCAGTAGAAGGAAGAAGCAAGTCCCTTTGGATTTCTCTGGGTGCAAAGGCAAGAGAGAGACCAATAATCTGAGACCGAGCCATTGAAGATCATTCCCAAGCCAAGACAGACTTAATATTTCAATGAAGCAGAGGGGGGAAAATGCCTGATGGACATAGGGTGGTTTGATTGGGATGTGCAGAGCAGGCAGGACACTAGTCCAAAGAGCATTAATTGGGCATCTATTCCTTGTGTTATTTTCAGCCATCCTAAAAAACAACAACAAAAAAAAGAGCTGTTTTGTTTGTTGAAGGCAAAGACAAAGGTTATTTGTGTGAAGTGGGATGAGAGAGACTGTTTCACCTTATGTGCTGTCAGGGTACCACTTACAGATCACAACCACCACATGCCAGAAGGGTTGTATACCTCCATGTGCAGGTGTGCACATCTGGATCACACTGGTGGTCTGAGTTATGCTGTCTTCTACTAGGCAAACTGCATATACTGTGTTTCTGTTACCCGAATAAACAAATCTGTCACCTTGAAAGAGTGGTGAGTTAGTTTACTTTCCTTGATCACCTCTGCAGTAGAAAAGTAGAAAGCCAGAACACCCAAATTCCATCAATTTTACAGCATCTCAACATGTCTGAGTTACTAGTTGCTGTTTTAACTCCTTTGCAGAATGTATATACTGTATTCTGAGTTTTCAAACTCACAGACATGTAATGTTTCTATCCCTAACAGCAGTATCATTATTCTTACCCCGTTTAGCTGAAACTTTGCATTTACTTGGACTCATGCCAAGTGAGAAGCTCATTATCGCCAGCCATCCCTACAGTGCTTCTTGGCAAAACCTTTGAATTCTACTAGCTGCTTTGGCTGTGGACAGCACTGGCAGTTAGAGCTCCTCAGGAACTTTTGACTTCTCTAACCTCTCATTAATCACTTATTTTCCACCTTATTCCATATCCATTATTTTTCCTAGGCAGTATTCTTTTGGTTTATGATTAATGTGAAAGCTGGGATTTAGCTGAAAACAATTGTGAGAGAGAAGGAGAGCATGACTCCAAAAACTGCTTGTGTCACAAGTGCAGAGTTTAATTTGGCTTTGCTTCCTTACTAATTATCTCTTTGATGGTGGATCTTAGAACTTTTTGTTACATTTCATTCTTCCTTGTTATCATAGTTTACAGCCTGAAAGTGGGTGACAGGATGATTGCCTTCTCTTTACAAAGTTTCGTCTTTTTTAAAGCTGTTATATTCGATTTTAAAAAAATCAATATGTGTGTTCTGACTTGAAGCTGTACTCATAATTGGGAATTGGGTTAAAACTATCAAGCCATCAAGCTGTTGATATGAAAACTGACTGTCTCCTGGTTAGAGGTGAATCAAAATATTTCCTTTAGCAGTATTTTAAAAAAATATAAATAGCTGTGGTAAAACTCCATGAAAGCAGAAATGAGTGATTTTGACCCTATCTGTTTTCTCCCTCCTCTGTAATCTTTGGAAAGCTGCATTAAGCAAAGATTTTGGTCTTCAGAAGACAGGAAGTAATATTAATAAAAAATAATGGCAATAGGAGCAGTACACTTCCTGGAGTGTATATTGACTGTTCCATAAATGTCTGATTTTCTAGACGGCTGGCAAAACAGCCTGTGGTGTCTTCCAGGCCAGTTAATAGCAATCTCCTCCATTGTCACTCTGCAACCTCATTCAGTATTTCAGACATAATACTGATCATCTTTAATCTGGTGCCGTGCAAGAGATCTTGTTTTGAAAGGGTAGGGTGAATCCACTCACAGGAATTTATTACCCTATTTGAAAATACTAGCATATTTGTTTTCTCACATTCCAGAGAGCAATATAGTCCTATGTCTTATGTTGCTCTCAACATCTGTTTCAAATATTTTTGGAGATAGTCCTTTCTATTTTTATGGTAACTTGTAACAATTAGCATCTCATGCATGGATGCTTTTATGGCAACAAACTAAGAGATAATATACCTATATAAGACTATGTCAGCTGCTGTTAAAAGCTGCAGCTTGGGGTGTGAGACATTTTTCCAAAGCTTGTGTCTGACCTTGATCTGTGGTCATAGCTGAAGTGTTTAACCTCCCTGAACCGCATGACCCCCCCAGTCATTCAGCACTGAGCAATGTTTTGTAGCACTGAAATGTTTTCATGTAATCCTCTAGATTTAATACATTTATTTTTCCCTTTCACTTAAAAGAGTATTGATAATGGCATTTATTTGCCAACCAGATAGGCTCCTGTAGATTCCTGGAGGTTTACAAATGCTATAATCATTCTTGTTTCTAGGGTATTCGATGCTGTCATGCATCAGTGTAAATAATGACTTTCTTCATTTTCCATTTTTTGCCTGATAAACCTCACTGGAGCCTCTTAACAGTGAAAAGGTATTTTTCATAGTGCTCTGGATCCCATTTCTGTTGAAAGTGGAGAATAATGCTGCCAGCAAAAACTCCAAATGTTTCGCTAAGGTGGTAAGAAGCACCTTTCTTTTTAAGATGAAGAGACCAGCCACAGGAGGAGAGTCCACACTGTCTCTGCTAGCCATTGCTTCTAATATTGATCTAGTCTTTTTTAGAGACCACTACTGGGGGAAAGGACATCTGTCCTGACTTTTCCTTGCTGCAATTCCAATGTACCATTTCATTTCCCCTCTACCAGAGATTTTTTGAAGTATTCTTCTGTAAGGGGACAGTGATTTCATTTATAATTGTTTGGTTAATTTTCTTTTCTAGGTAAATTGAAATTATAGATGCTGCTTGTGTTTAGGGCAATTAGAGCTGACTTTTTTAACAGATTTTTTTCTCTTTACATACAATTTCAATAATGTTGCTCCAAACAATTCTTTAAAATATAAAACTTTTTTATTAGTGAAGCATTTTGATACTTTAATTTGAAAGTTTTTGTTTCAAAATTACTTTGAAAAGTTGCAGTAAACCCCACTTATTTCATATACCGAAAGGGCATTTTCAGTATGTAAAAGTCCATTTCTTTGCATACCTCTTGTTATTGCCACAAGATGTCTCTGTCCTTGCATTCCTTATAAATGATCATGCTATGTTGTGAATTCCCATCTGTAAAAGAGGAAATTCTGTCAAACTTGAAAAATAATGGAAAACAAAAACAATATTTCGGTTTCAATCATCTCATGATTGGTTTTGAGCTATAAATCAGCAGGAGGTTTATATACTTGGTGTGCTGTTCCCTGAAATTATTGTATAACTATCTGGGAACCTTAAACATAGTCTCTCCTTAGTTTTAAAAACAGAAGGTTGTAGGTTGGTTTTATGTTGTGCTTTTATGATGGGACTTCTAGATATTTGGTGCAATGACAGTCTTGAGTTTAAATAAACTGAAACAAAGCAATCAGAATAAATAAACAGGAAATGACTGAAAGCATTAGAGATAAAAAGTGTCTAAAAAGAATAGTAAAAAACAATAGGACAAAGAGGGGAAAACTGGTCAGGTGCATAATCAGGTTCTGAGGAGCAGTTTGGAGAAAAAATGTAATTGCATTTAGTTGTCCCGTAACATGAACACTCTCTCTCTCTCCCCGACAGCAAAGTCTTAAAATTCATGGCTGCAGTATTCATCAATTTTCTCTCTTTTTTCCTTTCCCTCTCAAACCTGCTGTTTCATGACATACTCCTTCTCAGTCAATTGTGATGAATACACTGTAATTAATGCTCTCTGTGGCACCATTCTTGGAGGAATATAGTTGTGAGTGAAGCAAAAGGTGCAGTAGCTCCCACCACCCACACTTAGGGTAGCCAACTCTGCATCCCTGCCTGCTTCAGACTAACTTTTATTCTTGTTCTGAACATTACAGAGTTACAATTCAACTGCTTTAGTCTTATGATGCTCAACTTAACAATACTGTGTAATGACTTGCAAAGTTTAAGAGATCTTCTCATTGAAAAATTTCTGTAAATAAGTTGAAAATGCTTCCTATGTTACATAAAATAGCTCTACAGCCACTGAAGAAAAATGAAGTTAAGTGTCTGACTATTGCTTTTTGAATGTCAGTGCTGTGAAAAAAAACCTGACCTTTCTACTGCTTGCCTCTGTCAGGGAAGCTACACAAAGCCACATGAAAGAAGATATGAAATTCCTAAAACTTAAAAGAGGAGCCATACAGTGTCTTCTCACTTTACCTCTGGCTCCTTTCCAAGTATTAGATTTGACAGTCAGGTCCCAGGGTGAGAAGTGCTTTTCAACATCTGCCCTTCTAGACCGCTGTGCAGAGGGAGGAACATGTGGCTCTGAACTTGAACACTGGAGCGATGGGTTTTCCTTTGTGTGATACGCTAGGCCTGGAACATGTTAAGTGTGTCCAGAAGTTTTCAGAATATGGCTTTTCCTCTCTGCTAATCAGGCATTCAGAAAAAAAACCAAACCAACCACCTTCTCAGAATTTGAGTCTCATAACTGTTTAAAACCTTAGCAAATAGCACAGTTTGTGTATACTCTAAATGTCAGCCATATTTTTTCTGGGGAGATTGGATTTTTTCAGGAGAGAGTGAAGAATATCAATCAGCTGTAGCCCAGTGACCCTTTACTCCTCGAGCTTTTTGCACGTAGCAGATGTGTGTGTAGCTTTTGATCAATGACAGAGCAGACTGCTTTAGGAAGGATAACCTCTCTGAACAATGCAAAGTGTTTTAGGAGTCTAGAGCCTCCATGCTTTTGCCTTTTTTATTTTGGCTTCATTGCCTTATAAATGAAACTTGATCTCCTTCCAAATATTTTTGTCTGTGTGTTTATTGGCTCTTGGAGGACTTAAAAATTTACTGCAGTCAGTTTCTTGCTAAGACTTGAAGTTGTCTTTAGTTTTCACCTTTTGTTCAGTAGGTATTAGTCTTCTCTGTCTGTAATCGCTGCCATCTTCTGGTTTGTCTTTAAAAATTGTATCCTTGGCCAGCTTGAGCTGCCTTCGCTGTACCAGTGTTGATTCTCTACCTTATCTTGTGAATATTCTCACTCATGTAAATAGCTTAATCAAAGTTGATTTATCAGTTTTAGGGGGATTGCAAGTATTACTCCCAGATGATATCCCCCATAAATATAATAAGGCAGCAAAAAATCTGTTTATACTGCACTGCCCAGCAAAATATTGTCTTCTGAAGCCCTAGCAGAACTTTGAAGATCATCTGTCTAAGCAACTGCAAGAGGGCAGAAGGAGGCTGAATTTGGACAGAAGAGATCTGACCTACAGCTGCTTTTATCTCTGTCAGATCTCTCCTCTTAACTCCTGAGACCAAGCAGAGCCTGATTTATTTTGTATGCTAACTTTAACAGTGGGAGAGCCGTTATAAATTTGCTTTTTACTTAACTGCTTGACCAACACCAGATTCCTGTAATAATTCTCTTGTACTAGGAGAGTACAAGAGAATTGCTTCATACTTCATTTTATAACTTTAAAAAGAAAATTCCAAGCTCATGATGTAAATTTAAACACATTTAAAAGCATATAAAAGGAGCCATTAGTCTGTCAAGCTTTCTTTAAGAAGTAATGAAGACACTTGTCTTGCAGAAAAGACTCATTCATACCTCAGTTGAAATCTAGAGATGAATATTGTTAAATTGTGGTCCTTTTCATTTGAACTGCATGCATTTTATTTGCTCTCAGTACTTTGGTCGATTTGCTGATGCCAGATTCTGTCTATCCAGAGCAGCAGCAGGATGTGCCAAGCAGCATCTGAGCAGTTCCAGAAGGAGTTTCGTCCATCTCTGCTCTTTCTTACTTCCTATCAGAGCAACCTGCAGCTTGCCCCTCATTTCTGAAGCTTTGCTCACTGCCTCCTGCCAGTATAGAAACCCTTACCTTCAGGTGCACACTCTGACCATTCTTCCTCTTTTCAGGGGCAATAACTATAGGAGAAGAAAAAAGCAAAGATAAAAAAAAAAAAGAGTATAATATTCCACACTGCTGAAATTTTAATGAGCCTCTTTCTAGAGACAAAATCTTTGGAGTTTTTAATGCTTTAGGGTGAGCAAGAACTGCAAACGAAATGAAACATATTTAATATTGTGAAAGCCTGTGTTGTTAAGTTTGTCTATAAGAAAGACAAGGGGGAAGATATTTTGTCAGACTTGCATGCTAGAGAAAAGGTTATATGAAAATGTCTTGAAATAAATAGCTATTTTCTTAGTACATTCTTCCACCTTTTGGGGGATCCTAAATGTTAGCATACTGAAAAGTCAAAGCTGCCAACACTGACACATGGTTAATTTTGTAGATTTACAGCCTGTAAGATCTTGGGAAATTTGATCATCTAGTCAGAACTGTTGTCACTGCACACTAAAGTAATTTTCTGAATTAGATTCTGAGTTCTGAGTTAAAAGAGCCAATCAGGGAGATTCTGTTACAATTTGTAATATAGTTTTGTACTGTGATCTGACTTTAAACAGCTTTAGCTTTCACACACTTGATGGTGTTATGTTTATGTTGCTTATGTTATATGGAGATTATATAAGATTTTTTTAGGTATTTAACACCTCTTACTCTTCTGTTTGAGAAGTAAAAGGGACTGAAATTCTGCGGTTTGTCATAAAGCATACTTTACAACTTTATTATTTTTTGGCAGCTTTTTCAAGTTGTCTTTGATTTATCAACTTTCATCTTCAAGTGTTGACACCAAATTTGAACGAATTTGTAGAGTGCTTGCAGTGAGTGATTGAAGTCCTTGGGATTTCTCTGTTAATCCAATCTTGACCTAGGAGATGTTCAGCTTTTTACCTACTGTGATTCCCAAGTTCTATTTGGAGTTGCAGCTTCCCAGGATGATGCCTTGTTGTGTAAATATTTACCATGTTCTCATCTTGTTTCAGTTTGGGCTAACATAAAACACAGACTGTAGCAGTGATCTCTCTGGCAGCAGACAAACACTCAGTGATTTCATGCAATCCAAGATATGGCATTCCTACATGATGATGTTTTCTCCATGATGTTATCAGCTGCCCTTCAATTTGTCACCTATTTAATTTCTGTATTTTTGTAGCCTTATAGTTTCTTAATTTGGAATTTTTGTGGTGTTATGTCAGATGTTTTACAAAAGTCTAATTATATTCCATTGAAACTACTTTGTGGAGAGTTGACCTTGGCTGGCTGCCAGGTGCCCACCAAGCCACTCTATCACTCCACCTCTATCAACAGCACAAGGGAAAAAAATATGACAAAAAGCTTATGGGTTGAGATAAGGACAGGGAGGTTACTTACCAATTAATGTCATGGGCAAAAAAAGCTTGACTTGGTGAAATTAATTTAATTTATTCCCAGTCAAAATCAAAATAGGATAATGAGAAATAAGGACAAATCTAAAAAACACCTTCCCCCACCCCTCCATTCTTCCCAGGCTCAGCTTCACTCCCCATTTCTCTAACTCCTCCTCTCTCAGTGACGCAGAGAGACGGGGAATGGGGAATGTGGTCAGTTCATCACATGTTGTCTGTGCCACTCCTTCCTCCTCATGCTCTTCCCCTGCTCCAGCATGGGGTCCTTCCCATGTGGGGAGAGAGTCCTCCACAAACTTTTCGAATGTGGGTGCTTCCCACAGGCTGCAGCTCTTCACTAACTGCTCCAGTGTGGGTCCTCCACAGGGTCACAAGTCCTGCCAGCAAATCTGCTCCAGTGTGGGCTCCTCTCTCATCTCTCCATGGGGACACAGGCCCTGCCAGGAGGCTGCTCCAGTGCAGGTTCTCTACAGGGTCACAGTATCTTCATAGCACATCCACCTGCTCCAGCATGGGGTCCTCCACGAGCTGCAGGTGGATATTGTGGCGGTGTGGTCTTCCTGTTTTCCAACCCCCCTCCCCCCACCTCCCCAGCTCCTGCTCGGGCCATGGCCACCATGGCTATCACAACATTGGTTGCAATAACTTGCACCCGGACTTTGGGGGATGGCTGGCAACACAGCCAAAACACTGTCTGGAGTGGGGACCTAGAAATTTTGTTCCCATGAGAATATGACTATAGGTCAATTATCTTACTGTACAAATAGTGGATAGCCCAAGAGCCCTTTGGGCTCTCCTGTATGGCAGTGGGCTGCACGTCAGGATCTCCCCTTTCGTGAGGACGCTTGCTTAAGGTTCTACTTCTTGAGGTTGAGGGATGCCTTGCCGCAACAGATTCTCGGTAAGTGACTAATAGCATGCTAAACTTGAAATCTTAGCTAAATAATATAGAGGGTTGATTGCGCATATATAATCCTTTAGACATAAACCGTTGACCAAGTCTGGGACTAGGATTGGGTCCAGCTGCGCCTAGACTCCTCTCTGAGAAGGAGTTTAGAAAGCAAGGGAGTCCTTTCTGAACCTCGTGACTCAATGGGAGGGTCTCCCTGACAGCTTGTCTGACTCTGTCCTCTATGCAGTAAATAATAGAGTGTACCTTGACATCGAATCTTGTAGAACACTAACGCATTTACTACTGGTTTTATCGCACTTACTACTGATTTTGTTAAATCACTGTTTCACCTTAATAAATATTTCACTACTCCCTTGAAGTGAAGTTAATCACTCTGCCTGCAACAGATACCTGCTCCACCATGGACCTCAATGGGCTGCCAGGGGACAGCCTGCCTCACCATGGTCTTTCCAGGGGCTGCAGGGGAATCTCTGCTCTGGCTCCAGAAGCACCTCCCCCCCTCCTTCTTCACTGATCTTGGTGTCTGCAGGGCAGTTTCTCACATGGTGTTGTTGATGGGCTCAGCTTTCGCTGGCAATGGCAGCTTCTGGCATCTTCTCTCAAAAGCCACTCCTGCAGCCCCTCCACAACAAAAACCTTGTAATATAAACCAGATACATACTTATATCAGCTGTATATGTAATATTTTAAGATAAGATGTTTGTAGTTGGACAGAACTGGTTTTGGATAAACTTGCGTTAGACTTACAGTTCTTCCTTTTACCTCTTGATTTAGTGATGCCTATGTTAGTGAATCCATTGTTTTGACTTCAGTGACATTTCTCACTTGCTTAAAGTATAATGTGCACTCAGATTTGTAGGAGTACAGCTGTAATGGGAACATTTGAATGCCTACTATGGCAAAAAAAACCCCAACGATGTCATATTTTTGAGATTTTTTCCTCCTCTCCTCTCTTGGCTTCAGAGCTGCTTGGCAGCCCATGTTTCTAAGACATTTTACTGTTGTTTATGCATCTTCAGTCACAGATGCTTTGAATTATCATATTATCATTTTTACAGCCCTCCATTTTCCACAATATTTTATCTGAGCTCTGTGAAGGATGCTCAAACCACTAGAATCAATTTGTAGCAAGGGCAGAGAAAGCTATAATATTATAATAGGGCTAGCACTTAATGGGATACTAACTATTTCCATTTGTTGCACTAGTAGAACAGTTCGTTCCTTTGGGTCCCTGTTAGCAGTATACTGTGAATTCCTTTAATCATTTGTTGGTTTCACTCTTGAATCCATTTCCATTTTCTAGCTATGCTCTTACTACCAGCACATTTTTCTAACCTTTCAGGATATATTTAGTTGTTATATTTAGTGTGCAAAATAAAAGTAGAATCTCATCTTTAGCTGTTGTCTACTTCTTGCCCTTCTTGGAACTTTTCCTGGTGGACTTTAATGATTGCATGATGTTTCTTGTATAATGATTATTGTATGATGACATGGGAAAACATTAGAAATACGTGTTCTATACAAATGTACTAATAAAAACATTATACAGTTCCAAGAAATGTTTGTGGGTTTCTTCTTACTAGTGTTTCCACATTGGCCTTAAAACAGCTGTAAATGAGGAAAATAATGACATTGACTTATATTGTTGTAAAACCATTCTGAGTTTAGCATAACGGCAGAAACAGGCAGTTCCTTTCACTAATTTAATTAAGTTTTGGTTGTGTTGCAATGTACAATATTGAGCAACGTTTCGCCACTGCATTTTGGTATAAAGAGTGGTAATACAGGCTGCAATTCCATGCTTATTAATACCAGGCCTGTGTACTAGTAGGACACCCGACTGCATTAACAGGTTTATCCCAGCCATAAGCTTATGGCTGCACTCCTGTAAGTTATGCAAAAAATGCAAATAACACCCTGACGATGTGGGAGAATAGGCAACATATGCTGGAAGAAAGTACTTGTCAAGCAACGATTTTGTCAAAACTCTTTCAAAATGTTTTGAACAAACTTGGATAGAGTGACATCGTACTGATTGAGTCCTTAATTTGGGCTACTTAGGCCAGTGTTTTAAGACTTTTGTGAAATAAAACATGCCAACGTGATCACAAGTGATCATCTGCTTTTAGTCTTAGACATGGTCACAACTTGTAGAAAATCAATCATTTCTATGACTGGTTTGTTTTTGGTTTTGTTTTTTTTTTTGGTTTTTTTTTCACATAGTTAAGAACTAACTGCCTAGGCTTCCTTGGGCTTTTTAATAAGAGTATTCAGCAGGTTTTTTTAGAGAGGAAGCACTGACCAGGAGGAGGCTATTTGTATCATATCACTGTCATTTTCTGGAAAAGTATATGCTGTGTTGTGGGAGAGAGATGGTAGGAAATCAGCAGCAGGGTGTAGGAGTTCCTAGTGAGGGACAGAAACAGGCAAAAGGGAAAAAAAAAAGCAAAGGATACATTTTGGGACATACTGGAATGACAACAGCATGTTGAAAAGGCAGGCTAACAAAAAACTACTGTGTTGAGAAGTTGGAGAGGATGTGAGCAATGAATCTGACAGGAGAGATTAGAAATAGACCACAAAGACAAAGTGCCAAAAGGTAAACTGGCTGCAGTTTGCAACATTCAGACCAAGCTGTGGAGCCTATTAATGTCCATGCTCTTTTCCCTGTTAGAAATGCTGGGCACAGAAAGTCACTGTAAGGAAGGAGACTGTACACAAAACAGCCTTTCTCTTTTGTTGAGGGGTAAGGTATATTGGACTTTGCAGGAGAAAAAGATGGAGACTGAGTGAGTGAAAGCCTTTGCTTACTTGGCAGTAATTCCTTGCATCATGATAGAATGCACTTTGCAGAAAGTTTGGCGGTTTCTAATCACAAAATGTAATCCATTGATGTACTCTTTTATACCTCATTGTGCCTGTGTAAGGAAAACCTGCCTTGAATTGTTGTGAGGACTTGAAAACTTGCAATGTATTTCTAATGCACACATTTGGTATCCCAAATGGTATTTCAAATTCCTAAAAGACTGCATAACATTTCAGAATTATAGTGTCATTCCCTCTGATACCCAAAATGGATTTGTCTGATTTTCACCTTGCTCGGGTTACATTGCACTGTTTTCTGTAACGGGATGATTTCATACTTTGGATTTGTGAAAACATGAAAAAGTGGAAACTCACATCCTCTTATTTCTGGTTTGTTAGTTCAGGTCACCTCTTGCAGACCAGTGCTCTCCTCTCCGGAGATGCTCCCCTTTCTGCTTTGGCACTTTCTTCTGTGATCTTCACATCATTACTTCTGCCTCATGGATACCAAAGAGTTGGGAAAGTGCTTGGCAGCTGTTGCTTTATGTGACTTGACCTTCACTTTGTTCCAGAGAGGGTCTTAAAAGTGATGAGGAGAGAAGGCTTTTAAAAATCTGATCTCACACATAGCCTAGAAGATATGGTTGAATACTTTCTTGGCTAAGAGGAATTGGTGATCTACTCAGGTATTCAATGCAATCCTACTAATTTGAAAAGATAAATGCAGTCGAGTGCCTCTAATCACGTAGGAATCAAACATCAGGAAATAGTTAATTAGTAGTTCATTTTTCTCGTAGTTCTACATCTAAGTCAAGCAGCATTCAGCACCAGAGCTCTTTTCTCGCTTTCCTCAGAGTTACTCCACCTGTCTTTTCTGACATGTCTTGTGTCTTATTCTTTTCTTATTGCATGTCTCTTAATTTCTCTGCACATGTGCACAAATGCGAAAACTGCAATCAAGTCAGCCCTCCCACTTTGGCATTTAACATCATCCCATATAATTGAAATTCCTGAAGGACTTCCAGTGTGGCATGTGGTTCATGTGGTGGCTTTTATTGTTTCACCATCTCTAATCAAAGGGACATTTCACTGTTCCCTTGGGCTTCAGATGAAAGGTGTTTCTGTTTACCAGAATCAGTCTGTTTTCTCCAAGGCCATAATAAAATTCTTATTTTCAATACTCTATAAAATTGAAGATTGAGATTTGGACTGTCAGTGCTATTATACATGTTGTAGGAGGAACAAAGTAAGGAAACATATGTGCAAGGTTTTTAAAAACGAAAAAGGAATTCTTGGGGAAAGCTCTTCTGTAGTCCTTTTGGCTTTCTCAGGCCTCAGAGAAGTAAATCAAGGAGAATAAATTATTTTGTTTATTAGGAAGAATATGAAGGTTTAGCTGCTAATCCAAAATTAAAATTTGATGGATTAGAATGAATGTTCTTCATAAGTAAGAATGAAACTTAAACCATAGGAAGAAGTTTAGCTCTCAGATGGGCTCAACTATCATATTCCTTGTGAAACATTTTCTGTTAAACTCCATATAAGCACTTAATATTACTGGTGCTACATGACAGTTCTGCACAACTCAAGTTTTAATTATAGTATATGGTTCTCCTACATATAATGTTGGAAATTTTATGTATGAGAAGTCAGGTTCTCCAAATAACACCTAGTATTTATGTGTTTACTGAGCAATCAAACAGCAATCATAACAGTGTATGAGAGAAATAATTTTTACTTCACCCTGGAAGAGTTTGTGTAAAGTGTGCTACTCCTCTGTTCTTTTCCCCGATAGAAGCTTATCTTAGGAATTAATTGTATGCTGAAAATATTTCTGAAAAAAATGGATAACTGTAAGTTACTTTGTGCTGCCCTTGAATAATACACCCTTTACAAACTGCACTGTACTTAAGGAGGATTAACAGAAACTGCACACTAGCCACAACACATCCTAATTAATAGAGAAATACAATCCTTTATTTTTAAAAGACCAGGGGATGTGGTATGAAGAACAGAGTGTCTTGAGGGGCTGTCATAATTTGTTGAAAACCTTTAAAATAGTGTGAAATTCAATATTTTTGTTGTTATCAATATTTTTTAACGTCTTTAATAAGGATGCTATTAAGACAACCATTTTACTGTCCTTTAAAACCCTAATCAAATTGCTTTTAAAAATCCCTAAAATGTCAAGCTGATATTAATTTCCATTAATGTCTAAGAACTTGAATTACTTAACATAACGTACTGCTTTAATCTGTTGCTTTATTGTCTTTTATGTTTGCTTTGGTGCTCATTAATAATAAAACATTTAAAATCAGTTTTAATACTATTTTATTCCCATTTTTTCTTAGTCAGTAATGGAAATAGTTTAATTTTATAATACAAATTACGGCTTTTCTGCTATATGCACAGAATATGGGAAACAACTTTCAACGGACTGGTATAAAAAAATGAAATTGTGAAGGCAGAATGATTAATGGAGGAATTTCTTCTTTCTATTGCTGTCACTCATAATGAGCAGACAGGCTTGAGAAGACCCTGATAGCTCTCTGTGTCATGCTGGAAGGGGAGGCTGGCTGTGACTTAGGCTTTCTGAAGCCTGGAGCAGACTCATTTCTTCACATGATACTTTGAAGCCATGGTACTGTAGCTCAGAGGAAATCTGAGCTTGTAAACACCATGAAGGGCTGAGAGCTGTTTCATGGGACTAAGCAGACTAAACAGTGGGAAAAACACTGGTTATGGAAAGAAGAGACTGATAAAGGGGCAGACATGGTAGTGGAGAGTGGCCCATGCAGCTGGCAGCCAAAGTGGTTGATAGCCCAAGGGAGCAAAATGCTGCCACACCTCCAGGCTTTGGACAGGGAACCTGAACTGTGTCGGTGTGACTTTGCCAGATGTATGACATTTGCCATAACTGTAAAACTCTGACCAGGTTTGTCTTTTAAGTGCCACAAGTTGCTGTTTTCAAAAGAGACTTGAAACTTCTGGTCACCAAAGGTTTTTCCTTGCTGCTAGTGTTTTCCAGTAAGTCCGTGCACTGTTATCACACTGACTGAGCATGACTAAAATGTTTTTTTCTGAAATGACTACTAGGATGATGAGAAGTTGGCAACTTCATGACCCTTTTTCTACTGCATGGAGTAATACTATGTTTGGGATCCAGGCTGAAAAAGAGGTAAGGAAAGGGGGCAAAATTTAGGAACAAAATTAGAGAGGAGCAGGTTAGGGCAAAGAATTTAGTGAGATGTGGACTGATGTGGGAAGGAGAGAAAAATCTTGCTCTAAGTTAAAGGTTACTTAGGGTGATTTGTAAGAAAACCAGGCTGGCGATATTTGGGAATATCTTCCCTATCTTTGGTGGGGAATAAGAGGCTGGGGCTATTTGGCTGAATTGTGGGATCTCAAATGGGGGGAAATCTAGGCCTCATAAACTGCAGGTTTGGGATGGAATGTTGCATCTTGCCAGCAATGTAGATGGAACCTGGCAATGCTATGATGAAATGGAGGACTAGATACTGCTTATGGTCACTATACTTAGGAAGGAATCTGAGAGCCAGGACAAATTGCTCTAGGCAGGCATCCAAGCTGTGAGTCCAAATGTGTGGTACTTGGACTAGCTTGGTCAAAGCTGAGGCTGGTAAATCACCTAATGATCAGGACTTGGCAAGAATCTATATTGCATTTGGTGCTAGAACTAGCTCAGTTTTGAATTAGCTAATCTTGAACTGTCTTGA
The DNA here is from genome assembly GCF_964106895.1 of Numenius arquata. Lineage (NCBI taxonomy): Eukaryota > Metazoa > Chordata > Aves > Charadriiformes > Scolopacidae > Numenius > Numenius arquata. The sequence continues at coordinate 68,936,280 of NC_133616.1, read as the reverse complement.
AGAGTGCTGTATAGCATGATTATGTATGTTTTGCTATACTCATGTACAATTTGCCTTGAGACTTTCGTAGAAGGGGAATTTTCATCTTAGGGGTGCTCCACAGCCTGGCTGTCCTTTATTAACATGAAGCTACAGCTGGAATGTTCTGCTAATTATGCTATAATGTCTTGGCTTTTGGGGGGAGACAATTTCTCGCACAAGTAAGATCCAATTTATCTCTTGAAGTAGGTTTCTTTCATAGGAAAAAAATCTGAGATGAGGCCTATGTATTTTGATAGACATCTAAAGGTTTATAGATTTGCTTAATAAATCTGCAGATGGATATCAAGTTTTCATTATCAACATGTGATTTGGTTTCAAAATCTGGGATTCAAGCATTCTGATGTTTGGAAAGTTTTTTTTTTGTTGTTGGTTTTTTTTTTGTTGGTGGTTTTTTTGTTTTTTTTTTTTTTTTTTTAATAACAGTGATCTCTATACATGCTTTGCTCTTCCTGAATTTGGTTGTGAAGTTGTTATTATAAACAAACCAAGCAGACTGACTTCAATAATGCATTCAAAACCACCTCACTGTTGTCATTTGACTCTCTTTTTACCTTAATTTGTGTGAGATGTTTACTCCGCTTGAATCCTTGATTTTGAAAGAGAATCACATATTGATAGATTCCATGATATCATGTATTCTTGTATATTGGCATGCAAACCCCTTGAAGTAAAAAGGTTTATTTTTACATATTAATGTTTGAAATTCTTTACTATAAGATGTTATGTATAAGAATTAAGGACTTTAGGAGTTTTTTGGTGTTCGTTTTTGGTTTTGTTTCTGTTTTAATGTATTTATCAGCATAATAAGCCTTGCAGATTTATTTTAATTTTTATTTCTTACCATATGAAAAAGATATTTTACTTCATGGGATGAGACATCAGTAAATTGCTCAGATTAGAAAAATTCTCCTTTATAGCCAGATTACCTCATAACAGGTTTTTTTGGAAGTTAAAAGACCAGTTACAATTGTTTTTCCAGCAGGCAGGGGGGATGGAGGAGAACCAAAAAAGTACAGATAACAGGCAGAGCTGGCACCTTAGCATCAACTGAGACAACTCACTGTTGGGATGACTTGCAGGAGCTAAGTATCTGCACCAACACCATTATCATGTCTTGTCATTCAATTAATATTTGAAAGACTCCACTATAACTGGCTACCTGTGTATATGTCTAAGGAGGAAAAAAAGTCTCTGAAAATTTTGGTGTTAAAAGAGGTAGGAGCAGCTAGAGAGCATTTCAAGCAGAGGACTTTTCTGATCTGAGCATGGCACTGTATAAATCCAGCTCTCCTGCTTCTGATGTGAAACTGGTGGCTCACTTTGAGCACCTCTGTGCTGCAAGGGAAAAAAAAAGGATTCAAGACTAGTGTCTTAAATAGACACACACACTTATATACAGGGGTGTATGTGTCTGTGTCTATATATATATGACTTGTTTTGTTAACTGAAAATAGATGCAGTGGCCTGAGGAAGCAGTTCAGGAGATGTCACCATTCAATAGTAAATATTTAGATTTAGTAGGTACTACAATAAACAACAAACATGCATATGTATCTCCAAGGGGTATGAAATTACAGATATAAAAGTAGAGCTGATTAATTTTCAGTTTGCCACTGCAAGATGACCAAGATTCCACTTGGTGTGCAAACACTTCTGCAGGAAGGATGGGAATGCAGTGAGTATGGGGCACTCTTGCTTGTTGTCACACTGTCCTTCAGGGTTAGTCAGAATGTCTGTTATGACAGGTCTGCCTCCTATCCCCTAACATTGCAGACTACTGAAGATTTAATGATGTAGCAATACTTCTATTTCATATTCTGTTCTACATGGCCACTGAATGTCATCAAAAACTCTCATTTTGCTAACATTCTGGGTAAAAAATAATGGAAAAATCAGGAATATGCTTGCTCATGACACTCCTAAAGTCCTGCTTGCAGAGAGAACCATGCCAACAAAATCCATCAGGTCTGAAGAAGAGTGATGGTTTGGAAAAAAGAACCATTAATGGAAGGAAAAAGAGAATTCAATAATGGAAAATGTAAGTGTGTAGTATGGTCACCTGGAAGAAAGGACAGGCCATATCTTGAGAAATTGTCAAAAAAACCAAATCAGCTGTAATAAAAAAAAAAAAGGTGGAAATTTTGATTAGCTGTTAGAACTACTCTATATTGATTACATTCAATACTTGCATCAGAAATGCCCCAGCATTTGCCAGACTGAAGAAGCTTTGTGCCACAGGAACTGGATCATATTTTGAGGCCACTGAAAAGTCCAGTCGATTAACACAGACAGCGTCGGACCATTCCTGAAAGACGCTTTCAGGAATGTTGTTAGTAACTACTTGAAGTTCATCTGACAGAGTGTTTTAGATGTTGTGGTATGACCACTGCTGAAGCAGCTGTACTCAGCTCCTGTCCTATTGTTTTTCATAAATCTGAATATTTCAGAATAGTTGTTCAGTGGAATCATTTGGTAAAATCCTGACCCCTTAGTCTTGGAGAAACGTCAGTCTGTCATCCTGTACTTCAGGACATCAAATATAGATCAAATTAATAAAAGAATAAAGTTTTTGCTCCAATATCTTATTTCTGTCAATGACTCAGTGGGAATTATGTATGTGGTCTGTCCTGAGAAAGTCACATCATATAAAACTTTCTGTCAGATTCTGTAACATTTGCTCTTGGGAAACTGCAGAAAACCATAGACTTTATGTTGGGTCACTGTCATGTCTTCCAAGAACAATTTTAGTGTTGTATTTAAAAGGAGCTAACTCATTTGCATTATAAAAAACCTCATAATCTTATTACACTGATAGATACAGCTACTTATCCTTAATTGATAGAATTAAGTAATTGTATTCTATTATTTTATGTCAGAAGTGCCTAGACTGAAAAAACAATGTGCTGCAGCATGGTAACTTGTATTTTTGAAGCACTGAAGAGCCTAGTCTAGTTAACATGCTACTTACAAGAAACAGTATTTATTTGCTGTGGATGAGTTTAAAAACTAGTCCAGAAAAACAAGGAATATATTGACATCCATGCACTGATCTCTAATTCAGTTTATGGCAACTCAGCTAAGAATGGCTTTACATGAATCTAAGGAATTACATCTGTAATGTAGCCTGTTACTTGGATCTGAAATCATTCATGATTTTGCGAGCAAAGATCAAATAAACAACCATCGTGCAATTAAAAGGTTTGTTATAATGCCAAAGGTACTTAACATGCAGTACAATCTATATGAAATTTGATTTCATCCTAGTACCCCTAAGGTGGAATGGGGATCTGATATATGTGCTCTGGGATGTGGCCTAGAATTTCTCACCTGTGATTACCCAGCATTTCTCTAATGAAATTGGATTTTTCCGGCAGAGAATAACTGGATTCCAGAAGACAGCTTGAGTATGAACATTCTGGGCAATTCAGATCATCTTTATAATGTCTGAAAACAACAATAAATCTTCACTCTGTCCTGTACAGCTTGAGAAAATAATTGGCATGCTCATTACCTTTTCTTCATACTGAAAGCTGAGTGAAATTTACCCTTATGTACTATATGAAGTGGATGGATGTGCTTTTCTTGACTTTGCTGTGTCTTTGCAGAAGTATTTATGGTGTTGTTTCTTTGCAAATTTTCCCTTGTAGCTGTTTTTTAAAAAAAAAAATAATAAAAAAATAGGCTGACAAAGTACAAAGTTTTCTGCTTTCCAAAGAGAAGTTTTTGCTTACAATTTGGCTGCTTTGAGTTATAAATGTCAGTAAAACACGTTATATAAAGAAAGTGGCTTACAATCAAAAATACGGAGTATGAATCCGTCTAAACAAATAATCTGTTAATCATATTTAATATTTTTCTTAACTCCGATTTCCAACACTTGTTTGCTGCCGTTCTTATGGCATTCTTATTTCTAGCCTTAAGAAATTGTTTCCAAATCCTCCACAGTGCTTTTTATTTTATATTGGCAAAAAAACCCCAAACCTGTGCTAGACAATTTCTTAAGAATTTAGGTTTTAGGAAAATCAATATAAGGTTAGGTACTTTCTTTCGTTACCTGTCGTTCTTAGCGACACTGAATATGAGTTTTGATTTTATTGTATTTTTGATATAAAGCTTTAAAAAAAATTTCTGTGAAAATACTCTACTGGATACTACCAGTCTGATTTTACGAAAACCTAGATGTTTAGCAGTAAAGATAACATGTGTTGTTGAATCATAATAATCAAAATTTGAACTCCTGATGTTTATTAAAATAAATGAAAAAGAATGAACTGAAGAGGTGCATAGTTTGAGACAAGTATGACTGAGTTTATGACTTCTGAAAATGAATGGCATTGAATTTCTTTGGCAGGAGTTATCTTTATATGGGTTGATAACTGTAGGTTCTTCCTTAACCAGGCTGCGAATGCGGCCATGCCACAGACTTCAACAGAGTGGAGCCAAGAAAGGCAGAAGCAACTTTGCAAAAGCAAGCTATCTATCAAATCAATTTCAAAGGAAAACATAAAGGCTTGGCTTTTCAATGAAGTGTAAAAGTGAGACAAAAAAGGGGGCAAATGATCTGAAATGAGCTTTATTTTCATAGAAGAAAGGAAGAAAATAAAAAAAAAAGAAAAGAAAAATCCTGGTGATGTTGTTAGACATAGTGAAAAGAAATACTTTGTTTACTGTGAAAAAAAATGTTTCATTTTCATTTGGGACATTTCAACAAGTCAAATATACAGTAAATCTGTGACTGGCATGTGGACAGATGAAATAGTTGCTATTAGAACAACGGATTTTTTTTTTCCTTTTTAGGACCTTTCAGGACATGAAGTTATCAAATGATTCTGTCTTATTTCTTAATACTGATTGAATGTGTGTTCCTCAGATGTACCATTTCTTCACATAACTGGTGAGGAGAAGATTACATGCTTTCTATAACACAGTGAAATATGTGAAGGGTACAGAGGGCACAATCTAGACCTGCTGTCATCCACATCTGAGTCACACTCCGGTCGTAAAAAGAAGATATCATAGGTATTAGGAACTATCTCCTTCCAGTTCGTAAGGTATAGCATTGTGACATGTGATTTCATTTCCTTTACTAGTGTTGTAAGGGTAAAGACAGGTACCAGAGCTACCCATTTCTTACTGCCTGGCCTTTGAATACCATGCAGGTCTTTTTTTTTTTAACATGCTCTTCAATTTACTGAAAAAGCAAATTTGTTCACTTTTTCATTTATCACTTTTATACTCTACTATCTTTTTCCCCATTCTAATAATAGATTATATTTTGAAAGCATACGATGAGACAATAGGCAATTTAAACAGAACTACTTCTTGCACTGTAATTTCTATAAATGATATATACATTAGAAGTCTGTGCTCTAAGCAGTAGGCAGGATTACTAAGAAAGTCCCCATCACTGTGACTGTAGTAAAGAAATTATGTACATAAACCAAGAGAGAAATCCTGGCTGTGATCAGTGTCTGAAAACTATGTGGCAGGCTCTGGTCCTGATCCCTAATAGATGCCCCTTTTGACTTCAGTCAGACTGCAGGATCACGCAGCCCACACTCTCTGCAGGTCATTCATTAGCTTGCTTTGTGCCCTCAGAGTATCAGCCCTCTATTCATCCCTACCCTTTCTCTTGCATAAGAGGCTGAGCTGGGTTGCTTCGTTGCTCTCCTCAAGGCAGCCTACATTAGCTTACAGCTTCTGTACTGTAAATGTTTTGATGTAAATGAATTCTCTGACGTTCTGTGGTTTGATAACACAATGATGATTATATTAAGAGAGAATTCCCACCTGAGTTGTGCAAGTCAGACAGTACTGACCACTATATGTCTTCATGGCATGTTTGTCCTCTTCCCCTTTTCTTTCAGTGGAAATTTAATTTAAAAACAGGTAGCTGTTCTTTGCAAATAAGATACTGAGGACTCAATAATTTTCTTAGTAATTTTCTTTTTGTTCATCCTGATCTGACAATTCTTTAAAAGGCAGTTTCTTTGGAGATCTGGATTTTATCATTCCCAGAGAAGAAACAAGCCCAGAAAAAAACCAAACAAAAGCATTTTGGCTTTGGAGGTATAAAGCCAGGTTAACTTCTCATTATAGCTTAGTATTGTTATTTTCACGTTAGCATGTGTTCTTTTATTTCTTTGCCTCTCTCTCTTTCTCCCTGCTCCAGAAAAAACCATGTCACCCTCTGATATTTGTAATTTTTTTCTGTAATTTTGAGATAATTTAGGCTCAGCTGAAAACATACTGCTGTTGATGGGGGGGACAGGCATTTTGGCTGTCCTGTCTCTGAGAGCTTTCATTAATTTCAAACTGCTTTTGGAAGAGCATCTCCAATTAGCTGTAACTCTCTAACAAACACACTTAAATCTCTGCATCATCCTGAAGAGTGCTCCTTGGTAACCCTTCCTTGTCTTTAACAAGTGGGATGGTTTGTCTGCTGAGACTTGCTTAAAGCAGTCAAGTGTTTTTCTTCTACTTTCATTTGTGAAGCATTTTGCAGCAGTTCTCCCCAGTGTAGACTCAACTGCAGCTAACCACATCTTTACTGCTGCTAGACTAAAAAATTGTTATATCCTGGAAAATGCTCATGCACATTTTTTTGTTAGTGCAGGATGAAGAGTGGAAGGACGCTGTCAGCTAATGGTTTAGAAAATCCAACCAGCTCAGCTGGTGCTGATAAAGAAGCACAAAAGCATAAAATAAGCTCGTGTTATTCCAGGTGATATCCCAGAGACAGGTAGAGAGCAAAATGGTGTTAGATCCCTGGAGCTTCTGCAGACACAGCAAGTAACTTTTTCTGACTTTGTGAGATCTGTGTTGACTTGATAACTGTGTCATACATAAGTCTTTTAATCCTTCAGATATAGGAAAATACATCTTATTTGCTGCTCATGTTTCTGAAATACTTAACAATATTGTGGTGCCTATGCATAGCTGTATTTTTTTAAGCTTTGCCTGTTTAGCTAGCCATGCCTTCAGTGCAGTCAAATCTGGGCAAATTTTCTTGCTCCAGCAATTCTTGATTTCAGCTTGGGTAGAGTAGTGTTAGGATATTTTCGCTTTAAACAAGGGAGGGATAACCAGGATTATGTCTCTTGGTTTGCTTGTGCATGATAAAATGTTTGTTTTTCATTTTAATCTTCCACAAATAAGGCTGGAAGTTAGAAATAAGGTTTAATTAGAAAACTGTGTTAGGAAGTGTAGGAAATGCTAGGAAGTGTAGGAAATGTTAGGAAGTGTAGGAAATGTTAGGAAGTGTAGGAAATGTTAGGAATTAGGAAATGTAGAATTTGCCACATGCCAAATTAGTTTTATCAAATTAAGAAAGTAAGAATAAGGACAATCAATATGCCACGTTACCAAAAACGTAGGATTTTATATGACAATTACTTATTTTAAGTGCCGCATGGATATTCCTGATTAGCATAAAGTACAACTTTTTGCAAAATTAGTTTTGTTTATCAATCAAGTTAAGTTTTCCCCAGCTTTTTATTTGCTCTCTCAATCATTATTTTTAACTGAGTGTAAAACTGACTGACTAATCAATACAGGCTGGCTAAACTCCTAAGTCTCATTTCTTGGAGCAGTAATGTTGAGAGGGCAGAAGAAGCAAAGGCAAGTGGTATCTTCTTGCTACTCCTTGGAGATCTCACTACCAAAGAACTCCCACACCTAATACATAATGAAATATCTGTTAATGTCCATAAAGGTCCTGTGGCATTTAGCACTCTTGATTTTATGTTGTCTGGTTTTGAAACCTTATAAAGTGTAATGTTCTCTAACTTTTCAAAAACATTCATAGGTGTGATGTCAATGTTTCCTAAGTACTCAGCTTTCATTATTATAAACTTAACTTTTGTTTACAAAAGCACAGGCTGCAATTCACTGCCTTGGGGTGGGGGGTGAGGGGGGGGAAGAAGGAAGAAAAATAAAGGAATATTTTGCATCTTAATACTTTCTGTATTTTCTCTTCAAAATTCCATTCCTCTTTGATAAGTGAAAAGACCTCTTTTACATATGCTTATTTAAAATTCTTTTCTGTGTCTTGAACCTTTGCTGTTATTTATCTTAACATTTTAACTTTTGTTAGCTTTTTAAATAGTAGCTGTTGACACATTTAAATCTTTTCGTAGCAATCACTGTGTCCTCACTAACTGATTCTTTTAAATAGAATTAATCATTAAAAATCCAATAATTTTATTGCTGAATTATTGATACTGACAAAATGTTTAACCAAGGCAATTTCTCTTTCCCATTAAATATTATCTGGTTTCAGTATATTAATGAATCTTTTTTCTTCTAGTTTGCTTCTTTAATCTCTAGCTTTCTGTAATTTTCTTTCTCATTTCCATGTATAATCTTCGTTCTCCTTCCTTTCTTTCTCACATGAAGGCTGGTGATTTTGACCAGAAGCACAGCAATGACATTCTGTAGCAGTGACTGATTTTATTTCATTTCAGGTGTGTTGGTGGACAATGATTTAAAGGGTTCATAGCCTTATAGAACCATAGGAAGATGGATTCTCTTTGAGTGACAGCTGACATCACTGGATTTCTAGTGGGCTACATTAATTTGATAAAGATATAAAGGAAAATATTTTTATTTCAGGTTTGTATGTAACTAAGTGGAAAAGGAAAACAAAAATCTGTAGGGATGGATCCTAAATTTGCAGCACGAGTAAAATTTATTGTGTTGAAAAATTTTTTTCTTTTTCCTCCCCAGGAGGCTAAAAAGATAAGCTTACTGGCAGTAGATGCTTTGCTTCACTGATCTGAGAAACAGTTCAACTACTTTAGGGAAGCAGAATATCTACTTAAATGACTGCCAGATTCACTCCACAATTGTCGTAAATTCTCATAATCTCTGTTTAAATTCTACTTTGGTAGATTTTATCTGTAGCCATTTCCACATTAAAATGTATTTGTTATTTAATTTATTATGTTTATTGAAAAAAGAATCTAATGACAAAGGTTTCCCAAGTCATCATCATGGAAAATGGTAAAATGCAGTAAAAAATAGGAAAGTTTTTTGTTTGGTTTATTTTCTTTACTGTTTATTAAAATGGAAGGCGCTTGGAAGTAGGAACTCTGTGAAGTGTCTGAATAAACACCAGATTAGCATTTAAACAATGTTTTGCCAGTCAGCTGTGGTAAGTGGTAAGTAAGCAAATAAAAGTTTGTGGAGGAATTTATTTGAATAAATTCAAGAACAGCGTAATTCTTGACTTTTGCTATTAAATTGGTAGCAAGCATGATTCCCGCCCCCCCCCCAAGAATGGGGACCCTTAAGAACACGGGCATGCAAAAAAATCCCAAGTTCTTTCTAAGATTTAATACCAAGCCTTAGCTGCAAGAGGAGTCCGTTCTTTGTTGCATAAGCAAAATGTCTTTAAATCCGCAGGCAAAAAAAGGTAAGACTCTATGGGAAATGAGTTCAAATGGCTTACCTATTTTCTTTCATATGTAATATCAATTATTTTGATTGTCTTCACAGATAAGGAAAGACATTTCATTTGTAATATAATTTCCCTCCTTATATAAAGCTTGAAAGCACCATTTTATGGATTGTAAACATTGAATTGTGAACATTTGAGATTTTTGTTTTCTTTCACATTATAGACCTAAAAGTCAGTTATTAAGTATGGATGTTGATATATGTACAGGCATGCCATATATCTCTAGATGCATAGTAATATGGAAAAAAGTGGGTCTTTCAGAAATAGCTAAGGCTATGGAAGTAGTTTTCTTTTAAACTGCAAGATTAATTGAACAGATCACATGACCTAAGAGTATTAAGTTAGGGGACATATAGGAATTGCTATTTTATAACAGTGAAAATACATAATTGCAGAAGGAGAGATGCATTGTCATAGTATTTCTCTATTGATTTTATGCTTGGTAGATTTGCAGAGGAAGAAACTATTTTTATTTCCACAGCAGTTTTACTAGAACTTTTCTGAATCTCTAACCCCATTTAATCTGTGGTAAGTATGGTTTTTCTTTCTTAAATTCTACTTTTCCCTGAATCAGTTAAAGGAAATTAGGTGTTGAGGGAATTAGTCTGAATATATTTAAAGCTCAATTGATCCTTGTGATTTTTTTTCAATTAAATACCAAGTAAATCACAGAAGTTTAAAGAAAGTGTATACAGCAATTTTGTGTGACATTCAAATTATTTGCACTAATCCTGAGGCCAGGCACCAAGTAATTGTATTTGTTTTTAAATTCTTCTTGGGGCTTCATGCAAGCAGCTTTTCTGAGTTCCCAGCTATAGCCATCAACTTCTGCTGAGACTGAAGACTGACTTGCCAATGGACACGTCCTTGGTGGGAATGATATTGGACTTCAGATCCTAAGCCCACCTGAAATCCTCTGGTGGAGAAAGCTGGGGGTTCTAAAAGGATCAGAACAGGGACAACACACTCCTGTGTGTCCCTTCACTCAACAACTGGTCATTTTGTGAGGTGCGTTTATGTGTTGCCACTGATTGCAGCATGTTGGTACCAGCTGCTGAGGTTAGCCATCAGACGTGGAGCTCTGCAAGGTACTCCATGGATCTTCAAGAGGCAGTTAATTATGCCTCTTCTTTTTCAAGACAATAACAAATGGGTTTTATCAGCAAGTCAGATAGCTCTGCTTCTACCAGCTACAGCCATTTTGACAGTTTCAAATGCTCAATTGATTTTTTTCAGTGGTATGCACTGGAGAAGAAAGAGCTACTGATAGGGTTATATGACAACAGATGCTTTCCTTCTCTCTCTGTAATATTAGTGGAAGATGACAGTGAAATTTTCCTATCTTATGAGGTAATTTATTTTTGTTTATCTCCTACACCCAGAGTATCTCTTATGGACTTGAGTCATGCTTGATTTTGCTGGTTAGGAACAAGAATCTTAGTAGCTCCTAGGTCCAGGAGTCAGTTCTCCTCAGACTGCAAAAATAGTGTAAAGCAGCTCCAATTAAATCTTATGATTTCAGTCAGCCATGAAGTCACTTCTCTGTCTCTTTTTCCCTTATTTTCTGCTTACATGCAGCACAAATGAAATGAAGAAATGAGGACAGAGGAGCTGTGATAGCTTGGACTGTATATAAGCTTCGTTTCTCGCTTTCCCATTTTTATTGTGAGACAGGTGTGCACTGACAGACAATGCTGTGTTTAAAATCTTGGGGGACAGAAGCAGCTGAGTGTTATTAATTCCTAATTGTTTTGTTGTCTCCCCGCCTTCCCCCCCTGAGAATATATGCACATTTACTGGAATCTCTCTGGAGGATTATGTTCTCTGCAGAATACAATTAAGATGGCAGTGAATAAGAATTAGATAATAGCCTTTAAAATATCCTTAGTGCTGACCACTGTGTTCTGTATTGTAGAAAGTAAAATGACCAGCATTACGTATAATCTTCTAGGCACTACATATAGTTGTTTGTAGTTTTCACGAACATGTTGTTTGATCTAACTGAACCCAGCTGCTTTCCTCATTACTTTTCTTGTATGATGGCAAAATCTTTTCATTATTCTGAATACTAAAAATGTGAAGTCTAGAAATCTTTACAACCAGAACTACATTCAGACAGCTGATTGTAGTAATTAAAAGGAGGAAATGTTAAATAGAGCCTTCACAGTAGGAAACATTTCTCTTAACGTTTGCCTGTCATGTAAGATTTGGGACTTTGATATGGAACTGGCACATTTATATGAGATTCCCTCATGCCACAGCTGCCAACTTTGGCTGCCTGGTTGTTGACAGATTGCACAGAGAGCTGGGCTTTTAATCTATTTGCAGCACCTGCCATTGATTTATTGCTGGTCATTTTACTGATACGGTCTCATTCTTTCAGCACAGCTGACCTTTTCTAGTTTTACTGGTCATTCTGTTATGTATTAGTCCTTTCCCAGAAGGAAAACATTTTTCACTGTTGTATTTCTGTAACTAGAACTTGCTGCGGAGAAACAGAATTATATTGTAAGGCCTATCCAGAAGATTTCCATACTGAGAGTTAACACACTCTTAGCAGCACTCATTTATATGAGAAACCACAAACAGGAGGTATAGATGAAAGAGAAATATGAGTCAGGTTTTGCTTTGGGTGCAGATCTGAAGTCCCAGACTATTCCTGAGTCCTGTATGTCCTGACTTTGAATTTGTAACACATCCTTCCAGTTCAATGCCCTTCATGGTTGACTTTCAATAGAAACCCCTTTAAGTTCTGTGTCTGTGCTTAATATGTGGCACTACTGTGAAAAGTGATTATAAAAGAGAGACTTTATTATTCAACAAATGTGCCCTTTCGTGTATTCAGTGACATAGCTGCTGACCTGAGTTATGAAAGGAAGATATGCTGCATTTACTCTATCTAACAAGACAGAGTGAGCACAGCCAGGAGAAAATAAGTTGGATTCTAGCCCGACTTGTACATCGCCAACAATTTAGTGCTGTTTGTGGGCTTCCAGCAGTTATGCCTATGGTTTGAAGACAAAGGTGTTGCTTGTACATCATCAAGGCCAGTGCTTGCACACACTTAGGGTATGGCTGGGAGCTTAAGCTGATCTGCAAGGAGGTAATGTGAGCAGCCAGAAAGGACACCTGGTTAGAAGGGAAAATTAGGGAATGGAAGAAAAAGTCTGCTGGAATACTGTCAGAGTTTTGGAATTATTAGCCTGGGATCCAGGCCTGTGAAGCATCCTTGAGAAGTGGAGCTGGCATTTTTGAAATGCAGCTGGGTACCTGGAAACTGGACATATCCTGGGACACCACTGATAAGCACAAAACCAAGTAACTGCAACAGCTACTTATTACCTGAAAGGTGGAAACATCCTGATAAATTAAGAATCAGTAGCTCCCATTGGCTATTCTAACTATAAGAACAGGAAAACTGGGTGGAAAATTAAAAACTGATCTGAGACGATAGAAAACATCATTATATACTGGCTCTCTCAGATGAAATTAACATCTATTTGGTGCTTTAAATGGTAGAGACCCTCTCGTGTCTCCATGGTATAAAAAAGACTTAATTTTTATCCAAAATGGAGGTTCTCTCTCTGAGAACTTCCCATAGTGCATGTACTGTTTCTTCTCCTAAAGAGGTTGCATGACCTTTCTATGAGATTTTTGGACGCTTGCCAGGGATGCCTGACTGACTGCAAACTCTGTGATGCAGATCGCCTTGAAGTGAGACTTTGTTATTTACTTGTCTCTCTGGAGTGGGCGCACTTCTGGAGTCAGTTTTGTTTGTCTGCCCCTCTGGGATGCTTTGGCCCCCTTCTGGAATCTGTTTACTGTGCTTGGTACCATATATATAAATATAAGTAATTTATCATGATTATATCTGCCATTATATTATTGCTAACCTTGCTTTATTGGTGATAAGTTTGTAGTGACTTGTAGTATTATATGTATACTTGTTACTGCTATTATTATGTGCTGATATTATTGATTGTTTCTATATTATTGATTGCTGACAATAATTTGTAATAGCTTGATATATACATATTTATTTTATTAATCATAAGTATACTGATTAGTGGTGATTTTTTTAGTATTTGTCATAATCTGTAATAAAGTAGAGAAACTTAGAGGATAAAGCCTAAGCCTACTTGTGCATTATGGAATCCTACAAACCCATGGCCGCAATCTCCATACACCCTGCAGGCCAGGCGACCCTTTAGGTTGTGAGAGGAGGCAGCCTGATTTATGTAGGACAGTGGTGCCCCTGCTAGGAAGGGCTCAGTTTAGCAGGTTGAGTTTATAGAGCTGTTGGGAAGAAAAAAATTTATTCACCGGTAATATTACTTATTTGCTCTGAAAATTAAAATGAATAAGAATGTAGATATAGAAGCCCTCAACGTCATTTTTATAGCACTCTCAGAATATAGTGTGTCTTACTAGGAGCTCAGTGTGACGAAACAGGAAAAAGGACTTCACTGAGAGGTTCAAATTAACAATTTATTTGGACTTCACTCACAGGTCCAGTACATCACTATTGTGAGTTCTACGTGTACAATGACGATTACACTATTGCAATTTAAAAGCAATTCGTGGAATACACTATTGCAACCTACAAGTGATCCCGAAAAGTAACAACACAAACCACAAGCACGCTAGATATTAATACCTTAAAAGAGTGCACAAATCACGATATTAATAGCATGCCGTATACCATACGTATGTTTCTTTATCACTTACCCTTTCTCTCAGGTAAGGTCGCTCAATCCCTGGGAAGTTACCCTGTACAGCGTCCTGGACAAGGCGGGGGACGAATCTCCTACAGGCCAGCTGTATCGTTGGAAGATTACCCCCCCATTTTCCTCCTCAAACCTTGCGGTTTATATTTCCTGATTCTGTGGGGGTGCAGGATTATGCCTGAGTGGATTACACTATCTGGGATATTTACCTCTGGTGGTGTGATGGCTAAGTCTCTGTTGCCAATTTTGTGATGTCTAGCACTCAAAGTCATGGGACTAGTGGTGGGATGGGACTCAGGGCACTTTATTTGTTAAGGGAGTTAAGGCTCCATTCGGTTTCGGTTCTAATTGGGATGCAATCTTGAGACAACCCCGGGCTGAGCCGTTTTTGCAGCTCCCCCCAAGTTATCTCTGCATAGACAAGGCAAGGCGGAGATGAAGCTGAGTCGGATGACAACTCCCTGCATCTCACCTATTGTGCTCTGAAACCGGTTTGGCTGGGTGCTCCCATACACTCAGAACTATGTCCTCATTTTGCTGTATATACTTGACACTTCAGAAAAGTTGTTTGGATTTTGCCAGTGAGTCAAGGAAAACAGTAATCTATTTTATGCAGGACAAGAAGGTTCCTGTTCAGATTCATCCTTTTTTTCTTGTGCTTTCTATCATTACAGTACTTGACAAAAAAAAAAAAAAATCTAGAACAAATAGAGACCTCATAATTTACTAACTTTAATGTTGTAAAGGTTTACTTTGTCTCTGTGTCTCAACAGAGCATACTACGTAGATAGATAAAGAATGTTTAAAAATAGCACTTGACATGAAAGTAAAATAATGGAAAAGGTCACATATGCTCTTCTGGAAAACATCCTCATTTGATATTCATGTTCAATCCATTCTATTTTTGGAAGGACTGATATCTTAATTTAGTATTTTGTATACGGTAACATAATATTAATTGGTGATATAATAACATGAAGTGACTTTCAGCAAATAGAGAAAATTGAACTGAGTCATAGATAATCAGACATGTGATAATGGGCCTAAGTAAAATAAAGTTGATAAATGAATGCTCAAAATATACATGTATTTGAAAAAATAAAGATCCTTGTGTGCAATGACACTAGTGTTTGCTGCGATATTTCTCAGCATATTATTTTTCAACACTTCAGTGACCAAAATCTTCAAAAAATTAAATTGTCTTGTTAGGCATATCATGTATTAAAATGAGTGTCTAGAAATTAATTTAAATAATGATTTAATGTGTTTCTGAGATACTAACCAAAAATCCTGCAAAAAAAGAGCCATCTTTGGCATATTGACTCAAGCAGAAACTCAATATATGGGTCACATACAAGCAAATATAGGCAATAATTCAGAAGTAGCCAATTAAGGTTTCAGTGTTTGCACCAATATCTTCTTCTTAGCACACATACAAATTATCTCTACTATGGAGTTACCCTGGATAGAATATCTGCATGGATGTACAGTGGTTGTTAAGTCTGGAGAAAAGGAGGATGAGGGGAGACCTTATTGCTCTCTACAATCTCCTGAGAGGAGGTTGCAACGAGGTGGGTGCTGCTTTCTTCTCCCAAGTAACAAGTGATAGGACAAGAGGAAACAGGAAACAGCCTCAAGTTATACCAGGTAAGGTTTAGATTGGATATTAGGAAAAATTTATTCACTGAAAGGGTTATCAAGCACTGGAACAACCTGACCGGGGCAGTGGTTGAGTCACCATCCCTGGAGGTTTTTAAAAGATGTGTAGATGGAGCGCTGAGGGACATGATTTTGGTGTAACTTGGCAGTGTTAGGCTAATGGTTGGACTTGGTGATCTTAAAGGTCTCTTCCAACCAAAATGATTCTATGGTTTTATGACCCTGTTAGCCCCAAACAAAATACGTTAGAGCACTAATACCAGAAAAGTGTTTTGAGTTCAAGTAATTCAAAGTGAAAACGCTCTTGTCTTGATTGAGAACTGTCACATTTTCCATTTATGCTCTCTTTTATGGGCTGGGGAGGGCATCCTACATTTTTAGGACACTTACATTGGTAAAACATGCATACTCCAAAGCTCTTTAGTATATGTAAGTCTTATATAAGTCTAATACAGAGTAATTTCAATAAGATAGGCTAATTAAATCTAAATAAGGTGAATTTGGAAATTACATCTTTCTGTCAGTGGAAATGGAATTGAAGTCAGTGTGGGTGGTTAGCTTCTCCAAAAGAGATTAATTTCTCTGACCACTTCAAGGTCTGTTTGCTTCTTTTTCTGCTGATGCACTCTAACATTATATGTTTCTTTGTTTAATTTACTGTGCTTTCCTTTGTTTTATTTACAAGCAAATGAAAATAGACACAGGCATACATCTGAAAGTTTATCGTCTGTATTATTGCATCCCTTTGTGAACAAAGTCTGTGTCACCCAAACTGTTAAATCTAGATGTGGGAAAAATGCTTTCTGGAGCCCTTGACTTTGTGTTTCCTTCTGATGGCTTTCAACATCTAAAAGGTTTCATTCAAATGTCTTATCCATTATTTTAGTCTTAATATCTCACTCCCAACTTTTTTGTACTGAGCATAGGATTTGTTTTTCCTAAAAGATTAAGATCCTATAGATGATATAAATTTACAAACTTCTATTGCTCTGTGCACATATATTCTTTTTGCTTATACAAATTATGAACAATTTTCCACCTATTGAAAGACCCCAAACACCCTTATTATTCAATTTCTTCTCTAATCTTAAATATAAGCTGAATTTAAAAATAGACCACAAATAGGAGAATAAATTTAGTGAAAAATCTGAAAAATGTGCTCTTTGGTCTTGATTATTTGAAATCCTAGTCTTTCAATAAACCAATACATTTTTGAATTCAGACAATCTCTTTCCATCTGAAAGTCATTGCTACTTAATGAGCATACAGACTGATATCAAAGCAAACCATATACATTTTATAAGGTGTACTTAGTATATCACAGAAAATTTGTATGTTTACTGTGTGATGGGTATTCAGTATTTGCATTTGGGTTACACATGTTCAAAGACAAATATTTGGAAAAAAATTTAGGACTTTTAAAGTTGGCATATATTGGAAGATATAGAGACATTTTCCAATGAAAAACAGAAGGAGGTTTTATGAACACTGTTAACAATTCTCCCCGCCATTCTCAGAAATACCATCCACCACATCTCTGGGAAAGAAGCATCACAGATTCATTTAGCAGTCCTCTGTCGCTAATCAGGTTCCGAAATAAAAGGGATCTATCACTGTTCTGTCCTGTGTGTCTAATATTTCCCCATATGGAGTTGATAATACACCAATACTTTTGGTTGGTCTTTAATCTCTTGAAAAACAACGTTTCAGAGTGGCTGAAATGTGGGAACTTAGGTAAAATTTCCCAAGTAGTCTGAATGCAACAAGATGACAAAACATGTTGGTTTATTAAGACAAGTTAAAGGAATTTCAAAAACATCTTAGGATGTGTGCAATAAAATTCCTTGCCTATCTCCATGGGAAGATTTGAGATAGTTTGAGATGGAGCTTCTAGACCAAATGAACATGTAAATATTGTTTTGAAAAGGTGAATTTACTAAAGCCATTGCTTGTAATAGGTTGATTTGTGGTAAAAACTAACAAAATAATGGTGAAACACAATATTTGCATGTAGATTAAAGGATTGGTAGGAAAGTCAACAGAAAATAAAAGGCTGAAGTTCTCCTCAAAAGTGTAATAAAGGAGAAAGGGATCTTGCAGGTGTGACTTAGTAGTCATCTGAAATGGTTTTATTCCATGAAAATATCATTTGTTTAGACAAAGTGTGTGGACTGAAGATACAGTGAAATAACTACAGAAAGGTTCTGTAAGAGTTCTGAAGGTTTTACTTTATAGACATCCACTATGTTCAGCAAGTTTATATGACATGAAAACAACATGAATATCTGTGAAGTTTTCTTAATGGTTTTATGCATCTTCTTTGTATGAACACTGTCATAACGTAAAACTTTTAATATGTCTTTTCATCAGGTATTTGTAAGTCACTGACACTTATGAAATTAAAGCAACTCTTGCATCCAATTGCTGATTTAGATTTTAGTGTAACTCATGCAAATAAAATGTTGCTTAAGGTCATCAGTAATCGAACAATAAAAAACAATTCTGTATATTTTCTCAGTCATTCTTGTGTCAAGAACGATTCAGAGCAATTCAATCCGAGATTTGTAGCCTGTGAAATTAAACATTTGTAAATCACTGGTATGTATTTGATCATATTTTGCAAAAAGAGAATTTAATTCTAGAAAATTACCTTCACTTTCTATTGCATTTCTGTAATGACCTCTGAAGGCCAGATCTTGATGAACTGTGTTAAAGCAATAATTCATTTGCTTCCTTGGCATGTTTCATATTTTTCAGAATAATTTGATTTTCTGTGAGAAGATAAAATGTGCTATGAATATACTTGGTTTGTTTCCTCTTTAGCATTTCACCCGCTAGCTTCCATTTATGACTGTTTCTTACAGCATATCAGCAAAAGACGACTTTCAAGTATGAAGTTCAGTTTTGTAAACATTTTGTAAAACTTTAGGATGTCAAGAGTTCCTTTTTTTATTAGTTTTAATTAAAAGTTTAAGCAATTGATGAAAAAAGTCATTGTGAAAGAGTTTTCACCCATTTAATATTAAAAAGATTGCTAAAATGGAAATAGGAAAATGAAGATGTGATGGCTAGTACTTTGGGGAAAAGTACAAGAAATGGGCGAAAAAGTAAGTAGTAAGTAAATTATATAGATTATACATCCAAATATCTCTCTATATAAATCTCTTTATATTTTATTTACCTAAAAAAGATAATTCTAGTACTTTCAAAATGAAAAATTTCATTTTTTCCCCCCAACTATTCTGTTTTTTTCCCTTTGTCCTTGCTTTTAATTTTCCATTTCAGGTTTATTTTACAATCTAAAATGGAATAATATTTATCTTGGCAAGAATATACATATCTTTACATTTTTGTTTGACCAAAACGACAAAAATGTTCAAAACAAAACAAAAAAGAAAAAACCCAGAATACACACTTGTCCTTTAAATGCACGATTTAAGTTCGAACCTTCATGCCCTCTTTCATTGAATGGGGTTGTGAAGGAATATGACGCAAATTAAAAGAATCTGAGAAGCTGAAGAACATTGTAACTTACGGGAGGGGAAAGAAATCTGAACAGATAATGGAAAGGTATATTTTGCTTTGAGAGATTGAAATGCCTGGACACCAAGTTAGATACTTTAAAAAAGAACGAAAAAATGAAAGCCACCTGTTGGTAAGATCTTGATTTTAAAAAGTGAATAATCTCATTTTTGATACATTTTTCTAAGTTGCTTAAATCTACTTTTCAACTTCCTACTTCATCAAGCCTCTTGATGTAGGGGTTTTGTGTGTAGCTACTTTGGTGGGCTTACAGAGCAAGGCTTTGTTTAAACAACTCTGCCTTTGAAAACAGAACATGAAGAAAAAGAGCTCATGAAGATATCAGCTGGAAGACTGGAATCCTGTTTTGAAATTTAGATTATGTATATGCTTAAGACATCCTTGTTATGACTTGTTATTGGAGAGAACAACTACTTTCCTTCATACCCGTCTTTAAACTATAGAAAATGATGGCCAAATGTGCTAGTCTGCAGGTGTCTAGCATGGTCTCAGTGATACAAGAGTAAAATAATCAATTTAATATTCTAAAACCAATCAATTTTATATTCTAAAAACAACAAGGCTTGTTGTAGGCAAAGATAAGTAATCAAAATAGTCTTTGGTTTCACATTAAAAAACTGATTTGAATAGCAAATATGGAAGATGGAGACAGGAAATGTCATCATGTAAGATTAGGTTCATAGAGTACAGTTTTTGATAACTGTAAACACTGTAAGAACTTTGTTTGTTATAAAGATAGACGTTACTATGGTGACAACTGCATGATTCAGAATTGTATATGTTCTGTTACTTGAGTAATCCCTGCAGTGAGTAAGCAAGATGCATGAATGTGCCATCATTTCCAAAACCAGCCCCTACAAGACATCAGATTTTGTATACTACTCAATGTGAAGGAATTTCCTGATGATGAACAGGTCATTTTTAAATAATTGCTTTGGATTGATATATTTTTTATTTTGTAATTTGTTAGTTTTTCTGTATCTAAAGATTCATACCTTTTTTCTAAGGAATACTTATATCATTCCACTAACCTTACTAACCATCTACAAACCATAAAAACATTTTGGCTTGGTATGTCTAGTGCTGCTTTGTTAAATTATTTACCAGACTAGGAAAATTTGCTTCAGAAAAAGGGAAAACCCTCTCATGTCTGTATTCAAATGCCCACATACAATTAAAAACCTTGTAGGCTATCAGTAAATTTAAATTTTAATTTAAAAATTTTAAAAGAATTGGTAGTAACCTGTCTTTTAACTTTTTTATCATACATATTTTTAATTTTCTTACAATAACGTTATCTGCTGCTGTTAAATTTTGATGAACCGACAGTAGGATTAATACTTATTTCTGGCACAGTAAGTATTTCATTTAAAACAGGTAATACATTGCACTGCAGTCTTAGTAAGATGTGAGGGCCCTGCTGTCTTATGCCAAAGCCGCCTTACACTGTAACAATGTAGTCAATTTGCCTTCAGCTCTGAGCTGTATAGGGCAAGGAATGATTAGAATAATCCAGTAGATATTCCAGGGTACAAAAATATACTGGACTATGTGGTAGCAGTTGATAACATTCTATTCAATTTTTTATTTTAAAAGGTGAATCATCTCTGAGGGGAGGAGGCTCACAACAGGCTGCATTTCCCTCAGGAGATAAGGAGTGTGTGAAAAAGCATATAATAACAGTTATTATCTAAAGATTCTATAGTGAGTCATGCAAATACCAGTTGCTTACTGATTATCATGGCAAGTAAAGATATGATGTAAACCAACACTGGACTGTAGTAGTCTTTCAGTAATAACCATCCACTTCCTTCAAAAGTACATTAGTCTTAATTTTTTATTGCGTTGAAAAGTAATAAATTGTGCTTCAAAATATTGTTCTCCAACTTCAGTCCTCAGAATGGGCCCTCAATAATTTATTCCTTCTGTCCGGAGACCAAGACATTCAAGATTAGCTTTTAACAGGTCAGGTGTTTATCATGAATCAGATACTGATCTGTTATCTTTTTAATAATCTTGAATTGATGAAAGTAAGTATGATGAAATGAACTTGAAAGATCCAAAAAATGTCAAGCTGTAAAACGCAGTCTTTCTCTTCACATCTTTATATATAGAGTGGAAAGTATGCATGTTGGGAATCTGACAGTCAATCCAATCTAACTGGCATCATGCAGATGCACCAGAAAAAGCCAGCAATTGCTGAAGTATTTTGATGAAGCATGTATTTATGTAATTTCGTTTAATTTTTTCTTCATCATTGGTCTTCTGTGTATTATGTGCTCTCGGCTTCCATGCCTAAAAAACTAAACTGTCATGTGGATGGTTGACTGCTGGCTGTACTATCATGGATGATTGCTGGGAAGGGTGTATCATTACTTCTGTTGCTGTTTTCTTTTTGTTAATTTGCATAATCTACAATATGTGACTGTGGGTGAAACATACTGGAAAAATCTCCTGTCCGGGGCTGAGTAAACTATGATTTTTCTCTCAAGAAGTTGCCTAAACAAAGATATGACCTCGATAAACACTAATTTCTATATTATTATCACAGAAGAGACTGAGAAAGATATTCAAATTTGTTTGACATAGTATCAAGGCACCAGTGTGTTTCAATAGTTTTCTTTTAGTGGTTTTATGAGGTAAACAGGCCCTATTGTGTAAAATTAACATATGCTCTGTTCACAGGACTTTATTCTTTCACTAGTGGCAGCCACAATTAATTACATGCCTTCTGTGTATTTTTACTAGCTAACATTGCTAAACCAGCATATCTCCTGGATAATGAAAAGAAAACTTTAAAATATAGAAAGTTTTTTTTTTTCCTGTTTCTTAGTATAACACAGTTAAGATATTATGTTAAGCCAGTGTAAACTGAGAATCTTTAAGGTGATAAAGTATATCATGTTAAACTGAGTGGCTGCAAAACCTTTTGGCATACTTGAATTAAAAACATATATAGTTTTCAGGGAGCCAGCCATGAAGAAGCAAATGCAAAGGTCAAAAAGAATTAGTGGTGATCATGAACAGATATTGACACAAATGAAAGATGCATAGAAGTATTCCAGCATTCTGATGTCAGTCCACGTGTTATATGCTGTGTAGGAGCGTAAGACATGTCATTGCACCTAACCTTCTTCAGAGGCTTACAAATGCTAGAAAACAGATGGTTCATTCATCTTCACCTTCATTCATCTTCTTGTTATTGTGTAATGATCTATTCAAAGTTAAAAAACATAAAACACTTAGAAAGACTCTACTAGTGCACCTTGAGAGGTCAGGGCACTTTAAATAGACCTGATGAACAGATGAGCTGTATAAAGCACTAAACAGAATTGTCTTCTTTCAGATCAGTTTATGGAATGAGAGCTGAGGGAAAAACAGGTGGGTAGAAGTGTAGGTTTATTGTTGGTCCATGGAGCTGCAGGCTTTGAGCTGTGGAGCTGAAATTTGTTGCTACTGCAGATATGATGAGTAGAAATATATCACCAACAAATGCTGAATTAATACATTCTAGAATTTTTGGAAGAGGTAATATTATAAGTAAAATTCTAGGGGCTTTGTGGAGAAAAAAAAAATAAACTCTGAATAATCTTAAAGACTGAGCACTGGCACAGGTTGCCCAGAGAGGTCATGGAGGCTCCATTCTTGGAGTTACTTAACAGCTGTCTGGAAATGGTCCTGGGCAACTTGTGGTAAGTGACCCTGCTTGAGCAGAGAAGTTGAACCACATGACTTCCAGAGGTTCTTTCCAACCTCAACCATTCTGTGATTTCAAGTATGTCATTAAAAATTGCTATAAAAAATGAAGAGAAATTACTGAGAATATGATTCCTTTTTTTTAATAAATCAAATAGACTCATAGTCCACTGTAACCATAATGTCATCTATATTCCTTTGTGGGCAGGTGACTCAATAATTTAGAAATTTTTGTTGTTATTTTTGAAATGTCTTTCCTCAAGGCCATTGTGTTTCTGACACAGATGGTTCTAGCTGGCCCACAGCAGACATACCACAGGACACAGCTTAGCCCATCAGCCACATGTGGTGCCTCTGTGAAAACACATTTAAGACATGGTGATAAACACCAACAAGAAGGAACAATAGGACCAGAGGAGAGGGACGTGGTCTGTGGTGGAGCAGGCACACCTGAAGGGACTGTGGCCTGTGGAGGACTCATGTTAGAGCAGAGGAAATGGGTAGGAGGGAAGGAGAAGCAGGAAAACAGAGTAAGAATCAGGGAGTGGTACAGAGAAACTGCTGTGCCCTCACCCCAACCTCCTGCACTGCCCATCGCCTCACTGACGGGACTGAGCATAACCTGCAGTTTTAACTGGTAGTGTGGAGACTGGGAATGGGGGAGGAAGGTGTCTGGAGTGAAGCTGAGCCTGGGAAAGGTGCAGGAGAGATGTCTTCCTTGGATGTTAAATGTTTTCCTTTTTATTTCTCAATACTCAATTCACTAATTAAATGTTTTAAATTAGGTTAAATTTCCGATGTTGAG
This sequence comes from Numenius arquata, assembly GCF_964106895.1. Taxonomy (NCBI): domain Eukaryota; kingdom Metazoa; phylum Chordata; class Aves; order Charadriiformes; family Scolopacidae; genus Numenius; species Numenius arquata. Next base: position 68,912,348 of record NC_133616.1, on the reverse strand, counting down.
TCTGGTTGTAACTATGACAATAAAACCCACAAGGCTTTTTCTCCTGTTCCTCTTTTCCCCCTTTCCTACTTGGGGGAGTGAGTAAGAGGCTGTGTGGGTGCTTGGCGGTTAGCCAGAGCCTGCCCACTACAATGTCATAGGTTGCCACTGAATTTACAGCCATTTTTCTTGGTCATGTGTTCCTGGCGGCTCAGTTTTTATACAGACACAAGATTAAACCATTCAACAGAACAGAAAAGAAATGGAAGTATCAAGTATTAAAAAACCCTAGGATGGCATGTGAGAATAAATTTTCCAGGTGTTCTGCAAGATCAGGATGCTGTGTTATGCTAATTTACAAAGGAAGATAGTCCATTGAGAGTTATTGAAGACAATGCTACATGAGTATTGGCCCAGGAAGTCCAAAACCTTCAAAGTACTGGAGTCTGGGAGAAATAAGATTGTCCTCTTCTAGTTATCTTCTTTAGCCACCCACTTTTTAAGAGAGGGGCTAGATGTGTCTTTACTCTGATTCAGTACTGTTATTCTAACTTTCTTATCTAGTCCAAGAAAACAGTAGAGGTAATTTACTTTACTTTAGCCTTATCTTTACAGTAGCAGTATTAGATAAGGAAAACAGAATATATCAGAACAAGCATAACAGAACCAAAGAAGGAAAGTATGAAGTCTCAGGGAACTATTTTTTTCCCCCCATTTTTTACTGTTCTAATCCTTTTCTAGAGACTTTTTTACTCTGTTGCCGTCAGAGTTAACCTGGGTACTAGAAAAATAACATGCAGTGGAATTCTTTGTTTCATTGCCCCTCCCAAGATGAAGGAGGCTACTTACCTCTCTAGTCTGCACCACGGGCTGACCAGAGCCTCAGCATTTGCACTTAGAAAGGTCCTGGAGCTGCTGAGCCAACCCAACCTTTGACAATGTCGTGAGGAAAAGGGGCTGAGACTGGACATAGCTTGTGGACCTCTTTCCTGTCCTCTCCCTGCACCAGCCATTAACAGTGAAGCAGAGCTAAGCTGTAGTAGAGGCAGGGGTGAGGAGATGCTCTTGAAGCTATAAATTGCTCCTTTGGGTACCAACAGATCATCCAGAATACATGCTGAGATGCAAATTGTACAGCATTTGCTTTTAAGTGACAACCATGAAACTGCATCTTCCTACATACTGTAGCCCTTTTTAAGTATCCCAGTAAAAAGATTACTCAAATTCATAGGATATAATGAAAATTAAAATGTTGTTCAGTTTCCATTAAATACTTAGAAAAAATTTATTTTTAAGTTTCTGTCTCAACCTCATGACTCAGGAGAAGACACCTTTTATTTTAAAATCCTATTGTCTTAAACATATTTCTCTATGCTTGGTATTGATTCCACATAAATAACAGTATCAAAACCAATGTAAGTGTGGTTTAACAGAATTTTATCAATCTCAGTGAAGCACTAGGTTTAATTTTTTTCTTAGATTTTTTATGTTTCTTGTTTTACAATAGAGAAAGCTTTTCCTAGCCTTGTGTATGCATTTTAATATTTGAGAAAAGCTGATGCAGTTTTGTTTAATTTGCTAGTCAAGCAAAACTTCTAGACTTTTATTGCATTTGACGTTGTCTTCAGCATTATGTTAGCTTCTGAATGCATCATAGTTGTCTACATGTGGAAATACAGTTGGTACAAAGTACAGTAAGTTTTTGGCAGCTGGTGTATTGTCAGGAATGTCACAAGATACAAATATGACTAGTAGATATTTGACTCATCCTTAGCTGACTGCCTTGTTGACATGTTCTGCTGGACCTGAGTTATTTATTGTTCTTGAGAAGTTATATAAATTCCTTGAAATAGATATTCATTCTCTTGTTTAAAACTGAAACAGATTAATGTCTTTAAATAAGTACAACAGTGTGTTTCCATGACTACAGTGCAGTTAACACCTTATTGGGATTCTCAGAGCTAAGAGATGATAATTGTTTTTAATAATACAGCAACGTTTTTGTTATTGGTTGTGACTGACAGAAACTAGTGGAGCTGCAAGTGGTCTTTAATTCAAAATACAAACAGGCACACTACTAATTTTTTCATTATTTCTTTTTAAAGTCAGACCAGCAGAGAGGCTTTCTAGTGCTGTTTAATCCACTAAACTAAATCAGAGGGGCACCCTGCTGCATTACTCACTTAGCAGACAAATGCTGTTGCACCCTCTGCAGAGTGAAGAGGATGGGTAGTAAGGCAATAGCTTGCTGGAAGGAGTAGAAATGTTGAGGTGTCCCTTTTAAATTGAGTCTGAAACAGACAAAGCCAAGAGACCACAGACACCAAAAGAAAAGTTTCAGTAGTGGGTTCTTACTATTCTCATTATAGATTTACTCAAAATCCCTGCTCCTCAAAACTGAGGTCTGCCAGTGGCTGGTGCTCAGCTGCCTTGAATGTGGGGGGTCCCAACTCTGAAGAACTACTCTTGAAGCAAGACATTGAGAAGTTGGTGTCACAATCTGAAGGATATAAGAGAGAAGATGCTGGAAAACTGTATACAGTTTTTGCAGTTGCATAGCAACCTAGGGGCACAAGTCAACATTTTCAATGAATTCAGAGTGATGGATTGTTTTTTTTCAGTACGTTTTTCTGTGATGAGTAGTTACATCAGTAGGCTGACTGATGTTTTTTAGTCTGTACAAAATTCAGTCATGGAATACACACCAATAATGACCTGCACAGCATCTGCTTAATCTGTTTTACTGTTCAAGTTTGTCTTGTTTTCCTACCTTTGTAAATGATCATAACAATACTATTGCATATTTAACTGACTGTAGGAGAGGATGAGGGCATAGTGGCCATACGTATTGAAGGTGGGGATGGTCAAGTAGTAACTGCTAGTTAGTAAGAAGTTTGACTGAGAACTGACTGCTCCAAAAGAGGCATGTGTGAAGTTCTGCAAGTGAATAGGAAGTGTGAGGTGAGGAACTTATTCCTCTATAGAAGACAGCCTGCTATATTAAAATGACCACGTAGCAGACTTTGAATCTGCCTGCAGCAATTGTAATGTTTTGTTGACTTTCATGAACTAACTATAATGTTTTTCTAAATTGTATGAGAAATTCACTGTAGGGTGAATTCTGTCCCCACCCATAGGTCTTAATGCCTCAGAAGTGAGATTAGGATGCTCCCTAGTTCTTTGCTAGCTATTGTGAGCTCTGCCTGCTGGCATAGCTCAGAAGAAATACTCTATATTACTGTGTGAATTTTTGGCTCACAAACACATAGAGATTGAGAAAAGGATCTCTGCAGAGTGCCCTAGAACTTGCCAATCCACTACAATCATGGCAGAATGTAGCTTTTATTGTTTTATTATAGTGAAACTGCATCAGTTCCAAGTTACACATATGGAGAAATATGCCAGCTAAACATTTTATCAATTACATCAATATACTTGTGTCAAGAAAATTGATTTCTCTCTAGTAAAGACATATGAGCCAGAGAAGAAGAAATTTTATTTCTTGTTTATATAACATTGTTTTCAATTAGCAGGGTCTGGATGCTCATGCATTTTAAAGGCATCTTTTAAATTCATTTGGGCTTCTTATTAGAAAACACCAGTAGATTATGTTCCAGAAAGCATTTTCCCCTTTTTGAAACTGAAGTTGGAGTGACTGGATTTGCTCCTGACTTCACATACTGAGAGACTTCTTTGTTCACATGCATTTAGTTTAGTGTTAGAATTTCTACATGTAGAGTCTGTCTTGCATAATAAATTTATTGACTGGCAATGAAAGTAGTTTTCCTATTTATTCAGCGTAAATTTCGTAGGTCTCATCCTTCTGTAGCTGTTTTGTGTTTATCTCTTGGAGTAAGATAGAAGCTGAAATGAGTGATGAACCTGGATGTTCCTCATAATTGTTTAGATCAAAATCTTAGTGTTTTGGGGGAATATTTTTCTCTGCTGGTTGGGCTTTCACCAGAGAGCCTTCACCAGAGCAGCACAGGTTTGAATTAGCCAAACTGCCTCCTTTGTATTTGTATGCATTAGGTTAGTTTTAGATTTATTTTTTTTTCCTAAGGGTAATTTTTTGGAAATGTATTTTTGCAGCATACTCTCAATTAGGGTAGGTACACACTCTAAAACACTGATTTTACATGCTTGTTAATATCTGCATCACTGGTCATTAATGAGCTTAAGTTAGTTGGACAAAATCTTACTAACAAGCTAAGATGCATTGAACTTCCATAAAAAACTTTTTAGGACTCTTTAATTAGAATCTTAATTAAGATAATTGTTTTGTCATGTGTGAAAATATATATAATTTTTCAGACTTTTAAGTTTGTTTTTGAAAATAAAGATAGCATTTCTTAGTTTCTTTTTATTCCATGAGAAAGGCAGTTCATGTAGGAAAGTACGAAATTGGTTGTCTTTGCAATCATGATATGTTTTCAAAAATCTTAAGGTGGACAGATAAAAAATGGAATACACACTCCTATGAGTTTTTTTCCTTTGTAGCTCACTGAGATATATGTCTCAAGAAAGTCGGATATATTGGTAATATATAGACCATAAATTATTCTTTTTGCCAAACCACTACCATGTAAAGACATTCTACAACATGACCTTTTACATTTTTTTTCTGTGGTGTAGGGTTAGGTCTACTTGAAAAAAGTTAATATTTAGTTACAATAATTGGCAAGAAAGTGACAAGTGTCCCTATATTAATACCCTAATTTTAGGTTAAGATTACTTTTATAATTTTTATGAGACAAACCCCCCACATTTTTGCTGTTTTGCTGAAAACTGTCAAAATTTTTTATAGTTATATGGGAGATAACATGAATTTTAACTCATGTTTTACAATGTAGGCTTCATTTTGTGGCTTAGTGTATAATTACTTAGTTCATATCTGATTTTTTGGAGGAGGGAAATAATACTTTCTGTGTATTTTTACAAGAGAAAACACATAAAAATTAGATATAATTGACTAAATCTTTATTCCTGGTCAATGCTTTTCTGAAATTGCATGGGGAAGACAAATCTTACGTGACGACATTATTGGCATTCACTACAAGGTAGCTGGGGAGGATTTTTAACCTAATAAAACTGCAAACAGCTCACCACACTTTCAATGTATGTGGTAAATGAAGGGCAAAGCCATTGCTCAACTTACTAAGGCATTCCTCATCCACAGGGAAGTCACGCAAGAGGTTTGTATAATTTAGGGCAGGATTAATCTAATAACTTCCCAACCTGGTTGTTTCTTGTAAGGAAGTCAGGTATTGACTGTGGGCTTTCAAGCCGTATTTAAGCGCAATTACGTTTATTGAGCACTAGAATCTTGTCTAAACTAAGCACCCAGCTGCTCTTGAGTTTTTATTATTGTGACCAAGAACTTGTCAGCACCTTTGTGGCAGTATTATGCAATTTGATATTGAAGATGATAATATACAGGCACTAGAATGTTTCTTTTGTTAATGTGTCACCTGGTAATTTTTTTTATACGACTGAAGTCAGACAGCTCTTCTGCTATTAATTTGGTGTCACTTATGCAGTAAAACAATGTTTTAATTGACAGCTTGAGTGGATGGCATTGTAGAGCTGTTCTCCAATGAAATGGGTGCCTTCCATTATGTTATGTTACCAGAATTCTTAGTGAAATGACAGCTTTCACTGAATTTCACTGAATTTTTAGAGTTGGAAGGGACCATAAAGATCACCTAGTCCAACTCCCCTGCCAAAGCAGGATTGCCCAGAGCATGTCAGAGCATGTTACTCAGGATTGCATCCAGGCGGGTCTTGAAAATCTCCAAAGAAGGGGACTCCACAACCTCCCTGGGCAGCCTGTTCCAGGGCTCTGTCACCCTCACTGTAAAGAAGTTTCTTCTCATATTTGAGTGGAACCTCCTATGTTCCAGCTTGTGCCCGTTGCCCCTCGTCCTCTCACTGGCAACCACTGAAAAGAGTCTGGCTCCCTCCTCCTTCAACCCACCCTTCAGATACTTATAAGCATTGATAAGGTCTCCCCTCAGCCTTCTCTTCTCCAGACTAAAGAGTCCCAGCTCTCTCAGCCTTTCCTCATAAGGGACATGCTCCAATCCTTGAATCATCCTTGTTGCCCTTTGCTGGACTCTTTCCAATCCCTCTTGAATTGGGGAGCCCAGAACTGGACACAGTATTCCAGTTGTGGCCTCACCAGTGCAGAGTAGAAGGGGAGAATGACTTCCCTCGACCTACTAGCCACACTCTTCCCTATGCAGCGCAGGATTCCATTGGCCTTCCTGGCCACAAGAGCACACTGCTTGCTCATTGTCATTTTGCTGTCTACCAGGACCCCCAGATCTTTCTCTTCAGAACTTGACTCCAGCAGGTCCACACCTAACCTGTATTGGTGCCTAACATTCTTCTTCCCCAGGTGCAGGACCCTACACTTTTCCCTGTTGAACCTCATGAGGTTCTTCCTTGCCCAGCTCTCCAGCCTGTCCAGGTCTCACTGGATGGCAGCACAGCCCTCCGGCATGTCAGCCACCCCTCCCAGTTTGGTATCATCAGCAAACTTGCTGAGGATACACTCGGTCCCCTCATCCAGGTCGCTGATGAATATGTTGAACAGGACTGGACCAAGCATTGACCCCTGGGGGACACCACTGGTTACAGGCCTCCAGCTTGAACCTGCTCCATTAATCATTACCCTTTGGGTCCTGTCACACAGCCAGTTCTCAATCCACCTCACTGTCCCCTCATCCAGCCCACACTTCCTTAGTTTCCCAATGAGGATGTTATGGGAGACAGTGTCAAAAGCCTTGCTGAAGTCAAGGTAGATGACATCTGCTGCCCTCCCCTCATCCAACCAACCAGTTATAGCATCGTAGAAAGCTATCAGATTTACCCTTGGCAAACCGATGTTGCCCACTTCCAATAACCCCCTGCTCTTCAACTTGTTTGGAGATGATATCTAGAATGAGTCTCTCCATTACCTTCCCAGGGATGGAGGTGAGACTAACTGGTCTGTAGTTCCCAGGGTCCTCCTTCTTGCCCTTTTTGAAGACTGGAGTGATGTTGGCCTTCCTCCAGTCCTCAGGCACCTCTCCTGTTCTCCATGCCCTTTCAAAGATGATAGAGAGTGGCCCAGCAACAACATCTGCCAGCTCTCTCAGCACTCGTGGGTGCACCCCATCAGGGCCCATGGACTTATGAATGTTCACTTTGGCCAAGTGGTCCCGAACCTGGTCCTCCTCTACTGGAGGAAAAACTTCCTCTCTCCATACCCTCCCCCTTGCCTCCAAGGCCAGAGATTCATGAGAGACAGCCTTAGCAGCGAAGACTGAAGAAAAGAAGGCATTCAGCAACTCTGCTTTCTCCGTGTCTTCCACCACTAGGGTGCCCATCTCATTCATCAGTGGGCCCACATTATCCCTAATCTTCCTTTTACTGTTTACATACCAAAAACACCCCTTTTTGTTATTCTTAACTGTAGTGGCCAAGATGAGCTCAGCTTGAGCCTTGGCCCTTCTAATTTTCCCCCTGCATATCTTCACCGCTTCCTGGTATTTCTCCTTGCCTGCCAGGCCCCTTTTCCAAAGATCATAAACCTTCTTTTTGTTCCTGAGCTCCAGCCAAAGCTCTCTATTTAGCCAGGCTTGTCTTCTCCCCTTCCTGCTTGTTTTTTGGGACTTGGGTATGGCTCTTTCCTGGGCTTTTAAGAGTGCCTCCTTGAAGTACAACCAGCCTTCCTGGGCACCTTTGCCCTTCAGGACTGTCTCCCAAGGGACACTTTCAACCATGCTCCTGAAGAGGCCAAAGTCTGCCCTTTGGAAGTCCAAGGTGGCAGTTTTGCTGGCCCCCCGCCTTGCTTCAGCAAGAATTGAAAATTGTATCATTTCGTGATCACTCTGTCCAAGACGACCTCCAACGTTTACATCCCCCACAAGACCTTCTGAGTTAACTATCAGCAGGTCCAGTAGGGCACTTTCCCTAGTCGGTTCTCTCACCAGCTGCGTTAGGAGGTTGTCTCCCATGCACTCTAAGAATCTCCAGGACTGTTGCCTCTCTGCTGTGTTATATTTCCAGCAGATATCTGGGAAGATGAAGTCCCCCATGAGTACAAGGGGGAGTGATCGTGAGGCCTCTGCCAGCTGCTTATAGAATATTTCATCTGCCTTTATATCCTGGTTTGGGGGTCTATAACAAATTCCCACCACGATGTCTGCCTTATTGGTCTTCCCCTTAATTCTTATCCATAGACACTCCACGCTGTCATTGTGCATATTGCTAAGTTCGAGGCATACAATACTGCTCTTAACATAAAGGGCCACCCCACCATCTGTCTTTCCTTGCCTGTCCCTTCTGAAAAGTTGGTAACCATCAATCACAGCACTCCAGTTATGTGAGTCCTCCCACCACATTTCTGTGATGGCAACTAGATCATAGTTTTCTTGCTGTACGATGGCCTGCAGCTCTTCCTGTTTGTTACCCATGCTGCGTGCATTCATGTAGATACACTTCAGCTGGGCTAATCGTCCCACTATTTTTCTGGGAGGGCAAGCACTAATTCCCACCTGTTCATGTGCAGGCATTTCTGCACTTACCATCTTGTCACTACTCATGTCTTCACTGCCATGTGTGTCCTTCTCTCCCTCATCAACTGCCGCAACAGGCTGCAAGGCCGTGCTGGCACCCTTACCTACTAGCACTGGCATGCTACTCCCGGGCACCGCTTTAGTAACCCTGCTTCCAACCCTGTCCCCCTTCAAAACTAGTTCAAAGGTCTCTCAATGAGCCCTGCTAATTCTTGTCCCAATATCCTTTTTCCCCTTTGGGTTAGGCTTCCCCCACCTGCTGCCAGTATGCCTGGTGAGCTGTAGATCTGCCCGTGACCAAAGAATCCAATGTCCTGCCATTTACACCAGTCTTTCAGCCATGAGTTGATCTTTTGATTCTTCCTATTTATCCCCCCATCCATCCCTGTGACTGGTGGGACAGAAGAGAACACCACTTGTGCTCCTGATCCCTTGACCAGTCGTCCCAGCACTCTGAAGTCCCTTTTCATTGCCTTTAGGCTTCTGGTGGCTACCTCGTCATTGCCCACTTGAAATATCAGTAGTGGGTAATAATCTGAGGGCTGAACCAGGGAGTGAATTTCCCTCTGTATATCCTTAATCCTGGCCCCAGGGAGGCAGGTGACTTCCCTGTGGGACGGGTCTGGTCTACAGATTGGGCCCTCTGTTCCACTCAGAAGGGAATCACCTATTACAATCACCTTTCTTTTTTTCTTGGTTGATGAGGTCCTGAGGCATGGGGGTGGGTGACTAGTCCTGGGTGCCTCACTGGATAGATCATCCTCTTCGTTCTCATTTACCTCATCCCCAAAATCCAGAACTCCAAACCTATTGTGCAGATGTAACTGGGAAGGTGAGGGAGGTTGTTGGGAGTTCCGCTTGCCTCTCTGAGGAAGGACCAGCCTTCATTCCCCCCTTTCTATTAAGTCCCCTCTCTCTGCCTGGTGGAGGGTGGGAGGGTGGGAGGGGATCATCTACTTTTATTAGAGCCTCTTCTTGCTGCCTTTGCCTCAGGGTACAGCTCCACCAGTCTATTTCACTTTCGCATTCTCTGATGCTTCTTAACCTTTCCACCTCTTCTCTCAGTTCCACCACCTGCCTGAGCAGGTCGTTTATCTGCTCGCATCACACACAATGGGTGTCTCTGGGTCCCTGTGGTACCACAGCCAGGCTCAGGCATTCGATGCAGCCAGGGCCCTGTACGGCCGTGTCCTGGCGCGGGAGCTCGGTCTGAGTTCCCACATTATTCTTCACAGGTGCTTTAGGGCGTTTCATTGCCATTTCCTCTCCTGAGCCTGAATGGACCATTTGCCCTCAGACTCTCTCTTTGTCCTGTGCACGAGCCCCACACGCTCTGCGCACGTGCACCTGTGCACTAATGTACTCGCCCTTGCGCTCACGTGTGCCTGGCACGCGCTCTGAACCTGCTGTGGCTAGCTGCTTTTAAATTTGCTTTGCAGTTTTTCCACCTTTTCCAAGCTTTTCCACCTGGAACATTGCTCGTAAGCATAAAGCTACAATAATTGCTCTGGCAGTATGAAAGATGTGAAATTCCTTTACCAGATTTCTTTTGGAATGGAAAGTATTAACAGTTTCTGATAACATTGAGATATAGCCAAGTGTTCTGGTTCCGGTGGAGAAAGGGTTAATTTTCACAAGAAGCTGTGACAAACTCAGCCGGATTGGCTGACCCAGTCCTCAGCTGGGAGAGGGCTGGGCATTTTGAGTTCATGAGGGCAAGAGGCTGAGTATTAATTGTTTCTGCATACTCTTTTATCAGTATTATTGTTGTTGTTTTTTCTCTTCCTTTGCTGTTCTGACAAACTGTCTTTCTCCCAACCCATGAGTTCTGCCTTTTTCTTTCTATTCTCCTCCTCATTCCACCAGGAGGGGGAAGAGTGAAAGAGTGGCTGCATGGTTCTTTGTTGCTGACTAGTGCTAAATCACGACACAAGTATTGCATCAAAGAATGTCAGTACTAGAAAGATGAGTTTTCTCTTAAAATCAGGTGTGAAGCATGTGTGTGTACATATATATATATCTATATATGCATATGTATGTACTTAATCACAAAGATACAAAGAAAATGTGGCCTCTAAATGCAAATAGTTGTACATACTAAATATAATACTAAATTATAGATACTAAATAGAATCATTATTCTTACATATTTTTTAAAGTAATGCTTTATCAATAGGTGTCCTGCAGTTTGCTGTCCTAGGCAATATTCTGAGTCAGAAAGCATGGTTGCCTCTGATGACCTGGGAGCTGAGACATCACTCCCCTACACAGTTGATAATATTTGGTTGAACGTTGTATGTCAGTGTTGAAGAAATGTCCATTTTTTGTCTTTTATGAACAATAACTTTAAAAATGAGCTGGGAAATATCCTCTGCCCCAAGGTTAAAATGAGGCAGCTAATAACTGATTTTAGCCAACGTGCTACACTGTTTACCTTGTTATGATAACGTATGCAATGAGATACATATTCTTGTCACTTTGCATTATTTTAAGTTATTCAGAACAAATTTGTGGTATTGTATTTTTTATGGTTTTGTTTTTTATGGGAAATGAATAATAAGCCTACCTCTGATATTGCCTGGAGTAAGAGCTATGCATGTGTGTACATGTATCCTTTCAATTTTAGTCAGAAGCAAGATTGCTGTTTGTTTAAAAAAAAATTCTTTGTATGTTTGCAGAGTTTAGTTACTGGAAAAGGTAGAATCCTTGCTAGAATGAGGTATGCAAGGTAAGTTATTCCCCATAGTCTGGGTACATCATCAGAAATGGTAGAGAAAGAAGAACAACTAGATCACTGACTGCAAATCAGAGGCACTGAAGTCTGGCATCTCAAACATGCCACTGGAATAAATTATTGTTATATCTGTAGTAGCACCAGGACTTTCAGTGTTTAAAAAGTTAAATAGAGGGGGACTAGCAATTTTCTGTAGTGCTGGAATTCACAAGGTACTGTGCAGAGGGAGAGGAAATATAGCCTATTAACAGCCAGCCTTTGTGACTATGTATCTGTCAGAAATTTTTCATTTCTGACCTTCAGAACCTGGGAACAGGCTGAAAACCCTTCTATAAACCCTACATTTTCTGTCTGGTATTGTCAGGAGACAGGATTATACCCTCCATAGGTAACGCAGTTGTGCCAGCTATGGTTGCAAGCATCACAGGAAGGCTGGAAGACCAGCTTTCTGTTTGTTCTGAAGTCAGTTTAGCTTCAACGGCTTCAGGAGGGTTCCACCAGTTTACACTAATTCCAGTTCTGCCCATTATGTCATCAATATTGCTGTGGATATAAAGTAGCAGATTGGCCCAATATTTTCAGAAGTATTAATCATTTTTTTTCTGGCGCATCTACTCATTAAACATTGAATTAAAAGAAGAAGGAAGGAACAAAATTGCAGCATGCTACAAAAAGGTGTATGTAAAAAAAGTTGTCAGTGACTGAGAGAGGCTGGGCTGTTAATACATCTCTTCAGGTAACCTCTTACAGCCTTGTCTACTACTTGGACTTCAATTTCAGTGATTGAATTTTTATGTGACTTCTTTCCTCTTTGTCTGGTATGTGTATGTACACCTATGTACAAACCAGATTAGTAGAGTATATATACTATTTTCTTCCTGGCTTTAGTGGAAGAAATGGTCTGATGTTTTCTGTTTTAATTTCCTTTACTCTCTGTAGAATGAACACCTTTGCAATTTGTTCTTGCCAGTTGAACTCAAGCCAGTAACATAATTCAGAGCGATTTCTTCCCTCATTCTTCCTCTACAAGCAGAGGGTTTAGAGATTTACTGTTCTGTTTTGTTGTGGTCATGCGGCTACAGCATGAAGGATCAGGTCTGCACTTGGGAAAGGAGTCAGCTACAAAGCTGACAAAGTGAGAAAAAGGGAGATATTTCTTCAAAGCTAACTCTTTAGCCCTTAAATTAAAGTGAGAGACTAAACCAGTATTTATAACACTGCTGTCGGTTAGCACCCCCAGAAATATTGTTTGCATGTCACCAAACGTAGGAATCAAGCAGCAGGCCAAGGAAGTCTTCAAATTTATGTAGCAGCACAAGGATGCCTTATTAACTGTGCATAGTAACTGTATAACAGCAAATCCTGAAAAATCAGGTTGATCTGATAAGAAGGAAAATAGATTACCAACTCTTGTGAGCAGCTTTCACGCATAAGATGAAATAGACTTTTCAAATCTGGGTGTAGGCACTAAGAAAGGCATGTCAATAACGAAGACCAGCCACTCTGGTCAAGTATCTGTCAGCTTCTTCTCAGGCTTTTTTGAACCTTTGCTGTCTTGCATGGTGCAATTATCACCGCATTGTTACAACCTTTGCCTGCTGCTAGTGCTATGTAAACAAGCTTAGTTACCTGTAAACAAGCTGATGGGTGCATTGCTGATGTTCATTTGCCATTATACAATCTTAATATACATATATCACACCAAGAATCTGTTGTCATTCTTCAGAATGACACACATAAGTCTGCTGTACTTCGGAAATTGTACAAAATCCTCTTGATTCCTAGGAATGCCTTCTTCTGCATTGTCAACTTTCTGAGCAGTCTTGTAGTCAGAAATGGGTTTTAGGAACAGTTTACCCATATCCGTGATATCCATATGTGATGCCAAGTGCAGTGACCAAACTGATAGGATTGCACTAGTAGACCGTGCATATAGGAAACAGCATTTGTTTCAGCGCAGTGTCCAGGAACTCAATGAGAAGGGATGAACACGGTGCCAAACGTGGCCAAAAAACTCGGTGTTGCGCAGCGTTGGTGGTTAAGGTGGCTGACAGCGTGGGCTGTTTTTACCTTGGTAAGCTGGTATTTCACAACGCTCTCAATGTCCTTGCACACTCATCATGTGTCCGCCGAGCAGGGGCTGCAGCCGGCGCTGGGTGCGCTGCTCTCACTTGCTGCGGCGAGCAGCCTCCACATGAGCAGTAGCAATGCCTTCGGCTTGTCTGTGTTTTCTCCATTCCTCTCACAGTAATTCGACTAGTTGTGGCCTGTAGGGATTTACTATGTATTTCACAATGCTTTTTAATTTTTACTGTTTTTTTATACTCATGTATTACTGTGTTTGGTGGAACCTGTTTCTTTGCTTTGAGCGTCTAATGGCAACAGTATATGCTAAATTATCAGTAGCTGCTGTCAGCCAGCTGCCAAAATTATATTTAAAATTTAACAACTATGCTTACTTGGTTACTGGTGCTAGTATGTGATATAGCAGTGGACAATTTTTTTGCCTTTGTAAACAACACAGTCTGCAAATACTTTGAGTTCTCAGAAAATGCTCAGCTCTGGATGACACAGATGATGAGTTAGTGATCTAAAAAATCAAACCCAAAAGAATTCTGATTATATATTTATACCTGCAATTATCTCTGACAATTGGGAAATGCCAGTAAGTACTCCACATGAAGTAGACTGGCAAAATTTTAAAGTCAACTAGAATTTATGGTATTTTATGTATATAAAAAGAAAGATAAAGCAGAAAGTGAAGCCAAATCATTCAGGTTCCAAAGTTAAGAACAACTGGCTACAATACCCAGACCCAGATGGAGTTTTGGTCTCAATAAATTTGTTCTGGGTGAACTCCTGGGAAAAACGCCCAGATGATTTTAGTTCCAGTGTTTATTATCATTTGTACCTGATATCAGAATCACAAGCCAGAAATATTATCACCATTTCAACCATTTTTAAAATTTAAGGCAATTTCTGACCACATCTGACAAGCACAAATAGCACAACCAGCTGAAGTATTGCAATTTCAACACAGCACACTTACAGATGTGATTTAATGAAATGTTTTCTGTATTGTTGTTGTAGGTGAAACTGCTGTGAGATACAACTAATTCTTTAATGTAAATATGTGGGAAGATGGAACTACTGTGCCACCTGTACAACTTGTATCATTACTTTCTGAGAGTTTATGCCACCTCTCTGACAATACAGCCCATGCAGATATTAATGAGATTATTACTGGTGTAACTGTGCCCTTTCAGGAAAAAAGCAGTTTTAGAAATCAACTGCTCATCAGAAGCACAATCATTTATACCTGCTTGGGAAAAGTCAGTAGCTAAGTAACGCACTTTCCACAGTTTCAAAACACATACAAAAATTGAAGTTAACATTCTCAGTGTTACTATGACTACATTAAGTAGGTACCTTCAAACTACCATTAAAGCATATCATAAATGAATAATATTACTGTTATTTTGTAGAATAGTTTTGAATGTTAATAAAGAATTTAATGTATCTTTTTTTAATAGTAAAGAATAATTGGATAATATTTGCTATGTAGAAATTTAAGTGACTTTAGGGCTGGCAATTATTTCTGTGTGTCTGTGGCTTTCTGATCCCAATTACTTATGGTCATATAAATATGAGATTTATAGTATTTGTTATTTTTTATTTGTCGTAAAACATCACTGCGGATCTGTGCATGGATATATTTTGTAAAATATACCCTAATAGTAGTCTGTATTTATATTTAGAATTTAGCTACCCAGAATATACAGTTTTTTTAATTCTCTCTTATTAGATCTAATGTCTAAAAATCAGAAGTAGCAGCTTATGCTGTTTCAAGCTATCTTTTTTCTGTACCAGTTTCCCCACTGGCTGTGATTTTTAAAGTGGAGTATGTATCTGTACAATTTGTATTTGACATTCATGAAATAATCTAGACCTCTTCTGAGACACTGTGAATGTAATAAGAAAATCTCGAGAAACATGTTATTAATTCAAGTATTTAATTAAATTTATTTCATTAAACTTAAGGTAGAGTGGGAAGCTGCAAATGAAATAATTTCACTCAGAGGGGGCTCAGAAAGGTCCTAGAGGTCTTTTTGTGTGAGCTGATATACCAGAGAGTTCTGGTTTTAATGATTGTGCCTTATTTTACTTCTCTGCCTTATTTCTGTGTAAGGCTACCTCTGTATGTATGCAAGCAGGCTTAAAAAATGTACCATACTAATAGTATAATTAAATTATTAATCTTCCTATATGTCTGAAGGTTTGTAATGTAGCTTCCCCAGTAAAAAGGTCCATTGCTTAGTCCCAGGAGGCTTTTTGTGTGCTAGAGATTCCCTTGGATCTCCAGTTGACACAGCATAATACCATCTCCAAACCTCTGGAACTCATGTCCTGTAATCACCTATGACTAATGCAGAAGAGAAGGCATGGAAGCGGGGGTCACAGACAGAAGGGATCAAAAGGGATATAAAGCTTTGCACACATAAAACTGGGTTAGCAAGCTCATAATTATTCAAAAGAATAGCAACATAAGGATGTCTCAGATTGCTGGTAGTTCCCCTAGTTTTTGAGCAGTGCCACTGCACAGGACAGGGAAAGTAAGAAAATTCAGATCTCATTGTGGATCTCAAGCCTACTTACTGTGTTAGCTCTCCCAGACCACAAAATTTATTCTTTTACTGACCAGAAGCAGTTTGTGAGAACAAAATACAAATTTCCATTGAAAAGAACAATTTATGCTGCAAATAATGGTTCAACTCTATGTGAAAATGCACATGCTCACAAAGCATGGTGAGATAACCCCAAGACTGAGCATTTGCTCATAGCGTAAAATCATATCTGGGTTCTTTTAGTTTTTTGTTATTTGGAATAAGAACTTACTGCAGTGTATCAGCTACTAATGTGTGTTATTTGTAAATAATAGCCAGCTCTGTGTCTCTTAAGATACAATTTTGTACAACAACAGAAGGAGCTTTATGAATGCAAGTGCTGGCTGTGATCCTCTGAACAGGGTTCAGTCATCAAGTTTAATGGCATTGCTATTGTACTTTTCTGTTTTAAGTTCTGTTTCTCTTTTTTTCCCTAAGTTTCATTATCTTCTACTAGTGCTTGCTCTTTCTGGGTAATAGCTGTAGATTTAAAGACACAGAAAGATCCAGAGTGGGAATTTTCAAAATTAGCATCATTCAGTGAAATTCAGATGTCTCTGCTTTCAGAAATACTATTATGTTTTCATGTGTAAATGTCTGCATCTAAATTCTATTTCCACCTTCACAGAAATCCAGATATAGCAGTTAGAAGTGATGAACTTCTAACTGCAAATATTACTTGGAATTTCAGTATATAAAGGCTTCCTTCCTGGTCTTTTACATACTTTTCAGGTCTGGAATACCAGTCGCTTTTTCTGTCCTCTTTTCCCCATCTCCCCACCCCAGTGAAGAAGTTTGGTGTACAGAGTACAACTTGCTCACTTAATTCATCTTGAAATGAGTCTGGGTTTTAAGACATCTGAGAAGATTAAACTGTGCATGCTGAATTTTCCTGCAATTTAATAATATGAAGTGGTTGACTGAATAGTCTTTTTCATTACATCTATCAGTTTTCTCTACTCCTGAGGGGTTTCACATTACAGAGTAGTAACAGTAAGAAATGTCTAAAAGTAACATGGATCAACAGTTTAAGCAATCTGTGGGTCTTTTTGCTTTCCACATGGAGTTTAGTGGACCTGAAATAATAAGTTAGAATAATAATATGATGGTTATTCTTTAATGCTTTATGTGTGTCTAACCCTTACCTATCTTTTGTGCTAAAACATTTTGTAACATGATAAGTACAAAATACCACTGGGAAAAGATGAATACTTAAAAAGTGTGTGGATTATATTAGTAGAGGTTTTAGGTTGTAATAGAGTTTTAGTGGAATCACTGTAAGACTCTTAAAAAATTAACTCTTTGATCTACTAAGCCTCCTTTAAAAATAGTATATTCTTACGGTTATTGTTTTGTAGTATTTTTAACATTTAAAACATAGATTTGGAGTAATATTTCTGGTTTTTTAAAGACAAATTTAAAAAGTCTCATCTGATACAAAGTGCTTCTTTTTAAGGTAAAGATAAATGTAATGTATGTATACTCAGCCTTAAGGTATATTATTGGTCAACTAGCTACCCTGTTGCTGGGCTGTGCTTAGGAGCAATCTTAAGGTCAAAATCCCTGAGCCCATTCACCATCTGCTTCCAGTATATTCATGCCCTGCCCCAAGGATGTCCCACAGGCCACACCATGACAGCAGCCAGCGGATACCCAGCATGCTGCTGCTGAAATTTGCACATCACGGGTATGCTACTGCTATAACTGAGATGGAGCATGTCTCAGTGCAAGCATGTGAGCTATTTCTGGAGAAAAGACATTGCAGAGGAACACTATGTGACCGTGGTGGAGTCTGTTGCTTGTTGCTGTCACTTGGAGCAGGCTGGAAAGTTGTAGCCCTCCCCATCTTTTGAGAAGCAACAGCTACATCAGGACAGTTTTGGCCAGGGAAGCTGTGTGTTAGTACCCATCTGCTGCTGGCCTTCAGGAGGCAATAGTAGCCTCCCCAGTGCTGACCAGTGGTGGGTTTCCAGAACTGCCAACACCTGATTGATAAGAGCTGGTATCTTCAGCTCCTGACGTGCCCTTATCACGGTGGAGAATATATAACATATACTGGATGTAATTACAACTGTAATATATATATTACAACATGAAACAATACAAAGTTACATATAATGGCTTAATAAAATAGTGAGGGCAGGATTTTGCCAAATCTGGGGGAATGTCCTGTCCAGCTCTGCATTATTTGAAGGATTTTTGTTGTGCTGGGCACTAGTGCTTTTTTAACACCTATTTTTATATCTGGACTGCTTTCCTACAGGTGTCCTCAAAGCATTCACACCTCTTTAAAAAAATAAAATTCACTTTCTCAATGTTATTGGTTGCAGGAGGACACAGTTTCACTGTGAAATTTATGAATTACTGTGATGAAGTCATCAGAATGAACATGTTTTTTGTGTTGTCTGATATATTTCCAGTTTCTGATTTAAGTAAGTAAATTTGCAAAAAAAAAGTTGCAACACTTCCAAACCCCCAGTCTTGATTGCTGTACTCTATTTGAATAGAAACTAGTCTTTAAAAATAACTTTGGCTTGAAAATATGGATAAAAACTGGAATTGCAAAACTTTGAAAGAGGTGTTGCTTTATTAATAGTTGCATTAAGGTACTCACAGAAGATGAAGGAGACCTCGATCCAATTTTTCCCCCCAGTCTGAGTGCAGTTTTGCTCTTTTAGCTCTTAGGATATGTCTGTATTTTGGGAAAAAATCATCAATTCCATTGTTGTAGCTGTTCCATTCTCTAGCCCCTCACCCCCCACACTCCATACACCCCTGGCTTTTGAAATATTGGTTGACTTTGAGAGAGTTTGAGAATAATAAAGAAGTTGTTTAGGGTGTTTACCTTATATTTGTATTTCAATATATGTTTTGTCCACAGAAAATGGAACCATTTTGATAGGAAGATTGATAGCTCCTCTTGAAAGCAGTATAATCTTGTAGCACCGTGGTTGCATAGCGCTTAAAATTATTGGCTTAACTGGAAAACAAATAATAACCCTCCCCAACTCCCTGCAGCATCTTAGGTATAGGAAATGCATTCTGTGATAAAATGGACTTGAATTTAGAAAAAGAATTAAAGACTGTGGTCACTGGAAGCAAAGTGTGACATGCATGATGTCATCTCTCTTTCATGGTGTAAAAAACACTCAAGCCTGGTAGCATAAACTCTGTTTATTGATAACTTCCATTGGTATTTCCATTGTTAATACTGTACGTTGATAGTCTCTGAAAAATCTATTCATTTAACCTATGAAAGTTGTATACGAGAACTCTTTTTTTATTATACATTCAGTAATCTACATATGTCTGTATCAGGCTATCGCCTTTTTTTCGTTTTATTTGTCTTGGCATTGTTTATAGTTGGGAATTGGTTTAGTTTCCTGGTTGTATTGTCAGACATGTTGCAAGGTAATCCAATTGGTCAAAACAAAAATGAAGTATACGCGTGTGCAATGCAAATATTGTTACAAAAAGTGTATTAAGAAAAGTGTTACTGATCTCCGTTTTTTTACATTGCAGCCTTCCTTGAGTTTTTATTCAGTTGTCCCTGAAGACAAATGCCAATTGCTTATTATACAAGTTTTATTGTTAATGTGTACTAAGAATATGTTTTTTCTACATACAAAATCTTAAAATGATCTCTTTTATTAAGTGACTGATAATCTCACACTCAATGAAGCCTGAATAGCATCCGTCAAACCATTTCGTTTCTTTTGACATTCATAATCAATGCAACAAACATGGTTTTTCATTTCATTATTCAGCAACAAAGGAAGTCTGACAGTATCTAAAGCATTAATTGCTTTGATTGAAACATTCTGACACATTATGTTTTAACGATACTTCCATTTAAAAATTTATATGGAACCTCCTTCTTCAGCTGGGGTTGAACTTCATAAAGAATCTCTCCGACATTTGATTAAATCAGTCTAACACGGCCTCACTGTCTATCTGTGTATCGAACACAGCCCACAAAACACCTGAGATCAGGTCTATGCCTTTTTCCTGTCAGAAGAAACGTTTGAGCAAAGAATACAACTTGAAAAAGCAAATGTCTCTCTCCTTCATGCTGTCGCTGAAGGAGCAGAAAGGGGACGTGAGGGTGATCTCCTGCAGGACTTCTTCTCACAGAGCAGCAGTTCTAAAATGAGTGTATTGCCTCGTGTATATGTGTGTGTACCTGGGAATACATGACATTGTTTCTCTCTCTTCCCTGGAATCTCCAGCATGGGTACAGGAAGCCAGGATGATCTTGGAGGATGTGGTAGGTAAAGGTGCCAAGATTTTCTTAAGAACATGATGATCATCCTCTGTCTTTTAGAGGCATTTGCCTGTGGTGTTTCTGAAAAATCCTCTGAGCTATGTAATAAGCAGTGCTTTTGTGAGTCTGCTGTTAGGTGATCCCACAGCACCATAGATAGTGTATTTTTATAATGTTTTTCCTCCCCACATTCCTTTCTGTTTCTCATTCTTGTGTTATCTCCCTTGGTAAGTAAATACTATCATTAAGTGGGGAACTCCATGAGAATGCCTCTTTCCCTCTTTCTTTTTGTGATCGCAGCTTCTCATTCCTGGCATATATAGAATCACAGAATCAGAATGGTTAGAGTTGGAAGGGAATATATTTCATAAACAGTAATGAATGAAAAATTCCTTTGTATTTTTATGCATTTTTTCTGAATAGTTTTATCTGACTTGCAGTGTATATCCTACTTACATAGATCTCAGCTTACAATACTGCTCAGTTTTTTGTTCTGTAATTTATACTCGTCTCTGTCTAGCTTGGAACATTCATTTGTAATAGGATGTATGGTCTCTGAGGTTGGGCTCACAATGCAAATTGTTGCTATTATTATGGTATTATTCTCTGTACTACTTAGAAACAATGTCTCTGTAGTGTCTCCAAATCTGAGGCAGAAAGGTGACTCCTGTCCAAAGGAAATTACCATTAAAGTAAGAGACAGTGTACATAGGTGGATGCATAAAGAATTAGATGACTATATCAATTGTTTTGTTGGCAAGTGTTTTCTTTGTACAAGCAGCCTGACTTATGTCTGGTTTTAGTAGGTATAGTGGCAAAGAAGTTGAAAGAGAAGTTAAGTTTTCCAACAGTTGGTGTAGTTCTTATCACACATAACAGGTAGTTCCTGTTTGACAGTTATACAGATTGATGATGGAAACTGTTACAGACCACCACAATTAGATACAAAACAAGGACTTATTTATTTATTTTTACATATTCTTCCTCATTTTTGACAAAACAACCGCAATGAGAAAAAAGGCAGAGGTATCCAGATGACTGTATAAATATAAGTCTGAAACTACACTTCAGCATTGTTTTCTTACTGGACTCAAAGCCAGCCAGACAATTTTCAAACGCAAGTGAATTACCTCAATTCTTTATGGGCTGTATTCATTTGAAATTAGTCTGACTGCCTACTCTGATAGCATTCATTGGGTTTGGTTGTATGCATGAAGTTTAATATAATATGAATATTTGTAGTTTGAAGCAGGAGTATACAAACTACAAGGAAATGGATTTTAAAATGGGTACACTAAATTGACAGAAGAGGAAATGAATGAAGCGGCATCAGCCTCCATATGACAAATGAGAAAAGATCAGTCAGGGAAAAAAAAAGAGTAGGTAGGCACTTTGTTGTTTTAAGTAAAGGCAACACCGTAACCTTCCCTGGAGTAGAGAGAGTCTGGCCTGTCACTTCTAGCAGTTAGTAAATGGATATTTCCATATTCCTTACCTTAATCATTCCTGATTTGCAGCTGGATGCAGTGTTCTGCAGGGTAACAATTTTTTGATTTAACTTATTGGCGGCAATTCTGATGATAAGGGAACACACAGTGAGATGGTAATATTTTCTTGTTAAAAAAGGCAATGCATTCCTGAAGGGAGTACTTTTCCAATGTGATATATAGCAATAGTAATAGATGATCGTAGATTTAATAGACAGAAGTAATTAAAATTACATTGGCAAGCTCAGTCTATCTAGGGAGAGAGCACTAATGAAGCCACATCTCCTTTGCATTATAGCTGTTCTGTCAATTTCAGTGTGATATATTTTGTCATTTTTATACAGATGCAACTTCTAGTCTTTAATAGACTAAAGAATTTATGTTTTGGCAGGATTATGAAAGACTCTGTCATTTTACATTAGCAGAAATATGAAAGACTTGAGAGCAAAACCTTAATGCCCTGCCTACTCCCCCCCCAAAAAAAGATAAAAGATAGATGTGAAATTTTTTTAATAACACCAGCTAGACAGTATTTATTGTTTTAATATTTATATTCTTTCAGTGTACAATTATGTAAGAATGAAATTGAGCAGATTAATTAATATGAAAGACTGTTCAGACTACAAATACAATGAATAATAATACAGAACCTCTGAAATCTTCAGCAAAAGGGAAAAGGAGCTTGCTATTAAAGGAGGTACAGTGCATATATTTTAAATAACAAGGTTTGATGTGATATCACTTCCTTCATGCATGAGAAATGTTACTTGGGAGCAACTAAGGATTCTGAGTTCATATTTTTTGCTTGTTTGTTTTTATTGGGATTGCTTTCATGGAGACATCAGGAATTCATGCAGAGTCTGTCTTTTAGAGTCCTGTGAATGAGAAGGGCATGAAATCCCAAAACCCTTGTAGGCATTTGCCAGGGAAAAAGTCAAAGACAGAAGCTGACAAGACTCTCATCTTACAAAGGGAAGTAAAGCATCAAGTGGGATAGAAACCAGGAGGAACAACAAGTGACGTGGCTGTAAAGAAGTAAGGAGGAGGGAGGCTAAAGCTTCCAGAGAAAATAGCCATCAAAGTAAGAAAAGACTGGAGGCCAAGAAAGAAAAGAAAAGGAAAGAAGAAGAAAGGAAATGGAGAAGGTCAAAAGAAACAGCAGAAACTGTAAACATCTACAAATATTCTGGGCAACAGTGTGGAAAAACTGTTACATAAGATTGTGATGTATTTGCCTTAATAATGGGATTGGATTTGATAAGCTCAGACAGCATGACCACTTTTGTGCTCTTAGGGTGCTCAGTAAAAAAGGCAAAAGTTTTCAGTGAATATGTGTTTTGTAAGATGTAAGAAAAAGAAGAATCAGAATATATCAGTGATGTACTTCTACCCCGCTAGTAACCTATAAGTCATTGAATAATGTGTAGATTTGAATCTATATCAACCGAATTTTTATTTCAGCAAAACTGGCCAATTTGCAAGATACTCTGAAAGACTTGGCTGGCCCACTTTCACTGAATCTTGGAATAGTTGGAATGTTTTCTAGCAAGAACTTTAGTATCAAAAAATCAAGGAGGATGATGCAGATGAGAATAGGCTAGTTAATACATTATTCCTGAGCATAGTCACTGAAAAGTAAAGGTGGGATTCTGTTAAGAGATAAGTTTAAAGAATTTATATATCATTACTGTAAATAAATACAATTTTATGGATAGCAGCTTGTACTAAACACGTCTCTGAATGTTATCTGCATAGTATGATATGCTTAGACTTTCCCTTAAAAGCCAGAGCAAGTAGGGCAGTCTCTGTTTCCAAAGCAGTTTGCCTTTCAAGGGGTGGAATTGGAGAAATGATCATAGAGCACATGCGGAGCCCAGCCTGAACTTGGTGGGGGCTGATGCCACATTAGTTTCACCAGCTCCTGGGAGCTACGGTGAAGATGAGGCATAGGGGAAGACAAGTTCCATGCTCCCAGAGCAGTTCTGGGGCAAAGAAAGGGCAAACTGCAATGAATGTCTAAAGAGAAAAAAGTTTAGGTTCCCAGCCTGAATTTAAGTGAAGCCGACACAGGAACTGTCCTGCTACCAAAACAGTTATAAATTCTCCATATATGCCTGTAACAAATTTTAAACTCCAATCTTTTGTGGTAAGGAAACATTCAATGGCCAGAGGTAGAGTTTAAAATTTTGGAAAAAAATTTAAAAAACCTAGGCTGTTCTTTAAGGCCTGCAATCATGAAACAGTAAAGAAATAACTTGGTCTAAGTGATCAGGCATTTTGTATTTAAGTATTTCTTTGTCAATGAAATATTCCCAGTGACAGTTCACGCGGAACATACAGAGTCCAAAAACACACACACACACATTCCTTAGAGAGTAGTAAATGGTGATCAAGGTGAGGAAATAGTCTGTAGACTGTGCCTAGGTTTAAGTTCTATATTCATAAATTGTTCACTGCAAAATGTTTATACATGTGCACATTCACAGGCATGAAGCGCCTCAGATGCTAGTAAATGCAGTAACGTATTTTGTAACATCAGCTAGGTAGAGTCATCAAAATAATACAGCTGGAAATGACAGATTCCCATGCAATACACATTTTCCCCCGGGCTTTTTCATGGTGAAATTAAATTTCATCAGGTTGATAAAGATAACTTTTGTGTTATCTGAAAAATATAACAAAAAATATATATAGATATCTACTGAAGATAAAAATAGAACTCGACTTGAATTTGTGTTTTGTTTGCTGCTCAGTTTTTGGTAAAAATAAAAATTCTTAAGAAGCCGTGAGCCTTGCAGTACATGGGTTCCTTTGTTATTTTATTTAACTTAATTGATTCCTAAAATTATTTTGGATTACTCCATGAGTAAATATAGAAAACTATAAATTCAATTCTAGGGAGAAAATACGCCTTGGAGAGAAAATAATACACTAAGAGAGGCAGGTAGATAACAGTGATGAGTTTTGCCTATCACCAACACACATCTCCTGACAGACCAGGGAGAGCTTCCACCTTTCTTTAACCGAGGGCAAGGAGTCCTCTGCTTGTGGTGTCACTGAGGCAGCCCAAAATCATGAAGACTTTTTATGGACAGAGGATGCAAACTTTAATGTAGAGCTTTGTAGATGCCGGGACTCAGAGCAGTGTGGGCTGGCCCCAGGGAAGCTGCCCATCCACTCACACAGGAGTCACTCGGCCACCGCCCAGCACAGTGATGCTGCTAGGCATTTGTCTTGGGTTTGGAAATATTGCTCTGACAGCTGTCTGACATGGAGAAAACTTGAAAAGATGTGCCAAGTCTTCACTCACATCAAGTCAAAGATCCTAAGGGAAGGAAAGGGTTGTTCCTTTGCCCTCCCCATTCCTCCATTGAGTCAATTTTTTCATTAATCCTCAGATACTGACTTTTTCATAGAATAGGTGTGCATAAAAGTATATTAAATAATTGAAATCATGTGTTTTATCTGTTTACCTATGCTATAAAAAAATCTAGTGTAGACAAAATGCTTGAATGGAGGAGCCTTAACTTATTAAATTAAAGTAGTATTTTGATGACCTGAAAAAAATTTCAGCCAGATGTAAACCCCATGCCTTTTGCAGTGCTTTGCAATGCATGTTGAAGCTTGAGGTCTATTAACTTACCTGTAAGGTTCACTCCTCTTGATAGTTTGCATAGCTGTCAGTTTGGGTTTTTTTCTTACCTTTCATGTTCAAGAGAGCTTGGGTAAGGCTGAGAAACTCTAATAAATTCTGTAATGATGAAGCTGGGAAGAGTGAGTACATTTGGTTCCTCAGTTCAGGCTTAATCCCCTTGCTTCCTTTTTCCATAAGCTCAAGGAAAGAGGAAAAAGCACCCCTCTGCAGCTTTTGCAGAGAGAAACGAACTGCTATCATTCTTCTCTTACTAGCCCGGCTCCTTCATGGATTGTCATGTTCATGGTTTCAGCTTGTGAATAGAACATCTACTATTACATATGTAGTCAGACTGTAATTGTTCTCTCAACTTGCTAGTTACAGTGTCTTTGCCTCTGTGAAATTTTTCCAGGCATCTTCAAGCTAGAGTCTGAACAAAGACCTGAAACTTCTTGATAGGAATTGGGGGAGGTACTGCACCTTTTAACTGGGTACATCCCAGATGCTGCCAGTAGGGATTGGAGATCCTGCAGTCTTCAGTAAATGTATTGTTTTAACTGTGGTTTGCTTTATTTTCTGAAAGATTACTGCTGGTCAAAATCCATTCCAGAAGTCCAACATCTTTATTTTCTTCATATATGCATATATTAAAAAAAAATTCTTAAATGCTGTCTTTTACCTTGTCACATAATAAGGAAATTCCTCCTCTGCACACTAGAAAAATTACCAATGAACTGCTCACTTAATACAAACATAAATTCAGATGATAGTATATCTTCTAAATTAATAAAGGGTTCAATAACATTATGTTGCTATAATTTATACAAAACATAACTAATAACATGAATGGGTATTAGAATCTAAGCTGTGGAATTTTGTCTTCAAGTAAACTTTATTTGTTACTTCAGGAGAGGTTTGCTATTATAAGTATTAAAGAAAGAAGGAATGTTAAGAAAATTGAAAGAAAACCTGAGCTGTGTAGAAGCAAGCATATAATTTTCAAAAATGTTATTTTCTCTGAGCTGTTATACACATAGGTTTTTCCTAAGCAAAGAGCAAAACACACTTGGAATTTCTTGAAACCTTCTACCTAGGAAGAAGATTTGCCACTTCTAAACTGAAGTTACAGTGGTTGTACTGGAATTCACAGATGCCTGGAACTCAGAGGCATTTTCATCCCTGTGCACATTAAGGTCACTAGCCATTATCATCCCAAGTGCTTCAAACTCACACATAAAAAACCTTCATCAATTCATTTAAGGAGACAATAAGTTCCATTTGGTATAGTGGCTCTGTAATACAATTACACAGAACTTAGAAGCCTCTCCAATGATTACTAAGTACATGATTTTTGGTGCAGGAAAAAATTCTGTATCGTTTCTAATACAAGCCTTCTGTTTTCCAGTGGGACACAAGCATGCATTGATTAAAATCCGTTAATTAGTAAAGGCACCATCATCTAG
Source organism: Numenius arquata (assembly GCF_964106895.1). Taxonomy (NCBI): domain Eukaryota; kingdom Metazoa; phylum Chordata; class Aves; order Charadriiformes; family Scolopacidae; genus Numenius; species Numenius arquata. Next base: position 68,885,559 of record NC_133616.1, on the reverse strand, counting down.
GTTTCCGCTACTACTTTGGTAGAATGTTTTTCTTAACCTTCTGGTCTCTATGTGTGTGAGTTTGTGTGTGCAAATGTTCACACAGCCTTTTACATATGTATATATGCAAATAAAAATGTTTATATAAACTTATTGTTAAAAATTAATTTGGTTATTGTAGAGCTTAAAATTGATTATAAGAGACTGAGATACGTAAAACCCAATTGAAATCCTCGTCATATTGTGCAGTAAATATGCTAACATAGAATGTATACAAAGAGGTCACCGGTATCTGTCACTCTGATTCCATAACTGTCTTAAGGGAAAATACTCAAGCATCTCAACAGCAAATGCCATAGAAAACATCTAGAAGCTGACAGGTGAAAATATATCCATACGACATTTGAAAACTAACCTATTCTTATTATATTTGAATCTCATAGTAAAAAAATTGTACGTTTATTGGGATTTCTGAACATGGCTGACATTTCATAATTACCTCCTCCTCCATACTTAGATGTTGAAAGGAGTCGGGGGAAGTAAACATGAACATAGGAACTTGTTTTCTTGACTGGCCATGTCCACTTCTGTTGAAATGAATTTATGTAAATCTGAATATGACACTGTAACATTCATACTAAGTACTCGAAGAGAAAGCACCCATATGCATGTTTGTACACATAGTTATAAATATGGTTGTGTGTATGTATATATGCGTGTCATATTTATGTGTGTGTATATATCTATATAAAACTTACTATAAAACATGTTAACATAAATAAAGAACTAAATATTAAAGCATAGCTGAGGAATGTCCAAAAATGAAATTTACAGTAACAGGCCTAAACAAAGTGATGTGGTTGGCTCAGATTCTTTTATTCTCTAGCACAGAAGGGGCTTCTTTTCTCTCACAGCTTTGCAACTTTTTGTTTTCACTGGCAGTTTGCATTCGTATTGAAGCAGGAAAGATTAAAAAAAGGAGAGATGGAGCAGTCAAATTTTAATTAGCTTACATGGTAATACAAGAGCAGCTGAAGTGTGACCTTAGTCTGCTCATAATGAAATATAACTAGATCTATTTTTTTTTTCATTTATAGCATTATATTGTTTTTTATATTTTCTCTATTTTCTTTTTTCTTTTTCTTTTTCTTTTTTTTTTTCCCTTACTGTATATTACAAATATTTTGTCTTGGAAATTAGGTTATAAAGAGTATGTGGATATTTTCCTGTGCATTTGCATATGCACCTATGCCAGTTATTAGATTTAACAAAAAAGTGCTACAGCAAGAACAAAGAGATGTTGGGACGCACCTATACACAAGGCATGTCCATATTAGCAGGAAAAACATCAAACAATTGTTCCGCAATGATTTCTGAAAATAAAAAGGGCTCTAGAGACAATGACCAGCAGCTCTAAAGAACACAGGTAATGTTGATGGGTGAACTACTCACCGCTGCTTTCTAGCATACAGAAGGTATGCTAGAAGCATAGCTCCAGTGGTGCAAAGCATGCTGTTCAGGGCTGCTCACAAAGGAGTTTGCCCTGGGGCAGGAAAGACAGGTCAGGTGAGGAAATGTATGCAGTCTCTTTGAGATATTTGGCTGTGTGATCTCCAGTACAGTGGATACAAAAATGAAGGTGCTTTTGTAACACAAATTGGCCTTTTATCGAACTCAAAGCATCAGCCTGACTAAAAGTCAATTGTGCTCTGTAAATGTTTACACACAGACTTGTCATTGCATAATTGCTCACTTCATAATTAATAGAAAGAAGAAAGATCAATCTAGCTGATCTATTTTACTTGCCCATGAGATGAGCATGTCCCAGCCTTTGTTTATCAGCTAGGCTAGATCTTCACTGGCTGCTCAAGGAGCCTTAGACGAATTGGATGGATGCAGATGTCTCCATAGGACAAGCCTCCATTTACTCAGGGGAACGAGAAGCCTTCCTTTAGGAGGCTTTATAGGTTGCACTGGTTGAGGGGTAAGTTCAATTTTAGGGATCTATCATGCTAATTTTTTGACTTTCCAAAGAGCAAATCTGCAACCTTGCGTCTTCCTGACCGGATAGCCTCCTCAGTTTGGGCTGTCCCTGGGGACCCAATCAGCAGCTGCAGACCCAGAATTGTCCCCTGCTCTGACCGTGTCTCTCAGCAGGTGCCTTAACCTCTGGAGAGACCCTGAATGGCATCAGAAGCTGTCTTCTGCACAGAGGCACGGCTTCCACAACTCCCAGTCTCCCCAGCAGCAGGGATTATGGAGCTGCAAAACACCTTATTCTGAGAACTTCTTTACATCTGTCCCTGGGTCTTAGCCACATTAGTGTTAGGAGTAACCCAGATGATCAGAGCCTGAAGGCTGGGTTGTTTTCAAACTCAGCACCAGAGGCACTATGACCCCAAATGACCCGAAAGGCACTAAAGACTTCGGAGCAGCAGCACAGACTGAGATACTACTGATGGCAAGCTGCAGAGTTGACCGCCAATTTTATCCTTACTAAAGGTTTGCAAATGTTAACTTCTGCTTCTTAGTTGAAGAAACTCTTGTCTGCAAGACCTCTCTGTAAACCGGATTTTGTGCGCTATAGAAAACAACAGGAAAGAATAACTGTTCAATCATGAATATCTTTTCAGCAATATTTTCCCAGTCACAACCAATTTATAGATGACTCGGCACTACAATAGCTACAAAGAGCACACATGACAAGAGAATACATCTTTGGACAGATTCAAATACCATATTTAATTGAAAATACAATTGAAGTCATAAATTCTATGGTTATATGTATTATACATGTAGAATCATAGAGCCATAGAATGGCTAGAGTTGGAAGAAACCTTAAAGATCATCAAGTTCAAACCCCCCTGCCATGGGGTTGTGTGCCAATATGTGCCAATATGCAAAGGGGTACATCATATGATCAATTGATATTTGATTTTTTTATGAATACTCCTTCACATATTATCAATATTACTTTGTTGCCATGTCCCTGCACCAAAGCCCTTTTATGTGAATTATATATGAAGGATATGAGCTACAAGTAGTTCAGTTACCTGAGCTCTTCTAATGGTTTCTGTCCTTCAGTGTAACTTTGTAAGCCTATGCCTTCATCAGGAAAAGACTCCTCTGACATTACTTTCTGTATTGACTTTATGTCTCTCTGCTTTCCAACCCGCTATTTCACTTGCATCTATTTTTCTGCTTCCCATAGTCTCTGATAGCCTCTTTTCCGCTGAGCTAATCACCCTTTTATCACCATATGAAGCCTTATGACAATGATTCAAGAGATATCAGAATGTTATTTACATATTTCCTATTACAGTGTGTGTATAATACCATCCTCTACCTTCCTTCTCCCTTCTCCTCTGTTACAATCTGTATCTTAATAATTCAGAGACAAAAAAAAAACAGTGGGAGGATGAAAAGGAGAATTCATTTATATTAATTCCTCACAATTAAAAACTTCATTGTTGTCTTGCTTATGAATCAGCCACTACTTTCTTATACAGTACCTGCAGCTTTCCAGTTCAAATTTCTTTCTTTACCATTGTCTTCTGATAGTTCCTTGCAGGACATTTTAGTCTCCAGTTCTCATTTGTGTTGCTTTCTTTTGAACTCATCACAGAGAGAGAGATGGATAAACACTTTGTTAGTAGGGAAAAAAATCAGCATAGATCACCATTAAGTTAGGCACAGTCATTTTCCAGAGTTTCCAGAACATTGTTCCTTGTTATAAATTATCCTTTCCATTGGGAAGGGCAGATGACTGTCTCTGATCTTCTTTCTCCCTTTGAAATGCAGAACAGATAATTTGTGCCTCGATGTTCCATCTCAGTCAATTTTCTATTGGCCTGGAGGAAATTCTGCTTCTTCTCCCCCAGTTTTCTTGTGCACCCTGATGCAACAAGCTAGGTGTGGTGAGGGCTTAATATCAGCTTTAGCACAACTTCAGGTAACATAATTTCCAACTCTCCCCCAGTGATTTCCTGGTCTCAGTGGCATAACGCAGCTTATTTCTCCCAACACCTTTGTTGTCATAGTTCACAAGAGCAATTGCACAAGACCTTCTAGAAAACGCGTATTACATCGCTGCTCTGTGACAAATACATCTTTGTCTAGAAAACCTGCTTTGTATTGCCAATTTTTATTACTATTCCATATTGCAAACTCAATGAGTGATTTTTGCTGTCTGTAAAGAAACATACTCAGCAATTACTTCAGTAGGAATGGACAGTTTTTGACTTCCAGTATGAAATAAAATACAACAAAACCAGTTTTTGACTCTACCAAAATGTTTCATTGTTTTGAGGTCAAATATTTACCTCTGATAAAGGCAGCAGAATTATGTTCTGATATTATTTCATTCTGAAGTGATGGTGCTACTGTGAAAAAGTAAATATTCATTGCACTTTTGGATGAAACATATGTTTTCCTGAAAAACGTTTCTTGAAAGTCTATGGGGGAATTTCCAGACAGCTCAACCAATGATGGAAAATCAAGCTGCAGTAAACATTTTACTCTTCTTTCCCCTTAATTTGACTTCTAGATGTGGGAATAAAAAGCTAAAACTACTCCATTACTTTCTTGGTCATTCTGGCAAACGCAGATGCTGCTGGAATTTCACTGATCAGGAATGAAAGGCTCAGGCAGTTGTGGAGGGGATTCCTGGTTGAATGATGATCTTCCTCTGTATGAGCTAGTAAAACATGCTCATCATTTTGCTGTAGCTTTGCTGCCTTAATTAGAACACACTTATATTTATGTACATACTCACATTGTTTTTAATCTTCACAGACTGATTGTTTTTTATTTGTTTTTGTTTGCAACTGCTCATATATTTCATTTGTGAGAAGCTTTATACCCTAAGCTAGTTAAAGAAAACACTAATTAGCTGTAGTCCTAATCCTGCTTTTGATGAAACCTCATTTCAACAGCTTTATTTATACTGCAATATTGCATATTGCTTCCTCCTACTTTGTGGGTTTTTTCATAGTCTTTCATATTTCTTTGATATAAATGTTTGTGATTATAAAGCCAGTTGTGCATTTGCCACCTATTAGATGTCTCTGAATATATGCTTTTTAGCTCTTGGGTTTGAGATCTGACTTTGTTTGGAGAGGAAATTCACTTGTTTGGAGAGTAATTTCCAGAACCCAGCTCTATTGTTGCTTGTTGTTTATATTTCATCAGCTTAATGCTCTCTTTTGGTAACCAATGGTGTTGACCAAAGCTTCATTTCAAACCAAGGTATAAGTAGCAGTCGTTACTTGTATTTCATAATACAAGTATTGTATTATGAATGTTGCTTGCTTTTCTTCATAAAAACAAAAGCAAGTAATGTTTTTTGGGTTTTGGTGTTTTGGTTTTTTTTTTTACTTTAAAACAATTAAAAAACCCTTTTTACTTTGCAACCTTTTTTTCTTCTTATCTCTATTGCAAGCACAATTACTAGTCAGACAAGAGTGACCTGGGGAACTAGGCAAGCACTGTGCTGAATCCAGCAGCAGGGCAGACTCTGCTGTATCCAGCATGAAGACGACAGATGTGGCAGCCAGAAAGCTGGAAACTAGCAGGAGATGAAGCAAAATGCTGCAGGCAGATTTTCTTGATTGTGGGTCACCAAGGAGTTTGTTAATTTGTATTACAGGAGAAAACCTTAGAAGAGAGCTTGATGTACGGAGAAGACTCTGTAATTGAACCTTGGGTATTACGTCATCATTAGAGGAAGAGTAAGATAAACTGGAAATTGGAACTGGATAATGATTAATCTGCTGTGAGGATCCCAAGAAGGAAAGGGTGCACTAGAGAGTTCATAAGCCAAATGATGCAGTGTAACACACAGAAAAGGGAAGTAGAAGGAGGCATTGTAGGCCATTATACTTGTACTAAGAATTTTTGTATGTAAAAGTTGGGATGAGAAATTAATAAAATGGGTATTCTTGGGAATTATATACAATAAGAATAGATACTGGTCAAAATTTGTCATGTTAGTGCTATAAGACTTCTTATCTAAAAAAAAATAGAAGAAAATTACCCTATTAAAATTCAGATTTCTTTAATCTATGGCATTGCTTTCATCCACTAATGTCTCTCAGGACATCTCATCTCTTCTAGTGAATGAAAAGATTCAGAAGAGAAACTTCTATTAAGATTTTTTATTATGTTTTCAAATCAAAATAAGTTTCTAACCAACAACTTGCAGATCCCAATGGGATCTCTAAAGACTGAGAAAACTGTCATGTTTGGAATGAGCCAAATTTCAGGAGAGTTCCTTGAACTGCAGTTTATTCACTTCACCTGCTCCTTTAGGAATTCACCTTACATTTGGCAGTTAAAAAGTGAGGACTGGCTTGCTCACCATCAGAAGTTTTTCCCCAGCAAATTCTCCCTATAGCTGAGAACACCCTGAAATGCTGGCTCTTGAAATATGCTTGACCATATTCTCTAAATTCAAAAAAAGAGGAGTTTGAAACTCTCATTATGAAGTTATTCATAGCCACTAGATTTCCTGAAGTTGGCAGATGGAGACATGGGTCTAGTGGGTACCTGTAGCATGAGTGTTCCCATCTCCCTGTGCTGGATTGTGTGAATGTTTGCTGCTCTCCTAGAACAGACTGCATGGGCAGAAAAAAGCAATGGTCAACAGCAAGGAGCTTGCCAGAAGTCCCCCAAAGGCTGAAAGGATTACAGGTAGCCAGGAACTCTGGGGAACGTGCAGTTCCCTGCCTTAATATTTGAACACCACAAAAAGAGAACAGGAAATCCTAGTAGTGAAAATACAGAACAGACGGTTCGGCTATCAGCATCTAGGAGTAAAGAGTAGTCTAATGTATAGGTCTGTATCACCATGGAAATCTGAGATTCTTAGTTTGCTGCTATGAAGTTAATGCTGTAGGACAGTATGTCATGTGTATACTTCACATGTATGCACACGTGTAGCTAGTTGAGAGGTATTTTGTAATACACATTTTTGGGAAGAAGTTTAATTCCTAATATAATATTTGAACACCATCAGATCTTCTGTGAAGCTTTTTTCATAGTAACTATAACTTATTCTAAAGGCGGACTAAAATTTAGTTCTGTACACATCATGTTTGGATACTACATGTTCAGATCTTGTTCTATTCATTTAGATGTTATCTATTGTTATAAGAAGTATTTCAGCATGTTTCTAGGTTTCACAACTACTTTCACAATTAAAATTATATAATATGAATGTAATTAGCATGATTTCAGAGTTAGGATACGCTCATTTACTCATGGCATTCTTGTTATAGTAAAAATATATTTTAAAAACCCATTTTATATGAACAATGTTGTTATGATGAGTTCTGAATTCTTTTAACAGCTTTTTAAGCTACTGAATGCTTGAATTTTACATTTTTTTAAAACAATTAAACAACAAAAAGATGGAAAGACATTTCTTTTGGGTTATTGCATGCTTCAAGATCCATGATAAAATGAAATATTGTTTTAACATTAAATGTTTTAAGTCTAGAATTGAAAAATCAGGCAGACTAAGAACATTTATTTTACTGCTGTTGAGTACACGTGCTGAGTAATCTGCCATATAAATAACATCCATTCAGCTCACAGCAAATCTGACAGTCAGATCATCTCCATTTCCTAGCCTGCACACAAATTGCTGCCCAGTAGATGGTCCAGATAGTTCATGGTGAGATGGACCTGCTGTCAATGGCAGAACCAGGAATGGGCTGCCTGCAGCACATTATTTGCTCAGTTTATAGTATGTGAGAGTAGAGAACTGTTGTTGAATTAAGAATTTCAGCCACCCAGTGATCCAAGGTATTCACATCCCAAAGAAATCTTTCCAGAAGACCATCCTCATGAGATGAGAAAACTTTTCATCATCAAGTTGATGTCAGACTGCCAGTATCCAATAGTTCCTGACAGATTTCAAATGCCTTATTATGAAAAAAGTTGCTTGAGTCTATCAAGGCCTTACAGGGTATGTGTATGTATCTTAACAAAACCATAGCTTGCTTTAGTCAGAACTTGGGTAGACAGGTTTGGGAAAAAACACAAACTAAGTGGGTATGGCAGCTCAGCAATTTCCCTGTCTCAACTTTGGACTGAAGGACTTGGACCCATTAATGGGCAAGAAAATAAAAGGCTTTGCATATCTTTTATAACAAACTATTACAACTTATGTTGTAATACTATTTATGAGTGTTAGAATTCATGGAAACTCGGGAAAGTAAAATAATGAAGATTTATATACAAGGTTTTCAATAATAATCTTCAAACAAGAAACACAGTATGCACACAATCACCTTTGTGTTTTCCTGGCTCATTAACATTAATGGAGTTCACAAACTTAAAACATTAGCAACTGCACCATGTAAATGAATTTAATCATCATTTGCAAACTAATACTTCTCAATTCAGAAGATTTAGCTAGACAGTGGTAAAATTATAGGATTCAAATTTACTGTGATTGTTTTAAGTGCTGCAATTAGAATTCAGCACTTCAGCTAACACTATTTTAAGCAGTGTGTTGAGATTCATCTACTCAGAAGTGATACATACAGAGAACAGTAAACATATATTGGTCAGCCAGAATGAGGGCTAAAATTTAAGTGAAAAGCTCTACGGCTGCTTGAACAATTGTTTCCTTATTGGCAGTTGAAATCTCAGCATGAATGAAAGCCCAAGTTATGGTGAACTATGTCCTTATGGGAACAAAAGGTACTAGGAGTATGAATGAGTTCCTGAGCAGCAGCAGCATGCCAATATCTACTTTTAGATATCTTTTCAGCTAGTGTAACTCGCAGGCTGAAGGTTTTTCTTGTAGAAGTAAACATTAAAATTAATTTACTTGAAATGGAAGCTAAACTGTAGTTTCATTTTAAAAGGTATTCTTTAGTTTTTATTATTAGCACACTTGAAGGACCTCAGTGCATGAACCAAGCACCCATCAACGGGTGTCATGTATTGATTAAGCTGTGACCCTTTCAGTGTTAGGACATATTTATGCAGCCCGGTCGAAGATGACACACAAAGCTCTGGGGTGCTGGCATCTGAGCTCATTCACTGTTGGAAGCCATCTACCTGGTTGCCACAGTGTGTCACTGACCCTGAAATACCAGCTTGGATCAATGCAAGTGGTGGCATGTCACCAGTAAGCAGCAAAGGGATTCATGGCTGTGAATTCTTCCCTAGTGTTAGGGCCTAAGCCCTCTTTCAAAGCAGACACGTTGGAACATTTGCTTGGAATATAGGAAAGAAATTAAACTAGTCAGAGAGTCTGTGGCAGCTCAACAAGCAGGCTTACATGATGGAAAAGAAAGATGCATTTGGCCTGGCTGGAGAAGAGCGAGTTTGTCATTTGAGACCTTTGTAACTATCATGGGCTGAAAACACATGCCTGAAAGCATCTCTCAGACAGGATAGAGCTTAAAATATATTTGCCCAGCTTTCATTGGTAAGATGGTCTTTGTACATGCTGGAAAAACAAAGTACAGACACTTGACATGGTGGAGACTTACCTGAAAGCGCTGCTGAGAGCTGAACCCTATACACTCTGTTTTAAAGGTTTAGGAATTCCAGGGAACGAAGCACAGAAGCACCAATGAATTTTTAACAACTTTACGTCTTTGTAACACATTTGGGACTGGAGGCTAGAAGGCAGTGGTAACAGGTAACAACTGCTAATTGGCTTTAGATATGGAGAAAGTCAAAGAGATTGGCCTGGCGCTAGGTGAGTCTTGGTGGTTAATATGGACCCTCTTGGTTAGAAAGCAAGAAACAATGAAAATAATGACAACAAGGGCCCCCCTGGGAACATATTCAGGGATGTTCTGCACCTCTCCGGAGGCAGAGCCCGAGGTGAAGGTGGTATATGGAAGCCACCAATCAGTCTTGGACAAAGTGACTGGTGGGTGCCTGTCCTGTGTTGTCCGCCTGTGGTGCCGTTGCGAGCCGGCAGTGGGACGGACACCATGGCTGGTGCGAGCGTGTCTGCACAGACCATGCAAGGGTTGCAGAACAGACGTCACCACCCACCAACTGCGCCCATCCCTCAGGTTTTCTCTATGAGTGGTGTGGTCCTGCTCCTGCCCAGGCCCCTGGGGGCGTGGCACCACTCTGCAGCTGCTAAGAAAAAGGAATTAGTTATTTTTCTAAAAGAAAAATGATCTTGGTATTGTGATAGTTTTATGGGAAGTCAACACTGACGATTCAAGATGTATTTTTAAGGTTCAGCAAGTCTTTTAAAAAGATGTCTGCTATTTTAGTGTGCCACTTCAGGTGCATAGATCATAAAGTAAACTGACTGCAAAAGCTGGGCTTTTTTTAGTCTTTCTTTTCTTTCCTTTAGCTTTAGCTTTGGCTGAGCTTTAGCTTTTGCATTTGCTTTTCCTTGCCCTTTGCCCATAGGAGAGTGTTGAATTAAAAAAAAAAAAAAAAAAAAGCAGCAACAGTTTTCTTATACAGCAGTCTGTTACATGTGTAAGTTTTCTTCTTTCCCCTGTCTTCCCAAATCTCATTGCTTGTAATTAATGTCATGAGAACATAAAGCTTCCTGTATTATGCTGAAATGAAATAAATCACAACTGTAATGATTTGAAATGGTAAGATAGATAAGGTGTTAAAATTGGGCTAATTGTTTTCTTTTGACTGAAGACCAATTTAAATTCAGTGTGTTCTAGGTATGTAACAAGTTTTGTGTATGCTTGAAATGCTGTGTGATATCTGTTCAGTTTCTGTTTATTTTATCTACTTTTATTTTATCTACTTATATGTTTTGTTTATGTGGTTTTTTTTTTTTTTTTTACATTTCGTTTTCTTGACTGGTCAAATAAGGGCACAACACTCTTTTGTAGGGAATATTTGGTTGAATTTGCTTTTCCCTATCTCGTATGTTTGGTTGTAAAAGTGTTCTAAAAAAGAGAGATCTTGGAAAGACTTTCACTTCTCTTGGGAAGACTTTCACTTCTGAGTTCCAGGTTACACTGAAATATAATGAATATATTATGAAATTATACACTGAAATATAATGAATATAATGAAGAAATTCATTATAGACAGAGAGCCAGATTTGCCTTCCAGAAGCATGTCAAAATACAAGAGTGAGGATAAGTAGAAGGAGGGTAGCGAATGATTATCATGTACTTAGTGATATGTTACATTTTATATCACATGATAGTGGAATATACTTTTTAACTCCACTGTTAACTCTTGTTATATTTACAAACAGGAAATTAAAGTAAAATACTGAGAACAAGTATAGCTATAATGGGGAACATTATAATGTTTTATGAGAACTAACAAACTAACTTTCTTTCTTCCTATTTAAGACGGAAGGCACAGTACGTAGCTTGATACCTGAGTTACCATTCTGGAACATGGACTTTAACAACCTTGAGATAATTGTATTCTGTTTAAGGTTGAAATATTGTGATGTTATAAAACATTACTGACAACAAAGTATGCATATTCTGACATACGTGATGATCTACTGAATGTTTAAAATTGTTTATAGACTTGAATTTGAATACTAGGACTCAATAATTTTATTACCTTTTGTGTCCATTGAGCAGACATGCTGATGTACATCAGCTTTGGGCAGGATACTGTCTTGCTATTCTGTCCAGGTACATTTTAAAGTCTAAACAAACAAACAAACAAACAAAATATATCTGTAGGTTGTATGCGCACCAGCAGTATTTTGCATCAGGCTTACCTGTAAGCTCTATCCATTGTTACATTTTATAGCTGCAAGTTTTACATCAGCATAAATGCATTAAGTTTCTTTCGGCTGAAACTAAGAGGCTGAACACATGGGTGAAGTACCAGGTGTTTAAGACACACAAACATTCCAGTGTCAGTGTCTTAACAAGAGAATGTATAATTTCTAGTGTTAACCACATGTTATGTAGCAAAGATAGATACTTAAGGTTCTGATCTGAAAGCATTTAAATATGTTAAAGCCTTACTAATTTGTACTTTGCTAATCCAGGTACCCTGTAATTTGTGCAAAAAAACCCCAATGGCCTCTCTTCACATCTTTTCAGAGATTTAGAGGAAAAAAGCTGTATTTTAAGGTCATTGCACATCACTGCTATCAGTAATATCTTACATAACATTTGTTAATGTAGTTTGAAGTTTTATTATAACCAACAAAACTAAAACGTACTTGCCGCTCACAGATGATGCAGGTAGGATACGCTGTTGTTCTGTGTCTTCTTGTATTCTTTCTTCTGTAAAACTAAGCAATTTTCAGTAGTTTTCCCTGTCTCAACAGTGATCAGTGATAATATAGGTAGAATCTCACTGGTGCTGTGCTCACCGCTGGAGAAGGAGGGTTCTTCAGGGAGCCAGTTATGGCAAATTTCAGGAGGCACTTAGAGCTGCCAGAGTCCTCCTGCTGGCTAATCAAGACTCAAGTCTGAATTTGCTGTGTAGGGGTATAGCTTCAGTTTGATATCTCCCCCAGCACATCCCTTGGAGCCAACAAATTACTTTGACAACATACTGCTTGCAAACCCCGTTGCCTTATTTTGTTCCGTTTGCCCATTTCAGTCTCTTTGACACTCATTCTTCTGAAGAATAATTCCTTTCTTAAATAAGAAGGGAAATTAAAACAAAAGAAAAGACAACCATGCTTCCTCATTAACTATAGGTGGTCTGTGCAGGCACATGGGAATGAATGCTGATTACGAATAATCTTTCCTCACAGGGAATTTCTATAACAGAAGACAAAAATTTAGCATAAGAAGAGCAGATGAAAGGACATGAAATACAATATTTTTTCCTGATCTGAGTCTACTTAATTTTTGAAATGCAGTCCTTAACTGATTCTGAATCTCTGGATATGAATCCTATTGTTTTGTGGGTAGGAGGTTTTTATATTATCAGGCTTTGCATATGGGGAACGTGATGTTAGAAATATTTGTTTTTAAGATTGTTAAGCCTGTGATTGCAGTGATGAAAAAAAAAAAGTAAGGGAACTCTCTCTCATAATCACTTTGACCAATGTTTTTAACTGAATAAAAAAAAAAGGATTTGCTTATGCAGAGTTTAAAGTAGAGACTACTGTTCAACATTTTATTTTACTTCTGCCACTGAAATATGCAATTTTGTTTTTCAGTCATGGATATATAAACACACCATGGTTAAAGTGCACAATTTATGTAGTCTAAGTGTTCTACTTTCTATAAGGTTAAGTATGACTCATTGGAAACATCTAAATCCTGAATGGTGATTCACCACAGGGGTGAATTACTGCTCTTGGATACACAGTGGCCAAGGTAGGTCGTCAAAGTAAAGGACGAAAAGAGAACAAACAGATGACTCATAGTATTGCCAGAAAGACACAAAAATCATTCAGAGTTTCGTGATCAGTTTAACAATCATTCTTGCAAGAAAACAAAACTGAGCTTTGATGTCGTGCTACTGTTTCCTTGCTTCTATTGTAGTATTGACTAAAGGCTTAAATAAAGTTTAAGTCTCCATTGACTGAGCATATAGCTAGACAAATTTGCAAGTCCAAGTAACTTAAATCTAACTTTAAGTTGCAGCAAATGAGTGAAATGGGTAGTGAAAGGGGATGACTGTATCACTAAGCCAGCAAAATGATATAAGAAATATATGCAGCAAAACAAACCAATGAGAAGCATTTTTTATACAACTAAAAAAAAAAAAAATTAACCTGCCTCAGCTACCTTCATAAATAACAATGGATTTTTACACATATCACAGCAGAATATAGTTTCATTTTGGCACTGGGAAGAGGAAGTGTTAACCTGGGACATTGGTTTGCAGAAATGTTCCTGGTTGTTGGGAGTGTGCAGTAAGGCTGAGAAGTGCTTTTGAGAACATCCCAGTAACAGTCTGTGAAAGCTGGTGTTACTGGCACAGCATAAGGGATGGTACCTGATCTGACACCCTTTTAGGAATAAAAAAATCAGATCAAGCAGAGCTGGAGGTGACCCATAGGTAAGGAGAGAAATCCAGAATCAGCTGTAAGTGATAAAGGGAAGCTGATGGGGTAGAGGGAGGGCTTAAAAAAAAAAAAAAAAAAAAAAAAAAGCGGGTGATCTTGGCAAATGCAATGTTGCTATCAACAAAAATCTTGCAAGAATAGCTGATGTATGTGACGTTTGTCTGTATGTATTTTTACATGATTTTCTTCAGTGATGGAGTTTACAGCAGGACTAGTAATATCTCTGCTAGACTTTCTTAGAAAAAAGACTTCTGTGGAAAGCTTTTTGTTCCGATTTTACATTGTTTATGATGAACCATGAATTGCTCCCTGCACTTGAATTGTTAAACAGTTATATCACCTTAACTTTATGTTTGCCACAGCTATCTATATTTTTAAACTAGTTTGAACTGATGAAACTGTCAGGCTTGTATCCAAAGGTTACAGTGAATGACCAAAAGCAGATCTTCTCCCCTGTCTGTAAATACCTGAATTACTACAGAGCAGTGAGTGAATGTCTACATAATAGTCCTTGGCCTCCAAAAATGTCTATGCAGATGCCTGTAAGAGTTTCAGAACTTATGTCTGGCACTTGATCTCTGTTCCTTTGGAAAAATTAGATCAACAGAAGTGTCTGAAGGTGGATGTTGGCCCAATATTTTCAGATGACCAAAGGTCAACAGTTTTAGCACTCTATACAGTGCTTTGATAACGTAAAAATGACTCAGGTCCTGAACTGAAGGTTACTCTGGTCTTGCACAGGTAAAGTAAATGTTAATGAGGCAAATAGCCATAGCCATTCTGTTCCTCACTAACACACAGCTAAAGTGCTCATAAATTGCGTCACGCTGCTTGTATCCATTATTGTCTCAGTGTGTGAAAACATTTGTTAAGTTCATAACCAATGTTAGAAACTGACTTTCCTAAGACCTTATTCTTTCATAACTCTGTGTGTGTGTACGATTGCTCTGACTTCTAAAACCAGAACATGTATGTGTCAGCTGTCCCCAGATGGGTTTAATGAATTAAAGGATATATGTTGCTGATTACAAACCCCAGCCAAAATGCAAATTTGTGCAGATATAGCTAACATCAACCTTGTTTTCATGTATAAAATGGGAATCAGTTTTCTGCTTAGAATTCATGATGTTGGTACAGCTGTTAGTATAGGAATTAATAAATCAAACAAAGCCTTCGGTAAAACACTGTTCATATCTTACAGATCCTATCCTGCTAGTCTTTATAGGGTTAGGCTAATGCCCACTGTGAATGTGAAAGAAAGGATCAAATCTGAGTGGGGAAATTGGCGCAACCAGTCTTTGTACTAGTGCAGCTAACATGTCTATGCAAATGTGGTGTCATATAATTAGCAACTTAGTTGCTAATTGCCAAATCAGTTATGATTATTGGTTAGTGCAATCTACATACTTTTTAGCATAAAACATTCTAATATATGCTTCTGACTATAAACACATGGGGTATTCTTCTCTTGAGAAAATGAACAGCTTTCAAAACAGCAGTAAATAACCATGCTTTATTTAAAGCTATTGATAGAGTACTGTTTAATTACATTTAAGCATGCTGGATTTTTTAGTGCTTACATATGAAAATGGTTACTAAAGGTTTTCCTATCTGATGCTCTAAGTAAAGGTTTCTAACAATTCATTCAGATACAGGAAAAAAGGAGAATTTATAAAGTATTTTTAAATTAATCAAGAATAACTTTGCTTGGTGAATGCAAAAAGTACATATGCCAACATTTTTATTCTCTGGTTGCTGTGAATTTGTTCATGAAGATAGGTGCTTTGAATGATTTTAAAATAACTTCTACTAACTTGGCAATCATTATGAAGATAAATTATAACAGGAAATTTCAGGTATCATTATGCTTTTTTTTTTTGTGATCAGGTTTTCAAGAGCAGTTGACTGTATTGGGGCAGAGTTTCTTGTTTAGGGGTAGAAATACCATAATAAAATGCAACATCCAAGCAGATTGTCTCTCTGCAATTGCAAGAGTTGCAGGTTTGAAGGTGCTGTTTTGTAAAGTGTTTAATTTTAGGCTAAAATGCTCTTGGCTTCCTACGTACTTTGGCGATTATAGTAGGGAAGCTCAAAGAGGTGTTACATTGTGATTAGAGTTTGCCAGAACTATGTGCACTAGCTGGGGGTGCTGCAGTGGCCATAGAAGCATGTGTCCTTGCCATTTGTGTTGAGGCAGGCTCTAATTGCAAGGCAGCTGGTAAGAATCAGAAATGTTGCCTCTTACCACCTACAGAGATGCCTTTCTAGTTTCTTTATGGTGTGGATGACTTTTGACTTGGCCCTTGCTGTTGGGTGCTCCTTGTAACCTGTCATCTGTTCGAGGCAGTTGACTTTCTGTCATTTTATATTTTTTTTTTAAATGAAGATTGTAGGTTGCTTTGATGTGACATTAAAAGACAGTAGTAGAATTTCAATCATTCCTCCACAAGATCAATTTATGATCACCACAAGAAGCAAAGGTGAAACTCATAATTTCTAAGATTCTCTGTTCACTAAGAAATTGAAATGAAAATTTTTTTTTTGAAGTTTACTTAGCAGACTCAGTTTTAATTGTACAAAACTGCTTTTACCGAGGTTTTTACTAAATATGTTACAGATATATTCTGTCATCTTAATTGTATGTTATAACATGCATCAGCTAAATCATACGGTGATCATTAGAGACTGTATTAAAGACCAGAAGACTTATTGTTATAGTTATTTGATGCTTACCTTTTGTGAAATGAGTCTTGGAATAGCTAATAAAAATATAAAAACCTGGAAGAAATGAAGCTGTAATCGTGCCATATAGCATATGCCATCTGTTTACAATGTGTTGCTAAACATTAAAATGGGCAGAGGGGTGCAATCAGCGTTGTATCTTTGCACAGGGGTCAGCCATCAGTGTTATCCTGGCAGCCAAGAAGGATGATGACCTGCTAAACTGGGGTCATTGGGGCGACTGTGCTGCTCTGTATGAGGATTGCAATGCCAATGTTCCCGAGGGCGGAACAAAGACTTTGCAGCGCCTCCTGATGTGATCACTAGTTTAACACTCTTCTGAACGTCAAATGAGCTGGTTAGAGACATGGAAATATAAATTACTCTATGCTAGATTAAATTGCTTATCCATGAAACTCAGTATGTCTTATGTTTTGATTTTCAAAGTAAAGAGCAGTCCTTTTTCCTGTGGCTCAGCTGTAGCTGAATGTGTCTATATCATCCAGAAGGTATCATAACTAGAAATGGTTTGAAGTCTGACCTGTTTTCCCTCACTCCATCCATACTGTGGGTAGACAGCTATGGGGATGCCTGCTGACTGGTGTTGTCTTATGCATAGCCTAATTCATGAGAAGGCCCATCCTTACAGTACCTTTGTATTGTATAGTTACACAAAAATGTTTACGCTTAAGCCTGCATACATGCACGGAAAGAAGCACATTTGTATGTGTATACTGAAGTGCTTGTGCCATAAGTTTGTGCACAACAAACTAGCCAGGAGGAGTGTGACTTACTCATTTAACAAGCACCTATAGCCTGTTTGAAATACTCTTTGTGTTAGAACGTAAGAAAATAAGCAGGAAATAAGTCTCAATTAAGAGGTCATTACAGCTCCAATGAAATGTCAAAGTAAAAGATGGCCAGGCACTTTTGAGTGATAAAGAATCAGAGCAGACTGTCATTTTTGTGCAGATAATGACAGAATGTGAATAAAAAAAAAAAAAAAGAAAAGGAGAAAAAGGTGAACCTCGCTGGATACATTATTAATAATAAATTGATCTCTCAATTACACTTTTCAGAAAGATGAACATTAGCTACAGTATGTTCCAAAAGGCCAGCTTTAACTAAAAGGTAATTTCTAAACACATTTCATGGTTTCTAACTGGCATGAAGTTCTTATCACTTTGCAACCTTTTTAGACTGCCATTCTTAAGTAGAATGAGTATGGCTCTTTTCATTCAAGCAATTTGTGGTGAAGAGGGGTCTGATTTTCTACTTTGTAGAGTAATTTAAGCTTTAGCACAACTCTCTGAAAGTGAACAGAGGCATGGTGTTGTGAAAGCATGACAAAGAAAAGCTGCACAGCTTAAGAAAAAAAAAGTAATGGAGAACCTTACTGCCTCTCAGTTTCTGCCCCTGTACTGTCTCTAAAGATAGTATGTAGAGTTGAGCAATTTATGACTTTGGATTCTGATAAAAGCAAGGGCCAGCTTGAGCTTCTTTAGGTTTTGATGTTGTATAATATGAAAATTATTTCGAACTAATTTAGAGAAACTTATGTTAGTTAATTTTGAGAAGTCCCAAAACATTAAGGTTCTTAAAAATCTTTGCATCATGTTTTCTTTCTCTTTCTATTTCCAGGGTTGATGGTTGAACACGAAGGCAGATGACGTTTGCAAACAACTGCCGAAAGCCAATTCTTCTCTTTGCACTCCGCAAAATACCCTTGGCTATTAGGCCTATTCACTCTCTTGGCTGGCATTGTTCCTCTGGATGTTGAGTTAGAAATATCTCTAGAACTGACCAATTTTTAATTGTGCTAGTGTTGAATGCTATGCACATTTCAAAATCTATTAAGCACGACCTTTTACAATCCTGACCTTAGCTAATGCTGTGTTGAGCTCAGGAGCTGTGCAGAGACATTTTGTCTCCGGTCAAATAGGGAGACACATAAATAAAGCCTACCAGAGCTCCCAGGCAGAGGGAAGTGGCCTAATGCTTCTCCTTTTTGTGAGATGCAGCTAAGTACTGCTCCCAGCTAGCTCTGTGTTCCCTTTTTAAGGTATTTTGAATAGCAGCTGCATGTTTTATGTGAGCACAGAGTAGGATCCCTTTCCCCTCCACCTCCATTCCTGCAAAATGGTGCCTCTAGGCTGTGCCAAATCTGGGTCTCCTGGTTGCAAATGTCTTACTCTTGTATGATAGCCTATAGCATGCCAATGCAGCACTGCTCTTCAAAAACAGACATTCAGATTTTTTCCCTGCAAGATCTTGCTTGCCGAACCAACCTTACCTTCCTCTTGTCAGTTCAAACCTCAGGGGGATTTAGAGCTGAAGTTGATTAGGATTGATGAGCCCTCATTGCACAATAACCCCAAAGGTTATTAGTACTTTTCAGATGATGGGTATAAAATGTCACATGATTTCCTTCCTACAGTTTTTTATGGTTTTGCAGATACATGTGAAAAGGGCAGTTTTCACTGACATGACTCATTCTGAACAAGACTGTGTGGAACAATACCTGTTTTTTGAATATGTGTACCAATGACCTAGTGATTAGCTTTCATTAAACCAGATTAAAGATTAAATTCATTTTAACAAAAGTTGTTTTTAATGCTTAGGCAGTGCTCTTCTCTGAGGTTTAAGGTGACTACTGTTGTTTCAGACCTCTCACTTACTACAAAGGAAAAAAATCAGACAGTAACAAAAGGGAAAAGGACTACATTTAGTGCTTGTCTTTGTCAAAGCCTCCTAAATGCATACAGGTTATTACTTTTTGAGATAAGGAAGAATGTAAGTTTTTAAGCTAGTGGGTAATTCTTTGTATGGTTTCCTAGGATGGTTTAGGAGGTTTCTTTGAGTAACAATCTCAGTTTACTCATTGGATTGCTATAGAACAACAGTTTCTTTTTTTTTTTTTTTTTCCCCCTAGTATAGTTTGCTAAAGATTGTAATAAAAGTAGTACAATGGAGCAATAGGGTCATGATCAAACTGTCAGAGAGTATGGCTTTCTTCTGTGTTTGCAGCCATTAGTGAGGGAAGAGGAGTAGGCACAAACTGGTAAGATATTAAAGTTACAGGCTAGAATTGTGGTTGCGTAGTTGAGACTGCTAATAAAAACATTAGGAGCTGGAAGATAACTTGCTTGGGGGCACCACTTAGTGCCCAGTAACACATTTTTCTTCCTTAGCTTCTTAGCTCCTACAATGTAAGGCTTGTTTGGAAATTAATTAAACTCCAATAGCTGTTAACAGTTAAAGCAATTTCAGAGAATGAAAATGATATATTTCTCTACGGATACAGGGAAGCAATTTATATGAAAGGCATTTTCTCATAAACTGTTGTTTCAGTTGGAGTGAAAAAACACATTTCCTGGATTTCAATCAACTCAGTACTGGCAGAATTCTATTGTAGCAATTACATTGAGAAGTCATTTGTATCGTCATAGGATATTAGTTTTGATGGAACTGTGTTTTCTTTCAGGTGGAGATGATTTATTTTAATCTTTTATTGTTCATAATTACCAAGTTTATTATTTGTAACCTGGATATGTCTATAACATGTTGATTTCTTATTATCTGTGCTTTGTACTGATTCTTAGTGGGGGGTCAACCATACCGTGGTCATGAGCATATTCTGGGCCCTGAGCATTTTTGTTTTAATGCTGCCACACTGGGAATTTTTGCCACTTTGCTTGTGCTATTATCCATCACTATAGATCATATAGCTAAGCTAGTTATAACTATGGCAAATGAAATCTATCATTACCCATATTTTCATGTAGATTGGAGAAAACATAATGACTCTTCCAAGCTCCTTAGTCCTGAATCACTTGTAATCACTTGTAAGGAAAAGAAACCGAACTGCTTAATGACAATCTTAGGTCAGAAAGTGGAAATCAAGAGGTTAAGTGAAGAAAAAAAAGAAGAAACTATTCTGGAAAGTTTTGCATTCCTTATGTACTTCAAAGATGATATATATTCCTCTTGGTTTTTAAAACTTTTTTAAGCTGGACAACTTTCTTTTGCAGGTGACAATAAACTTAAAAAAGTAAATAATTGCAATTACTCAGGGAATCTAAAATTCATTCCTGCTGCATATCAGATTCTAGTAGTTTGTCAGAGTACTTGAAAGATTTAGATAAAGTTCTACCTAACTGTATATAATGGTAAATACAATTATTAGTGATAAAAAAGCCCCACTATGATCATATTACAGTGGTTCTTGTAACTTTCTCTAGTGCTGGAGACCATCAAAGCATGACAGTAGACCAACAAGTATCATCAGGTCTGGAGCAGTCCTGGGCTGTTTGAAGAGCTGCACCCAATTGTGTCTCACTTCCTCATGTCTTCCACTTTGCAAACATAAAACTACACACTGCTATCTAGTTTTATAAACAACCTCCACTATGTGATGTGGTCTCTGCCTGCTATTTTGTAAAGCTCTGTATAATCAAGGATCTCTCCTATAACTTGGGGTCTTAACTACAGCACAGGAGTGCTCTTAGTTTGTAAATAATGTTTTTTATTGGCTATTTAATATAGCACCTCTGGGGACTGTCTTGCGTGTTAGGCAGTAGTATAGCTGTTAGATGTAGCACTAAGTTGCGGAAAGTCTTAGCTTTACACCAAAAGTGTCCACAGTGTAAGCAATTCATATAATATGCTTCATGGGAGTGAAAGTGTTAATTTCCATTTTGATTTTTTGGACCATATCTTGAGTTGTTTAGCCATTATTGACACAAAATTCACATTGATAGTATTAATATTTTGGTCAGGTAATGAATGACCATGAAACACAAGGTTTGGCCTTTTTTTAATCTCTTTTTGATGGGGCTTTTGATCAACAGTGCTGTAATTTGATTTGATTTGTTATTCTCTTTTTGTGCTATAAAGCACTTCAAAGTACTTGGATTAAAGGCATTATAAACTAAAATGAGGGTGACATAAAGTATTCAAACACATATTTCTGTCTAATGCGCCAAAAGATTGTGCACCCAAAGAAGTCATGGAAAACCTAACACTGAAGGTTAGCTATTCACTGTGTCACTTTTTTAATGATTCCTGTTATGCAACTTCAGAAATGTAAATCCTCTTCTAGGGCAAATATTTCTTATTATTATTACACGATGTGTAATACTTTCTGTACCTAAAACATCTCTTTTGGTCACGTCAGCAAGTACTTTGATGTACAGCCACCTTCCATGGGCTCAAGTTGTATATTATATTATATTATATTATATTATATTATATTATATTATATTATATTATATTATATTATATTATAATACTGGAGGTAGGGCTGATGTAACAGAAAACTTCACTGTCATCACTTTGTTATCTGTAGTAGTGAGGCTGAGATATACCAGAAAGTGGAAAGGAAACCAGCCAAACTAAACACCTATAGGATGTTTGGGAGAAGCAGATGCAGGGATGTCTGATACATGAAATGGAGGAGGACTTCGGTTTGGTGTGGCAAAGCTGCATAACTGACCTTGAAGGGCTGTGTGCATCAGCCAGGACCCCAGCAGGGCGAGGGTGGTGTCTACACATTGTCCAGCTCTTCAGAGTCTCCTGCAAGTCTCTGCTGCTGAAGACCCACTACTTCCCTGCAGTGGTCTACCCTGCAGCACCTTGTCCCAAGTTCTCCCTCCTCTACCCCATCTTTCTCAGGGGAAATAAATTATTTTCTGTAGCTGCTTGGGTTTCAGTGTGTAACCCAAGAATCTAATGCTCTTGGCCCTTGTCTTTTTGGTTCCTCACTTTTTTCTTCTTCCTCTTCATAGCCTTCTAGTTCCCTATTCATGAGTGTTTTTCCCCTTCTCTGTAGGCAGTCTCACATGAGATTTTCCCATTTAGTCTCCTTTCCAGTTTCTCTTGTGCTCCTTTAAATATTTCTATATTGCCAGTTCTGGTGCTGATCCCCTTCTTCCTTCCTCTCTGTATACTGTACAAATAATGTGTTTGCTGTCCCACTGCTAGATTCAGCACTTCTGAATCTCTTTTTTAACTTCTACTTTTCAATGGAAGTTTCTTGTGTTGAACTCTGCCTTCTCTGCAGATTCTGTCTGTCTGTAAAACAGACAGTTTTGGGTTGGGAGAGCCTCAGACTGCAGTACTGTTTATTTTCTCTCCTGATCTTCTATCTTTTGGCAGTGTTTGATATTACTGAACCACATCAGTAACATGACTTGTCACAGAAATGTAACTTTCCTGTGTACTATGCAGTGTTTGAGAAATTAATCATCTCATGAACTGGTACAGAAGTCATATTAGTAGTCACTAATATGAAAGTGAAGGCAATGTACATAACCATTCAAAAAGGTTGCAATTATCAGCTGGACCAAACAATTTGCATAACTTCCCCATAATTATAAGAAACCCAGCTCAGTTTGTACTCTGAAATTCCCAGCATTGTTTATATATCATTGGCGTACTAGGATTAAAATGGCCTTTTATGTCTTTTGTGGCTGGCTTAATACTTTTTTCCTTTCATTCTGTCTAAATATATGAACAGAAAAATGCAATGTGGTGAAGCACGGAAATCCTTGATAGTTTCTCTCTGCTGCTATTGGTTTTGTCTTCTCTTAATTCCTTCTTGCATGGTATTTGATCCTGACCCTGCTCCTCTGGAATCACCTAGGAGGTATACGTGGTTACCTAAATCATGCCCTAGTGTCAGTCTGAAAAATGTGTTATCAGGTGTTGTTCAGGGTAGTTAAATGGTATAGCTCTATGCTGGATGGTTCATAACAGACTGAACATTGGGAAAGTATGGGAATCCTTAGCACGTGATATCAAAATGACTGTTTTGGACTGTTGCATATTGGAATTCTACAGGGGGAAGATAAAGTGTATTTTCAAGAAGCAGTCAAAGCTTGAGAATGTGACATTGGGGTAGTCAATCCTTCCTTATAATTTATAATATATACTAAAAGCCCAAATGTGAATGTCAGTCTTCATACAGAATTCTAGTATACTGTATTTGTCTTTTGTATCCTGTCAGTGAGTGTTAAGTAGTCAGTCTTATAATGAATTTCTTTGTCACTGATTCCATAAGCGTTTTAATAGATATTCTGCTGTAATTTGTCTCTATTACTAAATTTGATGAACTGATGGGAAATTGCAAAATGTGGCACAACAGTAGAGTTTGTCCTTTCAGCTGTATAGCATTTAATATTTCATATTTCTTTGAATATCTCATTTACTTTGATTTCTAACGTTCACAGAATACTACATTAGGATTCAAATTAACATTGCATTTTTCTGCCTAAGCAAATGTGATAATTCTCTTAGCATCAAAATGAAATCTAATTATTGGCATTATTGTTTAATTACATGGAATAGCGCTTCTACTGTATCTTTCCATTATGTTTAACATATTGTTAAATTAAGTTCTGAAACACGTTCTATCACTGGAAAAGAAACTGTAAGTATGGGATAGAATCACCTAATTTGGGAAGACTATTTCAATGTAATCTTCAAACACCATGTGGATTTTTTTGAATACAATTATAATATTTGTAACTATTAATAATTCCCAATGATAATAAACCATGTACAATTAGCACGAACCTTCGCTCTGCCCCACACAGGTCCCTGTGGGAAGAATTTAAAGTAGTAGGAGAAAAGACCCTGTGAAAGTGTACATATATTCTTCTGAACTGTTTTTAACAGCAAGCATAAGATGATAGAATTTGAAGATATATTTGGAACAGTTCTTTAAGAAAAGTCTTAAAGAAACATTATAAAAGGACACGTTTTACCAGCCTGACCTTTCAGATATAAAACTGCCAGCTAAAGGTGCACCAGCATAAGCCAGTCCTGCCTCACATTAAATAAAAAGTCTTATGTGTCTTTGATATGGCTAGTTACTCTGCTGATGAAAACTGTAGCTCAGGCTAAATCAAACATACATGACTCAGGTCTCAGTCATTAGATGACTCCATGGAAATTATACAGGAAGGATTTGACTGCCCTATAGGAGCCCATGCTGGAAGCCAGGGCTGCAATGGTGAAGAAAGGCATTAAGAAGGTCCGTGATCATTCCTGTAATAAAGAAATGGAAAGTGCTTCCTAAAAGTCTGGGGAAAGTATAGGTAAAAGCAGTAGAAAGTGCTCCAGGAAGATGACTTATTCTATACAATAAAGGGAAGGAGGAAAAAGGTGAAGAGCTTCTGGGAAATGAAAGAGCACCAGGTCTCCTTCATATAAAAACAACGGAAAAATCATGAAAGAACTTTAGTTTTGATTGAAGATAAGAACAAAGAGAGTAAATATAAATTGAAAGGCTAGTA
Organism: Numenius arquata; assembly: GCF_964106895.1. Classification (NCBI taxonomy): domain Eukaryota; kingdom Metazoa; phylum Chordata; class Aves; order Charadriiformes; family Scolopacidae; genus Numenius; species Numenius arquata. The sequence continues at coordinate 68,860,596 of NC_133616.1, read as the reverse complement.
GATAGGCCAGAATGGCCTCCTTTTATTAATAATGGCACAGAAAGCCACTTGAATTTGTCTTAGCCTGAGGAAGATGACTCTAGAAGCATGTTACTATGAAAGGCAGATTTTGATGAAACTTAGTCTATACCTCTGAGTGCTTATTTGTATCTCTACACTTAGTCTTAGAGAAGACTGAATAATATTATCTGAATTCAATCTTTTTGTACATTATGTGGTCAATATATTTTCTATATATTTGCTATTACTCATATTCCTCTGATTCTAACCTATCTTTTGCTAGTGGCATATGTGATTTCTTAGAATATTAAGGAAGTAAGATTTTGAAGTATGTGATAGCCCAAGTGTAAATCTTACATGCTTAAATACTGTACTAAAAAGATCCTGAACATGGTACCATGGTTGTAAGCCTTTTTCATGTTAGTCTGAATATGAAATGAATATGATAAGACAACTGTCAAAGTTGTAGGTGAATTGCCTAAGATTTAGAATTGAGGTTGAGTTAATAAACCCGCATTTCAATTTTTGTCTAAACCCTCATTCTGTAAAGCTGAAAATACTCAAATAGATTCCCCCATGAAATTATTTTCTCTTCAAAAGTGGAATCTCATGTTTAAAATTACTGGTCTTTTCTTCCTCTGTGTGTGCCACTAAAACTCTCCACTGCAGTACTTTTCCTTGTACCCTTACTGAGCAGGGCTCCCCACCCAGATAGTTAGAGATGTGGCACCTCTTTAAGGCACCTCTTTCCTTCTAGCACCAGAACTCCAAGCTGAACTATTTTGCACTTCACAATTTCTACAGGGCCAGGTGTGGGCTCCCACAGAATTAACATTAACTATACACATATACATTTTGGAATCTTTCTGAGCTGGTCACTCTGTTAACTCCACAACAAAAAGGTGGAATTGACTGCAATTAAAGCTTCAAAATAAAACTTCTCTCAATTATGTCAGTTTTTGCCTTTCTCACTGTTATGGCATAACTCAAGTTTGGACATTTTTTAAACTTGCATCTAAATTCAGTGATAAGCACTACTTTTCAGCTGCTTAGTACCCTGTTGGTATAGTGGACAAATCCAGTCATGGAATTAATGGATAATTCTGGAAGTGCTTAAGCTCTCTGTATTTAGGTTGGAAGTATGTGCTTCAAAACATGAAGATCTAGAGTTACCAAACTGCAGCAAGACAGACTACAGTGTGAAAATCAAATCCTGAGAACTATTTTCCTTAGTGTTGGAAAGTTGGTTGTGTTACAGTCAGTCAGCCAAAGAGAGAGAGTGATACAATGGGGGAGAGCTCTACAGTGTCAAACTAAATAACCTAATGTTTTCTAAACAGTATTGGGCAAATCATTGGGTTTTATAGATATGTATTTAAATAGAAATCTTAAAAAGAATGGTTTGACTCTTCTTGCAAGACTATAAGGTCTTGGCTGTCAATGTTTAAAGGGCATCTCAAAGCAGAAATGAGTTTAGCCACTGTACATTAAAGTCATTCAGAGGTGTGTCTTATTCTCAGTGGCCTTTTTTCCGCCCATGAGCTATCAACCTTTACATAAGGCAAAAAAAGGGAAAGCATTAGACTCATTGTATAAATCTGAATGTTTCTGAGTCTAAAAAATGGCAAGAGATCATTTTGAAGTTAAAAGAATGCAGATCTGAAACACAAAAATTCCACCTTAATCAGCCAGTGCAAACAGGAAACTGAGAAATTATAACCTCTTTTTAAAATGCGTTTACCTATCTGGCTATTAGTAATGATAACAGCTTATATAATCATCAGACATTTTCCCTGAAAAATGGATGAAGCTAAATGAACCCTTCCTTGGAGTCTGAGATCCTTCACTGGCATACTACTGAAAGAGTGTATTAGCTACAGATTGAAAGTGATGTCCTGCACTGCAAATTACATTAGTTTCTTAACTAGTTCTTTTGAAAGAAAAAATTAAGACAGATGAATATTCTAGCAGTCTATGAAAAAGACATAAACTTTGAGAGTGTCTGAAGTGCTGACAAAGACAGCATATACCACCTTAATTCTAGCACTAGATAGGGAGGCTTTTGCACTGTGAAATACTAAGTTTTCCCCTTCTGGCTCCATGACATTTCACGGAATCGCAGAATCATGGAATCACAGAATTGTCAGAATTGGAAGGGACCTCTAGAGATCATCTAATCCAACTCTCCTACTAAAGCAGGGTTTCCTAGAGCACATTACTCAGGACTACATCCAGGTGGGTCTTGAAAATCTCCAGAGAAGGGGACTCCATGACCTCCCTGGGCAGCCTGTTCCAGTGCTCTGTCACCCTCACCATAAAGAAGTTTTTCCTCATATTTAAATGGAACTTCCTATGTTCCAGCTTGTGCCCGTTGCCCCTCGTCCTATCGCTGGAAACCACTGAAAGGAGTCCGGCTCCATCATCCTTCAACCCACCCTTTAGGTACTGGTAAAAATAGATAAGGTCTCCCCTCAGCCCTCTCTTCTTCTGGCTAAAGAGCCCCAGCTCTTTGAGCCTTTCCTCATAAGGGACATGCTCCAATCCCTTAATCATCTTAGTTGCCCTATGTTGGACTCTCTCCAGTAGTTCCCTGTCTCCCCTGAACTGGGGAGCCCAGAACTGGACACAGTATTCCAGGCCTCATCACTGCATAGTAGAGGGAGAGAATGACCTCCCTTGACCTACTGGCCACACTCTTCCCTATGCAGCCCAGGATCCCATTGGCCCTCTTGGCAACAAGGGCACATTGCTGGTTCATGGATAGTTTACTATCTATCAGGACCCCCAGATCCTTCTCCTCAGTAGTGCTTTCCAGAAGATCCATCCCTAACCTATATTGGTACCTGGGGTTCTTCCTCCCCAGGTGCAGGACCCTACGTTTGCCCTTGTTGAACCTCATTAGGTTCTTCCTTGCCCAGCTCTCCAGCCTGTCCAGGTCATGCTGGATGGCAGCACAGCCCTCTGGAGTGTCGGCCAGCCCTCCCGGTTTGGTATCATCAGTGAACTTGCTGAGGATACACTCGGTCCCCTCATCCAGGTCATTGATGAATATGTTGAACAGGACTGGGCCGAGTATTGACCCCTGGGGGACACCGCAGGTTACAGGCCTCCAACTTGACCCTGCTCCATTAATTACAACCCTCTGAGTTTTGTCACACAGCCAGCTCTCAATCCACCTCACTGCCCCCTCATCTAGCCCACACTTCCTTAATTTTCTAATGAGGATGTTATGGGAGACAGTGTCAAAAGCCTTGCTGAAGTCAAGGTAGGTGACATCTGTTGCTCTCCCCTCATTCAGCCATCCAGTTACGATGTCATAGAAGACTATTAGATTGGTCAAGCATGATTTACCCTTGGTAAATCTGTGTTTACCACTTCCAATAACTTCTTGATCTTCAATGTGTTCGGAGATGACATCCAGAATGAGTCGTTCCATTACCTTCCCAGGGACAGAGGTGATACTAACCAGTCTGTAGTTCCCAGGGTCCTCCTTCTTGCCCTTTTTGTAGACTGGAGTGCTATTTGCCTTCCTCCAGTCCTCAGGCACCTCTCCTGTTCTCCATGGCCTTTCAAAGATGATGGAGAGTGGCTCAGCAGTAACATCTGCCAGTTCTCTCAGCACTCGCGGGTGCCTCCCATCAGGACCTATGGGCTTATGGATGTCCAGTTTGGCCAAGTGGTCTCTAACCCAGTCCTCCCCAAGAGAGGGAAAATCATCCTCTTCCTCTCTATATTAATTCAACAAGCCAAAAATTGATATATTTGGGTTAAAAATATTTTAATGGTTGCTTCCAAAATGTTCTAAACTTAAAGTTTGAGTTTTAAGATTATGAACCTAATCTGCAATTTTTTACTTCCATTGATGCATATGCTACTTAACATTAAAATACATTGAATACCCTTTGCTGTTGTACTACTGTACTATAAAGAAAGATATATGCAAAAATTTTTGCCTCTAACAACTCAGATTTTTTAATGAACCTTTAAATATACCATAAAAAATGATTTTTTTTAGGGCAGAGCACTTCAAATTTATATTATTAGATTTTAAATTGTACTTAAACAGATGAAAGACTTTGTACTCCTGTTAACATATTTATATTTACTATTTCTGTTCTTCAACATAGTTTTTATTAGACTTAATCTTTTCATGTTTGGCATTTTCATTCTATGCTCTCAGTGTCCGATTTTCTGTACCTGTTCTCTCTTGTGTGTGTATGTATGTTGTTGTTTTCTTATTTATTTATTTATTTCAGGTTTATGTTTTGTTCTTTCCTTTGGCTCCTTCATGACTTTTACTTCTCACTTTCCTGAGAATGTTAATACTAGGTTTGACAGAAATCTCTAGCTATGTTGAACTGGTACTTGCTTTCTGTCTGTGAAATACAGTTCTGTCTTTTTCATTGAGCCTAGACGTATCCCTTCAAAGTTCACTTTTTTTAAAGTTCTTTTGGACTATTCACTGTTAAAGTGACTTATATTACCTCATTACTTACTGAATTTTATTTACTTATTTTTTTCTGCTGTATCCTGATCTCTTAACATGATATGTTAAAAAGTTGCTGTCACTGAGAAAGCCTTCTGTATTATAGCTGGCCCAGCAGCAGCAGTACTGGGTTTTTCCTACAAAAGCTAATTGCAAGTAAATTCTGCACTGTGCAGAACTGGAGAGAAGTGCCTACACTTTGCCTGAAATACAAGCAATATTGATAACCATTTTTTATAAGGCCTAGGAAAAATCTCAGCTGCTTTGAGATAACTGGACTGTTCCTGTTGCTGTTGTAGCTTTCATAACACATTAGATTTCCTAATATGTCTACTCATCCTTTTCCCCAGCATTTAAGGGATAAACGGGAGTTACTGGTATCCAAAAGGCAAGATGTGTGAATATTCTCTATATCCCAAGATCATCTTCTGTGGCAGCAGGCATGGGGGTAGTAAAAGCTGCACATGCTTTTTTTCTGGAGTGAAGCAATACTCAGAATATCGACAGCCAGCTTTGCTCTCTGGTGGCATGTCAGAGAATTAGAGAGATGGAAGAATTAGTTATTGTCATATTTAAAGGACCTTGGCCAGAATATCTAGGAAAGCCTTCATTGTTATGTTGCTGTAGCTGTTGCATCCTTGAACAGGGTCCTACTAATAACTTAAAGAAAGGGAATATGTTCACATTTTCTGTATTCTCCTTAGAGAAAATTATCTTCTGTATTCTTATCATGGCTCTTTACTTTCCTATGACCTTGTTGTCCAGGGGGCTTGTGGATCAGCAGTCATAATCTATCAAATTGGAGGCATCTAGATTTTTCCTTTTTAGTGCATCACTTTACATCATAAGTGTGTATGCCATTTCCCCCTCACACAGCAATCACAACAGGGTGAATAGCAGCTGCTCATCTGCAGCCAGACCAATTCAAAATCAAAACTCAGCTTTACCTTCTGCCCTGGTATTGGGGATGGCTACCTTCTTCATAGCTGGGGAAACATCCTGTGACAAGAGTGTCCAGTGTATGCCTTGAAGGGACAGGAGCACTTCAGCTAAGCTGGACCTTTCCCACACTGTTCCTATTGCTGGACTCATATATTGTATGCTATTCATGCTTAATTCATTCTGCTGCTATAGTAAATTCTCAGGAGACACCATACTTTCAGTTTTAGTTTAGGGAAGACTTCTTGCTCCTGATCCTGGCCAAGGTGCTCCTCATGCTTGTGTCACACACAGTTTTTCATTAGCAGTTTTTGCTCTTAATTAATTAGCTCACTTGTTTCCCTGCACCTCCAGACAAACCACATTCTTTACGCTATCTTAAGTGCACACACAAACAGTGGCACTTTCATGAAATGCTGATTTAATTTTAAAATAGATATTGGAAAGGGCTCAAAGTCTATTTTTCCACTTGGAGGCTGTTTTCGCTCTACTATCAGGTACAGGTTTTATGTCCTTTTCCAGTCGTTGTCACTCTGTAAAAAAAAATTAACGTTATATTTTATACAGCTTAGTTAAGTAAATGGCAGATCATGATCTGAAATGATTTACATTCTGCAAGCTTAATAATTTTCAGAAGGAAATATGTTACATCTTAAAATAAATTAGGTGTTCTATTTTTCTTAAATTTGAGAATGGACTTAATATGAAAGTGTGGATATTTTGATGTCTTCTGACGGAATGCACCATTACAACTGTCATGTATTCACAGAATCACAGAACAGTTGTGGTTGGCAGGGATCTCTGGTGCTCATGTGGTCCAACCCCCATGCTCAAGCAGGGTTGTCTAGAGCAGGCTGCCCAGAGCCATGTCCAGATGGCTTTTGAACATCTTATAGGAGGGAGATTACACCTCCTTGGGCAACCAGTGTCAGTGCTCAGTCACTCTCACAGTGGAAAAATCCTTCCTAATGTTCAGAGGGAGCCTTCTCTCTTTCAATTTCTGCCCATCATCTTTGGTCCTGTCACTGGGCACCACTGAAAAGAGCCTGGCTCCGTCTTCCTTGCATCCTGCCTTCAGGTATCTATTGATACATTGATAAAGATCCCCCCAAACCTTCTCTTCTCCAGGCTGAACAGTCCCAGATCTCAGCGTTTCCTCATATAAGCAATGGTCCATTCCCTACCTCATCTTTGTGGCCCTCCACTGGACTCTGTGCAGTATGTCCATGTCTCTCTTGTACAGAGAAGCCCAGAACTGGACATAGTACTCCAGGTTTGACCTCACCAGCACTGAATAAAGGGGAGGGATCACCTGTCTCAACCTGCTGGCAACACTTTGTCTAATGCAGCCCTAGACACCATTAGCCTACTTTCCCACAAGGGCACATTGATGGCACATGTTCAACTTGGTGTCCACCAGGACACCCAGGTCATTTTATGCAAAGCTACTTTCCAGCTTGGTGGCCCCCAGCATGTACTGGTGTCTGGGGTTTTTCCTCCCCAGCTGCAAGACTTCCCCTTGTTGAACCTCATGAGATTCCTGTCATCCCACTTCTCCAGCCTGTCCAGGTCCCTCAGGCTGGGACAACCCTCTGGTGCATTAGCCATTCCTCCCAGTTTTGTGTCTTCTGCAAACTTGCTGTCCAATCATCCAGATAAGTAATGAAAGCGTTAAACAGGATCAGACCCAGTACTGACCAGTACAGACACCAGTTACTGGGATGGTGCTTCAGAGCCGTACACAAGTTCACAACAAATATTTACACTGGCTAGTAAACATATGACTTAGCTTATTTTCATGATGTATAGATGTCTTATATGTCTTCATAGGATATATGAATACTACTGAACAAAAGAGCAGTTTGCCAAGGCTTAAAAAGTTTCAAAGCTTTGTTTTGAATTGTTGATGACGGGTGCTATTTAAACACATAAATCTCTTCAGGCTTACAAACCAACTCAGATAAATTAAATATCATTGCTTTACAGCTAAGATTCTTCCACCTAAAATGAACTGTAAATTAAATGGCTGTTCTTATTCTTCCATCCACACAATAATGGCCTTCTAATCCATGCTCTCCATAAAGACAAAATGAATAAATATGTAAACACGGTCTGTTTCACCTTGAATTAAAATCTGACAGAGCATATTCAATTCATGTTAAAGTCTTGTTCCATCTTGAAATTTCTAGACTGATCTTGAAACAAAAATATATTGGGATTAGTAATCAAACCTGTATCAACCCACATCTGCTTTGCGTGTGTAACAGATGCCCCAAGGAAGAAAATTTGTTGTCCTATTTCTGCTTGACCAGAAAATATAATTCATCTGGTTATAAAATACAGCAGAATACTATAATGTATATTTTTTTGGATAAATATGTGTTGATCATTTAACTTTTAAAGAGTTAAAGATCAAGGAGGTTGCACGTCAAAGTTCTAAATGACATGATGGCTGAATAGTTTGCAAGTTTTCTATTTGTCTGATGTTTGAAAGGCCATATATTTACAGGTAAGATATTTGAAAATAAGTTTCCTATACTAATGTTTTTTAAAATATACTATAAATATTTAAATACTTAAAATATCTGATCTTAAAATGGTGAAAACATTAAGAAATTTCTGATTTGAAAACTATACAATTTGGTATCTGAGTACAAATAGAATTGCAAAAATCTGTTTTTAAGATTTTGGCTGTAGTTTCTAAGAAATCTCGCTATATATGCTATACTGTTAAAAATTAACAGAATTGCTAATCAAGTAAACCAGCTGTTGGTTACCTTTTGAACTTTCAAAGTCTTGAGGCATTCACTTGACTAATTAGCTATTCTTCTGTCCCCAGGCTTGCTATTGTAATTTCGGAATCTCTTGAAATTGCAGGGGATATTTATGTACTGTTGATGCTGCAGAGAAGAACTCTGAAAGAGCAGCATTGCGGCAGACGTCCAAAGGAGAGGTTCCATATGGGTGATCTTCCCTCTTGGAATAATGGGAGATTAATGCAATTAACCCCTCCAAGCCATTTTATTTCAGGTGGTGTACATCAAAATTTTTTTCAGTCAAAATCCATAATAAATCATAGGGAGGGAGAAACTTAGGGTTCTGAGTATCAGTTATTATATAACTCTCAGGGATAATGACATTTTTTAACTGCTTGCTGTGATTCATATTGTATCCCTGAAATGCCTTCTTCAAGAAGAGTTTCTAAGGAAGTCAACATTTCCACAGAATATACCCTCCCAAAACCCAACATGGTCAAGGAGATCTCTTGTTAAACTTTATTATTGGTTATAAGTGTATTAAAATAACTATCTTGGCATGCAAATTTTTTTGGGATGTATAATCAACAGAAGTTAACAACCTTATATGTCCGAGATAATCTATTGTCTTGTCTAGCTACTAATCTTCAAGAAATATAAAATATCTCAGTGTTAGTTATTGCTTCAATAAAATCTGGGTATCAAGGAACAGCAGTATGTTGTTATGAAGCCAGTATATTACAAGAAAGAACCAAAAAGCGGTATAAATTTACAAAAATCTAGAAGAAATAGAGTACATTATAGGTGATAAATCATCTGGAATATAAAAGATGACTGAAAGAGAGCAATTTAATGAAAAAAAAATATAGTGAATACCACATGCAGAAAAAAGAAGAAATGGCTAATCTGTTACCATTAAGGTAAAGTGAAAAAAAAAATACTAATGGGAATTAAAAATATATGCATAGATGGAATAACTGCAAGAAGTTTAGTTTCACATGCAGGATCAGATCCCAGAGGAGTATGACAATTTAAATGTTTTGTAGATCTGCTATATCAGAGTATGTTATGAATTTTTTTAACCCTAAATACAATTTTTTCTGATTCCAGCCCAGATTAAAAAATACTGCAACCTAACTTTTGTGAATACTGTAGAATTATCTAAGAGATCTTAAACCAAATACTAGAAATGCTTTAGTTCCTAAGGACTTTAATTTTTTTTTTTATCAAAAGAGAATTGTCTTTCTGCTTTTCAGACTATACCTATACCTGATTGCAACTGGGTGAGTTTCATATTTTAACTCCATATTTATTGTGTCAGGCACTTGAAGCCATTGTTTATTGCTAAACAAAGACAATATTTATTGAAAAAATTGAAAGAAAGTTTTTATTTCTGTTGGTGCACGTCCCAGGATGCAATGCCCTTCACTACTCCAAGATATTTTGAGTTGTAACAGTATTGTTAGAGCTCATATTTTACCGCCCTACCGGAGGATTTTGAGTATTAAATTTGGCAAGACAGATGGGAATTTAACTTGTGTTTCTCCTGTCTATGCTGAATTGTCAGCCAAGAGCATTCTGGAGAACAGGGAACCCTGGCACCCTAATTTAGCAAGTTTAACTCAGGCTTTTCTGGAGGAAATTATTTAAGGGCTACTGTTATAAATAATCAAGCCATATTCTTTGGCAAATAAGATGGTTACTTGACAATAGCCAGCTGTAGTTATTTCGTTGATTCAAAATATTAGCTGGAGGTTCTTACAGTGTTCAGGTTACTACCTCTCTGTATTAGTTGTATTTGACCTAAATGAAAATAAATGGGACAAAAGCTATGGAAAAAAAACCCCAAAACTTAGACCCTGTGTTTGTTTCAACGTGACATGACCAAAGACTGCAGCTTTTTTTTAGTAAGTTTCCTAACATTTGCACTTGCATGAACAAAGACATAACATGTTAAAGCATAAAATTTTCATGAATGTAGAACTGGGGATGCACTTTATTTGAACTCTAAAGTTCTGTTATTTTTAATAATTTCCATGTGTCTCATGTCTCTTGCATGAAAAGCTCAGCATTGAGCAATGGATGATCTGGATCTGTGTTGGTGAAATTCTAATGCAGTTTAACCAGAGAAAGTGAAAGACACATTGCATAGTATCTGCCTTCTATTTCAGAGATTAAGAGTTTTATATGCCATAATCTTATAGGCTAGTGAAATGTGGTTCTCTATATTCAAAGAACTGTCCCAGATAATGCCATCATAAGGCAGAAAGGTACCACTGGGGCTTCTTGCTAGCATCAAGAATTGGTTTTTCTTTTTTGAGTTCTTACATACTACTCAAAGAAAATAAAATGATGCTTTTTCCTTCTTTGTCTCTGTTTCTCCCTGATGATCTTTTGCCCTTTACATCCCTACACACACTTTTTTCTTCCATAGTTCATGCTTTTTATCTATCCATCTGTTCTGCTCTCTAAGCTCTGTTTCCCCATGTGTCATGTCATAAAACGCAAAGTAGGAAAAATAACTTGCACAGTTGGGCAAAGAATACAGGGAAATATTTGATGTTGGGTAGCATTTTCCAGGGTAGCTTACAGTAATGCTGAAATTGTTTGTAGGCAAAGTTACTTATCCTTGTTTTCTTGTGTGTGAAAGCAAGGAAGATAGTCAATGTATTTTAACACAGTTCAAGTTCATTGATTTAAGGAGTCTGAGAGCTACTTGTAAACATTCCTGCTACGCTGCAATATCTTGTGATTACAAGCTCTTGTCGGGTAGTCGTAGTTGGCTGTTGGGTATCAAACATTCTCATTGTAGGAGGAAAGGCATTAAGTCTTATTATGTCTTCAGCCTTGTTTTCCATCTTCTGTAATGGCTACCTTCATCATGTCTTCTACTAGCAGCAGGGGAGCAGTATCCTACACACCAGAAATTGGCATCTGGGATGGTGGTAAATCTGCTTGCTTCTTTGTGTCTACATGGTGGGAACACAGGGGAGGAAGATATGAAAAAGTCTTTGCTAGATTCCTAGGTTAAGAATAATGTCTTCTCTAGGTTCACATTTAGTTAGCTGTTGAATAATTTCAGTGCTGGACTTACAATTTCATGACAGGCAGTTCTCAAGTTTTTGCATGATGTGGCTGCTCTCCAGTGGCCTTCCCCACATGGCAAGCCTTGACACTCCCTCCTCTGGCTGCCTCTGGATGTGGCACCCAATTTAGCTTAGTTTAACTGAGGAAGATCTGGGAAAAATGTATACATTACCTCTTTGTGTGTGTGTGTGTGTGTGTGTGGACCATATTAGCTACATCTTTAACATATTCCTCACACCTAAAAAGAGCAAGTTTCTTTCAGTGGGGAAAAATTAAGTGTGGGCAACACTTACCTTTTCCTCCTCACAGCCCTTTACTTGTGTGGATGTAAAGCATGTTGTACCGACAGATCTTAGTGCCTAAGATCTGGCAGCTTTTATAGGTATTTGTTCAATGCAATGTAGCAAATATTTCCCAGAAATTTTCTATTAGCAAAAATTTGAGGCTCATCTGGAAACTGCAAAAGAAATGAGTTCAAAACTGTTTCTTAAACTAAGGCTGCAGTGATTCTTTAACACAGAGTAGGTTTGCAGACATTTTTTCATTACTTTTTATCTTACAGAGACTGGCAGAAGGAACATGGAAAGAGAATAACATGGGTAGCTGGACTCAATGCCAATTTTAAGCCTCAAAAATGAAATTGATGCATTCAAAATGTATATATGTCCACCTGTGTATATATAGTGTATTGGTACTACTTAACTTTTTTTTTTTTAATATATTCTGTTTTTTATGACACAGAACATTTTAAAAGAAAGTATTTTTTTATGAAAAAGTTCTAGAATACTTCTTTATGGTTCACGCTTTCAGAGGAACTTCAGGCTGGTACCACAATGTGGTGCAATGTGGGTCAATTTCTCCTACACAATTGTGGGCGAATGCGCACATTTAGTAGGTGCACTTTGGGTGTCTGCATTCCCAAACACTGTCCACAGAAATCAAAGATGTTTCCTGATTTATCTCAATTTATTTTGCTTTTAATCATACCATTCAGTTCTGTTCCCTACCTTGCAAGGCATTTGGCTGTCATCCCACCGGAGTGTATGGTCTAGGTTTTGGGAGTACTGGAGCAGACCGTCTTGAGTGCCATCACACTGCATGTGAAGGACAACCAGGTGATAAGGCACAGTCAGCATGGGTTTATGCAAGGCAGGTCCTGATGAACAAACCTGATCTCCTTCTATGACAAGGTGACCCACTTAGTGGATGAGGGAAAGGCTGTGGATTTTGTTTACCTGGACTTCAGTTTGACACTGTTTCCCACAGCATTCTCCCGGAGAAACTGGAAGCACATGGCTTGGGCGGGCGTACGCTTCACTGGGTGCAGAACTGGCTATATGGCCAGACACAGACAGTGGTGGTGAATGGAGTTAAATCCAGTTAGCAACTGGTCACAAGTGGCGTTCCCCAGGGCTTGGTATTGGGGCCAGTTCTCTTTAACATCTTTATCAATGATCTGGATGAGGGGATTGAGTGCATCCTCAGTAATTTTGCAGACAACACCAAGTTGGGTGGGAGTGGTGACCTGCTGAAGGGTAGGAAGGCTCAACAGAGGGATCTGGACAGACTGGCTTGATGAGCTAAGGCCAATGGTGTGAGGTTCAATACGGCCTGCACTTGGGTCACAACAACCCCATGCAAGGCTCCAGGCTTGGGGAAGAGTGGCTGGAGAGCTGCATAGTGGAAAAGGACCTGGGGGTGTTGGTCGACAGCAAGATGAATATAAGCCAGCAGTGTGCCCAGGTGGTGAAGGCAGCCACTAACAACCTAGCTTGTATCAGAAATAGTGTGAACAGCAGAACTAGAGAAGTGATTGTCCCCCTTTACTCAGCACTGGTGAGGCGACACCTCAAATACTGTGTTCAGTTTTTGGCCCCTCACTACAAGAAAGACATTGAGGTGCTGGAGCATGTCCAGAGAAGGGCAACAAAGCTGGTGAAGGGTCTAGAGCACAAGTCTTACGAGTAGCAGCTGAGGGAACTGTGGTTGTTTAGGAGAAACAACCTAAACAACCTGTTTAGGAACAACCTGTCATCTGGAGAAAAGGAGGCTGAGGGGAGACCTTATCACTCGCTACAACTACCTGAAAGGAGGTTGGGTGAGGTGGGGGTTGGTCTCTTCTCCCAAGTAATGGACAACAGGACAAAAGAAAATGGCCTCAGGTTGCACCAGGGGAGGTTTAGATAAGATATTAGGAAAAATATCTTTACCGAAAGGGTTATCAAGCATTGGAACAGGCTGCCTAGGGAAGTGATTGAGTCACCATCCCTGGAGATATTTAAAAGACGTGTAGATGTAGTGCTGAGGGATATGGTTTAGTGGTAACTTGGCAGTGCCAGGTTAATGGTTGGACTTGATGATCTTAAAGGTCTCTTACAACCGTGAAAATTCCATGATTCTACTGCTCGAATACTGGCCATAGCTCCTGCTTTGAACTTCATTGACACAACCTGTACGTGATTTCAGGGCAATAGATCTCATTTGAGGAAGGATGATCATTTACCTCTTCTTATACATAAAGTGTTAGGAGGAGAGAAACATCCAATTTGGGCAGAGTCATCTGGAAAAAAATATGAATCCAAGGTAAAGTATTAGCCAGTGTGAGTTTTCCTCTGAAATTCAATCTGGAGTTTTTATGAAGTTCTTTACAATTGTTTAAATGTTTTATTCTTGTGTGTGTTGTTGTACAGCTCTGAATTTTAACTAGTATGAAAGTGGTGTTAGAAAGGACAGTCTGATTTTGGTCTTGGCTTGCCTAAAGACAAATCACCTTGGAAATGTAGTTTGACAGTCAGTTGTTTCAATTAAACCACATACATGACAACAGTTTGGATGATTTGGACAGGTGTTCATTGGATCTATCAATGTTTTTCTCCAGTTACTAGACCTAAAGGCTGCATGATATTGGAACTCTACTTTGGATATTAGTAAGAACTGCAAATAGTTCCTCTAAAACTGTATTTTAATTTTCATATGCTCTTTTTTTTTTTTTTTGGTACAAAACCCCACACTAAATAAACAAACAAAACCCAAAAGAAATTAACAAAATATGAATGCATGTAAATAATTATAGTTTTAGACAAATAAGCGTGAGAAGTCATCTAAAGGATGAAAACTTTTGGAAAAACATTGACAGTATTTTTCTATTTATCAATCAACTTCTGCAAGTTTGAAACAGCTTTCAACCCAACAAATTGTTTCCAGGTTTACTGTTGGTATAATATATTATAAATAAGTTTTAAATCCTTATTATCTTCTGTAATGTATTAAATTATTACAAAATGGGGCAGGAAAGTAGTGTCACAGAGTAATAAAGAAAATACTTCATTTTTTTTTTCACTGATTTTTCATATGTGTCTTTTTTTGGCAGCCTGGATTTTAAAGACAAGTTCTTATTGCTTTCTTGCATATTAGACAAGATAAGAAAAATCTGAAACAGTGCCAAGAAACCTATTGGATAAACTTGTCAGGCTTTTAGTCTTTCCTTGTTCAGATGGATTTGGTTCATACAGAACTGTAACAGTTAATGATTTGGAAGAAATCTCATCCATCTTCAGATGAAAAATTTGCCTTCTATTTTCCAACTTTAACTGGTATTGGACTTTCAGTTTTATTAATACAGAAAAAAATGGCTTGCATGAGAGTGGTTTGTGAGTTTGTGTGATCTTTATGTAGCAGTGCTCTTTGTGTAATCTTTTGTTCAGGCACTTAAGTTCATAATCCCTTGAGTTCTTCTCTTGTGGTTGTCACAGCACTGCTCACTTTGTTTTACTCATCTGGCTTCCTCTTTTGACTGTCTAGATGACTGCTACTTATCTATTTTTCTGTGTATACTTGTTATACACTCACACCATGGTATAGGAGTATATTCCAAACATTATTTTTTGCCAACAGCTGTCACAGGCTAAGCAAGCATGTGGAGAGCTTTTAGGTGGAAAAATGGCATGTTTTGACGTATTGCTGATCAAAAGATACAAAAAAGCTTTCATTTGCAGCAGATAGTGTACAATCACTTTTATTTACATAGGTAAAGCTATTGATAGGAAATAATTAGGTGGCTATTAGTCACCTGAAATAACTAGCAAGATAATTTGCAGCCTTGTCCATCCTCACACTGTGAGATTTGAGAACGCAAATGGAAAAAGCCGTCAGAGAAGAGGCAGACTACTAACAATCAGAAGAGCCAAAATCCGAGATTTTAGGCTTAGGAAAGGGGGAAACCTGGCTGTTCTGCTTCATGGCAAGGGTTAATATGAAAGATTACCATAATTTCATGCTCTTGGCCTGGTCTTCCACTGCATATTGCCATCAGTTCTCAGTGGTGAGGTCCAGTCTGTGCTGATGAGTGTATCCTCATTCAGCTGCTCTTGCAACCACTTTCTGTTACCAGCACAGCTTCTCTAGCTTACCATGCCTCTGTAAAATATTACCAGCCCATAGAACAGAGAAAAAGATGCCAAGACATGACAGTCATCACTTTTGAGTTAAAACAGCGTGAATACTTGAGGGTTTGTGAAAAATTTCTGTGTTCATTTGGCAGGTTCTGTGATCATGAAACCCTTTGCAACATAAGTTAAATGCACATCTGCAATGGAAAGTTGCAGTGTTTGGCAAAATTTCAAAGAAAGTTTAAAAATGAAAAGAAGTCAGAGAAGGAAATGATGCCGCAAGTATTCATGCTATGGATAATGATGCTTCTGTTCTGCATATGACACTTTGAAAAGCTTTCATTTCTAGAAATCCAACAAGCAGTCTGCCTAAGTGGTCTCCTCCTTTCTACGCGTTCATATAGACAGGTCTCTAGCATCTGTAAAATAGACCATCCTTCTTCTAGTACCAATTACAAATTTATACATCATATTACACATATTCAATTTAGTTTGCCTGATACTGGACAATGCAAATACATTTCAGACTACTTTCCTTTCCCATTCAAAAAGTTGATTAAATAAGTTATTTGTGAAAACATATATGGGTACTTTGCCTTTCTGTGGATTCTCAGTCAAGCTGTTTGATTCCTATGGGCATTAGGTTCTTGGCCCTTAGAGGGACTCTGACTTGTGCTTTTTAAAGCACTTTGTTGGCAAGAAGAGAAATATTACCTTTGTTAGTACGTTTCTATGCAGGGCTGTATACTACTACATGAAGGTAAGCGTACAGGAGACTGAAGTCAGCACTGAATATGCTTAAAGGAGTAATGTTCTCTATTCTTAATGATCTTTTTTTTCTCATATCTGTTTATTTTCATGCTTTGTTTTTCACTGTTGTTTACCTGTGAAAGTTTCGCATCTTGCTTGCTCATCCTGGGACATAATTTTTTTAAAAATTGTATTATTTATATATAAATACAAATACACATATAAATAAAATTTATATGTGAATTGTCTGTAGGGTTATGTGAATAAATAATGTTTCTTTTTTTTTTTTTTTTTTGGTGATGTTTGGTTTCTTAATTGAATAGTATTTCTCCAAATCACCCAGGCATTTTCTAACAAAGGGAATAGTTTTCCTCAAGGGACAAAATCACCATATGACAGAACAATCCTTGCCTTTCGCGTGGATACCATGGGTATTGTTACATGCATTGGTATGCTCGTACTCTGACTTCAGACATCTTCAGTGTCTTGTGGGTTGTAAACCAGTCTCCTACCACCCAAGGAAGTTCATAACGTGGGGAATTACAATGTATTCCAGAAAACGGTTGCCACTTTCTTTTCTTAAACTGGTCCTATCTGTTATAAAATCCTGACTTATTTATTGGTGCTGGGACTGAAACTGTGATTCCCAGATAATACTTTGGCTTTGGAGTAATTTTCTCTCTTCCTCACAAAATTAATCATTGATATTTTTAATTTTTAAATACTAACAGATATTTGCTTGTAAGTGAGTGAACAGAGACAAAGCTTCAGCCTCCTTGTTGAAACGTTGCTATTTCCAAAACTGTCTTTAGCTGTGGGTTTGGTGCTGTGGGACTAGGAGCTGCTATGATCCAAAATATTTCTCTGTCATGTAATGTTTAGAAAATACTTTGGACTGTGCATTTAATTGAAATTAATGAAAATTATCCTTAGAGGTTTTAAAGTATATAAAGTTGTAAATTGGAAGGTCTTTAAAACACCTTATATCCTGAGGGTTGGCTTTTTAACATCTGGCCATTATTGGGTAAACAGCTAAATAGATTTCTGATTTTGTGTGTATAAGTGCATGACACGTAATGCTTCTTACTTTGTTAATTAAAACAATGCTTTTGTTTGTCTTTCTGAAACAGGTTTCAGAGGAAGAAAATAAAGAAACAAAAGGAAGGGAAAGGAACTGAGAAAGGTAAATATTAATACTTTGCATGTGTAATGATCTCTGAAACAAGGTGTATACACTGCCAGAGGAGTAGCAATAACTCTGACCTACAGACTCTGTGTCCATAAAACTGTTTGATGGGAGATCTCAGGATTTTATGTCTTTTCCTGAATCTCCTCTGTAAGTACCTTTTAAATATTTTTATCTTTGGAGTAATGTGAATAATTTTTGAATTAGATGAGAAGGTATTTTTGTGAGCGGGGGCTTTGGACTCAGTTGGCATAGCCAAGTTGCAACTGTATTGAAATATTGGTTTGTTTATCATGCAGCTACACAAATCAGTGAAAAACACTTGAGTATTTCACCTTCACATTCTAACTTGATGAAAATTTTATTTCTTCCATACCCTGCTATTAAATCTTAGGTATGTAATAAGACAATTATCACTGATATCCTGTGTTTTTCCATTCTCTCTGTCTTCTTTCTTAATTTAATTTTTCCTTGACATGAAATGAACCAAATAAAACTCGACAATAAAAAAGGTACAGCATAGCTGGTTTATTTTTATAGGAACTGTCCACTTGCCTTAAGAAATATCCCTGCAATACTTGGGTACAATGCTAAATCTTGTTTGCAGGTATAGTGGCATTCATTTTTGCCCTGTCTGGTACTTTATGCAGAAATCAGTAAAAATTGATTTCAGCCAAAATATATATGATGCTGGTAAAGTAATATTAATGTTAGAAAGCCAGTTAAATCTGTTCTTTACGGTGCTCTTGAACTATACACTACATCAATATTTTGATAATTACTGATTAATATTTTACCTCTTGAAACTGTGTCTTGTGATATCAGGCCGTCTTTCTGAGGAGAAAACAGAGTGAAGTTCCTTTATGTACTCTCTTTTTGGTACAAAGAAATGTGTGTTTTGTGTGCCTAGTGTTACATGTGGACTATGGGAAGTAACTCAATCTCTAAATATCCAAGGTTATTTTGGCCAAGTCTCAACACATTGGCTCAAGTCCTATGATCTTTTTTTCAGAAAAAGAAATATGTGGAGTTTCTTTTTTTCCTTCTATTCTGAAATTTCACAGTTGAATAGAGGCGTTCATCTTGAGGGGTGTGAAGAAGTAAAATATATACATATATATGTATAAAAATGACAGTTTTTCCAAAAAAGTTGAAGTGACAGCTAAAGAACAGCATACAAGTTCATGCATTATTCTTATTGCATTGTCTATTCAGATATCGTCACTTGGCTCTAGGCTACCTCCTAAAAGTAGCCAACTTTAAACTGAATGAAAAATGTTAGTGATAAAAGGAAGACTAGGGAAAATGTAGGCCTTTTCTGGTAGGAAATGGGACATCTGGTCACTTGGGATATGGAGAAGGCTGAGGTGCTCAATGACTTTTTTCCTTGGTCTTCACTGGCAAGTGCTCTAGCCACACCACCCAAGGCAGGGACTGGGAGAATGAGGAACAATCCGCTGTAGGAGTAGACCAGGTTCAAGACCATCTGAGGAACCTGAAGGTGCACAAGTCCATGGGACCTGATGAGATTCATCCATGAGTCCTAAGGGAACTGGTGAAGGAAGTTACTAAGCCACTACCCATCATATTTGAGAAGTTGTGGCAGTCCAGTGAAGTTCTTGCTGACTGGAAAAGGGGAAATATAACCCCCATTTTTAAAAAGAGAGAAAAGGAAAACCTGGGAAATTGCAGGCTGATCAGTCTCACCTCTGTGCCCAGAAAGGTCATGGAGCAGATCTTCCTAGAAGTTATGCTAAGGCACATGGAAAATAAGGAGATGATTGGTGACAGCCAGCATGGTTTCACAGAGGGCAAATCATGCTTGACAATCTGGTGACCTTCTCTGATGGCATGACATTGGTTGATAAAGGAAGAGTAGCTGATGTCATCTACTTGAACTTGTGCAAAGTATTTGATAATGTCCCACACAACATCCTTGTCTCTAAATTGGAGGAACATGGATTGACAGATGAACCGGTTGGTGGATAAGGAATTGGCTGGATGGCTGAGTTGTGGTCAGTGGCTTGATGTCCAAGTAGCAACCAGTGACAAGTGGAGTACCTCAAGAGTCAGTTGAACTGGTCCTGTTTAATATCTTTGTTGGTGACATGGGTATTGGGATTGAGTGCACTGTCAGCAAGTTTGCTGGAAGACCAAGCTGTGTGATGTGGTCGACATGCTGGAGGGAAGAGGTGCCATCCAGAGGTATGTGACTGGCTTGGAGAGGTGGACCTGTGGAGACCTCATTAAGTTCAACAAGCCCAAGTGCAAAGTCCTGCCCATGGGTTGGGGCAATCCCAAGCACACATACAGGCTGAACAGAGAATGGATTGAGAACAGCCCTGAGGAGAAGGACTTGGGGGTGTTGGTTGGTGGGAAGCTCAACACAAGCTGGCAATGTGCGCTCACAGACCAGAAAGCCAGTGCATCCTGGGCTGCTTCAAAAGAAGCGTGGCCAGCATGTCGAGGGAGGTGATTCTGTCCCTCCACTCTTCTCTTGTGTGACCCCACTGCATTCAGCTGTGCATCCCTCAATATAAGGAGGACATGGACCTGTTGGAGTCCAGAGGAGGGTGTCCTGGTTTGGGGTGGAGCAGAGCCAACTTTCTGTTCAATGAGAGTGGCTTTTGCTTATACTTGTTGTTGTGGCAATGAAGGTCAGCTGACCTGGTTGTTTACCCCATGGAGGGATCGCACCTGTGGGCAGGTGTGTACAGTTCAGGTGACCTAAACTGACCAATAGGGTATTCCATCCCATCTGCCAGGCTCAGTATAAAAGCTGGGGGATCAAAGGGGTCAGGTTACCTCCTCTTCAAGGGCTCTTCTGCTTTGGTTTCTTCTTCAATGGCTCTCTTTTGTTAATGACTGACATCTGAGGAAGACTCCGTCAGTTTGTCTCCCTTTAATCCCATCAGTTGTGTTCTGGAATCCAGTTCACTGAATCCAGTCTGGAACTTTCCTGGTGCCTGCTGTTGACATCTCCCTGTGAGCTTGATACGGTTTTGTATTTATTTGTATATATTGTATCTCTTTCGTTACTTCTTCTTTTTTTTTTTTTTTTTAGTTTATTATTAATATTCATTGAAGTAATTTAGTTCTTTCTAAATCCATAAATCCCTTTATCTCTCTTCTTCCTCTCCTTGGAGTGAGAGATAAGGGAGAGCATCAGTTGTCTTGTCATTGGCCAGCTTGGCCCAAACCATGACAGAGGGCCATGATGATGATAAGAGGGCTGGACCATCTCTGCTATGATTACAAGCTGAGAGAGTTGGGGTTGTTAAGCCTGAACAAGAGGATGTTCCTGGGAGACACTATAGGAGCTTTCTGGTACTTAAATGGGACCTACAGGAAAGATGAGGAGGGACTATTTATTGGAGAACATAGTGAAAGAATGAAGGGTAATGGTTTTAAACTGAAAGAGGGTAGACTTAAATTAGATATCAGGAAGAAGTTCTTTAGTGTGAGGGTGGTGAGGCACTGGAACAGGTTGCCCAGAGAAGCTGTGGATGCCCCATCCCTGGAAGTGTTCAAGGCCAGGTTGGATGGGGCTTTGTTTGAGCAACCTGGTCTAGTGAGAGGTGTCCCTGCCCAAGGCAGGTGAGTTGGAACTAGATGGTCTTTAAGGTCCTTTCCTACCCTAACCATTCTATGATTCTAAGATTCTATAATAAAAAGCTCTGTTTAGGCCTTAATATGTGCTTAATTTTTTTGGGGATGATTCTCTAAGACTACAGTTTGTTCTGGGTCCATCGCTTACTTACCCAGAAACAAGGGAACTGGTTATCCTGACAATGTATTCCTTTTTAACAATGCAAAAATAATTTAACCTGAGTTAAGGCATGGGCCACTGACTATTAAAGTGACAAACAGAAGTCACACACTGAAATCTTCATATCCAAAAATGTACGGAATTCTGTTTTGTTATGAGTCTGTACAACTGTCTGTTACAGCAGTCAGAAACTCAATTTGACATTAAAAAAACAGCTGGTGGTAATGCTCTTAAGAGCTCATGGAAGCAGTAAAAGTTTTAACGAGAAGAAAAAAGGTCCACAAGCTGTACTTAAACATATTACCTTGATAAGAAAGAAAAAAATATAATTGTAGTAAAATAATTTTTTAAAAATAAAATTACTGTAATACACAATTACTGATATAATTGTAATAAAAATGTAAGTCACTACTACCAATGTGTTGTCCTTCCCAAAGCACAACCCAGTTATAACTAAACACTTGATATACCTTAAAGACCAACAAACGCCGGGTAACTCGAACACCGTATGAAGTCACATATGCTCAAAATACAACTGAAAAACACCTATTCTTCTATCTGGCCATAAGATTTGTAACATTGTTTTTGCTGGTTGTATTCACTTATAAAGCCAAGAAAACCATTTCAGAATACTTAGAAGTAAACCACATGGAAAGAAAGGAACAGTTGAAATTTTAGACAGGAAAACGAATGAATCAAGATGATAAGATATAATAGATTGCAATAGATTTTAAAATAATTAGAAGTTTCCTTCTTTGAAAGAACAAATATCTGGTCAGCCATGGCTTGTTAAGATGAGAGAAAACTAAACTTTCTTGATTATAAACATGGCCTTCCTACTCTATCATGCAAAATCTCACAAAGCATACCAGTGTACAGACTGCGTTTTCTTGACAGCATTCTCCTAAATAAGAGTCAGACATGATGCAACCTAACGTTTATATTAATTTAGGGTGTTTCCAACAAAGAAGCTGATCTCATGGAAAGGCTAGTAAATCCCCTTCATCTCAAAACCAGTGGGAATGAGCACCAGCTGCCTGCTGGGAATAGTTGCGGGGACACAACCCCAAATCACACTCAGAAACTATTTTGGGGTGTGCTAGTTGCCACAACCAAAAGTATGCCAGGCGCTGCTCAAACATTGGTAAAGAAAAATGAACTCCAGCACTTTGAAATGTTCCTGGACATTGTTTAATTTTTTACTACAGACTTTACACTAGATGCTTTTGCTCTATGAGACCTCAATATAGGAACCCCTTGTAGGAGGTCATAGATAAACTGATTGTTTTTAGACAATTCATGCTATTGAATTGTTGAGAGACAAAAACAATATCCTGGTTAAAATGAAGGAAAACAATTTTTATGTTCACAGAAGAAAGATAAATATTACAGATGTGAAGCTTTATGAAAATATTAAACCAAGCTAGCTAATGCAAAACACATGTTCCTATACAAGATTTTATCATGAAACAGTTTTTATGATGTTCTACTTTAAACACAGAGGAAATTATTTTGGATTTAAACAAGTGAAATGGACAAATATGTCCAGTTTTTATCCTGTGTGGTTTTCCAAAACTTGCTGTGTACGGAGACAGAAAAATAAATCTGGAAATACTTCAGTAAAGGATTCTGTTACATCAGCAGGAGCTAATGAGAAAATGGCAGTCCCATTACTAGAAAAATGAACTATTACCAACATAGCACTTCCTTTCTATCTTCACACTGTGTTTAAATTTCAAAAATATGTGTATGTTTGTACAAAAGTATTTTGTTTTTAAGAAGGGGAAAAAAAAGGAAGCAAAAACTGGGAAATTGTGAGCCTCTGACAAGCATTGAAAACAAACCCTTATTTTTCACAAAAGCTGCATCTTCTCCAGCTGTATAAACTGTGCATATAAAAAAAAAAAAAAAAAAGTTGACTATTTGAACTGGCTATGATTTCTTCTTTTTACCTTGATGCAAAACTATCCTTGCAGTACACCCTTTTACTTGGCGATAGAAATTTGGTGAGTGTCAACAACTGCTGCCTGAAATCTGTGAAGTTCAAACAGTTTGTCAGGGCTTGGGCAGGAAAGGATTTCACACAAAGCAGAGGTCTTAAGGGGTTCAGAAAAATTGCCCATCAGAGCCCAGTAATAAATGAGCTGTTCTTTAGGAATCAACATGGACTAGTTTTGTCACTCATGACTGGAAGGAATTGACTAGCAACTGTCTCCTGGGTGGCAAGTGTTGCAGCTAATTTATTGCTGTCAGGAGCAGATCTTGGACTTGGTACTCATACCTAATGGAGACAAACTAGAAACCTGTGAATTATTAGGTCATTGTTATTGCTGTATGTGGAATAAAACTAATTTAAATTATTTATCTCTTCCTTAAGAAAAGTGAAAATGTTGACTGGAATTTTTCCCTCTTGATTCTTGCATTTATCTGGTTTCTGAATAGTATTACAATGTGCATATCCACAACACGGAGTGCCAGCCTTTTTTCTTCTTCTGTGAAATAACTGTAAATCACCAGTCAATTCAAATAGTCAATAGAATTAATTGGAGTGTCTCTGGAACATGCAAAACCAGTATTAGGCAATAAGAGATTAAAAAAAAAGGTGGTTTTCTTTCTTTTTTCGTCTTCCTTTTTTTTTTTTTAATTTATGTTAATGTAGGGTGGAAAAAGGAATATTAAAACCTGTGAAGCAGATCTGGTCTTTTGTAAAAGTGATTGAAAGGTCAGGATATTGTCTTCATTACAGTAAATTAATCTGTCATAAAAAGGACACTAATGATTAAGAGCGCTAAATTTTCACTTTTAATCAAGTACTGCTCATCTCAGTTATGTCTTTCTTATGAATAACTATTTTCTAAAATGTTTCAATTGGAAAAAGGGCTGATGATATTATTGTTTCTAAGTGTGATGCAGTATAGCCTAACCTAGATAACTTTGACCCTGAAATAAATTTTTATCGCTTCAAGAAAGTTGGAGAGTGAAATTTTATGTAGTATTAAATAGCCTTGTGTTGTACATTTTAGAGTGGAGGTACTGTAAGATGCTTTGCAGCAACAAACAGAATGGGAAATCACAAAGCCCATAGCTCTCGACACCTATTTAACACAAACAGTGAAAGCTGATTAAAGTGAACACAATAAAAAAGTTAATGAAGAAGAGAAATTTTCATTTGCCTCTGGCTATTTTAGTAGAATTTATTACCTGTGCTATCATGTACATGACAGAAATGTGCAAGATGTTATTGTACAGATTACTGAACAAAAAAAAATATAATTATTTTAATGAAAAGAATCTCAATTTTCAAAATACAAAGCTTTTGACAAAAGTTTGAATCAAACCACAGAGCACTTTGACTTGTTAGAGTCATTACTGGGCTGGCTTGTATCTTTGTTTCATTTATTTTATGTCACAAAAACCATTACCCTGAAGTTTCATGAACTTTGATACTTACACTCTGGTCATTTCAAAGCCACTGAACTCATCATAATGCTGTATATTACTTATTTAAGCTTGTATAAATGTTTATACATAGACTAATTTAGGGGTTTGTACTACGCTATGTGGATATTTAACTCCAAATTTTGGCCCAGGTCACTACCAGGTAATTTAGGGACACAAAACTGAAGTTTTCCCTGGGTTTGTTCTTCATACAGTCAGGAATAAGCCATTGACCCAATAAATATGCTAAGTGGACACCCTGCTACTCTTAGGTTTTGTTTGTTGTTTTAACTATATATATACTTTGTAGCACCTACTTGAATAAAACAGGTTCCCTTAGAAACTCAGGACTATTAAAAAATCTTGTCCTGCACGTGGGCTTCTACTTGGCATGTATCCTAATCCTCTCCAGGTTAGTTTTACAGCACCTGACTTTACCTATTTTAGTTATCCTATGTAACTCCATTTCTATTCTGAATTGTCTCATAGATTTTGAAATACTGCATGGAAGGCACAGTCTGGGTCTTGTGCAGTTACCCAAGAGCCAGAGACTTTTTATGATTTTTGTGTGAGTAGCTCTACTATTATAAACAGGAGGCAGTAAATCAGATACAAAGATGAGACCTCAGGTTTCTCATGAGAATAAAGCATGAATCCTGTGGCAGTAGATATTGGTGCATTTCCAATTGCTGTTTTTCTTCTCATAAACACTTCCAACTTGGGCAAGGGCGTCAGACCTAACACTGAAGTGAAAAGGTACATCTTGAAAGAAAAAGAAAACCCGTCACTTTGTTGAGACTCTGTTGATACAGTTTGTAAAATGCCCCTACAAGTATTTAGGCAGGGTGCTGTTTATTTTGGTGTTTAAGTCATGGTGGTGTTGGGTTTCCTACTGCTGGTGGTGTCTGTGTCTGTACTGTATTACAAAACAGCATTTTATAATTTGTTTGTTACAAGTAATTTTGTGCTTCCTGCAAATATGGGGGATAATGCCTTTTCCCTGTTTTCATGGTCATCCCCTGGATGCAGATATGTACTGACTACAGGTTAAGATTTTAAAAAGCTGTGTTGCTATTTGATTTTAATGGGAGTTTGATATGTTACCCCTTCACACCTCTGAGCATCCCCCGTACTTCCACCTTAGTCCCTAAGTGCCGAAATAGCTTTGAAAATTCAGCATTTTATGTCCTTTGCAGCAGCAGAATATTTTCACCACTGTAGCTGTTCTATAGGTTTTGTGTTTATGTTTTCTGCTTTGTGTTGGAATGATTTCTTTGGAAAACGATTAGTTTATTTGTTTGCTGAAACTCGGAAGCCTCCTTACCCGTCTCAAGGGTCAGGGTTTGCATGGCTTTGTGTTTGTAGCTGTATTTTTTATAAACAACTCAGGTCATTGTTAATTGCTTACCCTTCTGTTATCTCGCTGCCAACGCCTGAGTTTTTAAGTAATTTGATTCTATTATCAATTGTTTTCAGAATCTTTTTTAAAAGCCTAAATTCTGCTATTCAACATTTTCCTGGACATTTCTTTTGATGGCAGTGCTGGATTAAACAGCTTAAAATTTGCCCCTGCTCAAATAGCTTTCTCATTTTGCAGTAGTGTGCAAGCAGTGTCAGTTTGGCACTGTGGCTGAAAGAAACTGTATTAACCCATGCTTGTGATTTTTTTTCAAAATCTGTCACCTTCCTGTTACAGTTTGGTGGCTCCCCCCCTCCTCCCCCTTCCCTTTTTTTGTGCTATAACTTCTTTCCAGGAGAATGTGAAAACAGTTGACCCATCAGTAAAACTACGTCAGTAATCCTAGTTTTCTGAGTGATGGTTTAGAAGACTTAATTAACTTTTGCGTGTTTTTTTTGTTGTTTTGTTTTGGGGTGGCTTTTTTTTTTTTCATGAATATGTGTTTGTCTGTGACAATCTCATGCTGACTTTCCACACACTAAGTTTCATGGTTTGGTAAGGTTTCGTTAATTTTGAGATTTAGTCCAGCTAAACTTTTGAAGATTGCAAACCAAGATGCAGATTGTCAAAGCCATTCTCTAAGCAATCCTGCTTCAGCAGGGGAGTTGGACTAGATGATCTATATGGTCCCTTCCAACTCTAAAAAAAAAATTCAGTGAAATTCAGTGAAAGCTATGTCATAAAATATATGTATTTGCTTGTATTTAGGATTATTGGTACAGATACTGAAGTAAGTTCACATGCTTAAATCTTTCCAATATCAGTTTCAAATGAAGAAAATGGTGCCAATGGCATGACATTATTTGCAATAGATTATCAAGCAGCCCTGGCCACAGTTAGTAGTTTGGATGGCTGTCTCCTCCGTTATAGACACGTTGAACAAAAGGAGAAGTGGGTACTGAATGACAATGTCCAGTGCAAACAGTGGAGGGTCTTTAAGGAAGGTTGTGCAATTTGGTACAGTGAAGGGTGTGAAATAACTATTCCATATCCAGTGCCTCTGACTTTAAAGGAAAAATCATTGAAGATGTACACGAATTTCACTGCCACTTCTGGCCTTTAGGTGCTCATTAATCGGCATTGCTTCAACTTTTGCTGATAGAACAGTTTTGTACAGAGCGGTGCCTTCTCAGGAAAGGTCAACTAACTGGCACAGAAGGAGGGATGGAGCTTTTGGCTTTTTACTAAAGCTCTGGTGCTTAGTGATTATAGAAATAAAGGAAAACTGTCTGGAAAATAAAAAAGCATATTCCATAGCAGTTGCCTTTAATCTCACACAAAGGGTATGCTGATGTGTCATGGTTTTGATATTATTCCAACACCGAACTTGTGCTCTTTTACACTCAGCTGATGCCCTGCTCAAGCTGTGTACTCCTTGGTGCTCTCCAGATGCTGAGTTTGGGAACAACAAGCTGTCACTCTGAGCTTAGCTGTTCTGAGGAATATAGTGCAATTTTACAAAGCAAGCTGTCACTTCCTTTGAACTTTAGCAATACTGTGGGTTTTGATTGCCACGTACTGTAGGTTTAGGCTGGTCCTAACCTTTTTACCTCTTTTGGCAGTGTTGTTAAGTCTGATTCATTTGGGGCTTATTTTACAAATTTGATGTATCTATTTCCACAAGAAAGCTTAAACCTGGAGGGTGGGTCTTTCTTTTTTTTTTTTTTTTTTTTTTTTTTTTTTGGTGTTTTTTTCCCCCGACAGGTCTTTATTACATTCAGCAAGAGGGATCAGTGTCATAATCCCTATTACACAGACCAGTCAGAGCAGTGCTTATTACATAAACCAACTTTGTTTGGCTGCGCTATTTTGTATGCTATTAAATATATAAAATGCTAAAAAAAAATTATAACCATTTAATTAGAGTACTAATTTATTGAGCTATACTGAATAGATTGGCTTTCAACTTGTAGAGATTTGCCTCTCACTAAGTAGTGTTTATCACTTATATCTATTAATTGTATGATTTTATGTTTTATATAATAACGTTTATATTAAATATGTTCACTTTAAGAATAATTAAAAAAAAATTCTTCCACTTGCCAGAAACATGCTCAAAACTCTTTCTGAAAGTATGTGCTTTGCATTC
Source organism: Numenius arquata (assembly GCF_964106895.1). Classification (NCBI taxonomy): domain Eukaryota; kingdom Metazoa; phylum Chordata; class Aves; order Charadriiformes; family Scolopacidae; genus Numenius; species Numenius arquata. The sequence continues at coordinate 68,832,249 of NC_133616.1, read as the reverse complement.
ATGCATTTTCAGCCAGACCAGCGATCTGGAAAATATTTGGGGAACAAAAATCTGCTTTTTTGTTATTATTTGTTGTATTGGTACTATTTGATGGATTACATTGAAGAAGATGATTTAGCCCTCTGAAACTGTAATTTGAATTAGCCTGATTGTGGTGTACACAGCTGCACCTGACCCTAACTGCATCATTTTAAGACTGATGTTGACGATAAAGACAGACAGATGAGATACAACATGAAAGTCAAGTTGACTGAGTTCTTAAACCATCAAATCACAAAACGATTCTGGAATGAAAAAAATTGATTTAAATAAGTATAAGCAGCAATCACAAAACTGTAAGGTAGAAGAGTCAGCAAACACTTATCATGTCTTTACAAGTCGCCTGCATAGTAGGATGAAATACAAACCTAAACTCTCATTCTATTCAGAACTAGTATGTAAACTGTTAAGAGTGCAGTAATACAATGTTAATAGGTCTTAAAGGAGTCTCTTTCCTAATTTTATGATTCTGGACAATTTACTAAAATATCAAAAAGTTGTCCAGCTATGTAAAAGATTTAAAAAAGAAAAGAAAAGAAAAGTCCTGAATGGAGCCAAGCCAAAATCATTAATTTTCACTTGTTAAAGCTAATCACTAGGACAAAAAGCCTGATGAGCCTATCACTAACAGTGCTACTGGGCCATTCAGAGGGTGAAAGCAGGAAGCTCCCAGTAGTGAAATATCTGATGTATTGTGGTTTATTTGGGGATCTACTTGAAATTGGAGGCCTCTTATTGCAATGCCCCTTGCGTGCTGTGCTACCATTGCTGCTCCATGCTGAGTGAGATTGAGAAGCTGAAGATGAGAGTACTACAAGGCACTGCAATGTAAAGCTATGGGACCCCAGCCTCAAATTCACCAATCAAAATTTCAGTCTACCTAGGGGACATGGGAGTGGGAAGGCAATAATAGATCCTATAAAGCTGAGTCCTAGTTTTAAATCATTCCCTTAGCTGATCCCACATTTCACTGGAAAAATCAGATACAGGAAAGAATAGATGGATAATCTCATCACATCAAGATTAGAGCGTATTTTGTTAGGCAATTAAGGAGTGCACCTTCTGGGATCCAGGTGTAATCTTTGTCCCTATTGTAAATTTTGTTGTCAGCTATGGTTCTTACCAGTCTAGGTGATATAGAATAACACAGTGCTGGTAACAGTACATATTTTACTGAAATGATTTATTATGCAAGACCATTAAGATTGCCAAGGGGAGCTAAGACAGAAGTAGCAGCTTCATTCTTACATTAAGAATTCAAAGATGTAAACATACAGTAGATCTGCTCTACTCATTGTTTCCTTAGCCTGCATTTTATGTTTTGTTTATGTTTTTCTGAATCCTGTCTTAAGACTGTGCTGCAATAACTGATTATGTGTAAAATGTTACAGTTTTAATGAGAACTACTGTGTGAATTTGTATAACTTTGTACAGTTTGTATGAAATATTTAAGTATGGCTATGCTAAGAGTTTTCCATATGTTTTGTTTGCTTCTATCAGGAAACCTTTTAATTGTTTTTGATAACACTTATTTCATAAATATATTGTCATGAGGCTCTTGTAAAAAGTCTAAAAATTGTTTCTACCTATTTTTTTCCACGTATTGAAGAAAATTATTCTTTCTGGGATAGGTTATACTCATTAGCCTGCTAAATTCCGTTAAAAATATTTCTTGGATGAAAAATCATTAATGGTAGGAGCAAGTAAAGCTACCTTCCATGTTAAAAGTTATGTGTAGTAAAATGAATTAAAATTAGGGCTTCCATGTGCTTGATTTAATTTTTTTTTTTTGTCAGTTTTACATTAATTCATACATTTTTATGCTCTTGATTTTTCCACTGTTTGGGAAAATGCCCATTTACCACATAGAAATTTGCATGTAATGAACATATGGTGCATTGTGCAGAAAGAACATTCATTTGCTTTTAATTTAATCTCAGCCGCTCATGCTGAAATGTTCAGAAGGCTTTACATCCAGGTAATGCTTGCTTTCATGTACATAGGGTACAGCTTTAATTCATGTAGATACTTTATATTATAAAAAATGCTAGTTGTGTTCAATGGCATATAGTGAGCCATCTGGCAATTAAGTGAAGAGTGTGTAAGCTTAAAAGTAAAATTGTCTTTACAGAACCCTTAAGTTACACACATGGGTAGGCACAGGGATAACTGATTTATGTGCAACTACAGTGGGAGAGCAACTTCAGACTGCAATTGAGTATATATATACACATGACAAATCCTGCCACTGGGGCAGGATCTAGCTGAAGTATATGTGTGTTTTTATCTTTCCCCAAATATTTTCACTTTTCACTAGAGCACTTGAAACTTTATTATATTGCTGAAAACAAAAATATTTTATTTTTATTAAAGATTCAGGAGAAAATAATGCTATATTCACATTTTGCAGGATCTTTGCAATATCACTTGCTTCTGAAGAACATGTCTTTATCCTGCAGCACTCATATTTTTTTAGCAACAAATTATTTTCATAAACAGTGCTGTAATGGAAAAGAAGAGGTTATGGTGTTAATTTTGCATAGACTTTCAATATGCTTAGGTTATGGATGTTACAATTACTGCCTGTGTTTAAACATTATCACATGGATGATACAAAGGCCCAGCAACCGAAAAATAGAAGAGGTTCTTTCTAATCAGTTGAATCATCTGATAACTGTTGAACAGGATGTAAAAACTGTTGAAACTGTTCAAGAAGATGTAAAAAATTTTGGTTTTGCTTGAAAACACTTAATTTTGAGCACACTCAAAAGAGAATGTTTAAATATTCAATATTCAGAGACCTTTTTCTTTACTGATTATATTTTTCTACTCTAATTTTAAAAAGGGCCAGTTTGCTGCGGCTGCAGAAAGTACATTTGCAACAACCAGTCTGTTACTCACAAAAAATACTACATGACAACACCATAGTATTTGTCACTGTTCTGATTCACTTCTTCAAGTCAGGCATTTTTTAGCCTACTTGTTGAGATCATATACCGTCATTCAGTTTCCAGATGTAGTACAAGCAGCCTTTGTAGTGCACTTCACAATAAGCTCCACATAAAAGTCCACTGTCTTTTCATTCCCTGTGACCATTTAACTACTTCAAAATCAAGAATCAAAATTTGTTGCAGTAATCTTTCTTTTCCTTGTCTCAATTCAGAAACTTTCAATATTTACAAAATAGGCTTTGCATAAATAAAAATTTAAATCTATCTTTATTGGATGATGATGAATTCTTTAGTGACAATCCTGAGTAGTTTTAAGTCACAGTTTTGCTTTTTTAATCTGAAGCCAACAGGTTGAAAGATGATAAATTAGTGAGTTAAAACAGGTCATCTAACTTGAATAATTTTTGAGACTTAAAGTTCATCTAACTATTACTTCTAAAATGCTTTTATTGTATGGGCCATGGCAGACAAGTCCAATAGGACGATTAGCGGTTAGGAGCTCTACGTATCTTTCATTGGAAAGAATAACTAAAGTTGTGATAAAGATGAAGAAAGGAATATATCCGTTTAGACCACCTTCACTAGTTGAAATATGGTCTATTCAATCTGTCTTAAATCACATGAAAGAGAAGGCTAGAGACCATTTTAAACTGTTCACACACATGAACCTCTACCAATACTTCTAAATTGCTGCATCACCATAGTTTTGACTGAAATGGCTCGACTTTGTATGCAAACTAAATGAAAGAGTATTGTTTCTGTTAGTTATTTTCCAGGGCAAGTGGCAAAGTGGAAAACAGACAGGAAGTCAGTTATGAAACTCAAAAATAAATAATGAACGTGCCTTTTTCCTATGCTTGATTAATTGGTTATTTTTTTCCTCTGTTACTATGGATGCTGTAAAGTTTATCATATTGCTATGGCACCTCAGCTATAAAGACTGATTGCCCCACATTCCTGAGTAATAAACATGCATTTTTAGCATGAAAAATACAGATTGCTTCAAAACCACAGGTCTCCTTGGGTAGCATAGAAGGGTATAATCTAAGAACTCTTAAAACCAGGCTTTGCTTTGTGGGCGGGTACAGGTCATAATAATCACAAGTACTTTTTAATGTTTAAGCCATCCCAGCAGGTGACAGCTGGGTAAATCACACACAACCACACATACACACACACAGACCAGCTTATTAAATAGAAGTATTTTGAGGTGAAGCTTATGTTGTGCTATTTTATTTTTCCTTTTTAGAAATCAGTATTTTGATCACAATTTGAGAGTTCTCTGGAGGAAAGTAAGAGGCAGAGTGTAGTGATAAGAAAAGTTTGGCATAGCATTTGAGTTGATTAAAAGCTGTTGAAAGCTTTTCCAGTCAATTACAGTGCACAAATTTATAAGGAATTGGGGCTTGTTTCTGAACTGATTTTCAGATTGGCCTCTGTAGAGTATTACAAGAGGACAATAGACTCAGTCAAGGTGAAAAGCTAGCAATACAGACAAATTTTCTAGGAGAGCATACATAAATATATAGAAATGAAGCCTATGCCATTGTGCAGCATGTACTCCCTTTTATATCCTTGCTTAGGACCCTTTTGACCCCTACAGCCAGTTTCAACTAAGCTTGACTCTCTGGGTCTCATGGAGTTCCTACATGTTTTATGAAAGTAGACAGCTTTCATAAAGATGAGATTTTGTTTTTCCCTTTCTAAAATAAAACATGCAGTAGCACTGACATTTTTATTAAATCCACACAAGAGAGAGAGACATTCTAAATGCAAAACATAAGGTATAACCTCATACAGAACTTGTTCTATTTACACTTACAAATGTTAACAAATCATCTAGCTTGATGTATAGGCCTGATTTCCCTCTCAGTTTTACTATTTTTACATCTAAGTAACACCTTTGACTTCAGGATATATTCCCTAACTACACCAGTAAGAGGGAAGTCTACTGTCAATACTTTAATTTACGTACTTTACAGCTAAAGAAGAATACATACATTTTTATTTCATTACATCTTGTAGGAACTGCCAGACTTTAGAAACAGTGACATACACTTCAAAAAAATCTGATAATGAGAAAAGCCTTATTCCAGACTTGGCCCCATTTTCTCAAAGTCACTGAAATTTCTGTTTTATTCCTCAGACTGAGAAATCTGCTTTTGACATGCTGGTTGTAAAGAAAGTTAAATATCCCTCCGAGACCATACCAGTGAAATTTCCCTCACATCCAGCCGTTTCATCCCTTCTCACCATACGATATGTTCTCCAAGTCGCCTCTTAGTACAAGTCTATGTTGCTCAGCTTCTTTGACACTCCTTCTCACGTACTTTCTCGCTCAGTCTGAAGTAGCAGTGCAAGACTTTCTTTCCAAATAAATTTTCTTTAGAGGGTGAAATACAGACTGGAACAGTGCTGAACAGCCTCTGCAATCGTATAATTCCTTAAAAGAAACTAACTTCTTTTTCTTTTTTCACAATCACCTCTAAAGTGACCTGGTTTCCTTTACATCAAATTTGGGTATAATGATTGAACAAGATTTTAACTTGTATTTAGTTGGCCATGGGAAGGATTCATTCCCCTTAGCATCTTGTAATACTTTTAATAATTTACAAAAGCTGGTATTCAAAGAAACTACATGTTTTTGCATATTCTTTTTGTGGGCTTCTACTTCACTTCCCGCCCCCCCCCCCCCACCCCTGCAATTTTTCCTGCCCAGTACCCTTTGCAAAGACCAGGATTTAAGTGAAATAATCCATAACAGTGTATTTACTGTGTTTTTTTTTTAAAAACAAAACAAAAACAAACAAAACCCCCACAACTTTAAAAAGTGATGGTACGTGTGCATTTGATTAAGCAGATAGTACATGGTCTCTCAGTAACCTCCTAGCCTGCTAACTCCTTCCACACACACAATTTCTTTGTCAGTAGAAAAGAACTGTGTGGGAGTGAAAAGGAGTAATTTAATTTGAAGAGGCCTGTTTATTTTGTTTGGGTATCATGAAGTATCTAAGCAGTGATACCAAAAGAGTGGAGTCAGGTTTCATCATTATATAGTTCTCAGAAATTTTACTTCTACTTGGTTTCACGTTTCTATCAAGGTTTTGTAAGAAAAGCCACACTTTAAATCTCATATGCCAGAAGAAGTCTAGCAAATAGCCACAGAAATACTTGGGCTAGATATGAATTCTCTAGTTTCTAAATCTTCATTTCCATCCTGTGCAGGAACACAGCATGGTTTAGTTAGGTTTTATTTCAACTACTGAGTTAGGTTTTATTTCAACTACTATTTTAATTTTCTAAAGCAGAATGGTTGTCAATGCAATTTTAATTTGGGTCTTTAGCATGGAAAAAATTTTCATCAGATCTAAGGCAGCGATTTCTGGGTGAAGGAAAATCAAAAGTTTTCTAAGAAGACTTGTGCATTCTCCTATGAAAACGTTCCTTGCTGTGCCTGTTTATTTTAATATAGATTAATAAATAGACTTGATGACTGACAATGAAAGTATCTTGTTTGAATTATCACTTTATAAAAATTCTCTTCCTTAGAAGGAAATTTCAGTTGCTTTTACTATGAAGATCTTGACTTTCCTCTAAAGGAGGAGCTTGCATCTTCCCTACAGTGAATATGGTGCTTAGTTCTCAAACAAGATTTCCCACAGGTGCTGTGACTACCACCACATTGTGTTAAGCAGGGTGCATCACAAACAGATGAAGCAGCCTAAATTCTCCTGCATGCAATGAAAGTTCAGAACAGCTAACTTCAGTGCTTTGGATCTTTTCAGAAGACCTAATAATAATTCATTATTTGGCCAGACAGGAAGGAGGATATAGAGGAGGAAGCAAGAGACTAAGGAAAGTGCCCAAACTACCAGAGGAGAGCCACCTCTCCTTCTCTGATGTGTACCTGTCACTCTTGACTGAGAGAACATAAAAGATTGTATTTGAAACAAAAGATAATGACCAGACTTTTTTCCAGGAATCTAAATTTCCAGTGAGTTTGTGGTTAAGTTAGATTGCTAAATTAAGTGCAGCAGGTGCTAGAAGGGGTTATTTCATGTTCTTGATTTGTATGTGTTGACATGGTAATTTTGTGAAAAACCGTGCAGATAATCTGCCCCGTGAGAAATGGTTGCAAAATAATTGAGCTAATGAACATTTTGGTGCATGATAATATGAGCCCATAAATCAGGAACCTTCCCCATCTTTGATGACATAAATAATCTAGGGAGTCTAATCTATGATGTCTGTACCTTGTAATTGTTTGCCACTTGTGAATGATAGCCACCTGGGCCTCAAGAAAGAGACAGGCACTCCAGCACTGTATAAAGGTGGTGCAACATGGTTTTAACAATATATTTACTAAATTTAGGCTTTTTCCTCTGTTTATGAATTGGTTGTCACAAGACTGTAACTTTGTGTTGCTATTAATGCTATTTATAAACTCATAGACTCTATAGAGACAAGTGCAAGAGTCTTTGCTATGGCATCTTGACCAGGTATTTTCTCCAAGAATCTTGCACTGAAGAGTTTTTAGTACATAATTCAGCAAGAACCTCACCCTGAAATTAAGATTTCTGTTACATTCGATCAGGGTCCTAGTGCATTAGTGTTTCCTTTTCTGAACCAGATACCTGTAAAACTTTGAAGAGGAATATCAGGGTGACTGAATGTAAACATTATCGTTACATAATTCTGTAATACTGTGTATAATGAACATTTTCTGCAAGTCCTCCCCACCTATAAAATCTTTTGCTTCTATTTTCCTAGAAAAATGATACTTATTACACATATTTTTAGAGGCTGAATGATTAAGTGTGCAGAAATTGTGGAATGAGAAACTCTGGAGTATTTGCCATGGCTATAATCAGATATGGTTCCCCAAGACACAACCTTGTGGGACTATTGCTAGGACTAGGCTGAAAGAAACTCATACAAGTGGAATAAATTTTTAGTAATACTGAGAATTTCCTGAGGACTGCCCTTGCTCTTTAGACATAGCTTCCATGTCTTACTGTTTGTTCTTTTGTGGCTGGGGTGCTTTCCTGTGAAAGAATAAGCATGTTGTGAAGATCTGGGTTCAAAGTGAAGGTAGCGGTGATGAATCCAGGGAACCTCATACTTTCAATGAAAGTTTTCTTCTGAGCAAACCTCCTGTATGTAGGTAGCAGGAGCTTTTCTATTTTCTTCTTTGTTGTGATATGAAAAAAAATGGGAAATATTATCTGCAAATTGATGATCAGCTATGGTCAGATGATGTGTGTCAGATGATGATGTACAATTTTGAAAAGCATCCTCTGAGGTTATATAGGCTTGACAGGTTTTTGGAATAAAGAGGTCACACAAACTTTAGAAACACAGTTTCATTACCTGAATGTCAGATCCTGAATTGGAAAAGGTCTCTTGTGGAAAATTACTTGTTCAATACAGTATTTTGTTTTCTCTTACTGAACAAGGGATTTGCCTTTTCTTCTGCATTCTTGAGCATCCACCTACTTAATAAAAGGACAGAAGTCCTAGATTATTTTATACAAGTTGAGAGGCACACTTAACATGCTAATCATAGCTTCTGTTTTTCAAGCAAAGGAGCTAATTAAAGGTACAAAGCTCATCACATGACAGATGTTCAACTGTTTAGTGTACTTGAACTTTTATATCAGGTTAGCATTTGTTTGGTGAAAAATATGAAATTATGACAGATTTAAAACATTTTTTCAACATTTTTTCTCTCTCTCCCAAGTAATGTAGGCAGATGAAAATGAAGAGCTACCAGAGGGCCATATCAGTATAAAAGAAAGCTTTCTTCATGAGCTGACATTTTCCCTGTTGAACCTAGCTTGGTAAGGTATTCAGAGTTTGGACAATTACGTATTAGCAGTTGTCAATGTGCTCTCATTTTTTCATTTAAGAGAGGGCTTGATTCTCTGTGAAAGTTGCAGAATAAGCAGTAAACTGCAAAGAGACTACAGATTTTGTTATCTGCCAGATGATAGCTTGCTTCCCAAGGTAACATAGACCCTCATTAAAATGTATAAAGCTATGCTTCCTCCCAGCTTAGGTGACAGAATATCATGTATTTTATCTCTTCTGTATGGGCTCCAGGTACTGTGTGCAAGAAAGGTGGAATGGGCCACAGTTTCCCACCCTAACACAAAATGTGCTTCCTGCTTTAAATTTAAGAGGATGTAGCTTTTCCCTCACATTGCAAAGTTTAACACGTTACTTACAAGTTAAGCGTTTAAAAAATTCCTGTTGTTCATAAAAAAGAATGTTTTATTAGCTTCTACCTAGATGTACAAGGGCATCTGTCTCTAATACAGTCACCCTTGGCCAATTCTACTTATGCTTCTCCCATGCCAGCTGCTATCTTCGTTTCCACTCCCTGTTTCTAATGTGACATGACCCAGACAACTGTCTTGTCATCTGGCACATGGAGATCGAGCATCACCTGTTCTGGCTTTACAGAAAGATAAAGGTCACAGGCTCCATTAGGAAATTCTGTCAAGTGTAAATTAGATTTATATCGAAGTAATTGGGTCACATGGTAAGCCTTCCTGCAGACACAGTCTGCAGGCAAGAACATAGCAGGAAAAAGTTAGTCAAGAACAGCTTTCTTTTTGGGGAGATGGAAATTTATATCTCTATAACAATGCCAGAGAAAACGACAGATTATTTTGAGTTTGGACTCAAATTGGCTTTGTGGAGCAGAATCCTGTTGACAACATCCAGGTCATGGTTTTGATGCCAATTGCTGCATCTACAGACACAATAAAATCTTCGCCTCTATAAATGTTTGTATTAAATATTTCTGTGTCTGTGCGTAAATTTGAAGAAACATCCACTATATTGAAGGATACAATTTCTCTTTCTCCATTTGTAATTATTCTGATCTAAAGAAATTGAACCAAATAGTATAGAATTTTATTTGATTTAATATAATTATACTGCTCTGGATTAAAGACCATTTAAATCAAAGTAACATGCCATTTAGTTCTCTGGTTTTGGGATGCAGTTTACAGACCTATATTCTAGACAGCTGCCTAAGCCATTTTAAAAACAGCTTGCTTTTCTTTAGAATCAAGTATCCAAGCTTATAATACGGTCTTGATTCAGGAAAACATCTCTACTATGGAGACTAACTGAAGTTCAAAGTATGAAGTCAAAATATTTTCAGTGGCACACTATTTATTTTAGTGAAATGTGCAGATTTCAACATCATTGGTATTTAAAGAGACGCTTTGATAGACTGGTAGAAAGAGGAAAATGTTTATAAATAATTTTGGGTTTACCTCTGAATTTGCAATATTAAATTGTGAACTAAATATGCTTTGGGTCAAATTAGCCTGTCAATAAATGCATTTAATAGCATGTATTAATTCATGAAAATATATATTTACACAATTAAACATGTTTTTACTGCTTTATAGTACATCTATTTCAATATTGCCAAGATAAATAAGGTTTCATGTTGTTTAGCGATGTAACATAAAATAGATGCCATCCCTAATCTTAAGAAACAGTAATCTAAATGACAGCAACATAGGTAAAAAGCCCTTTGCGGCAATGAATAGGAAGAGAATTAGGATGGCTGATATGGATCACAGACTCATAAGATCTAGGTTGCTTGAAAGAAGGAATATTCAGTCTCCTTGTGCTGTTTATTAAAGACTTATATTTCTATAATTAAGGATAGAGAATAATTCATTTTCTTACCGTTGAACCTGCAAAGAGCAAGACTGAGAAGCAGTAACTTCTGTCAAAAAGACAAACGTATTCTTGAGAGACAGTATAGACAATATCTGGATTGTTGCTTGTATAAATTCTTTCTCAGTTGGAATCTAAGGTTAAAAATGAAATTAACTAAAAGAAAGGATAGATTCATCTTCTATGATTGAATTTACCTCTATGAAGTTTTTTATGTGAAATCATAAATATATCTAGGAATGAGTGATCATATCTATAAATGTTTTTAATGACATTTTAATTTATGAATAATACTTCTTTATACATTGCCTTTACAGATCAAAGAATCTAAGGAGAAAAAAAATTACAGTACATATTTGTATTTTTCTTTGGAGCAGATGGATTCTTAAAAATTCTATTTATAAAACTATGTATACTGCTGCTGAAGTATGCAGACGGTATGTATCTCTAAACCATCTATTAGAAGATAAATTGCACTCAGAAAACTTTATCTTATAAAAGCATCACAATCCATCAAGGAGGCCCTCTGTAAAATATTGACTAACATTGCATAGAGTGATAAGTACTTTCTTTTCCTGTTAGTATAAAGGCTACTTTACAGACAGATCGATAACCCCTTCCATCACTGTTATTGTTACCTATTTTATAGGACCATAGATATTAGGTAAAGAAAAGATAATATGGGACCATATTGCCCTCTTTAGAAAACACTTTCATGTTCATTTCCTGAAGTTTATCCTCATAAGATGTGAATTAATTGTATGTATTGTTAAAACGATGTTTTTCCTCTTTATCTTTCACATCACTGTAGTAATTTCTCACGGAATAACGTGACATTCCTGTGGATGTTGAATATATTTAAATAATGTACTAAAATTTCTTCTTGTGAGTTATTTGGTTTCTCCAAGTTTGCTGGCACTGCTTCACTCTCCACATTGCTGACTTTCAAAACTACCTGAACTAAATGGTATTCAAGGAACTACATTAGGCTGTCAAATGAGAGCACATGAAGCTGGAAAGCAGCAGTAACAGATTTATGCACAGAGTAGACTTAACTACACAGCATGACTAATTTGAAGCTCAGCTCGCAGTTATGTGAGCAGCTGATGCAAACAATATGTCCACCTTTCAGGCTTTTACATGTAATTTTTACTGTTTTGAATACTCTAAATCTCTACAATGCAGTAGAAGCCCTGTTATCTGCCTGGCCAAAGAAACAAACTGATGATATAACCAGCCCCGACCCCAAAAAGCTGCTTGTGTTAAGGTCAGAGAAGGTAACACCATCGGGTAGGTTGCCTCTTGTGGACTCTAGTTCAATCACAAGATTTTCTTAAAAAAATTCTTGGACTGTTTCTTCTTATGGCCCTTCAGAAATTTGTTCAGCACTGGTTTGCCAGAAGGAACTGGGCTGGATTTTAGTATATTCTTCTGAACTGTTCTTTTTTGGTAGATATTCAACAATGGTCCATGATCTTCATTTCCCATGTTCTAAAAGATAGGCCTGACTTTTATGAAGATTGCAATTTGGATTAATTTTTGGCTCCAGTAAGAACTGTAGGTGAGCACCTCTGACAACAGGGTCTCCAGGGACCAAATTTGGATATTCAGAAATTGCCATGTAAAATATGTGACACCTTTGAAAAGAGGAGGTCAAGGACTGACTTTGCCTTTTGGTTTTTCCAATACTTTCTCTTTCTTACTATGTGGCTGAGAATCAAATTAATTTTTTTTTTATGTTGGTCCACATAGGTTCATACAACATGATTTTGCTTCAGTTGTCCTCCTGTACAGAAGTTACTTTCTCATAGGCAGTTGGTATTGATGTGCTGCAGGTGAAGCACCTGTCAGTTTCATTTGTAATTGTGTTTCTTCATACCGCATATTGAAATGTCCTGCAAGTCATAAAAACAGGCATTACTCAGTGGTCTCTGAATTCCCAAGTCAGCTTCTATATGACATGTTTATTCATGAATTCCAACTATTAGACATTCATCTTTGAAGTTGCTGGTAACACGCTGTTTCTCAGGGAGAGACATGTGGGCTCACTTTCCATATCTACCACTAAGTCCACCAACTTTTTCCAGCTTTGGGAGGAGGTTGTTTCATGTGGAATGCAGTTCAGAATTAGAAGATAAAAATTCACAATCTTCATGTTTCTTTACATTTTTTTGTCATGCCTATGTCAAGGATAAATTCATAGTTGAACATGTTCACAGCATTATAGAACATAAACTGCATAAAATTATAATGATGATCACGGAGGTCATGATGATTGCAGCAAAACACTGTGCCGAGGCAGGTTGCCATGCCTGATATGAGACTGTTTGCTTGTGCAGGCACCAGGGTTAGCAGGAAGCCCTGGTGGCTGCTTCTTATGTTGCCTTTTGGTGCAGCTTCCAGCATCTGTAGCCAGTCAGTGCCATCCCTTCCAGTATGCTCACATGACTTCGATGGGAATATATGCTTTTGAATGAGGCTTAAACAGATCAAGATGAGGTCAGTGTTTGAGTATCAGCACTCTAAAAAAAACAGATTTACACTTCTGTTGATCAATATATAAATATGACATAACATACAGCCGGAGTCATTGCCTGTGTATTAGTTCTGTCCTTGTACTTGCTACAGACTTGTGACTGACTGTGGTTTGGACAAAAAATGTAAAAACCCAATTCCATTCACATGTATGGGGGAGCAACTTCTCGTTTTGCTTGATTGGTTTTACCTAGCAGTTTCTATTCTGCCAAAAAGTTTGCCAAATGCCTTGCCTTCAAGCTACCATCTGTCATGGTCTTTGTGGTAGGTTGCCTAGGTGGGCTGCAACTGTCACAAGCCAGAAACAGATCTTTCTAGCAGATTATCTGTTTGCCAAGAGATACATGTTCTTTCTTGAATGTAAGGATGTCTTTCCTGATTCTACATTAACATCTCTGTTTCATACAGACTGAATATGCCCAATTGTGTTTAGTAGCTGAGCATAAAATCCAGCCAAGGATCTATCCAATTATATGTATGCATAAAATATTTTTTAAATGAAAATCTTAATTGTGATGATTTCCTGTCATGCTCAGATTACATAAATACTTAAATAAGTGTGTATTTAAACATCTGTTGGTAATTGTACAAACAACTTTCTATTCTCAAAGGCAAGAATCAGGGCACTTTTTCTGTTAAAATAGCTAGAATAAGATATCTCTATCCTTGATGAGTTTCAATGCTTACTTGCTATAAGTAGTCCCATTAGAAAATAAATCAAACTACTCAGAGGCCTTTTTGCACCACTGAGGTTAAATATTACATTAGAAACAGGAAATGACTGAAAGAAATAATACGAGAGGAGCTAGTGTGTGTGTGAAGAAAAAAGAGTGTTGACTTTAGGAATTAAATCCAGGTCTATATGTTGTAGATACTAGTAGTGATTCACATCACCTTTTTTCATCAGTCTTCAGGTTTTCAATCTGAGCTTGTGATTTAGAGTTTCTTGGTAGGTCTTGGAAAGAAAGCAGAACCTCCAAAGTACTATTCAATTATCCTAAACTAGACATCTAGGAGAAATGGGATTAATTGCCTACTGGAGTTTCTCTTTTTAATTCCATTTACTGTGAAAGAAATCCACATGACTACCTTACACTAGATCCTTCACTTTTTAATGTGTAACACTCAATGATCTCAAGCAAAAGTGAAGTAATTTTCAGCATCTGGCAAGACTCTGAGCTGCCCAGAAACTTTCTGCAGTGACAGGACTATAAACAGAGCTGTATGAAATGTTACAGATCTTTCTTCTCTGTTGAGAATTTTCTGGTACTTTGTTGGTGTGTAGGGTCTAGTCACTTCTTAGATACAAAACCAATTTTCAATTGCCAAGCATTGTCTCCTTTGATTATAAAATATCTAAGTTTTCCCCAAGCCTCTCAAAGCCAAGTTGAGCATGTGCAATTTGGACTAGTGTTAGGCATTTGAACAAAAATCTTGATATTCCACAGTCTTTTGCTCCCACAATTGTTCTCATGAGGATCAAGCATTAAACACACTGCTGGTTGCAATGCAAACTGGAAGCAGTTGAAATGACCTCTGCTCATTTCAGGTAAGTTTGACATTGCCTATTCTAGCAAAATTCCTTATCGTGACATATGGTTAAACTAATTATATATTGTTTAATGTTAGGAAGCAAAACCAAACCCTAATCTTCAACCGCATCCATTCACAGTGTGAGATATTCCCTATATTTTGTGGAACCCACTCACTGTAGGTATTTTCTTCTTTTTAAATCACCACTGATTACTCCAGAGTATCTTACCGTACTGAAAAATATTTCATTAGTCACTGCTATACATCATACATAATGAACTGGGGTGGCAAGCCATGTACAGAAAACATCATCAGAGAAGTGGGCCTTAGAAGAAACTTACAGGAAAATCCTTGTTGTTGATGCCTACTAGACTAATAAAAGGTACCTCTGGGCCCAAATAAACTGAAGAGAGAGGATAAGAAATTAGACTAAGAAATGTAAGCTCTCAGAAACATGTTTCCCAGCTAAATACTTACCCGATCAGTTCAATGATCACCTTTTTATATGCAGTACCATAAAAAGGTAATCTTGTAACTTGATGCTAACAGTCAAAATACACTTTTCTTAAATCAGACTGTAACTGGAGCACAAAATAGAGAATCTCATGGTGGAACCAAGAAAAATAATACTGTGATGTGATGAAAATGATTACCAGAAAGTAGATTAAGTTTCCAAGGAGCAGCTGTAGAATACCAGCCCTTTATATTTGCCTGCAGAAGAAGAACTGCTGTAGAAAAAGTGAGGCATATCCAGAGAGATCTTCTGAAATTCTCTGTTGTCTGAAAGTTAGCATTTTGGATGGATAAAACCTTATAATGTGAGCTAAAAGATTTGCTCCTGATCTGTCACTAACTTGCAGGAAGGTAAACAAATACACCTCTATGCCTTTGTTTTCCCAGTAAAGATACTGATGCTTCTTTTCATGTATAAGGACTTTGAGAGAGAGCTTATTGTTAGGTGAAAGCTAATTAGGTCCTGTTCCTTAGAGGGAGGTATGGGAGACCTTCCTGGAATTTATTTTCAAAACACAGAAAGTTTTGTCTTTGATTGTAAAAGAATGAAAAGAGAAGTTGAAGCAGGGTATTCCTTTTGGTTCATTTGTCCTTCCTGGCCCTCATTCATTATTAAAAAACAGGATTATGTAGTTGAAAAATACTATTTCTTGTGGCTGGCATTTTCAGTTTTCTTATGAAGAAGATGTTGAGCAAACTTAAGGCAATGCATTGTAAGTGCAAAGTCAATTTATTTTCTCACTGCTGTCAAGATTTAACAGTATCTTGCTCCTCTTTTTTTCTTTTGAACAACAAAGAAGTCAATTATTTCCAAAGAACAACTACAAGTTGACTGCATCAGTTTTATCTAGTCTAGTACTTTGAAAGCAGAAGGAACTTTATTGTGATCACATTGATTTAGCTTTCAATGCCCAGTGAAGTGTCTGTAAAACACCCCAGCTGAGAAATAAATGTAAAACAATTAAACCAAATACTTACATTTTACAGGCATCTTTGTAGCAGGGTAAAGTGCTGTCATACTAACTAATATACCAATCTTCTGCAGTTCTTGAGCAACCTGTGTTATCAAGTGCGAGTGAAGTGCTCTCACTAAATTGTTTCCTTGTGAAGTTTCATCTTTTCTTCTCTCTCGTAGATGTGTGGGAAGTACTCAGAGCACCTGACATAGTTACAGCTGCACTGACAGAATTGAAAAAGCTGAAAGTAGTACAAATTGTTCATAGTGCTCCTGAGCGCTGCTGTGTTACAGCCGTGCCACCTCTAGTTAGCCATCTATGGCTAGAGTATGGCCGCGTGTACTATGTAAGCATTGAGGGAAGAGGGTTGTTAGGGAAGCAAGATCCTTTCATTTCCAAAAGGGCCAGCAGCTGTAGCTAATGAAAATGTTCAGCCTGACATCTGTTTAAAGACACCTTTCTCAACCTGCAGGAACACACGAAGAGTTGCAGTGCCCATCTGTTAAGAAACCAACAGAAATAAAAAACACAATAGAAGAAGGAGGAAAAAGCAAATAGGCTAAAATAACCCTGGGGAAAATAATGTCATGTTATGTATTAATGTGAAATGTTTGTGACGAGAAAGTAAGTCTCTAAGAGCAACAGAGTTAAGGTTCTGAAGATAACATGAAGTTTTGGACCTGTATCAGCCCAGTTTTACCTCTAACTTGAGAAGAAATTATTCATAGTAGAGAGAAGATAGTTTGTTCTGTCCTATTAACTACTTCAATGGCTAAGTGATACTGTAATAAAGTCTCAAACCACCACCCTGAATAAAAACTGAAAACATCCTAAGTGACATGTTCTATAGTGGTATTTATTCTGTGTGATTAGGCCTCCTACAGCATATTTTAGCTCATGACTTTTAGTAAGAAATATCATTTACTATTACTGCCTTTGTGTTTATATATGTGTGCATAGTAAACCAATGGCTGTTGATGGATCTTTCTTACTCTTACCATCCAAGCTTAAATTCTGGTCTTTACTCCTTGTGATTCTGGTATGTATTTCAGATTTCTAATTTTAGCCTAGGCTTTTGGTTTTGCCTGTGTTACTTCACGGTAATAACTTTTTAGGCAAATACTTTAAAATCTTTAAAATAAGCATACTGCAGTATGTAATTCTGGGGCCAGCCATCTCTTTCTGGATGCCCCAAGCATCTCCCAGTACACCATGTCCTTGTCACCAAAACTTGCATGGTATGCTAGGAGATGAGCCTCAGCTGCATCACTCTCCCTGGTAATCAGCTAATGATCCTACCTATGGTCGTTCTCAGTGGTAGACTGTGAACAATACTGACTTTTTCAACTTGTAAGTGTTGTTTATTTATGCCAGTGGGATGGGTGTGTCATAAAAGCAAAAAAAGTTTCATGTTGATGGAAAGTGTGAAGGCAAGCTACTTATTGCTGAATCTTAGTCCTTATGCTAACTTGGTCTTGATGCTATATAATCCCTTTGTGTCACTTCCTCTTGCTCTTTTTTAATACAGGTATGATTCTTTGTCACCTCTACCTCGCTGATCATCCCAGAATCTCCGAAAGGGCCAGACAGCAATATGAAGGTAACAGTCCCAAAAACAATGTCCTTCTTTCCTGGATGCACATCTCAATAGTCCCTCCACTGAATTAATAGAATATATGCATATGGTGAATAATATATAAAGTATGTAATCTTTAAATCATTTACATCTTGGCACTGCTTGTGTTACAACCAATACCATTGCACCAAATTTTAAACCCTTGTGAACTCAAAAGTTCACATATTTTCTTGTCCACCTTCTTCCCCTGACTTTCACAGACATCCCACAGTAATGAAACAGGAGGGAACTTTTCAATTACAGTCCTGTAATCTGTATTGTGACTGCCGCTATTATTGTGATACTCTCAAGAATAGCAGGAGATGTCTTTCTGTAATTTGATAAATGTACCCTGTATGCTAAGCATGAGAAATTCAATAGCTGAATCACTCTGCACAGATAAACAAATGAGTTTGCACTGAACGTATATTCAAGAAAGAGTTTATATGTATTGAAATACCCTAGCATTTTATTAATGGAAGGGGAATTTACTTAATATAATTAATTTATTAAAAGTAAATACTTTAGAAACCAAGACAGTGTGTATATGAAGCCTACAGTTTAGTGTAACTCAGTAGATGCAGACTTTGCTACAGAATTCACCCTCTTAGAATATAATTTACACATTCATGTTTTCAATTTCTCCTCTTTTTTTACAAGTATATTTAGATAAGCATGTAGAAATCTCTGCTCAGATTTATGCATTCTTTTTCCACAGAATAATATTAGAGATGTGTGACTGGAATTGATTGACAACTACAGCTGAGCACATAAAGGGAATGAAAGCTCCATGTATAGAAGAAATATAATCCCTTTATTATCATCCTTAACACCTGCAGAAAGTAGATGGCATTACATTAATTCAGGAATACCGGGTCTTCAAGATGAGTTGCTCCTCTGCCTTCTTTGTCAGAACTAGAGGTGATACAATTAGTCTAGGAGCAAATTTCTATATCTTGCCAGTAGCTTATCAATAAAATGTGAATTTATAAATGTCAGATTTACAGACAGATTTCAACATGTCAAAATAAAGCAGTGAAAGGACTAATCAACATTTAGCTAACCATAAAATTGATATAGCAATCTTATAAAAAAATCAGTTAATAAAAAACCAAGGAAAGACTATATACTCAGTTGACAATAACAAAAATTCATAGAGGGTGAATACTTATTCACGTCTGGGTATATATGCCCCATGGTACAGTATAATTCACTTGATAAATTGATGCCACAGAAGAAAAAGGTATCAAATTTATCAAATATGTTTTAAAAATATCTTTACATTGGTTCATGTATGCAGACATTTGTCTTAATACTCAGAACTTTTATTTTTTAAAGATTCCATATGCATCAAAGGCATATGGCTTACAAAATAAGATTGTTTTCAGCTGAAGTCAAACACCAACAATGAACACAACACCACCAAGTGTTCCTATTGCACTTGCCTGTGTCAATGTATTTTTAGGACACTTCCCAGCATGTTTAAGGAATCCATTGCTAGAGTTCCCCACCCAAATCATCTGGATATAGTAATTATCCCCTAATAACATAAACAGAAGTTGTCAATCCATGATGGAATTTCTAGGTAATAGTCTAGGCTTTCAGATGCTAGGATTTACACAAATATTAAAAAGTGTGTACAACAAAATACAAATGCTTAGAAAGGAATTAAATGCTCAGCCTAAACTATGTGAGGATGTGCTTCTTATCATTGTGCTAGTGTTAGAAAAAGTGTAAATCTGCTCCTATCCTACTTGTACACATCAAAGACAAAATATTCAACAAGTGTAATGCACTTTCATTCATAAGCAGTTGAAGGTCATACCTTCTTTACAAGCTACCCAATAATCTATTTTCCTTGATGTCTAAGTATTTCCATTTCAGTAAACAGTTTCTGTTACAGCAAAACATTTGAATAAATGGGCATTCTGAAGTGAGTATGACTACTCATGTGCTTATATATTTTGTTAGATTGGAATTTAAACAAACTCAGTCTGAAAAAATCCCTATTTTTCAGATGTTTGCCTCAGATCAGTGCCTGAGACTATGTGCTTGTCCTATCAAAAATATATACACTGCAGAGGACAGAATTAAGATGTCTAGGTAGAACCTGAAATCAGAATTGCTGCTGAAAATTGGATTGTGTGAGTGTGAGGATTTAATATGATACTAACAGTTTTTTTCATTTCATAGTAAATACATTCACAGAAATGCTGACAGGGTTCTGCAGCTCAGATCCATACTCTTCATTTCTTTTTCTGCCTTCCTTGAAAATTTCAGCTCCAGGTATGTGTTGATAGCGCTAATGCAACTTACAGGACTCTCTGGCTCAAGTGAGTGTTAGCGGTGTCAATAGGAGACAGCTGTGACAGCTGCTGGCAGCAAACTTCTCTTTGAAAATATAGCAAGTAACCAGGCACTTTAATTACAGTTATTGACTCTTTGGTCTCATCTCTGTCTCATATAAGATACCCCTGTGTTGCTGGGATATTTCTGACCAGAAATAATAATTTTTCATCCCCTATATACTAAGAACTGGGCTTCATGCTGCAGTTGTGAGGGCACTTTAATAAGAGTAATTTCTGATTACTTTCCTAAATAGCACTAAGGAGATTTTAACAAACTAACAATTCTAATTTTGATCCTCCTTGGTTTTCATTGCTCTTTGATACTCTGACTTGTCATATTCTTCTGAAATATTTGAAGCTTGATACATAAGCTTTGGGCACTTTTCTGACATGTTTTCATTTTTGTTTCCCTCAGCAGTGCCAGTTTGTCACTGTAGTTCTAGATAAATGCTTCTTTTTTTTCCCCATGTTTGTTCTTAGAGATTACAGAACATCATTGTGTTCTGCACTAGTGCCTAGTTTTTTCAACAGCTACAGATTTACTTAATTTTTTCTAATGTCAATATAATGTGGTATATTATGTCTATCGTCACTGGCAGATCTTTCTCCTGTCTATTCTGTAGGCTTTAGTCAAAATGATGAAGGCTAAATGGCTCTGAAGGGAATTATTTGATGATAAACACCCATAAAACACATTTTTATTTACCTGTGCTACATAAACCTTTTTCCCGCATACCTATCACACACACTGTTTCGTTGTTTGCAGTACATTGCTTTAGATTCAGACCTCTTTAGTGTTTGAACTGTTGGTGTTCTAATAGACTGCAGTATTTTGGGATGTGATAAAAGTAACTTTTGAGTTGTTATATTTTATTTTTATATAACAGTCAACTATTTTCTGTTATACAACTAATATTTACCACTAAGAATTGCAGTAATTTACAACTTGGTGGTACTTGCAGCCTTGTGTAAGATTGTGACCTATTAACTTAGGTGGATGGTCCTATCCCAAAGGAATTTTGCAATGGGCCTTAAATAGCAGTTCCACCAGGAACAGGAATGTTTCTCAGGAATATTTTTGTGTCAATTAAGTTGTTCCCACTTACATTACTCTGCCTCCTTCACATGATTAGATAGCCTAGTCAAGGCACAAACTGGAAGGGATCAGAAACAAAGGTCCCGGTATTGCTGCTTTCCCACACCCATGCCTCAAAAGTAAACAGATATTTAAAGCTTTAACCTGAAATGAATCCACCCTTGCAGTACTGGCTGAGGCAATCAGTGTTGGTATACTAACTAATGAAGGATACTCAGTAGGATACTGAAGGATACCACTCAGTGTGGTGGGTTGACTTTGGCTGGCCACCAGGTGTCCACCAAACCACCTTATCGCTTCCCCTCCATCAGCCAGGACAGGGCTAGAAAATACAATGAAAAGATCATGGCTTGAAACAAGGACAGGGAAATTGCTTAACAATTACCATCATAGGCAAACAAGACACTCAGCTTGTAGAAATTAATTGCCAGTTACTTGTAACAGAACAGGAGAGTGAGAAATAAAAATAAAGCAACCTTCCCCCTGCCCCAACATTCTTCCCAGGCTCAACTTCACTCCCAGCTCTTCTACGTCCTTCTCTTCAAGCATGCAGGGGGATAGGGAATAGGGATTGAGGTCAGTTTATAACACTTTATCTCTGCTGCTCCTTCCTCCTCACACTCTTCCCATACTCCAATGTGGGGTTCCTCCCACAGGATACAGTCCTTCTGGAGTTTCACCAACAGGGGTCCTTCCCACAGGCTGTAGTTCTTCAAGAACAGCTCCAGCATGTGTCCTTTCTACAGGGTATAGCTCTTCAGAAACGGCCTGCTCCAGTGTGGTTACTGCTCCGGGCAGGAGCCTGCTTCAGTGTGGGCTCTCCATAGGCCCACACAGCTTCCTTCAGGGCATGTCTACCTGCCCTACATGGGGTCCTTCTCCATGGGCCACAGAGTGGCTATCTGCTCCACCATAGTCCTCCATGGGCTGCACAGGGACTGATTGCATAACCGTGGTCTTCTCCACAAGCTGCAGGGGAATGTCTACTCCTGTGCCTAGGGCACCTCCTCTCCCTCCTCCTTCACTGACTCAGGTGTCTGCAGGGCTGTGTCTCTTGCATTTTCTCACTACTTTCTCATAGCTGTTTTGCAGCAGTTTTCACTCTTTCTTAAATATGTTTTCACAGAGGCATTACCAATGTTGCTGACGGGCTTAGCTTTGACCAATGGTGGGTCTGTATTGGAGCTGGCTAGAACTGATTCTATCCCACATGGAGGGAGTGCATTTCTTGGTGTCTTCGCACAGAAGCCAACCCTGCAGTCCCCTTCTGCTACCAAAACCTTGCCCTGTAAACCCAATACACTCAGTGAAGGCGTATTTAAGAGATTTGGATCTACTTGCTGTTCATTCTTCAGCTATTCCATTGTGCTCCCACTGCTTCTGGCCTTACATTGTATATCAGATGAAAATTATTTGGATTAAAAATGATCTTGCAATGATAGACTCATACTTCTGCTAGTGGATATTGACTTGAAAATCTTTCTTTGTGATGATATAACTTAGTAATTTCAAACCAATTTTACTGGGATGTATGAAGTCTAGACAGTGTCAATGTTTTCTTTTCAGAACAAACATACTAAGCACATTTCTTCTAATTTGTTGGAAAGGTTAGATTAATTTTCTTTTAAACAGCTTTTTGATAAGACCACTTAGCAGAAAAATGCTTTGTAATTCTGGACCTTCGTGCTTTCTGTGACCTTGGTATTATTATGTGAAGAAGTCTGCTGACCTCACCTGTTTGGCAAGTGCTATCTACCATCTTAGGTTATGGCTGTAGGAATTTTTCATCAAGTCCCTCCCGTTACTGAATTTTATGCCAAAGTTCATACTATCAAATGTCTCAATGCTTTAAAAATAAGGATGTTGTTATTTAGTTTAACTTGTACTTTGTTTTTTCTCTCTGTGTTCAGGAAGAGGTGAGAGGCAGGCTTTCTGAATTTCTCCAGGAAAAAAGGAAAACAGTAGAAGTAATGCTGTGGCCATCGTCTGGTTCTGATAATATAATTAAGGATTTTCATATTTTCTAGAAAACTATAGGAACCAGGACTTTGTAGTAACAGTAGGTGCTTTGGTTCCCCAAATACCTGCTGGAAAAAATGGATGCAGATAGTCCATTAAGATCTTGAGATGTATGGAGCATGAGTTCCTTCAGAAGGACAACATTTCTTGAAGAGCAGTTGTTTTAATGAGAGGAAGAAGAAAACACAGAGAATCTAAAAATGGAAGATATGAACAGTGTGGAACTGTTCATATTGTCCTGCTTTCTCTAGGAAAAGAGGTTGTGAGAGTTGTAGAATAAGGATTAAAGATTTAAAAGTAATGATCTGATGAGTAGGGTCTCATGACAAGTAAAACCAAACTGTAGAGTCATTGGGACAACAATGTGCTGCAGAAGATAAATTTAAATACTCAACAGCAATTCTCAAACCTCCTTTTCTTTAAGGTACATCAGAAACATAAAAAAGCACTTGTGAATACATCAGGACACCTTTATGCAACTGAATTTCAAAAATAACGACAGCAAGGATAACACATATGGCTATAGATGATACATGCATATGGGTTAAAAAGCTGGAAGTTAAGATATAATGACTTTCTATTATGAAGAGGTAGAAAATGCAATGAAAAATTACTGTAACAAGAGGGAAAAGGAAGTCAGAGAAAATTAAGGTTAAGTGTCTAAAAGTGAAGAAAAACCAATTCTTGCAGATACAAACATACAGAAATATTAAATGCCTTC
Organism: Numenius arquata; assembly: GCF_964106895.1. Taxonomy (NCBI): domain Eukaryota; kingdom Metazoa; phylum Chordata; class Aves; order Charadriiformes; family Scolopacidae; genus Numenius; species Numenius arquata. Next base: position 68,808,219 of record NC_133616.1, on the reverse strand, counting down.
ATTTCTGTACATTGTTTTATAAAAATCATAGAATCATAGAATGGTTAGAGTTGGAATGGACCTTAAAGATCATCGAGTTCCAACGCCCCTGCCATGGGCAGGGACACCTCCACTAATATTAAGTATTAATTAACTAAAATAATGATAAAGAAAGAGATAGTACTGTTTAGAGTAAGGGAAATTAGGCTCAAGAACGTGTAGAAAAGTCAAAGGTGCTCCCCTGGTGACCTCTAATAAAATTCCTGTTAGGGTTCTGGAATAAGAAAGGGGCAGTTCTTCAGAAAAATAGATCTACCAGCATAGAACAAATAACTGAAAAGACTCTAATACAAATTACTGAAGAAGCAATTTTTTTGATGTCTAGTAAGTCTTAAAAAAAATCCACAGATGTGTTGTCATAAATGGATTCCCTTAAACCCTTCTTTGATGAGACTGAAGGCTTAGCAAAGAAATAGAGCAGTTTTGAAATAACACACATGAAGCTTTTGAAAATGATAAGGGAAATAGAAGTGTGACCTAGACATGCAATATGAAGAAAAACTGTTTTTAGGGAATGAATGAGTGTTACTGAATTGTGGTTGGAGGAATGCCAAGTAGGAACTTAAGTCTGCTTCTAATTCCATTGGCAAATATGATGACAGAATGATGATTATATTTTTAGCAAATTTTTGTAGATGATGCAATGGGGAAAAGTTGCAATATTTTGGAGGTAAATGTTAAAAATAAAAGAACTTGGCACACAAGCATGGCTGGTCAGGCTTAAATTCCATAGATACTTTTCCAAAGAATGAGAAATCAAATACAAAAAATACTCAATGGGGATATCTGTGTAAATAGAATCCAAAGGCAAAATAAATATATGTCAAAAGCATGATGATGCTGAAGAAACATCAAATATTATTTTGGAGATACAGAATTAAGAATGTTATTTAAGATACAAGAGAGTTCTGTTTGAAAAGAAAGATATTATCAAAGTGTTTGTTCAGAAGGTTTCAAACAAATCTGAGAGGGTCTAGATGAGCATAACAAGATGACATACTTCAATATGCTATTTCTATTGATTCTTGTGTTTCTCTAAGTAAAAATAAAGTGATGTCTCTCCAGACACTTTCATACTCATATGACTGATGAATGGTAGTGGTAGTTTTTGATAATAAAAACAAGTCTATCCTCATTTATTTTGATACTTAGATTAGCGGTTATCACATCACACAAAGTTAACAATGAAGGGAAATCAGCTGAGTTTTAATGTACTATAAGCATCGCTACCTCTATTTAAAATGGAAGACTTCAAAGGAAACATTCCTTCAAAGGAAAAGACACAACTTTCTCATTTCCCTCTAGCAGATCGCAACCCCAAGATAGGTATCACATGTAAAAAAAAATCACATACAAAAAAAATGTGGGCCATTCATATTTACGGAAACTGTTTTCCATGGCATACATAATTCCTTTTATCACATCAGGCTGACTAATTTAAACTTCTAGGCTGTGCTGCTCCTCTTAGTATCATACTAGTTTTAATGCATTTACTTAGGTACTTTTTCCAGGAATTTACAAAGGATATACTAAAATTACTTTCATTGTAAGCCATTATTGATTTTTGTTTAGTTTTCTGCATTCTCCACTCCCTCATGCACAGCCTCTCTGCTGTTTAGTTTTAATCTCCCATTTCACTCTTTATGTCACTTGTAAATTTAGTGTAACCAATGATCTTCATAGCCTTGCTCCAATAACATAACTGAAGTTAGGACATTTTCCAGATAATTACTTTTGCAAAACAAAATCTTTGCTAATTTTTTTCATAACTATAAAGAGCAAATCAGAAAAAGTGGAGTCTCTGTTTCAGTTATTATTGTTTCAGCTTTTAAATAAGCTGGTTTGGTATGAAACTATGCATCAGAAACAAGAAAATACAGTTAAATAGAATGTTTTGCATATATTCCTGTTTCAGTGATGTTTTTCAGACCATTATCTTTTTTTGCTTTCCGTATCTGACAGCATTTTTCCTATCCCTTTAATTGCATGCTGTTTACTTGTCCGAGTCATAGATCTAGCTTTATATTGCATCGCTCCTGTTCACCATTCCCTGATCAAGTCTGTTTGCTTCAGCTGGTGAAGCAAATTCAGGTTTTCCTTTTTATAACATGTACGGTCACTGGTAGTTAACTCTGTTCTTTCTCATCATTCTCTGAACTGCACTGATAAGAGCTTTCATGGTTCTGAAAGCACTACGAAGCCTCTTTCACTCACCAAAAAACCTCTGGATTTCTGGAGCTATCCTGGGGGCCTAGGAACCTCTACTGTGCTCAAATCCCTGGACAATGACAAAGTCAGGTTACATATGTCATGCTCTTGTAGCAGATGATATTCATGTACTCCTTTGCACCAGTGCAGAAATACTTTAAAAGCTATCATCTTTGTTAGTAACTTTTTTATCCCACCTTTCTCACTTATGCTATAATTGGACTGAATCAATAACAGTAGCCCTCTGTCCTCTTGATCTTTGCAGAATAGTAGTGTTCAGCTGCCAATGAAAGACTTGCCATGGGTTTATATAGAACTGTTAAAAACTTCTCCAAAAGGATAGAAGCGCGTTATGCTAGAATAAACACCAAACCCAATACCTGTTCTCATATTTGTTAGAAGTAAGTAGTGATATAATTGTTAAAATGTGGAGAAAATTCTCCCTCATGGCAATTTTGTTAGTTCAGTAGATCTGACTAGTGTTTTGCAATGGTCAATTTTAGTGCCTTTTGTGCCTGTTATCAGAAAGATATAAGCTCCACAATGCGGTAATAAGGTATTACTATCTGTGGAAGACAAATGCTGTGTTGCATGTTAGAATTCAAAGAAACGGTTTTCTAGAATGCTTTAATACTCATACAAATACATTAATACAGTGTCCAATGACCACGTTCTCTTGTCCAGGTATACCCTGTGACTTTTCTGGCCACCGTTATGCAGTATGGTTCATTGTTAAAATTGGGTATTCAGAAAAATTTTGCAATGAATCCTTAGTGCTAAACAGAACTCCCCAAACAGAACTCAGAGAACAGATGTGAAGAGAAAATACATCTGACTGACGAATCCAAACAGAAGAATGCATGTTCCACAAAACAGAAGGAAAAAATAAAAGCTCTTCCACTGTGTACTTTAATAAATTGTCTAGAAAGGGGAGTGCTAAAGGCTAGCAGAGGTGACCTAAAGAAATGTGTCTGTCTGCCCTCTATTGATAATACTCATGAGTTGATGAATGTACTCTTGCAGGTGGAGCAGGTTAGTTCCTGCAGGCAGGCACAACTTCCCAACACCCTAGTTACTGCAGATGTATAACCACTTGTGTTGTTAAATGAGTGCATTGTGGTTAGCGGCAAATACAGAATTATGAAAGAGAGTCTCTGCAAGCAATAAAGTAGGATAAAAATAAAATAAAAATAGCAATAAAAACTGGCCCTTTTCATCAAATTGATATTGTGCTAACAACTTTTATAGTTTAGATACATAATTTATGAGAAAATACTGAAAATATCTGTATTAAACTTGCAGGTAAACAACAACAATGCAGTGTCATTGTCAAACGCCACTTTATCTCTGAATCCTCCATGTTTTAATTGTACTTCAGATTTTAAAAGACTCCACTACTCAGCTGGTATGCTGGGTAGTTTCATTTAAAGCTTTCTTCATAATTATTTGCTTCTTTTGGGTAACTCCTGGTACTGCAAAAAGTAATAATCTGTTATATTGTGTGGCAATTAATGACACAGACTCTGCCGGAGGGTGAAGCGAAGACCTTTATTGCTATGACCACGCGTCTTTTATACTCTTATGGTCTCGGGTTAATACTTTTCCATCACGCATAACGCAACGCAAGCTAGTACTTTCCCCTGTCTACCTCCTTATTTCATGTTTCATATTGTGACCTCTACAGAGTTGCAAAGAGACAGTTACGTGCCCCGCAGTTGCTTAGGTTGGCATTCTTCTGTGGCCACATCTTCTTCAAGATCCGTGTTCTCATAGGCTGCCTATACCTCCCACAGCTTTCAGCCCACTAATGCAAGGACGTCGGCCCTGCTGCTCCCTGGGTCCATACCCACAGCTTCTTCTTCCCCAACAACTCCCCCTTCTTTGTTTACAACAAAAGCTGCGGCTAATGTTTTGTTAATCAAGTGCTGTACACATTGTAACAAGCAAGGAATACAAACAATAATACACAAAAAGATGACGATACAAAAAAGCACAATTTGCAAGGCTGAGCGCATCCAACCCGTTAGACCCCAATCATTAAAAAGATCATTTAACCATCCTCACCCTTCAGATACTCTTAAACGTTGCACATTTGCAATAAATGCCATTTCCCGCTCTTTTTCTGAATAATAAAAACAGGTGAATTCCACAGACTAGTAGTTGGAACAATACGTCCCTCCTTTAATTGTTCTTCCACTAATTCATTAAGGTGGCACAACTCTTCACTAGCCAGGGGCCGCTGCTCCACCCAGACAGGATTGTTAGTTTTCCATGTAAGTTTTAAGGTGGGTTGTGCCGCAGTGGCCACTAAGAAAAATTTGACCCAATATTTACTCCCCACTGACTCATACAATCGCGACCCCATCAGGTAATAGGTGTGGCAAGCACAAAGGGGCGAGCTGAGGCCACACGGCCTTCAAGACCTTCAATCTGAATTAAATGTTTGCTCTGAAAGGGTATGGCATGTCCACCTATGCCCATTAACGTTTTACCCAATTGAGTTAATGGCCAGTCTGTAGGCCATCGATCCCTTGAAATGACTGTGACATCAGCTCCAGTGTGTAAAACACCATCTAATCAGATGTAGCCTTTTTGCTGCAACGACAGCTTGCATTTCATCACTGGCCGACCACTAGTAACAGGTTGTATCCATAAAATCTGCAGATGCCCGGTGGAACCAAACCCAGACCCCCCCTTTCTGTCTGGCTAGTTTTAGGGGGACAAGCAGTAAAGTAAACAAGTTGCACAATGTGGGCAATCTGGGGGACAGTGCATGGTGGTGTCAGAGTCCAGGCCATGATTTTTATTTCTCCCGTATAGTCCGAGTCGATGACACCAGGGAGAACAAACAGACCCTGTAATGTCGTGGAAGATCGGCCTAAAAGCAGGGCACTTTTACCCCCGCCTAATGGTATACCAGTAGGTATCAGGGAGATGGAGGAATCTGTAAGAGGTACTGATTCGGCGGCTGCCAGGTCCACTCCAGCACTGCTGTGGGTTCTTGCACACAGGCTGGAAGGGTTTGAAGAGGCGATGATCCTGGAGCTATTTGTGTCCTGGCACGGTCCCAGGCAGGCGCGCTCCCCTGGTGGTTTCCCGATAACGGCTTGCCATCCTTATCATATTTCGAGCAGCATTGGCTCGCGTAGTGCCTACCCTTCTTACATCGTGGACAGATATTTGGAAGCTTAGGCTTCCGTGCACTATGACAATGTTTCGTTATGTGTCCTGGCTGGCCGCAGCCAAAGCATGCTTGATTGCCAACTTTCATTGTAGCAAAGGCTGCTGCCATAGCCTCAAACTTATGCTCCAGTGATCCTATTCGGTTACATGCTTCTATCATTTGGATGAGGCTAGGGTTCTCTAAAGGACGCAATACACGCTGACAGTCTGTATTAGCATTTTCCACTGCCAATTTTAGCAAGATAATATTTCGGGCTTGCTCATTAGGTACTTATTTATCTAAGCTTTCTTGCAGCTGATCTATAAAACTCATGTAGAGTTCTTTCGTGCCTTGTTTGATTTCTGTAAAGGACTTCTGCGGTTTTCCCACATCAGGGACTTCCAAGAATGCTCGATAAGCCAGATCTTTAACATCATCGAGGACGCCTCGTGGTATTTCTTGAGCTTGGTGATGGGGTTGGTTGCAAGTCACCCATCCCCATTAGATGTTCCATTGTCATGGCAAAGGCAGGGTCACGTGGACCCCGGTCCACATACTGTAGGCTCTGCATTTCCAAGCGACGCTTCCACGCAGCCTCCCATAAAGCATACTGTGTACCAGTAAGGATAAGCTGCTCAAGGGTTTTACAGTCACGTGGGGTCATAGTATATGATTTCATAATAGAACCCAACATGGAGGTAGAGTACGGTGACGACAAACCATAATCAAGCACTCCTCTTCGGAGTTCCTTGATAATACTAAAATGTAGACCTTCCCATTTTGGGACTTGATTCGCTTCATAAATTACAGGTGCAACAATTTTTTCTGCTACAGCTAGTTCCCCAGCTGCTAAAGCTTCCTGTTGAACCTTTCTCCAATTGTCATGTGGGTCGGGGAGAAACAGATTGGGTTCTGTATTGGGATCAACTTCTCCCGGGTCATAAAGGTCCTCAGGCTGTTCTTCCAGGTCTGGGCAAAACAAAGTAGCCTCGGGAATGGGCGACTCCGTTTTTGGACCGCAGTGCTTACCCACCTCTGTGCGTCTAGCGTCTTCTTGTTTTTTGAACATTTCTAGAATCTTTCTCCAAGGGGTTAAAAGCTCCCCCGCAAACTTGTCCGAACGTGTGGCTCTAACCCAAAGTTTCACACCAGATTCATCCCATACCTTTGTGGTGAAAATGGAAGCAGAGTCTACCCCTGGGCACATTACAGATACCCATTTCAAGAGTTGTTTTAACAAATGTGGGTCGACCGCAACATCATGTTTTTGTAAAACACCCTCCATCAATTTAAGTACTGATTTTTCTTCACTAGATGCATTATTCCCCATAGTCCCCCATGGCTCACCTCTCTCAGCAGAGAGGATTCAAGCCGGCTCCTGCTTCCTTTCAGCAGCACTTCAGTACTGTGGGGCTTGCCACCGGCCAGTCTCTTCTGACTTGGTTATTCGCTCCTCACAGGGCACCATTTGTGGCAATTAACGACACGGACTCTGCCGGAGGGTGAAGCGAAGACCTTTATTGCTATGACCACGCGTCTTTTTATACACGTAGGAGGAGGCTGAAATCAATTAAAAGAGATTTTAGAGCCTTAGGGCAGCAGCTCAAGGGGTCAGGAACACAAGTGGTCTTCTCTTCTATCCCACCAGTGGCAACTGTGAATAAAGAAATTGATAGGAAGAGGCAAGAGATCAACTTGTGGCTCCGGGACTGGTGTTACAGGCAGGGCTTTGGGTTTTTCGAACATAGGTGGCTATATGAGACACCTGGCATGCCATTGTCAGGTGAGACACAGCTGTCCCAGAAGGGGAAAAGAATTTTGGGGCAGGAGTTAGCAGGGCTCATTGACCGGTCTTTAAACTAGATATGAGGGGGGAAGGGGAGATAACTGGGCCTGTCAAGATTAAACCTGAGGAAAGCATGCCACGGTTTGAAGGAGGCCACATTAGTGAAGACTCACACTCTGACGTTTCATCAGAGAAAGATGATAGACGTTTAGAAATTACTGCTAGAGAACAATGGGAAAACCCTTTCCTAGAAGGGGAAAAGGGTACTAGGCTAAGAGTTAACAAAGCTCATGGACAGAGCTTTAAGCCGAAAGTTAAGGAGGATGGGGATAAAACCAGGCCCGCTGGTAATGAACCTGAGTGTCAAGGGCCAAAGATGGGGGTGAAATCAGTAGCCCAGGTCAAGTGCATCTATGCTAATGCACGTAGCATGGGCAACAAACAGGAGGAGCTAGAAGCCATTGTGCGGCAGGACAACTACGACATAGTTGCCATCACGGAAACGTGGTGGGACGATGGTCATGACTGGAATGCTGCAATAAGTGGCTATAAGCTCTTCAGAAGGAATAGGCAAGGAAGGAGGGGCGGGGGGGTGGCTCTGTACATTAGGGAGTTGTTTGACTCTATAGAGATAGACTCCAGTGATGAAGAAGTGGAGTGTTTATGGGTAAGGGTGAAAGGGAAGGCTAACAAAGGTGATTTTGTGCTGGGAGTCTGCTATAGACCACCCAACCAGGATGAACAGGTTGATGAGGTATTCTATAAGCGGCTGGCTGCAGTCTCGCAAATGCCAGCCCTTGTTCTCGTTGGGGACTTCAACTTACCAGACATCTGCTGGAAATATAACACAGCAGAGAGCAGGCAGGCTAGGAGGTTCCTCGAGTGTATGGAGGATAACTTCCTGACACAAATGGTAGGTGAGCCTACCAGGGGAGGTGCCTTGCTAGACCTACTGTTCACAAACAAAGAAGGGCTAGTGGGGGACGTGGAGGTCGGAGACAGTCTTGGGCTTAGTGACCATGAAATGGTTAAGTTTTCCATTCATAGTGAGGTAAGGAAGGGGGTTAACAAAACCTCCATCTTGGACTTCCGGTGGGCAGACTTTAGCCTGTTCAGAACCCTGGTTGGGAGAGTCCCGTGGGAGGTAGTCCTGAGAGACAAAGGAGCCCAGGAAGGCTGGACGCTCTTCAAGAGGGAAATCCTAAAGGCCCAGGAGTAGGCTGTCCCCATGAGGCGCAAAATTAAAGGGTGGGGAAAATGGCCGGCCTGGATGAACAAAGAGCTCTTGATGGGACTTAAGGAAAAAAGGAAGGTTTACCACCTCTGGAAGAGGGGACAGGCAACTCAGGAGGAGTACAGAGATTGTGTTAGGTCATACAGAGAAAAAATCAGGAAGGCAAAAGCCCAGCTGGAACTCAACCTGGCAATTAATATAAGGGACAACAAAAAAAGTTTCTATAAATACATCAACAAAAAGAGAGTGACAGAGAATGTCCATCCCTTACTGGATGTGGGGGGAAACCTTGCAACCAAGGACGAGGAGAAGGCTGAGATACTCAATGCCTTCTTTACCTCTGTCTTTAATAGTCAGACCAGCTACCCCCAGGGTGTTCAGCTTCTTGGGCTGGAAGATAAGGATGGAGAGCAGAACAACCCCCCCATAGTCCAGGAGGAAGTAGTTAATGAATTGCTTATGCACGTGGACACGCATAAGTCTATGGGGCCGGATGGCATTCACCCGAAGGTTCTCAGGGAGCTGGCAGGAGAGCTCACCAAGCCTCTCTCTATTATTTACCAACAATCCTGGTCAACAGGAGAGGTGCCAGATGACTGGAGGTCTGACCTCAGTCAGCCTGTCAGCCTGACCTCAGTACCGGGAAAGATCATGGAGAGGATCATCCTGAGTGAGCTCTCAAGGCAAGTGCAGGGCAGCCAAGGGATCAGGGCCAGCCAGCATGGGTTTATGAAAGGGAGGTCCTGCCTGACCAACTTGATCTCTTTCTATGACCATGTGACCCGCTTTCTCGATGAGGGGAAGGCTGTGGATGTTGTCTACCTGGACTTTGGTAAGGCCTTTGACACCGTCCCTCACGGCATTCTCCTGGAGAAACTGGAGAATCATGGCATAGACAAGTGTACGCTTCACTGGGTAAAAAACTGGCTGGATGGCCGTGCCCAGCGAGTTGTGATTAATGGAGCAAAATCTGGTTGGCGGCCGGTCATCAGTGGTGTCCCTCAGGGCTCAGTTTTGGGGCCAGTCTTGTTCAATATCTTCATTGATGATCTAGACAAGGGGATTGAATGCACCCTCAGTAAGTTTTCGGATGACACCAAGTTAGGTGGGAGTGTTGATCTGCTTGAGGGTCGGAAGGCTCTACAGAGGGACCTGGACAGGTTGGATCAATGGGCCAAGGCCAATGGGATGAGGTTTAATAGGGCCAAGTGCCGGGTTCTGCATTTCGGTCACAACAACCCCAAGCAACGCTACAGGCTTGGGGCTGAGTGGCTGGAAAGCTGCCCGGCAGAAAAGGACCTGGGAGTGTTAGTGGACAGCCGGCTTAACATGAGCCAGCAGTGTGCCCAGGTGGCCAAGAAGGCCAACGGCATCCTGGCCTGTATCAGGAATAGCGTGGCCAGCAGGAGCAAGGAAGTCATCGTGCCTCTGTACTCGGCACTGGTGAGGCCTCACCTCGAGTACTGTGTTCAGTTTTGGGCCCCTCACTACAGGAAAGACATTGAAGTGCTGGAGCGTGTCCAGAGGAGAGCCACCAAGCTGGTGAGGGGTCTGGAGAACAAGTCCTATGAGGAGAGGCTGAGGGAACTGGGCATGTTTAGTTTGGAGAAGAGGAGGCTGAGGGGAGACCTCATTGCCCTCTACAACTACCTGAAAGGAAACTGTAGAGAGGCAGGGGTTGGCCTCTTCTCCCAAGGGAATAACAACAGGACCAGAGGAAATGGTATGAAGCTGCGGCAAGGGAGGTTTAGATTAGATATTAGGAAGAATTACTTTACTGAAAGAGTGGTCAAGCACTGGAACAGCCTGCCCAGGGAGGTGGTGGAGTCACCATCCCTGGAGGTATTTAAGAAACGTGTAGACGTGGCTCTTCAGGGCTTGCTCTAGTGCCCGGGATTGTGGTTTGTGGTGGGGTGTTGTGTGTGAGGTTGTGGGTGTGGGGTTTAGTTGGTGGGTGCTTTTTTTTTTTTTTTTTTTTTTGGGGGGGGTGGGGGGTTGTTGTTTGTTTGGTTTTGTGTTGTGTTTTTTTGTTTGTTTGTGGTTTTTTTTTTTTTTTTTAATGTGGTTGGACTCGATGATCTCAAGGGTCCCTTCCAATCACTAAGATTCTGTGATTCTGTGACAGCCGTAGCCTGGGCGAAATACTCTAGTTGGATAATTTCACTGACTCCCGCGGAGTAATGCTGAGAGACCACTTGGTGATATATGTCTTACAGGTGATTTTGCTGCTGTCACAGCTGTGCTGAAATTTTCTTTTATTAGTATGACATTGAAGCTCTTGCAAGCTCTCAAAGAATACAGATGGCACGTTGAGTCAGAATTTTTATTTTTTCAGCAACTGAGCATGGCGAGATGCTAGAGACGTGATTACACATAAAAAAATTACAGCCTCACTTTAGAAGCTTATCCTGACTTTAAAAACTGAGTTTTAATTAAAAAAAACTGTCAAAAAGGTCTAGAATTGAAAACAATTGAACAGCCAAACTAACATAGGTTACTGTCAGAAAACAGTAACATTCTTACAAGGACATACCTATGCAAGGAACATTCTGAACTGAGTATTAAGGAACTGCAATCAGTTTTTGGGGGTTCTTGGGATATCTCTGTAAATCCTGCCTCCGCAGTAAGACCTACTCTGAAAAAAATCCTGAAAGGGATTTTGACTACGTTGAGAGAAAATTAACAGCACTTAGAAATTCAAGGAGAAATTCCACTCTGTGGTTTCCATTTTTATTATATCATAATAACTTCTCAATAAAGGACCTACTACCTCCTGGGACTGCAATACTCAGGAAACTGAAAATCAGAAAGAAGGTTTTCTGCTGAAGCAGGCAGCAGACCAATTTGCAGCCTCAAAAACAGTAGTGCAAATGTTTCAGTAAACCTGATAAGGACAAGCAACATGTATTTCTTTGTGCCTGATGAAGAAGTGTCATTGTGAAAATGATGGCAGAGCCTCAAGATTTTGACAGTGAAAGTGTTAGGTGAAAAAAAATCTCCCTTGTGTCTAACAAGAAAAATAAGTCAACAAATTTGGTTTCAAAATAAAAAAAAGTAGAAAATACTCCCTATGTTATGTTTCTCCCCCCGACCCCACACACCCCCCCCCCCTTTATATGGGAGTTTGTAGTATAATGTGGTAGTCTGTAAGTTATTTAGTTTTGTCAGTGATAATAAATTTTATTCTCATTTTGATAAATGCTGTTCTAGCCTTGGTAACCACCTTTACTAAAATCCTAGCACAGAGGAAGTAGGATAAAACACATGTGTGGGATCTGAAACCATACCAGGATCAGCAAGGAAATGAGAACTCTTTCTTGCTCAGTTCCAGATTATTACAGAGCCAGATACTACTGTGAAGGAGTGGGGGGAAAGGATTAAGGAAACATTTCATTTATTAGAACCAACATAAAGTAGCCAATAAGCAGGGAAGTTTTAGCCCCAAATGATAAAGCCTGGTGAAAATTTGTTATAAAGAAATTGTTTAAAAGAAAATAGCTATTAATAACAGCAAGAATAAAGGTCACAGAAATAAAGAAGGAATCTTTTAAAGTCAGCCCTAAGCCGTCATATACTTTCTTATCCCAATTGGAGACATAAGAAAAAAAGGAAAATTTGGCAATTACATAAACAGCCAGGTCAGACCTTCTGGATGCATTAATCTTGGGGTTTTACAAAATTCACTGAATTTCAAATGCCATGATTTAAGAATTTTTGAGGAGGGGTGGTCCTTTTCCTCCTTTATTTTGGAGCTCAAACTGTTTAATTTAAAGGTGGGGCAAAGTAATTATTGACCACTCAGTCTTTCAAAATTCCAGATGACCAGTTTCTGCTGAGTGTTAAAAAACATGCCTTTATTTACTTCACATATATTTCTGAACACTACTTGTTACTAGCTATCCCACAACAGAAGGCCAACCTCTAGCCCTGATGTATAATTTTAGTAAGAAAAGTATGCAGTTCAAGTTTAAAATGTTTTGATTTTCCTCTTCATAAATATCACCCAGATTCCAGCCTCTGCTTAGCAGGCTCAGAAACTTTTTCTTAACTGCTGCCAATAATGTCAGTAAAGTGTCAAGAAAATACTTGGGTACATTTCAATAAGAGTAGCAAATGAGCAAAAGAGAACAGGTATATTGTATATGGAATAAATTTTGCAAATTACTTTCCAAAATATCACTAAAGGCATAACTTTTTTGCATAACTTATTCCATCAGAATTGCCACACCATGCATCGCCATGAAGCCTGTGCTAAATAGAATTATGCATTTTAAAGTATTACGGAATGCCTTACAGAATATATTTTCTATTCTTTTTCCACAGTTAATGTTTCTGTCAAAAAAGCATGCTTTAGAACAAATATTAAAATAATTTCTTTAAGTATAACCTGGAAAATATCTATAATCTCCATAGAAACCAAGTGGAAAAAAAAGAAAGTTAGAGATATGAAATTTCTTTTTTATAGTAGCAAAAAGAGGTAACAAATTGAAATTAGAATGAGCAGATACGGCTATGTCACTTTTTTTTGGCAATTTTTCAAGAGTTGCTGTGGAAAAAGGAAGACTTTTTTGAAAGAACCCTGGTTTTGGGCATGTTGTTATTGGGAGAGACTCATGTATCTGTATCATATTTTATCTTTGCCTAGTTCTTTGGTTTTTTATTTTACTTACACTCACATAATTTTATTGTGAATAGGCTTAACAGACTTAGGCCATAAATAAATAAATAAGACTATAATTTTCCATAAAATTTCAAAGAATGGAATTATTAAACTATTTTTTATTGTTTCTTATCACACTAGCCTGTCTGTTTCAGGCCTTTTCTCTTAGTAGGGACTCAAAGGCTGTATCTGATTAAGCAGGGTCAAGGAATGATCTGGTGCAACAGACCTCGCTTAAGTATTGCCATTTCTCACTTGTGACTTCAGGCTGCTAGGTCCCTCCCTTGTGCTGCTGTCTGTAGTGCCTTTCTAGGAGGAAGGCTAGGGAACTGATGGGATGGGAGCATCCTTTTCTTTCCTCCTTTTCTGTCCAGGGTGTTTTTCAGCTATGTTAACCCTAAAGCTGTCTGACTATTAGGGTCCTGCAAAAAGTTTTATGGGAGAAGACAACAGACAGAAAAGGTATCCTAAACATATACTAAGCCAGGAGTGCTACCAAACATGGACTTTTACTATGAGATTTGAGACACTGCAGATTTGAGTAGCTGCAATCTGCTCCTGTGTTTACTGAATTTGTCACATAGGTAGTTGACTGCGTCTAGAGACAGACATTGCAGACCCAGGTTTTCAAATGTCCACTAAGTTTAGGTGCTAGTCCTGAGAGACCTGCTGCTTCTGTTTGTAGGTGTTAAATATTCATGGCTTTGGTCTCAGTTAGAGGCAACTTCAGCCACCAAAGGCTGAAAGCAGATGGTATTGCAAGTTCGGCAGCTAAAAAGAGAGGCACAGAAAATGAGTGAATGAATTTAAAAAAAGAGTCATGACTCACCACTTGCTATTCCTGTCAGTGATGAATAAAACAGTGCCCTTGAGCTCAAGAGTTGCTTTTATATTTTTTTAAAACATCAGACCCCCTTAACAGCATATATTTCCCCTTTTCATGAAAAATGATTGTGCACTGCTGAAATCATTGACAAGTATAACGGATTTTCTGTTCTTTGTTTCTAGTAGGCACTAAATATATTTTAAAATAAATAAATAGAAGACTATGCCAGTTATTTCTTGACAATAATCTGAAAATTAAATCATACCTTGCCTGAAGTTGTCCAAGTTTGAGAATATGAAAACTTTTTGTAATAGTACTGATATCATACCACACAGAAATCGATTTCAGTTGCTTACATTCACAATCCCATTGTAAAATTAGAATTACACTAAAAATGTGCTTGGAAGACCACACAACTGATACTGCTTTTGTGACAAGTTCTGAGCATCTAATTCTTCAAAGAGAAAATGAAAAATACTTTTTAATACAGTGCTGAGACACACAATTGTAAAAATTATTTCCTATTACTGTATATGTGACCTCAACATCATTCTATTTGTGTCTTTGAATTTTTCCAAGATTACTGATAAGGCTCTGAATAGCTAAAATTTACTCAAAGAAAAAAAAAAAAAAGCTGTTCCTTTTTGTTTCCTAATCTAATTCTCAGGAACCTTATTAAAGCAAACATTAAACGATGTCTCAGATGCCTTATGGGATTACTACAGATAAAAATCAAATATCAAGATGGAGGCTTTTAAGCACTAATTCCATGGAGAGCTCTTCACTGGCATTTAATTCTACATTGAGGTATTTGGGATGTTGTGATACTTTAAGTATGAACAATTAACTCCATGTTATATTTAGTTAAGAAGGAAATTGATTTGAATTCCCAGAGGAAGGCTACTAGATAGACAGATTTAGAGACTGCCAGTCAATGCTTTATTTTTGTTTGGTTTTTTTTCCTCCCAACATCAAGTAATGTGACATGGTGTGATGATACTTTGGTATCTCAGGGTTTACTGTGTTCCTGCATAAGAGTGATTGTGGCGAGGAGCTGGAAAGATGACAGAGTATGGTACAAGGTGGGATATTGGGTACGAATGGTCTAACCTCTCTTCTCCCAGCTGACTGAAGCTAGAAAGGCCTTGGATAATCTGAATTGGAGTTTGATTTTGGTTTTGAAGTTTGTTTTGTTTTGGTTTGTTTTTTGAAATAAAGCAAGACCTGAGGAAAAGAGTGTACAATGATCTGTGTCCAGCATTTATAATTTTTCTTACTTAAAATCATAGCTATTTAAATTGAAATCAATTTCTTCAATAAATTTCATAAAATACATGCAAATTTTGCACCTTAATGTAAATTTGGGTTTTTCTTTTTTTGGGGTGGTGGTGGTGTGTTTTGTTTTGTTTTGTTTTGTTTTTTGTAAATCCTTGCAGGAATAAATATAAACTCTCCTAAATTTTAGAATTAAAATTGTGATCTACTAGGTAGTATGATTTTTGGTTTTCAGATAATGCCAGAAAACTCACTGAATTTGACAGATAAGTTTCTTATTGTAATTTATTACTTATTATGCCAACCAACTCCTATCCTGAAGAAGATATAATCAAACATGTAATCAAAATTTAAAAAAAATAAACACTTTCTTCCCATTCCATCCACCAGAAGTCTTACAAAAGTGAAAGCACAGAGTAAATAGAGTGTCAAAAGAGCACAAATTTCAAAATCTTGTATTTCTTTCCTAGTGACTAAATAGGAAGTAATAAAACCAGCCAAACTGGGCCAAAACAATGATTCACTTATCCCAGGCACTTGTCTACAACAGTGGCCACAAGGGGATGCCATAAAAGCAGGTCATTAAGTGTCTGCAATGTGCTCCAGACCTCCACTATTTTAATCTCAGAAGATTTCCACAGCTGAATGCGGGTTCTGTCTATTTAATAATCAAATGCAGATTACCTTTCCAAGAGTTCATCCAATTTCTCCTCAACTTTAGCATCCCTAATTTATTGTCCTTGACTTACATGGCTCTTGTGTGAAGCATCGCTGTTTTTTGCTTGTTTTGAACCTAATTGCCAGTTGACATGTCTTGATGCTCATAGTTATTGTGTTGACTGTCACTACAACCCTAGGGAGTTAATCAGTAGATGCATAAATCTCTTTTTATTCAGCTAGAATTAAAAAGAGTCCCAACCTTTAAGTGGTTTTCATTTAACCTTTCTTTTTTTTTTTTTTCTTTTTAGTGACAAGGTAAAAATTTTTAGCACAATGAAGCAAGCTGTGAAGGAAGCTTATGACTCACACAGCTGTTTTGCTGAGGAATTCAAGTGTCAAGTTTATATAATTAGAAATAAATACAACACATGAAGTAGCATTTCCTCTGACTTAAAATTCCTTCCATTATAGTTATGGATCAGGAACATGAAAAAATTTTGAAAATGACTTTGGGAAAAAAAAATGAACTTTTTGAAAAATGACTTTTTGAAAATGACTTTTTGAAAATGACTTTGGGAAAAGTATTTTAAATTTAAATACAAAAAATCAACTGTTTGTCTCTTCTAGTGGATTTGTGATTTTATCAGACTATGATTTTTTTTTATCATGATTCCTCCAGTCTCATTACTTTCTTTTTTAAAAAGTTTTTGAAGGTAATCTTTCTCGACTGTTGCCTACTGAATATTACCCTCTGACATCCTCATAAGCTTGGCCTAAGAGACAAATGAAGAGCTCAGCAGTTTGTTTTATAGTCTCATGAACACACACTGCTTTTGACCTTTCAAATTACTGGAGAAATCCACAGTGCTGGAAAAATTCACAAACATTTCTAGTTTCCCTTGATCTAAAAGTAGCTCAACAACTTAAATGTGTAAAGGCATAGAATCATAGACTTATAGAGGGGTTTAGGTTGAATGGGACCTTAAAGATCATCTAGTTCCAACCTCCCTGCCATGGGCAGGGACACCTCAAAGGCCCATCCAACCTGGCCTTGAACACTTCCAGGGATGGGGCATCCACAACTTCTTGGGGCAACCTCTGCCAGTGTCTCACTACTCTCATAGTGAAAAATTTCTTCCTAATATCTAATCTCAATCTCCCTTCTTTCTGTTTAAAACCATTACCCCATGTCCTGTAACTACACTCCCTGATAAAGAGTCCCTCCCCATCTCTCCTGTAGGTCCCTTTTAGGTACTGGAAGGCCACTATAAGGTCTCCCCAGAGCCTTCTCTTCTCCGGGCTGAACAACCCCAACTCATGGGCATTTCAGCTGTTACACTGGCAGTCACTGTGGCACCTGAGTCTGATACAAATGTCAAATTGAGCCAAATTTTACTTTGGCTCAATAGAAGAGATGGTTCCCTTTCTATGACTTTATACTTCTGATATCTTCTCAAAATACATTTATAATCATAATATGCAGACACTATACAGTCAATGGAGGTCTTCAGTGAGATATGATGAAATTTAATAGTACACAGAACATACACAGTACCTAAAACCATGATAATTTTTAGTTCCTGGGAGAGAATCATTTTAGTATACCTTGTTAGAAAGTCTTGTCTCCCACACAATGGATCTTTAGTTGGCTGTACAATGTGTGACTGAAACTGGTACAGTACACTGAAATAATGAACTTCATCCTGGGACATTAGGTAGTCTTGTTATTAGCTTACTCACCAAAGCAAAAAGCAAAAACTGGTTGGTAAAAAATGTTGGCAAAAGTTCAGTTTTCCTGTGGGAGATTTTGAGTAGTTAGAAACTACATTTGACCGTAAAAAACAGACACCAGAAATTACTGATCAGTTCTGTTTATGTAATTATTGGCAATAAGGTCATTGTTTCCCTCCCTATATTGAAATAGCTAATTAGGTAGAAATTGTACTGTTTGCACTAAAGATTTCTTATATCTTTCTCATTGGTTTGGAATGATCATTCATATATTGGAATGGCCATCCATAGTTCACACCATATGTGCATGGTGGATGATGGCAACATGAAGGGACCCTGAGAGTTCTTTGAAAAGAACTTAGTGATTTTAGGTTTTCCAGCTTTTATTTTTCTCTTTATGCAACCTGTGCTACTTTACATTTACATGATACTATATTTTATGGTAACAGTATATATACAGTGGCACTTGCAATTGTTTTGCTTATTTTAGACAGTAAATTACATTTTTCTTAAAGAACATTTGGTGACACTAGAACTTTTATCCTTATCAAATCCAGGGAAAGTTTTACTGCAAAATGTGCACTAACAGTGTGTCATTTCCACTTGTTTTGAAAATCATGCTCTACATGCTTCATTTTGCTCAGTAGAATAGATAACTTGAAAAATGAAATCTTAAAATATTCAGTATGTTTCAGACCCGTCTAGGGAAAAACTTTCATGACTGACAGATAGCCACAATTCTTGCATTGGCCATAAATTTTGCACCACTTCTTTTCAGCAGAACAGCTGAACTGGCTTTTCCCAGGAGATATCAAAGGCAATTGTGGAAGTGGCCAAAAGAACAGCTTGTGGTCTGTATTCACACCATGCATGCATAGCTGTACAATGCACAAGGCTTTGATGGGTTTTTGTCTGTCTGTGACAGCTCTTTTGGGATTAGAAAGCTGATATGATGCAAATTCAATGATTATCTGATGTACACCTGATGTTCCCTTAGGAGTATCCCACTGTGTATAATGATTTTCAGTATTATTTGTTTTCAGGAAGTTGCCAAAGAGCATCTAAAACTGTTTTCTGTGTAACAGCATGATATATAGACTGTAAATACCTCCACTATAACAGATATGATTAATAATGAACAGAAATACTCAAGGAAGTGTTGTATTTTATGGTTCCTCTAGGTTGGAAATTATATTCTCTGTATTTCTGCAGAAATGAATGAATTTAAGAATAAAATAAGGGTGGCTGTGTGGGGCTTTTCATTTGCAGAGCAGAAGGGATGTATCTGAAACAATCATTGACAAGCTAGTTTGCTATCAGCTTTGTTGACTACATGTTTGCATGGCTTTGCAGTGGTGTGAGTCTAGACACGAACAGTACAATTATTTGGATGTAAATCTTTTCTCTATAGACACAGAGATCAAGCCACAAATAATCAACTCTGGCCAAATAATAACAAAGGCATATACGATTATATCATTCTGTTGCTCCCAAACAGAAGAAAGAAAACAAACCAAAAAGCTCTGCTGCCCTTATCTTCTTATTCTTTCAAAGACAACTACAAAACTGCTGAAGATGGTCTCTAATGGCCATGCTTTTCATTGATATTCTTATTTGCCATTCAGAGACTAGCACACAACTACACACAGTTTTTATTTAAAGCTCTATTTACTATGACATTGAGTGATATCTTTAACTTGGGCTCATTCTCGAAAATAAATGTATCTATACTTTGCCTTTAGTTTTTATTTATCATCAGCATCTGCTAGGATCAATTCTTTTTTATTACTAGAAGCCAGTATTTTACATGTCTTATTGCTTCCAACTTGTTTTAAGAATATTGTCAGTAAATAGGTAATTGCTGTACTTTTAAATTGCATTAATACTGTCAGAATGGGTCTAGATTGAACATAGTAATGATTATCTTGATTATTATTTGCATCTTGTTGAATAAGAAAATGATAGCCATATATTCCTGGGAGAAAAGTATTTATCAGTATATATATATGAGTAAAGACTAACATACAAAACTGTTATATTTGGTGCTGGTAATGTATTTTTTGTTGTTATGAGAATGGAACATTGCAGAAGCTGTTTAATCTACTAAGTACTTCTCATCCTGACTTCACTTGCATTAAATTGTTTACAGTGTTAACATCCTGTAAACTTTTTGTTAATGCTCAGTCATTTACAGGATCAAATGGTAATAACAGACACATCTGCATCTCATCCAAACTGCTGTAAAATCATAGTTATATTTGTATTTAAGATAGGAAAAAGTAATGCCAGCTGTAACGCATAAGTAAAACAATAAGCCAAATCGTACTTTGAATAGTTCAGATATGTCACCTTTATCCAAAAACATGTTCACATAAATCTTTGAGAAGAAGACTGTTGGAGTAAAAACAATTCAATATTTTTCCAAATAAAAGAAAATCTAAGAATTTTAAAGAGATATAAATAACAGTGTGTTTGGCTTAATCTTCAATTATAACTGTAAAAATAATTAATGAAAGGTTTTCAGAGTATGACATAACAACAATAACAAAAAAAAATTCTGAGGGTTTCCAAAACTTTCAAGTCTCAGAAATTTAGAACATGTACTAAATTGTTAAAAGGGGGAATAATTCAACAAAATGTTGCTCATTGATAGATCTTTGGAGAGAGACAAGAGGGAGAGGTGGAAGACAAAAATCAAGGGGTGATGAGAAGGCTATATTAAATCAAATTTTACTGTGGACTCTTAAGTTCTCTTTCCAACACTGAGAGGCATATGAAATGCAGACTTTTTGCATTTTACATGTTTTACCAAACAAACTGTGTTGTGTTCAACTTTTTCAAAGACTTGTTTTTCAGTATTAAATATATTTCTTCCCCAGAAGGGCAATTTTGTTTGAATACTGAGAAAAATGTCTTTCTGATGTAGTATTCAAAATTTAATCTAATAGCGAGACTAAGTTTTACAATAGATTATATTGATTCCTCAAGCAATTAAGCTGTTCTAGTGGAAATACAGAGAAAAGCTCGGCCTTTGCATATATACAGCATTCATCTTTTATCTCCAGACCAAAGCAAAATATTTTCTATCCTTTTACAGGAGTTGTTGATGTTAGATCATGTATATTATATATATTTTGGAGACATGGGACATGGAGGAACATGGTCTTACTAATATTTATTTTAGTTATGTCATACAAAATGCTGTGCTGCCTCTGTTTTCAATAATGTACAGTATCCAAAGCTCAGGAAAGGGATTAAAAATAGTGAAAATATCATATGACTTGTTTAATAAATTGCATTTATATAAAAATGTCATTTTATGCTTAACAGTGACATTATAATAAAAATGGAAAGTTAATAAGAAAGACACTTCCTTTTTACCTTAATATAATGTGCAAGGTACTATTCACTAGTTTATTCTCTTGATATATTCTCACCTCCAATCAATGAGTTTGCTTGCTTCCAAACCATTAAGTTTGATGATGAACAAGAAACCTATGCTCAGCGATTTGGCTTAGTCTCATTCTGATCCATGTTTTAATCTTGGCTTCCACGACAGTCTGTGCCAAAGAGTTTCTTAGTTCAATTTCAGAAAAGTGTATCATTACAGAATGGTTCAAACTGCTAGATAGCATTCGTATAAAGTTTTGCTTTGATTTGCTGTCAGATAACCTTTAACAGAGGTGTACGTAGCATAGATTATTATTTATAACTACAGAGAAGAAGAAGGAATCCCAAAGTGCTAAATTAGATTCCCTGTTTCAGGCTTGTGTTTCCTGCTGGTTCCAGCCCTACTTTTTTAGATCATCACGGACATAGGTGTGCTCTAAAAATATATTAGTGGATAAAGCTACTTCACTTGTGAGAGTCCTTAGGTAGGATACAGAGGTCAGACATGCCAGACATAAACCAAAGGATTCCTAATCTTTAGGTATTTACTATTTTCTTGTCCCTTTGGGCTGAATTGAACAAAGTAAAAGCTCAGTTCTTAGATCTTAAGCATTGTAATGCCACATTTTAAACACTATGGTTTAGATTTGGGGTACTTGCCTGTATTTGCAAACTTAATAGAAACCAGTATTGCCAGTGTAATTTCACTGAAAAAAAAAAAAAAAACCCAAAAGAAAATTAAAAAAAAAAGCAAAATGAGGGTTTAGAAAGCAATCAAATTCAGGGGGCAGGAATCCTCACTTCTACATGCAGGTATTTTTAAAATATGCAAATGCTGAAGACTAAGGAAATTCTGCATGTTTGCAGACTGTGATAGTAGTTGGAAAAAAGAAAACGCTTAGGAACCTGTAAATTAAAACACTATGTTTGCTATTGTGTCCTATTTCCAGGAGATTAAGAATTGATCCTTACAGAGATTCAGAGATTAGGTCTGGAGTCATATGTGTTTACCATGTAAGTTAATACCTAGACACTATACCTTTAGGTTTATACCTGTGTAAGACTTAGGATATTACAAAGGAGAGCATCTGAATCTAGAATCTAATTTAGTTCCTTGACATTGAAAGTTGAAGTTGTAGCATTGTGAAAGTTTGCCAATGTGGAGAGGAAGGCCAGGAAATTCCAAACTCTAAAGCTGAGAATGAAGCCATAAACTGTTAACATACAACATTTAAATTAATAGCATTTTAACAACCACTATTAGCAGCGTTTTATAAAAGTTTTGAGTGTGATAGTTCAGATTATTATGCAGACTGATAGTCATTTAGGACATGTGCTCTCCAAAATCTCTGTCAAAGAAAGCAGAACGTTCTTTTGGAGTTAGTGGTCAGAGCTGACAGGACATAAGTGAAACCCTTAATCATGTCCTTACATAACCCAGCAGGATTATCATGTGGGCAGACTAACTATTACATTCACTTGAATCCGGGGTCATGCTAGGGCTTAAATGGAAATGTGATTACCTACATGTACAAGATGTACTGTAAACCCAAGTTTAAGCAGTCCCCTTGGTACAATATTGCCAGTGAAAGCTGTTGAATAGCTATCTTGAATTACTTTATCTGATAATAAGGACTGAAAATATGAGTTACTGTGTGCTTGGTTGGTGGTTGCATGATCTTGTCAATATAAAGCTCTCATAAGAGCTATTGGCTAGTCATCAGAGAATACAAAGTATTTTTTTAATGTCCAAAATATATTTTTTATATTCATAGCAGGTGAGACAGATACTGCATTCTGAAGATGGTGGAAAAAGTGGGGGGGAGAAGCAGCCTTGCAAATGGAGTATCATTTTGCTGTTTTATATTTAAAAAAAAAAAAAAAAAAAGAGAGAGAGAGGGATACAAAGATCTATAAAGCCTGTGGGGAGATGTCCTAAAGAACTTCTGGCAAACTTTACCCCAGATTAAGGCCTGAAGTTTCCAGAGGTGAGGGGAGATAAAAATCACAAGAGGAACTGGAGGGGGTGGGACTCCTAGAGCAGACCTTGGTCATTTTGTTTTGCTGCTGTTGCATATATGTGGGTTCAAAGGGCCTCTTATGCTAACACCGCTTGGAATGCCAAAAAATCAGGTGCAGGCAGCAGAGACTGTACTGCAGAGAACACCCAAAATACAGTACAGCATCTTTTTAACTGTGCATTTGTATCTCTTCTGTCATCTCTACAGCTTTTCTGACTCATAGCTAACCAAATAAGTCAGGTATCTATGAAGATTTTGTGGGCAGCTCTTCAGAGCGCAGTTACCATCCACGATATGATGAGAGGATTTAGGAAGTATTCATGTTACAAATTCATGAATTGTATGAATTTGTCTTCCCTCCAGTCTTTTGGAGAGTAGGGTGAGAAAACTCTTGTATTCTTTCCTTAACGGGGATAGAGTTTTACACAGATACTTAGTCTTTGCGTGAAGCACCATATGAATTGGGTATTTGGTTAGTGCTACGGGTAGGAGAAAAGAGGGAGACAATAACGGTTAAAGCTAAAGAAGATGCATTGTATCTCTCTGTCACCACAATCCTTGCATAGTTTTAAATAGCTACACTTTGAAGAAGACATGTTTAAGCAAATGTGGCCAGAGCATTAGTAGGTTTCGTTGATCCCTGGCTTTATCCAGCTTTGGTAGCTGAATGCTGTCCTGGCGATGTGGAGGACAGGTGGCAAGAAGTCAGTGACTCCTCCTACCCTTGAGCTCTGCTCTGTCTGGCCTTGCTCCTGCTCCTCATCAGTGCAAACTCAAATCCATAGTGTCTAAGTAACAGGTCACCTGTTAAGTAATCACATGAAGTTATGTGAGAAAATTATAAAACTGAAGAGTCAATACCTCAGATATGACAGAAATTAAGTGTAATCTGCACATCCTCTCAGGCTGAGCACCGGGAACCCTGCCCCATGGCTCCCTGTGGCACCAGCCCCCAGCCCTGCTCTGTGCACACTCCTGCCACCACCATGAGGGTGCATACTGAGCCCTCTGCTACTGGGGTGCGAGGTGTTGGGGTGCCCCTCGCTGAGAGGGTAGTCTGGAACTGGGCCCCAATGGGGGATTGGGTGCTGGGGCTCGGGGCCAGGCACAAGCCCCCACCGTCAGGAGACCACCCTGGGGCTGAGCCTAAGCCGGTTCCCCTAAGGGGCCTGATCCTGACCCCAGCCGTGAGCTGACATCCTGGCCCAGCCCATCCACTCATATACCTCTATGCCCTGGCACAGCCATCAATGAGTTTCTGTCTGTCCCCCCCAAGGCACAATTAAACACATAGATTGGTGAGACATTGGAATGGGAATGGCACGATATTGCAGAAAAAACCTAACATGACGCAGGAATGAAGAAGAAGTAATTCTTCAATCACTTGATAGAATGATAGATAGAATGGTTCAGGTTGGAAGGGACCTTAAAGATCATCGAGTTCCAACCCCCTTGGCATCACCAGGGACACCTCCCACTAGACCAGGTGGGAGGCTTAACCCCCAGCCAGCCTGGTCTTGAACACTTTGAGGGATGAAGCATTCACAACTTCTCTGGGCAACTTGTTCCAGCGTCTCACCATCTTCAGAGTAAAGAATTTCTTCCTAATATCTAATCTCAGTCTCCCCTCTTTCAGTTTAAAACCACTACCCTTTGTCCTAGCACTGCATTCCCTGGTAAAGTGTCCCTCCCCATCTCTCCTACAGGCGCCCTTTATGTACTGGAAGGCTGCTATAAATTCTTCCTGGAGCCTTCTCTTCTCCAGGCTGAACAATCCCACTCTCTCAGCCTGTCTTCATAGGAGAGGTGCTCCATCCCTCTGATCATTTTTGCGGCCCTCCTCTGGACCCATTCCAACAGGCCCATGTCTTTCCTGTGCTGAGGACTCCAGAGCTGGATGCAATACTCCAGGTGGAGAGTATTGTAATTGGCATTTTAAAATTTTATATTTTTAAATCTTGGGGTTCCATCTGTGTCCCTGCAGAACTTTCCAGCAAAGATTATTCTGGCACCCTGGATGGCTCATATATTCTCGGGTGTTTTTCCTTTTCAGTTGGCACATAGCCCTCTTCATTATGATATCTGAGTGTCCCAGTTTAGATTTACCCAAGCAAGACTTGTGGTTACAGCAGCAAAAACTATTTTGTTCACAAGTTGAGCTTACTAGTGAGAATTTGTTTCTGGGCATTATCCTCAAAGTTTTCTTCTGCTCAGATTTAGCCCATTACTCATAATTATACACTTCTAACTGCCTAAAATAATCTCCTCTGTCCTTGAGTCTATTCCTTCAACTACTTAATCATGTTTTGCACAGCTGGGATGATTAAGTTATCTATTTTGTTATTTTAACTCTCCTTATACATCTTCTTGTCCTCCTTTGTTTTCATTCCATGGATAGTGATTTTCCTCAGAAAGAAATAACAACTGAAGCTTAAACATTGCCTTAAATACTTCAATATTGTGTTTTAAGTGAAGATGCTTGCTCAAACTTTCAATTTCTGAAATCAGCAATTGAATCAGATAAGCCCATGAATTCATTCAGTCTGTTTTTGCCAAATGATTTGTAGTCTCAGACTGAAACACAATATGAAGTTTGTAGAGGCCTGTGCTGTGGATTGCCTCCTGCATCCAGGGCCCATTACAGTACTAGGATTTTTCAGCATGGTCTGCCCTTTGGCCCCTGCAAACGAATAAAGACAGTCATTTTGTCTGTCTGTGGTTCATCAGCTGCCTCAGTTTATAAACTGAAATTGTGAACACTATACAGGTTCTGTAGAGCTGAAAAAAAAATTCATTTCATATATATATATGTGTTTTTAAAGGAAGATGTGAAAACTGAATCAAATATAGATCAAATATAGATTCTATCATCATTCATTCAACTCCTGAAAACTCAGAGTGAAAGTTAGAGAGCATCTGCGGACTGGATGTATACATTTGAAAGGATAAGCATCTTAACACTTGAGCTGTCACAAATTACTCTGACTTTTCTTTCCTTGTTTCATCTATTTCAAACTTCCCAATCTAATAATCCTTTGGTTAAAGACCCATCTAAGTCTACTTATTTGTAGTATTTATGTATTTACATAATTGCATAACAGTTTATAGAAATGACATTTAAAACCCAATTTAAAACTCATTGCAGATAAGGAAAATATGAAAAGTAATAAAGGAATATATGGACTCCCCTACATTTATCAACTTACCTCCTATATTTTGATTCATCCAAGAGGAGGAGAAAAAAAAAAGAAAGTTTTAAGTAATGTCGTACTGGACACTTTTGTATCCAAAGGAAACTGTGTTGACAAAACTTTATCTTTGGAGTCAGTATTCCCTCATTTTCTGCTGGGGGTATAGGGGTAGGGGTGGAGCAGGTGGGGAGTTAAGATATTCTCCAGGAATGAATTACAAAGACAGAATCCCCTAAGAAATTTGGTTCCCTCTGAGAGTTTATAGTGTCAGTATCTAACCTAAGCCACTGATTTTATATCCGTAACAGCAGCAGAACATCCCTTACGCTTATTGGATTTGAAATCAGATTTCTTCTTTCACCCCATTTTGTGGATGACTAATTCCTTACTCTGCATTTCTCATGTTACTATGAGCTTCAGTTTGCTAGTGAGTAAACCAAAATGGATCTACAACAACAAGGGAAAATAATGCACTTTATAAACACAATAGCTTGCCTCTCCCAGGCAAACTATTATGTCTATAATTTTGACATAAAGCTTTACTGAAATTCCAGAGGGATATGCATATTGAATCACTGGGATAGGTACCAAGGTGTTACACGGCCTCAGTGTAAGAGAAGTAGCAGATTGCAAGAGAAACAGACCCAGAGTTACATTTTTTCTTGTTCTGCAGTTCCCCTTGACCTAAGAGACGAACTGCAGGTTGGATCCAAGAGCAGAAGTGTTTACATTAACTAAGAACTAAGAAGCTCCTGTTGGCTTTATTACTACCAATTAAAAAGCTAAATATCCTTTCAAGCAACAATAAGAGTTCATTCAAACAATAAGAATGTAATTATACATGTATTTCAGAGGTAATTTTGTATAAATGAGTTAGCAACTTTGCTTATCTCTTGCATTCCTACTAAATTTCAATGTGTTCTTTGAACAATCAATATTTAATTAACCAGCAATCAAGACGCTTTTTAAAATGCAAATTAAAGACTTATTTGAGATTTACTTTGATGTTGGAAAGTGGATGGAACAGTTTAAAATGTATGTGCATTTCCCAACTATTTTTTGAGGCTTTTAGAGCCTAGCACTGCCACTTTAGTTATCAGTGTTAGCAGCTAAAGTATAGACCTGTTGATATTTCAACTATTGTAGTTTCTAGAAGGATATTCTCTTGGACTATTTTGGACTGCCTGACCTATGATTTCAAACTGCCATTTCCAAATGCAAAATACCTTTCGTATCCATGCTGGGTTTTTTCAAACTTTCCATAGGGGAGATATGTTTCCAAAACAACAAAAACATATTTCAAGCAAAATACATGAATTTAAATATGAAAATATATTATTTCCAGTAAGAAACTGCAAAAAGCTTTCTGCTTTGGCATTGACCTTCAATTTTAAGATGTTTCACCATAAATAAAGGCTGCTGTAATTGACATTTTTCAATGCTCATCCAATTAGGCTGACAATTTTTTCACCTGAACTTAGAGCTGTACTGTCCTCAATACTTTTGTGTTAACCACATTGCAGTATTTAATTTCATTCCGTTTTGGATTTAAAGCCAAAGTCTTTTTAAGAACCACACCTAATAAATTGTTTGTTAATATCTAGAACTACAATGACACAAAAATTAATTTGAATAACTGTTATAAATGTACCTGAATGTTCACCCAGTGATTTCTAAGTCATTGAGTCTCAGGGTTTGTCAAAAGATTCAAAACTGGATCATCATCAGATAGAATTTACAATTACTTTACTGTTATAGGGTCATTAATGTGGATGCAGCCTTGTGGTTTAAAATCATGGCTTGTTATTTGAATGATTATACAATATTTAAGATAACCAGGGAATGTTACTTTATTAACTAATTCAAAGTATGCTTAATGTTTTATTTTTAGCTAAGAATTAAACTCCAAAGCAGAGATTCTGTTTTGTTCTCTCTCTCATTGAGCAGTTAACAAACCACTGAAAATAATGTTACTAGTGTATCTGTCCTTGCAACAAAAGCACAGAACTCCTTATACAGACAACAAATCACAAGGTACAAACAGGGATTTAGCTGAAATTTAAAGAAAGGGAGTTAGAAGACCAAAAGAAGAGGTTAAAGAGGAGCAGGCAGTTTAAGTCAACAAAAGTGGAGAATTGAGTCCTACTGAGATTGAAGCTAATAGAGAGAGTAAGACCAAGAAGTCATAGTGTAGCAGCTGCTGCCAAATAGTCACTACAATGACAGAAAGAAATTGTTCTGTACCTGTAAAGTGAAACAGTTGTGTTGGTTTTTGTTTGCTTGTCTGTCTTCTTGTACCACTAAACCACACACATTTCTGGTAGAAAAGGTAAGTTTTGATACCCTATAGACATAAATTGTTCTCCAAATGCCACCTGTTTTGACTTTGTGCAGTGAAATTGTTATGTTTAACCATTCATTTTTTTTAAAATAAAAATTGCCAGACAAAATAAGTTAATTAGGAAATCTATTTTCTTTAGACTATTCTATTAAATATAGGAAATGACAGCTGAATTAAGTACCTTAAGAGGTACAAAAAAACAGGACTCTCTTTAAAAAAAAAAAAAATATATATATTACAAAGTGCTTCCTATGTTGGAGCTCTAAATGAGTGAATATTACAGAAATTACTAGATTTGGCAGCAACTAGTGTAGTTAGATGGAAAATACCATCTAATACAGCTGAGATATGGGATTTACATTCTCTGATAACAAGAATTATTTACACAAATATCTTAGATTTTTTATTAACCTTTGGTTTCTAGATGCCACTTAAATGGGAGATTTTTAAAAACTGACATGAATTACCTATGATTTGCCCAGGGTCAGAAGATGAAAATTATTCAGCATATAGGAACAACAGAATTAGCCTGTATTTATGCATATGTCTCTTTGCAGCTGAGACACCATTCTCTTTTCTGGTTTGGGTTTGTTTTTTTCTGTGTGGGTTTTTTTTTTTTTAAATTGGTTTATGGTTGGTTTTTTTTCTGTTTGTTCCACTCTCCGCCCAGCTGTAACACTAGGGGATCTCGTCGTTCTAGTCATCCTTCCTTCTTCAAGAAATCTGGTTCAAATTTGTGACTTAGCAGCATTTCAACTCCCCTAATATGGCACTTGAGTTAAAATACACTCTTATTTACATGGATGTTTCTGGTACCAGAAAACCCCAAACAAATTGGGGTTTTCTGGTACCAGAAAACCCCAAACCTTCCACCATTATATTCTTCTGCTGTCTCTGCTGCACTGTTTAAGAGCTTCACCAAGAAGTTACCCACAGAAAGATGTTCCAATGTCGGGGGAAGAAGGAACAGGTTGTGCCCTCAGGGGAAGCTCTTTTTTCTTTTTCAGCTTCTGTGGGATTTTCACAGAGTTTCCTTAAATCCTCTATGGTTCTACTGTTCTCCACTGACCCTCATTTCTGTATAAATTTAATGGCCGATATAAGTTTCTCATAATGATAAACTGCAACATGGTGACCATTTGCTTTCTTTTATCCAACTGTTATCTTAAGTTTCAGAAAAACTTACAACCTTTCTCAAGGCTTAGCCCTATAATTTTCTCATGATGACAGATGATAACATTACTCTCCCACCCATCAGTCAGCTCTGCCTCCTGGGTGTCATTTAGGCTAAAACTCTTTGCAGGTCCTATATCCCAGTACAGCTAAATCATCCTGGTTCTGTTGAACATATCTGAAACAGTGCCTTTTCTTTTCCTTTCCCAGATGTAACGCTTGCCAAAGTTCCATTGAAGACAAGCACAAACTTCTTGCACTCCACTGTACCACATCAAATATATGATGTTTTTAATTACCTTCACACATTTAGAGCCAATCCTCATCCTGTATGTAATCTTTTTCTTCATATCAGTCTTCTTTCCCAATGTGTTACATTTTCAAAGTCATCTCTATTCTTTTCCCCAAGTAACTAATTTCTGGGAGGCACTCCCTGCAAATATCTGTAATGATACTTCATTATCTTTCTTCAGGTCCAGGTCTGCTGCAGTGATTATGAAAGGCATCCTGAGCTGTAATGTGCTGAGTTTACTGTCTGTTATGCTGACAAATATTATTTCCTTGCTGTTATTGCTTTCAGATCAGACTACATCTACCTAACTTGAATTGTCATCTCAGTAGGAAAAGGCCTGTGAAGTTTTCGTTCTCTTGCTGAAGAATACTTACCACAGTATGATTCTGATCCCTAGATATTATGGTTAATATAATTATTATGAATTAGAATTAACAGTTTATTGACCTAAAAATACCTTAAGAGCAATGAGATTGCCTCCATTGGTTAAGGAAATATTTTTTTATTACACAGCTCTGTGCTAGAAACTTGTAAGAGATAGTCATTTAGGGAACAAGAGGCAATTATAGTGTCACGTAGTAGCCTTTAGGCTCTCACATCAAAATAGAGCAGCAACTGGCAGGAAATGTATGCCAAGCCACTCAGTTAATATGTTGGCTCCTACAGACTGAACCCATTTCAGAGACACAAAGCCATAGACAGTTAGGTGACTTCAACTCTAGCATCATATGCAGACTTTTTTTAAAGCAGCTGTCGGATAGCAGTGTAGCAGTGAGTTGTGATACAACATAACTGGTGGCACAGTAAGAACCTTCTGCTCATTTGGCATTGTGAGACCTTATTAACTAATTCTATCATCTGACAGCAGCTGCCTGTTGAGGCACTCATTGGCAGGCTTTATAACCATGCATATTCTGTTATCCTACAACTGAGAGTGACAGAAGTAGATGTCCCATTTTTATTGTTTTGGGGTTTTTTGTTTTTCTTTTCAAAAGATTTTTTTTCTTTTTTGATTCTCAGGAACTACCTAGTTTCCACACTCTTCATCTATATTTTCCCCAGGAACCAAATTTTATATTAAAAGGATTTTATTTTTTTGAAATTAGAGAAAATCTAGTGTTTTCACTGTCAAAGGTTTTGTCTGTGTGTATGATATTTCCTCTGGCTCCTAGTTGAAGAACAGACATTTTCTTTCTCTGTTTTCCGATATCTTTTAGAAGTGTTTTTAATTGAGGATATTTCTCATCTCTACTCCTTTGACAAAGTTCCTTATATTTTATTTATTTACAGAGTTTCTGAGTACAAAGCCTCTGAGTTGAATGAAAGGCCTTTCCAATCTTCCTTTCTGATTCTTTTAAAGTCCATGAGCTCTAAACATGGAGGGTTTTTATCATAGTTTTATAATTTTATTTAATCTATTTTTCTTATTTTTGTTCTTTGTATTTATACAATTTATATAATTTTGCTCCTTTTGTAGTCATTATTATTCTGTCCAATAATATAAAAGCCAACATTAAAAATTTTCTTGAGAAAACAGTTATTTATTAAGCAGTAAGTTCAGTTTCCAGTCCAGAAAGAAAATGGGAAAGCCTTCTGAATGTAGGAGTTGATATTATGAAGTAAGGTGCAAAGCTAAATATTAGCTAAAAAAGTGAGGTAGATAACACCAAGTGCTCAAACTGGAATCCAGAAGATGTAAGTGAACTAAAGGAAAAGTAAAGCAAAATAGTAATCCATTCAGAACATAGTACCATGGCCATGTGTGTGTACTACTCCCCTGACAGTTTTTCTCTGAGAGGTCCCTAGATCTTTTTGTCATAGAACAATATTTTTGAGTCACCCTTGAACTTTGTTGTGGATGTACTCTGTACATTAGTACCAAACATATCTCTCAGATGTTCAAACTATCTGAAGAATTTGTGCCCGTGCTAGCTGTCTGGTGATACATCCTTGTGGGTCTCAGTGTATGGTGAAGAACGACCTCCTATTCATTTCGCACCAGAATGAAGAGCAGAGCACAGTATTAACAGTGTGTACTGGTTTCATTCTTAATAGTAGCTGTGGATGGGACATGAAGGCTGGCTTCTTCAGGAGAGTCTTCTGAAAGA
The DNA here is from genome assembly GCF_964106895.1 of Numenius arquata. Classification (NCBI taxonomy): domain Eukaryota; kingdom Metazoa; phylum Chordata; class Aves; order Charadriiformes; family Scolopacidae; genus Numenius; species Numenius arquata. The sequence continues at coordinate 68,776,121 of NC_133616.1, read as the reverse complement.
GCAGGGACTCAGTACAGGGGACAGGGTTGGATGTTCTTTGGTTTTGATCCACCCAACACCTATTTCCAACTTCCACTGCTCACTGCTTACATTTTGAAATGCTTTCTAATTTTCTACAACCTTTGGCTTACAGTTTCCCTTAAGCTTGGGAGCTTCCTATAAATATCCTGCTAATATCTTCCTTTGAACTCTCTTTGATGGAATACCTATAGCAATCTAATGATGGAAATCATAGGCAATACACATCACAGTGACAAATGTTACCTACTTTTTCCATCTTTCTATTGCACTGACACTGCTGATGCTCTGAGGTTGGGGCAACCTTTCTGTTTTACACATCTGAAGAATATATAAGAGGGATGGGCCTGTTTCAGATGTGTGTGTTCTGACAAAACAGCTATTTAAAAATGACAACAGTCTCATATTAACAGGGACAAGACATTTGCTGCTACTTCCAGGAAAGAGCAACAAGTTGGGAAATCTTGTTCCTTTTGATATGAGAACCAGCTTTTCCATATTTTCCTTGATCATTAAACTGAAAAAATCTGTCTTCACATTTTCATATTAGAATATATGTAACTAAATGTACAGCAAAGGATGGTAAGATTATATCTTCTCTGTAATTCTGTAAGAATTACACTAGCTAATAAAGACTGTAACTAGTGTGTCTGTCACACCAGGCCACAAGGTTTCTTACATGTTAGTGGTGGTTGACACAGAAAGTCAGTCTGTCTTACATTAGCAATCATAGCTAAATAAAAATGTCATAAAAAATGTAACCTATGAAAACAGAAAAAGTGTAACCTTCATAAAATTCTGTAGGGTTCCTGACCTCCTCTACAATAATTCAGCAAAATAAAAGTAGAAACCTATACGGATTTAGGTTTTAATATTCTGAGGATTCTTATTCCATGCTCAATACCATGCTGTAACCTAGCTTCAGTTCTAATGCAGACAGGTTTGACATAGAAATCTGTAGGTCACATTTATTTTTGATGTAAATATACCCATGAGTGATGAAAAATTCTAAAACTAGTTGTTACCCTGTCTTTTCTACAGAGAGCTATGTTTCTCACTCAATCAACAACTGGCTCATTACACAAATGCGTTCCTCAAATAAATGAGATTCTTCAAGATCTGAATTTAAATATGTGTTTCTTCCACATCTCCCACCCCAAAAATACTTTCTGAGGACTTTCTGTTGCTGAAGGACTCAGTCTTGCAAACCCCTATTTGTTAATAGCTGTTGGATTTTTCAGTGTTTAGTTCTCTAATTTGACACATAATACAGATCACCTGTCTTTTCTTATTCCCCTTTTTGACAAAGCAGTAAGATAAACTCATCATAGAACTGTGTGTATGGACTCCAGCAATATTTATAAGTCTTATTCTGACTATGTAGTAGGGACGAATAAGTTGGAGTATATAAAATAACAGATCTGCAGCAGAGCGTCTTTTCCAGTGTTCAGACACTTGTTTTGCTAGTTTTCATTTTATTCCTTAGAAACTTCTTTTTATCTCAGAACTCAAAATGGGATTATTTTGTTACCGTTGCTGGCAAGTAGTTTCTTCTTAAGTGAACCAGTTCTAAGTACTCCCCTGTAGAAAGACTGAGTTCTTTGCTGGCTATTTGTAAGTCTCTGGTAGCATCCACCAAACAGTTATCTGTTCATCTCCCTTGGCTCCTTTGTCTCACCAACAGCTACTTTGTGGTGGATGAGCCAACTGTCCCCACAAATACTGTGGACTGTTATGCCCAGCTAGCATTTAAGGGATTTCTACCAGGTTCATGTTGCAGAAAAACCCAAGTTTTTTGATCTGATCTATGCATCTCTCCTATTTTGTCTGCATCTGCCTGTTTGTTGCCCTACTTCAGCCTCGTTCCTGGCCCTGATTCATGCTTCTGAACTCTGTTGTGGTATTTGACTCCCAGTGTGACTTTGCCTGGTTGCAGGCTATTAATTTTGAATGTGAACCTACTGTGACTTGAACTTCTTGGTTTCCTTGCCTAGGTCCTTAGACTACTGTTTTTCTTCTTTTTCTCATTATTGATACATCAATGTATTCTGGCATATTGTATTACCCTGAGCTAGCTCTAATTACTAGAAATGATGAGCCATGCCCTGGGTGGGATTCCCTGATGAGCATTTGTCCTTAAATTTAACCCAGAATTAGATGTCAGCTGTTAGCCCATAAAAACTACAGAAAACGAACTGCATGTAGAAGAACACCTGTTCTAAAAAAGTCCCTTTAAACAATCATACAGTGTAGGAGGAACACCTGTTCATTGTGCAACAGACTGTAGTAATACACGTGAAAACAGAATAGAGTAAGGGGTATCAACAAAGACTTCGATGTATGTCAGATGCCAGTCAAAGAGCTTTGGGGTAACAAACCCTTAGTGCTACCCAGACTACCTTCCTGTAGTCTACAGTGCATGAAGCCATGGGGAAGCATCAGCAAGGTGACAGCAGAATATTCTATTCAACAGAAGAGACAGTTTGCTGCTTGTTTTTTGAAGGACAAGAAAAACACATTGCAGTCTTTTGGAGTAGGAGCAGGTTATGAAAAAAACAAAAAATGGCACACCTGCAGCAGTATACACTTTTTCCAATAAAGAGATAGCAAAATTGTGTTTCCTCATCAGTAAGAATTAAGAGTCATCTTGTTAGTCTTAGCAGTTGAACAGTAATGTTTCAGAAATCACTAAGGAGAAGGAGTTGATTTTCTTCCTCCAAATTTCAGGCATTTGACAATTAACACCGCACTGTGTGCACTTGAAAAATAGGATATATTCTAGAAACTATTTCATAACAGTGGCAACATTCCCTGAAAGCCATTATTTATTTTTTACAGTTACTGTGCCCTTATGGCTTGTAACTTAATACTGAATATGGCTGCAAGTAACGTGGATTTCTTTTCCTTTTAGATGTAGTAAAAAAATCAAGTAAAGGAGAAACTCTGTCCCTAAATCTGCTACTTACATCCTAACTTACTTTTGGCAAGGCACTGTGTTTGAATAGGTCTGATAGCTGCACAGGAAATAAAAACCTGCCCTTTCGTGAACTTCAGATGTAGTCTTAATATTCCCTTACAGTATGCTTTTTCTGTAATGAATGTGTGACTCTCCAGAACTATCTCAGTTTATAAAATGCATTGCTTACATTTCTTCAATTTAATTTCGTAAATGTTCAAGAAAAAGTTCTAATGAAGCAAACCAGATCAGCATGATCTAAACTGTTTGTTTGTTCTTTTCCGAATCTCAGTATAGATGTTTTCATCAGCTGGAAAATATCATCTAAGGTGGTGGACAGAACTCTTTTTCACTTGGAATGCTGACTCTATTCATCTTTGCCATCTGCATGCAATTAAAAAGTTTTTGAATCTCTTGCTGAACCTCAGATTCAAGTCACTCCCAATACACAGAATTGAGGAATCAGCATTTTTTTTTTTTTTAATAATTATACAGTGAGATTGGGACATTACTGAATAAAACTTCAGACCTATGATAGTGCCTGTCCTATAAAAGTGACATTTGTATCAGACTGTGATTTTTGTTACATCATCTAAAAGATGTAATGGGGCAGACTGGGTCCAGGCAACTCTCTTGCTGACCTTTTTCCTTACTGAAAATCCCAAACACAAAGCCGGGCCAGACTGGGTAAAGAGGGCTGGGAGTCAGCAAAGCCAGTAAAGACTTTGGAACCACTGGAGTCAATATTCTGAATCTTTACCCAGAATTGTCTAATGATAACCTTTTTAAAATTCAAATAAATAGACCATTGAGTTTTTATTAGTCCAGGCTATTTAAGCTAAGTAAAACATACCCATCCAAGCCATTGCCAACGGTGTGTTCAAATCAGGTCTTGTGCAGGACCAAGCAAACTACTTCTCTCTCTGTCATTAAGGCTCCTGAAAAATAGCTGCTTTTGGTGAGATCTTCTGACTTGTTTTTTTTTCAGGCTGTTATCTGCAGGATGTTTTAATCTACGTGGCCAACAAATGAGAAATAAAGAAGAAAACAACTTAGATTTTGTGTGAAAACTGTACCTACCAGTTTTTACATTTTTAAAAGGAGGAATAATAAAGATTAATTAATGGAAAGGAATCTCTAAGGAATTTAAAACAAAAACAAAACAAAACAAAAAATCTGAACCATTTCGGATGCTTTATACAGAGTGAAATGGGAGCTATATCAAGCAATAGGAGTAGAAAAGAGGGCTGATCCTGCTAAAGGGTGGTATATCAAGAATATCTTTGTGGCATTTTAGTTAATGAAAGCTTAGAATAAGTGGTCTACAGGGACTGAGGAAATATCTTCTTTTTTAAAAAATACCTAGACAAACATCTGTTAAGGGTTATCTGGGCACCCTTGATTTTGCCTCAGTGTAGCGAGATGGAATAGACATTACAAAATTCTTCATCTCCCAGCGCTGTATTCTTGTGATTTATTAACTATATTGCATTTATAATCTTGACTGCCTACTCCTACAAGATGTCAATATTTTTATCTCATAAAGAAAGACTGCTAAATATTTTTTTAATTTCAAAGTTTTACATTATTTTTTACACTAGACAGTACAAAAAATAGCAGTTAACCTACATCAATGAATTCTTATTGCTTTAAACAATCTTTCTCATCTTACCATATTTTCTTCTACATTATGCTCTCTCCTGGAATATGCAAGGCTTCCAGATAATAATAGGTTTATAGTAAGTTTGAAATACTGCATATCCAAAAATAGAGCACTTGGTGTATGAAAGGCACCAAAGAAAATGTGCTATCAGTGAGAATGCATGTAAAATATCACATCAAACTTACCACCAAGTACACACATTGTGGCTTATTTTCCCAGTTATAGATTTCTTTGTGTAAAAAAGTGAGCAACAAATAAGTAGATTCTGCCAAAAGTTTCAAATAATGTGTAGCGTAATGAACTTGGTTAATGAAGCTACATGGAGCTACATCAATGCATTATAGGTAAGTTTATTTCTAAGGAATAGATCTTAGGTTTTCTCTTAAGTAACACTTCAGCCCAGGTGGTGGATCCCTTGTCATCCCAAGTTCCAGTAGACATAATGGCAGACCTTAGCATTAAAAGAAGTATGGATTTCTAATTAAAAAAAGCAGAATGTCCTCAGTCATGCTGTCTTTTGATAAGTCGAGGAGTAAGCACAAAGCAGATTTCCTTTCCTGTTAGGAAGTCACTTCTTCAGCTTTATTCTACTGACAAAGCAAAAAGCTGTTTCATGCCATATGAGTATTGCACAGTGACTGTTCAACAATTTCTCTTTATGTCACAGCATTTCTATTTTATAAATGAGTCCTTTCTTGTTTACTGTTGTTTCACAAAAATATTTTAGAAGCAACTATCTCCACACAGGCAATGAAGCCGTCTTATTTTACAGTAAGTAAAGCTGACTGAGAAATCCAGAATGTTTTTTTCTTGAAATTGCTATTATATTGGAGAAGCTTTAACTTTACTGTAGTAGTGCCACTATAATCAGAAATATCAAAGGAAAATTCACTCCTGGAAGAAAAAGTGGTGGGTTTTTTTTAATATGAATTAGAAGATTTGAAAAAATCCACCTATGCACCTTTTTTTTTTTTTTTTTCAGATGAACACTTAAAGCCTGGAAATAATAAAAAGTGTAATTAATTAGATTTCCCTGATGTATTCTTTTCTAATACAAACTGAATGTAATTTCATATTTAAAAGACCCTAAAAACTCCAACAGTAAGCAAGTCAATAATTTTAAGTAAATATTAGTGTTTGATATGAGTTGCTATAAAGCTAAGCAAATCTACTGAATTTAATAAAGCAAGGGCAATTCTAAAGTATCAACAAGAAGGAAGAATATGTGATAAAGGCTTTTTCCTCAACAGATAAGCATTTGATACGCTTGGTTTATACAAGTAGGGATTTCAGGTTTTAACTGGAGATTTGTACTAATCACACTGAATTACACTGTAAAACTGGAGAAGTGAAAGCATTATCTGAACAAATTAGGGCAATCTCTCAAGAGATAATAGTGTTAAAAAGCCTCTTATTTAGGGAGGTTTTTTTCAAAATTTTTACACAGTCTTTTACAAAACTCACAAAAAAGAGGGATGTATAAATAGCATTGCTCCCAGAATTCTCTGATTGCTCCACCACTTTTCAATGCTTATTATATTCTCTAGTTGCCTCATGATTGCAAACACATTCTGTCATTATATGAAACAGTGTGACTTAAACAGCAGTATGAAAAATACTGACTTTTGAATACATCTACATTACAATATGCCATTAAGATATTATCATAAGTAAAGCTGGAAACTTGTAACCCAGTTTTAAGCAGTAGACCATACTGAAACATATAACCCTGGTGCTACTCTTTTGCTAAAGTGGAAACTAAATTGGTTTAAAAACAAATGCAATCTGAATTAGGAAACACATTTCCTTTGTTCTGAATTTATGGAAGTCAATTACCTTAGTCTTAATACAATTTGGAAGGGCACCTGAATGAATCACTGGTAAGTTAAGTGCTTTGGTGTTGTTCCAGGTAGCAACTGCAGCCAGCAAAGAATGCTATAACTTTTTTTTTAGAGAAGAACTGCTCAGAGGAGCTGCTACATTTGCAATGTGGCACCTAACGCAAAGCTAATGCAAGGACAGTATCAACTTTTAAGTAAATCTAAAGGCCTGCAAAATTCCCACCTGTGTGTTGGGATACAGGAATACAGATAAATTTGCCTGAAATGAAGAGAGAAATAGATAAATGTCACCTTCTGTAAACTGTAGACAAATCCTGCATTTCACAACCCTTCTACTGATGGACTCCATTCATCTTATCTTGAAAATAACTGGAATGTGACTCTTTGTCAGAAGGGACATAAATCTCCATTCACTCTTGGAGATTTATACCTATATAATTCACTTGACACCCTTCTTGTTGGCACACTTTTGTGTTTCCTACGCCTTACAGAAAATACAAGTGGCCAATGCGGTTATGCATTCTCACACAGCTGAACAATAGGTTCATGCAGCCGTTAAGGGCTAAGAAAAATGACAGCAGTAGGATAGTGCACCATGCTTGCTTGCCTGGACACCAGCTGAGGATCAGTACTGTTTCCTCCTTTAATGAGATTGTTAGTCTGACTCTGTGGCAGTAAGGAAGGAAGGAAGGAGAAGCATGAAAGTGAAGTGAAGTGAAGCCTTCTGGCACAAGACTCCACTTTCAGTAATTGGTGCTGAAGGGAGAACTAAAGGGAAGGCCCTTGAACTCTGGATTAGAAATAGGTAAGTCATCTTCTATAGGCTAGTTTTCTGTAAGAAGCCAGCTGCATGGCAAAGAAATGGAGACAAGTGTGTGGAATGGGCATTGCTCATTGGATATACTGTAGGAAGTGTAGTTCTTATGTTGAATCCCAGAGAGCTGAAAAATAAAACTGTAAGCTGGGAAAGGGTCATTGTCGGTCAGCAGGGCAAAAGTTGCTTTAGTTACTATACAGGATCTGTCTGTTTTGAAGTCTTCACATGAAGGCTTGAGGTCCAAAGCTAAATGACAGTGTTTGGCTAATGCTTTCTCCTGTGTACAGGAAAAGCTGTAATTTTCTTCTCTAAAAGTGCAAAGCCTGAGTCAGAGTGTTATTCTAGAGTGTGAGAACAAGGGATGTGGCTTTAGCGCATCCAGCCATACCGGGGGACCTGCCAGTGACAATGGCTGTAAAACAACGGCATGTTATGGTTACTATTGCAAAGGATTTACTGTGTGAGCACACTCCTGGTTTCTAACTTCAAATACTTAAACAAAATTTTCAGGCACAAAAAAATGCAACAAACAGTTCTTTGGAAAAATCTAGTATCAACATCTCTATCTCCATGAAACCTGGGCACTTAAGACACCACGGCTTAAGCAGAAGAAAAATGCAAATATCACCTTAGATTATAGGACTTTCTCCTTGTGAAAAAGAGTGAGGTTGGAGGCTGGATAGTGTGCCAACTGAGCACTTGCAACCTCTTAGCAAGTCTGGTGTCTGTAGCTCCCCAACTGAGGCAAGATATTTAATTAACAAAATGCGTAACTGAGGAAGATGTATAATTAAAGTTTTTCTGATTTGGGCATAGCTTCAGTTTATAAGTTTACCAGGCTTTGGGTTTAGCCACCTGAATATAGGTAACTTGTTACATTTGAAACAGTTCGGGGGGTCTAGAAATGTCAGATGCTGGCAGACATGACTAGGCCTATGAGACACCCCTTATGCCTGTGTGGAGCAACATCAGGAATTAATGCAGGCCATACTAGAGCATCTAAAATTGCTCTAGATACCTATGTTTAGACACCTGTCTCCCACACTGTGTCTTTAAAAACTGTCATGTTTTGGGCTGGGTTGGCCAATGACAAGATGACAGATGCTCTCTCCACCTCTCACTCCAATGAGAAGAAGAAGAGAAATAAAGCAAGTTATGAGTTTAGAAAAAAATAAACTACTTCAATGAAATATTAAAAGGAAATAATGAAATAGATACAATATATATAAATATACACAAAACTGCATCAAGCTGCCAGGGAGATGTCACTGGCAGGCACCGTCAAAGTTCCAGATCAGACTCAGTGATGAATGGGAACTGGATTCTGGATCTACCTTCAGGAACGCACAGAGTAGGATCACGGGTAGACAATCTAACAGGGTCGCCCTCAGGCATCCATAAGCAAAGAATGCAAGGCACTGAAAAAGCAGCTGTTGAAAAAAAAGCCCATCAAAGAAGATCCAACCTAACCCTGGTCATCCCTCAGCTTTTACACCGAGCATGGTGGATGGGATGGAATACCCTATTGGTCAGTTTGGGTCACCTGACCTGTCCACGCCTCCCCACAGGTACAACCCCAAGGGTAAACAACCAGGTCAGCTGACCCTGGTTGCCATAGCAACACATATAAGCAAGAGCCTCTCTCACTGAACAGGAAGTTGGTTCAGCTCCACCCCAAACCAGGACCAAAACATAGAAGAAACAAATCTACTGAAAATATATATGACTCTGCACTGTTGAATACCTTTCTTCTGCAGCCTGAAAGAATGACATTCAGATATTCTTGCGGGAACAAATAAATCCCGTAATACATCCGTGATGCAGCAATGGTCTTTCCTGTAGAAAATCATTCATGCCACAGGTGAATGTACTGAAACTGGATTTATTGTGGGAGTATCTAATTGCATTACTAAATGGCATATAGCTTTTCCCCAGTTAATTCATGTTTTCTGCAGAGTGTGTGAAGCATCCAAGCATGATGATCCCACTTATTTCACGTGCTCAGAGCATATGACAAGGCAATTGGTAGCTACTAGCCAGCCCAGTGCGACAGCATGCCTTTCACGACTGTTTCTCTGAAGATGAGTTTACCCCATGTTACGTACAGTTTTCAGCTTTTATTGCTTCCTATTTTCACTATGTTTATTCTCTGGATTATGAGCAAGTAAGACTAACTGATCTTCACACTGAGTTATTGTTTTGAAACCAGGAGTCTGACCAAGCCTGCCTCCTTGTCTGTGTTGCAGTTCTAGTCTGTTATTTTACACAAAACAAATGGCTATTGTGAAAGATCATCTTCTTACAAATACAGTTCCTTATGAACAGTGAACCAACCACTGAATCTGTTCCAGGAAGATAATGCTACTTACACATAGAAAATAAATGCAAAGCATTGTAAACCTTGTTCAAAGATCCGAAGCATGTTTTGTTTCCCATTGTCTCTCTTTGGTTTCCTCTACACGGATGAACGTATGGAATGCTGTTTCAGAGCAGCTCCTCTATGTTACTATGTGAGGCCCACATATCAAAATACCAGCCTCTATGTCAAGGACTCATGAATAGTAAAGACCTAGCTATAGCCACCAACTTTAAGCTCTGTTTACTTATCATTTTAAAAACAATTTTGCAATTATCTAAGCAATGGAAGCATTTGCCATCTGATTATTCCTGGTTTTCCCAGTCGGATAGTGAAGCCTTTACTGTTTATCTGCATAACTCAGTTTGTCATGAGTATATCCAGGTAAGGTGTATGTTCTGAAAAAACTGTAAAAGTGAGGCTGCAATTTAATGTGCCCCTCTGGAAAGGGGCACATCATTATAGAAGATATAAAACAGAAGGCTTTTACTTTTTTTAGTATGAGCAGGAAGCAGAAATTCTTAACTGTCACACTTGAGAGGGGATGAGAGGAACACAATTCCCTGTTATCTTTGCTGGCTTGTTCTGTGGGGGCAGAATCATGTAGCTGGCCTTGTTCTTTGCTCCCTGTTTTTTTGTCTTATGCTGAAGGTGTTTAGTGACTATGCTTCTCAAGGAAGTTACATGCAAAGCTTGCTTAGGGATGCTAAGGAGGAACATTTTTGTTCTCTTTTTTTATTCAGTCTTAAAGTTTATTATTAAACATAGTATGTTAAATTCAGCAAGCTATAAAGATTTTGTTGTGCAGAGCTACTGAAAAGACAGCCTTTGTATGCGGTTATCCTCATGATTCACACTGCATGTGATTAGTTATAATCAAACCTGTGCCATTCACAAAAGGAAGGAACATAAGAAGTTGATGCGTTTGTTACAGGTACGGCTGTAACCATGTTTGGAGATGAAGGACTGCATACCAGAGTACAGACTGTCCTAAAGACAACGGCGGATAACAGTTTTTACTGTTTTTCCGACCTCTGGAGTTGACTGAGAGACAAATAAATCTGTCATTATTTCACTGTACACCCAAGGTATATTGGAAATATAAGGAAGATTCACAGAAATTATATGAAGATTACCAAAAGGCACTACTATGATCAGAAATTATGATTCCTTGCAAAACAGAGATTATGAATTTTCCACATGTGGTCTTTGGTATTTTAGAATGTACATTTTCCTGGAAAAAATTCCTTGTTTTGATTCAATTAACCATCTATGATGCACAATGCAGCTCTGTGTAGAGATATTGGGCATAATTTCCTCCTGAAAGAAGTCAGCAAGAAGTTGACAATTCCTAGGGTCTTTCATTAACTTTTAAAAGCTTGATAGCAAAGTTATTTTGTCTTCTCTGAAGCCCTGGTGAATCGCCACAGAATGTGGACACAGTCAAAAAATGCCAATAACAATACTAGCAATGTCACTAATCTCTTCCAAAAAGAGATATATAATTCTCAGCTACTATATCCAGGTTTCCCCACTTGTGTTAGGAACAGCAACAATATGAAAGTATGCTGTTGTTTCTTTGGAATATAAAGTTGTATAAATGGAGAATTAGTCTTTTCACATAAGTTAACAATGGACACCATTAGTGCTGCTGTATTCAAGGTAAAAGCATAATTGAAGCAGATAATATAAATGGAGATTTTTCCCTACCAAGGGATGTCTTTAATAAGGAAGCTACTAAGATAAATGGAGGGACTGAAATATTTTGAATTAAGAAAATCACAAAGTTAGCTTTTCTGGGCTTCTCAAATAAATTCTATTAATAATCACTTTACCTAATGAATAACATCTAGTTAGGATGTTTTAGAAAACAACTTAAAATATGTCAATATGCTACATATTTACTTCTGGAGGATGACTCAGGAGGTAAGTGCAGACATAAACTGGTTTTGGCTGTGCCCTGGGTATCTTGTAGTCTGGATCATATCCTTATCTATGTGCAGAAATACTGAGGCATTATTGAACAAAGAAACTGTAAACTGGACTTGATGGAATAAAGGAGAGGGAAAAGAGAAACTCAAGTAGTGAAGTCAGTGATAGCACAGTGTTCACAGGATAGTAGGAAAACTCTTGATCAGAAGGGTACTTAGGAGGTGTCCAGTCCAATGCCCACCTCAAAGCAGTGCCAGCCATAAAGTCAGACCAGGAAGATTAAAAGATTAGTCCATTCCATCATACTCTTGTAGCTGTTGCATTTGCAGTAGGGTAGAGTGCAGGGAACTCTCTTGGCTTTGTATCTCTGTCAAGTAAATGAATGAATAAAGATGAGTGTGATCCATCAAAAAGGAAAGTTCAGTAAATTCTGTATCTTGGGGAATCCAGTGCCAAATGAAGAAGACATGGGAGGGTGGTAACTAAAGACAGGGAAAGACTCAAAAGCACAAGCAGAGAAAGCAATGCTAAGAACATGTCAGGTAACAAACAATTGCTGTATACCATAACAGACAGTAAATAAAAATACAAAAGCAGCAAAACGAACAGAGGATACATCCTATGCTGATTCTGTCACTGTGCCTGCACACAAGAACCTCAGCACTATGTTCTGGCTGTATCCACAGGGCATCACCAGCTCTGTCTGCATTGTCACAGCCCCACTGTTCTTGCTAGCTCTTCTTCAGCATCAAACAGGTTTGCCCTGCCTGTGGGCAGTGAGTCATCTCAGCGTATGGTTCATTGCATTGCAAAACTCTGAAGCAGGGAAGCCACAGCCACCAGCTGGCATACTTTATCAGGGGCCATTAGCTGTAAACAAGCATGTCTCCTTTATGGCTTCTAAATTTAGTTTCTAACAATTACTATTCCTTTTGCATTTCATTTCAGGCTGGGTGCAGCAAAGGGATGTGTAGAATAGATTTTCTGTACCTAGGAATCTAGTTTCAAAGTGTTACCTATATCTTTTCTCTTTTGTATATCTAGCAATGGTCTACAGATATTGTAAATTACAATATCAGTACGTACAAAATAGGAAACAGTAACTCACCACCTCACAGCTTAGAAGAAAAATACCCTGGTTTGTATTATCATGGTTCCCATTTTGTACTGACTCTGAAAATTGCTTTGAGGCCCTGCTGTTTGCTTGCAGCTACTTGGAGTCATGTGAACTCCTTCCTGTATATCTGTATTGTCAGCCAAAGCGTAATAAGGATATGGTTAACTGTTGTATGTAAAATGTTCCTTATGACTAACTGGAAAAGTTTGTTTGTTGTAATTGATAGGATTTGGTCTCTGTAGGCAAAATAGGACCTGACTGAGTAAGACTCTTGACCAAATGACACTAAATTACATATATGTAAGACTTATTTCTGTCCTGCAGCTGGAAACATTTTGTTCATCTGTCACTCTTGGTGCAGCAGTCAATAGATGTGTGTCCTAATTGCTCTGAGATGTCATTTCTCCTTCATCCTAAATAGCCTGAAATATCAACGTTGCCAATTTCCTATGTATTTTGTCTTATTCTGACAGCAGGTAGAAATGAGAACACAGACAAACTAAGAACAGTCATCATATATTCCTAGGGTTATTAACTAAGTTTTCTTGAGATATGCACTTCAGATGGTCATTTCTGGTATTTGGGAGCATGATTAGTGGAAGGCCCAAATCTTTTTTCTAAACGCTCTGGCTACTTCAGGCTAATAATCACTAGGAGGCAAATCTTGTTATTCCTTGGCAACTCAAGTTCTGAGCTATTAAGTCCTTACAGGATACACCCTGTTCACTATAGTACGTTGTGAATTTTCTGATTCACTCTGGGCTTGTCTGACCCAGGTTGATCAAAGCAAAGGCTCTCCTGATATGTATCAGATCACTCTAAGGTGCCTTTGCATCTACAGAAAATTACCTACACACTTTTAAAAAAATTATCTGAGTTAGTCAGAAAATGAGAGTTTCATTTTGGGGCATATGGCTTGACAGCTACAGAAAGTTATCTACAAATACTTATTTAAACCAAAATCTGTAACAAAATAAGGGGGGGGGGGAGGAGGGAGGGGTGAATGTGTCTGTTAATATCAAGACACGAACACCAAAATTTGCAGGTTTTGATAAAGGAAGATGGCATTACTGACACAATACTCACTCACCCTCTTGTGCTCTTTGTAGCACATCCTGGTGCTCTAACGGATAGCAGTTTAAAGCTAGCTCACAAATATCTACATAAGTTAAGTGTGTGCTGTCTGCAATGTAAATGTACTCTGAGAAGCTTTTAAAATCCTGTAAATAGTTAAATTACAAGCTGTCTTGTAGTAAATCTATACATTTTCCTACATATTTTACTCCATAAAGGCCAGTAAACCAATATGGGCAACTCATTTACGGCTAAAAGCTTAGATCTTAAGTTCAGCTGCAGTTATTACTATGGTGCCTATATGTCTGTTGCTGAGTCATATTTCAGGATCTAATTACCCATGAGGTTTCTTCTAGCTTTTTTTTTTTTTTTAAATAACACATATTAGAAGCTGCAATAAAACTTATGTATGGGGTTTTATTTGTGTATTTATTTTCTTGAACAATGCTCAGTGGTGTTTCTTAGGAAATAAATCACCAGCTCTTCAGTGGACATGCTTATCTTTCATTTTGTTGCTTTAATTCTCCAATAGTAGCTGGCAGGATTCCTGAATGAAAGCAAGAAACATAATTTTATTGTAGTAGCAGATGCTCTCCACTAACAACTTTTGCTCTTGCTTTGCTGATTTTGTTGACTCTCAGCTGGAATCTTTGATACAATTATTGCCTCTTTGTACTGCTAATAAAGCACCAAGTTACCTTACATAAATTAAAGATTCCCAGTTGACAGCTACCTGTGAATACGTGAATTTGTACATTCTATAAAGCAGACAAACATGACACAACATCCCAGGCCAAACAGTCTCCTCGCTCCCTGTGTAATAGGAAGCTTTTGCGGTGTCTAGGGTGGGTGTAGCTAGTAGGACTATGGGGTGAACCAGCAGCACCTAAGGAACATGTAAAATTCAAAGAGCTGCTGGTCTAACAATGCTGGAGATGGGTAACCCTCACTGAGGGAGATTGAAGAGGCTACTCCAACTGCTGCTTCATGTTGGCAGGGAATAGCACTAATTGGCTTTTCTCCATGAGGGACAGTCAACTAAACCATGCAAAGTAAAATCAAGTAAGTAAAATAAAATTTGGCTTGATTAAGGGACACCAGGTCATTCTGCTTACCCATGGTCAGACCATGTACCCACACCCAGTCTCATGCTGTCCCCTGAAGTCCTTTGTGTCTTTTCTCAAGCTTCTTTCTGCCCAAAGGCTTAGGCTCTCAGCCTGGAATACATCAAATAATATTGCTGGTGGATCTTGGGCCTGCATGGAAGATTGGATTAGAAGTATAATCTGCTAATATCATGAATAATTAGGCAGATGTGTAATTGCCAACTTCTGCATATTTCTATAAATATCCACATATACAGCTTGATGTCATTTACACTGTCCTCAAGCTTCCTGGATGTGAGCCAATGACAGTCCAGATGCTGTATAGCTTCATGTGCAGGTTAATAATCAGGGCATATTCGCTCAAGCTAGGGGCTCAGCTACTTCAGCTACAAGACTGACAGGCTGTAGCTGAGCGTTTACCTCGGAGAATGAGCATAGAGCCTGAAACTATTTACACCTGCTCTCCAGTGTTGCTGTTACAGAGAGAGAGGAGGACAGAAGCATCACTGAAGACATATTACTAAGGTGATAAAAATGGTTGACTAAGACAGTGGAAAGAGGAGGAAGATGGATGCCTCCAGAGCATGACATTAATACCCTCATATTGTCTGTACTGCTGTGTGGGTACATATTATGGTGTCTCCCACCATTCCAGTGAGAGAACTCCTAGAGTCCACTGTGGCCTTTTTCTTGCTTGTGCACCTGGCTTCCTTCCCTTGGAAACCAGGACATGTGAGGGGAAACTCCAGCATTCACTGCACTGCACCAGCCAAGGCTACACCTAGACCTCAGTATTAGACATACTTCCAGAGTCTACGGGCTAGGTTTACCCAGGGAAACTCAGGTTTTAAGTCTGGAGCCAGGTCAGAATTTTGCAGCAGGGATAAATTCAAGTCAGGGAACTTGGGAGTTTGAACTAGGGGATAAATTGAAATTTCTTTCAGGTCAGTGTCTTACTGACCTGAGGGGGAAAGTGAATGTATCTGTTACTGCATATGACTACATGCTATTTTATAGGTAAATGCAAACTTCATTTGTCCTTACTAAAAGCCAACTGTGTGATAGTTCTGACCCATGAGCCATGGTAAATGTAGCAATGAGTTTGGACTAGAGGGTCTTGCTTGTGAGATGGAAAATGTTCATGTTGAGCTGAGATCCTAAGCTCAGAAAGATCATTGAAGATACCTATCAAGTGGGAAAAAGGTGTTGTCTACTGGGAACTGGTTTTACGCTCTGTAAAAGATAGAGTGCTCTGGCTGTCTCAAGATCACAGTTAGAAAGTGATGGCTTGAGTTGTCTTCAAATGCCCTGGCATTATGTTTATTCAAAATATTCTTTGCTGCAGTTGCTCTTGCCAGGAATGAAAACAAACTCTTGAATCTTCCTGCAAAGTTGGACTGTCATCTTCCAGACACCTTCAGTAGTTGTCTGCGCATTGCAAGCACCTGGAGACTAAGGACACTGGGAGACTAAGGACATAAAGTTAGTTTTAAATATTTAAGAATTAGGTTCTACAAAAGTAGCATACCTAATTGGTAAGACAAAATCACTTTTACCAAGAGTAAGCTAAATTTGTGCTGTAGAGCAGTATTAGAAATTGGTAAAGTCTGTGCTTCAGACTAAATATTCAGGATTTGTTACACCAAATCTTGGTGGTGAGATACTGGTGAACAAAGTATTTTGAGAGGCAAAACTGATATAAGGAACTAAACATTATTAATTTGTCTAAGGGCATCTGCTAAATTTCCCAGCTATGGTTCATATCTGAGTCTTTTAGAAATTTACACAAGACCCAAAAGTGAGGGTTTCAGTGGGAGCATTTCTTAGTTCTTTCACTTAATTATACAAAATTACAGGTCTAATCTTATTCCTTCATGTCACATAAGTAAATTATCAAATATGCAATACTTTTTGTATGACTGTTATAAGCAACAAGAATTTTGGAATTTTTAGCTATGTGTGTTGAAATACTGGTTTAAAGGCAAAATAAAAAAAGAATAAATACATTTGTGGGTCTCTATCACAGAACCCAGCCTTTTAGCTAAGATGTAAGGAATGTTGTGAGGTATTGCAAATAGGTCAAGGGAGATGATCCTTCCTATCTGTTAAGCACTGGTAAGACCATGTCTGGAGTACTGTGCCTAGATCTGGGCCCCCCAGTACAAGATACTGGAGAGAGTCCAGTAAAGGGGCACTAAGGGATCTCACAATGAGGAAAGGCTGAGACAGATGGGACTGTTCAGCCTGGAGAAGAGAAGGCTCAGGAGGATCCTATCAGCATACATAAATACCTGATGGGAGGGAATGAAGAGGGTGGAGCTATAGACTCTTCTTAGCAGTGCCCACTGTAAGGCCAGGAGGCAATGAATGGAAATTAAAACACGTGAGATTCCATTTGAAGACGAGACAACGCTTTTTTACCGTGAGATTGTCAAGCACTGGAACAGGTTGCTCAGTGTTGTGGTTTAACCCCAGCCAGCATCTAAGGTCCACACAGCCACTTGCTTACTCCCCCCAAGGCAGAGGAGGAATTGAAAGGTCAAAAGTGAGAAAACTCATGGATTGAGATAAAGACAGTTTAATTAATAAAGCAGAAGATGCATATGATAGCAGAGCCAAACAATGAATTCATTCACTGCTTCCCATCGGCAGGCAAGTGTTCAGCCAACTCCAGGAAAGCAAGGCTCTATCATGAGTAAGGGTTACTTGGGAAGACAAACGCTGTAACTCCAAATGTCCCTCCCTCCTTCTTCCCTCTCAGCTTTTGTTGCTGAGCATGGTGTTACCTGGTATGGGATATCCCTTTAGTCAGTTGGGGTCAGCTGTCCCAGCGGTGTCACTCTCAGCTTCTTGTGAACCCCCAGCCTCCTCACTGGCAGGGCAGCACTAGAAACAGAAAAGACCGTGATACTGTGTAAGCACTGCTCAGTGATAGCTAGTATTATCAACACTGTTTTGGTCACAAATCCAAAACATGGAACCATACAAATTACTGTGATGAAAACTAAGTCTATTCCACCCAAAACTGGTACACTCAGAGAGGCTGTGGAGTCTCCATCCTTGGAAATACTCAAAATCTGACTGCACATGGTCCTAGGGAACCTGCTTTTGCTCAACCCTGGCTGCTCTCAGCAGGGGACTGGACCAGATGGTATACAGAGTTCCCTTCCAACCTAAACAATTCTGTGATTCTGTGGTAGCTAAAGTCTTTGAATACAACAAAATATTAATTAGCACTTTGGTGTAGCAGTGGAAGTTTTATTTTTTTCAGTATCCGGGTTAACTGGAAAAAGGTACTAGAGGAATAGTTCACTTGGAAGTAACAATGACAAGTTAAGAGAGAGAAAGTTCACAGAAAATTAAAAATGTTGCATGATGGAATTCTAAATTTTGAGTTTACATTTCCCCCTATTATTTATTTTAAAAACTGAATGAAAAATAACATATCACTTAATGAAAATAACAGATGGCAAAACCAAAAACTATTAGTATTGCTGCATAACAATTGGTTAAAAAAATCAATCAAACAAACAAAAAACCACCCTGAAACCTAAAACCAAACCTTAATAGCCAGGAAGTAGTTTTGATTATTTCAAATTTATTCTTGTTTATCAGGCTTGTCAAATCTATGTGGAAAAAAAGTATTTGATCGTTTGGTATTTGAATGTCCACATGATGTAAAATACTGGCATTGCCTTGGAATAGGCCAAGAAAGGTGTAAGGAGTGCAGATTCAACTGTTCTGTCTGTCAGGAGATCTGAAGCCAGCTCTGTCTGCCTCTTATGTAATGGTCTGAGAACTAGGCTGTAAGACATCTAGCATATTTTTGAAAAATATTTATATTGTCTTCAGTATGAGGTGCGGAGTTGTGGTCCCTTGAGTAAATGCTGCAGGCCAGTCTGCATCTGTATATACTGCCTGTAGAGAATGGAACCAGAATTGATTACCCCATGTTCCACAACTACATAAAAGAGGAGGAATAAATTATTTGATCTATACTGAAACCCGGGAACAAACTAAGATATATATATAGTGTTAACTATTATAAGGCTGAGCCTTGAAGTGGAACAGTAAATGAAGCAATCTGACAGCATATAGACCCCTGTGGAGTATGTTGTGTTCATGCTTTTCTGTTTTGTACTCATATGCAGCCAGTTAGTAAGGACCAGACAGAAGGCAGACCCAGCTGCTACCTACAAAGTCATTCTCCATGTCCTGATAATTAAATATTTTATATAAATCAGAATCATGCCACTTTCAAATATCCTATGGACCAGTGGATTAAAATTCCTATCTGAAGTGGTAGACATCTGTTAAGATTTAAGCACTTAAACAAATAGACTTACATGCTTGTCCCTTATCTTTACAGATCTCAGGATACTTCTGATGAATTTTCCAAATCCTGCTGAGTACTCCAAGTCCTTCAGAGGAAGGACTTCTACTGCTACCAGCACCTCCCTTATTTACTTCCTGAGCTATAGTATCAAGCACGCCCAACTGGGATCAGCATATGACAGCCTTTCTTTAGGAATTTTCTCACTAGAAGCTAATACTGACTTTGTGAAATGAAGTGATTTTTTTTTTCGTTCTCAAGAGTAAGAACAAAAAACAAGTGCAAATAAAAAATTTAAAAACTGCATGCTCATATTGAGCTGTATTAAAGCCCTCTTACCTAAGGGCAGTGTAAATAGCTTCCTTCAAAACCTTTATTTGTTTGTGTCAGATGGGTTTTCATTAAAAGTGCCTTAGGAAATACCTCCTCTCGGAAGAGATAACCTTGTTGCATTTGCTTGAATTCCCTAACACTTTGCTACTCCACCCTCTCCTCCCCCCATCCCATGAGTCTTCATGGTATCTTGACAGACTTTTGAAGTATTAATGAAGACTAAGTAAAATTATTTTGGCTTATTTTCTTATGTTCTTGCTTATATTTACCCTTCTTGTCAAATTTAAATTAAAAAGTCTGTATTGATACAGTAAGCATCACAGCTGTCCAGTCAGCATAAAATACTCAGAGCAATTGCATATCTGTCATAACCACTTAATACTTGACAGTTACGGAAATGAAAGTGAACTTCAGGAAATGGTTTAACAAAATATTCAGTGATACAGTGATCAAATAATTTTCTGTGTTTGATGTACCGATAATGTGATATAAGACAACAAGAAAAGTATTTGGGAAGTTTATTGCTTTAATTTCTGTTCTAGGCTAGCTTAGAGTTTGGAATTTGACTTTAAATCTGCCATCCATAGCATTTTTCAAATGGTTTAATAACTGTAGAGAATATAACTTGAAGTATATATGTTTATGAAGTATTTAAAGTTTTTTTCCAGAATTTTTGGTTAATAATTTAACATACAGTCTCCATTAATGAGAACTTATGCTCTGAGTTGTAATAAATTTGTTTCCTATCAACTCACATTGAAAAAGTAAGTTTTCTAAAACCAAAATCTTTGGAAACAATCCCATACCATTTGCACGCCTTGCTTAGGTAAGCCTAGACTAGCTGTCACGTTAAAATAGTAGTTGCTGAGAGATATAGTTTGTTTATTGAGTATGTGGTGACAGTAGATTCACTCTTTCCCTGGGGAGCCAGACTCAAACCAATAGCAGGTCTTCCTCCTGCATGGCCTCTTCTCTCTCTGCTTCTATATATCTGTTTGAAGAGAACAAATACTTGGGTTGCTTTTAAGTGTTGCAAGTCATATTTTATTCCTGCTGGTATTACTACTTGCATGTATTGGGACATATTTTCTGCTTCCAAGACCTAAATTAGTATTACCTACCTTGACTGGAAAAGTAGGTCTAAGTCACTAACTACATTTATTCCACACATGCATACAGTATGAACAATGGATATGCTTCTCAGGTGTCTGTTGGCCAGTTACAGCATCATTCAGTTATACACCATGAAGCTCCTACAGTGTGTGGGATCCTCTCTTCCTACATAATTTGGGATGCTTTTATGATACAGCTTTTAACACCTAGCTAAAGATAAGGAGTCTTTATTAGATTAAAGATGATATAAAGATAACTATCAAGTCCCTTTTTCTATGTGGGAAAAGTTGTTGCTACATTTACAATAAAAACTTCTTTATGAAAAGTGATGTCAGAAAGTTCATGACATCAGTTACTATTTAGGCAGCACCTGTTAAGTAGCAAAGCTTCACTAGGCTTTTGTTGGCTATCTGGAGTGACTATATATGTTAAAAGATCAGTTTCTTAAATTTATCTTAAATTTTTTTTTGCTACCCTGTCATTACATCCAAATTTGAGAGACAGCATCTAGATATCAAGATGATTACTCTAGCTTATGTACCTTTTCTAGGGTCTTGTTGTATTTAGTAATTTAATTCTTTAATGATTCCTCAAACTTCTAGAATGTTAAAACTTCTACATAATTAAAATGTCTATACAACTGTTGATAGCTGCATAATGTAGACTGACAAGCCCATGTAAATCTTGGTGTTATGGATCTTGCTTCTCTCCCTGTGTCATGTTTTATTTCAAATTTTTCATGTCTCTTCTTTTTTTTGAAGTCCTTGAATAACTGTACCTTGTAACTTTTTTCCTGTCTCACTAAAATCAGCAAATGTACTCCGGTTTGGGACTAGTTCAATTTATAAATAATAAATTATTGGCCTACAGCCGTTCTTCAGAAAAAGGCATAAGGCTTTTCTTAGACCTTTTACTTAGGAAAAGAGTATAGCTGTGTTTTCTATCCTATCTTATATACTGACCAGGGAGTTAGATGTCCTCCCTCAGAAAGGATATGAAAGTTTTTTCCTTTCCTATGACTCAGTAAAGTAAAGCAAAATGCCAACCTCATCTGCATCACAGTTACCTATAAGTAACAAGGATGGGACTTGAAATGCCTGGGGAAACATTAACAATATTTTCTACATG
The DNA here is from genome assembly GCF_964106895.1 of Numenius arquata. NCBI lineage: Eukaryota > Metazoa > Chordata > Aves > Charadriiformes > Scolopacidae > Numenius > Numenius arquata. Next base: position 68,754,334 of record NC_133616.1, on the reverse strand, counting down.
CCAGAACAATAAAGGCATTAACGACAAGATACCACTATCTTGTCAAATTAATTCTACATGCTGAAGTCTTGAAATGTACTTCAATCTGCCACTTATTAAACTCAGATAAGTTCTCTTTTTACTTGTCTCCTTTCTAAGCAAAAAGGTTCAATCTTCAATTTTGTAGCTTCTTTTCTATATCCTTCTTTTTTTCATGTTGCCTCCTGATTTTTTAATATCCTTTAGGATTAAGTGTCTTGTGTTAGGCACTGAAGAAATATGGGGTATTCATACCGTTTCTTATGAACCTATCTAACAACCTCAGTGCAAAATCTGAAATACCTTGCACATATAATGTCATATTTCCTAGAGGTAAAGCTGCGAGAATGATAAAATATGAATGATGTAGCTGTTTAAATAATTTGTGATAGCTAAACTTATCATTAATACTAAACAAATTTTAATAATTTACATTTGAAAAGGTGCACTACAAAAATAGTTACTTCCAAAACTGAAGGGTGCCAGCAGACTGAAAATAAGCAATTCAAGTGGAAATATTTTCTCTCTAAGTGAAACATATATCAGTAATTTCTCAAAGTTGGGTCACTGGAAAAAACAACAAACTTTTTTTTTCTTCCCTCTAGGGAGCTAGTCTGGGGTTGAAAGACATTTTAGCAAAGTATGGAAATAGTACTGAGATAAATCTAAAAGGACAGGTGACAAATATTTTTTCAGTGCCTAAGTGGCTTGAATTTCAGCTCACGTCTTTTGTCAGGAAGAGCTGCAAAACTCATTTACCTTATATAAAATTTAAACTTTCCTATCCACCAACTTTTCCTATCTTTATTTCTTCTATTATATCATCAATTCTCTTTTTAATTCTTAGTTAGGCTTCCTAAACTTGCACACCATGGAACAGGCATAATGCATGAAGTTGTAAATAAGGGAAAAAGAAAAAGCTGCAGGCTAGAAACAGTACTTTTTCTCCCCCCTTTCCCATTCTGTAAACATGCCAGTCTTTTTATAGAAGTTTTTATTCCAGGACCCTTGGATTGCTACCCTTCTGATGAATTGAAATAATTGGGATTACTCAACAAGTATGGGCTACAGCTTTGGTACAATTTGTCATAGTGAATCGTTTCTTGTATTACACATTTCTTGAGCAATGTGTTTTCCTTTGTCATGTGTAGCACTACACACATGGACAGCACTTTAATAAAAATGTACTTTGAATTTAAAATTAGTTCAGTTTTGGGAACATTAACAGGTGGGCCTCAAATTCAAGAACTAACTAAAGCAGGACATTGTCAGCAGTTGTCCACCTTATGGATATTTATGTCTGTGTACTTTGAGTCTTTCCTTCACTCTTCTGTGATTAACTCCCACTTACATTAATGAGAATGATGTGCTTCCATTGGGGAAAGAACATTCCTTTGAAGATGAAGAATGAAAACTCTCTCCTGCTTCATTTTTTCTCTATAATTTTTTTAAAGCAAAAATATTTTAAGATTGTAGCAGCAGTTAAATTTGACAGAAGAAATAATAATGCTTTGCTGTGTCCCAAATATGTATCCATGCCTGTGTTTATTTTTAAATGTAGTGCCATTGGCTTGATCTATGAGGTAGCAACTGCTTTTACTTAAAATACCTTTCCTGGAATATGTCATTTTAGATTACCTTCTCCCTTGATGAGCATATGAAACATTTTTCTTCAGATGTGGCATTAAAAAAATGTTTGTCATCTGTACTATTATTCCTAAATATAAAGTGCCACCATTTCACATCAAAGTTGCATATCATAAAAGCAGCAGAAGTTCTGTCTTTTATATATATTTTCCTTCTTATTTTATACTATATTTTATTATATCTGTGATATGCAGAAGCATATTTTTATACTACATGTACACTGTGTTAAATTAGATCTTACCAAAGTCAATGTAAATAACTTCAACTGACTTCATTTTGACAGAAATCATTGGAGCAGGCTCCCTTCCATAGTGAATACATATGTCGTTTCATTTTATTCGTTTAAATCTAGTTTTGGTTTATACTTGCTCACAGATTAAAACCTTCAATCCTGTTGAAGTTTAGCCCCAGCTGCCAGTTAAGCTGCATGCAGTTGCTTGCTCACTTCCCCCAACGTTAACAGTTAAAGTGAGAAAACTCATAGAGTGAGATAAAGACACTTTAATAGGTAAAGTAAAAACTGTACACACACACAAAGCAAAATGAGGAATTCATTCACTACTTCCCATCGGCAGGCAGGTTTTTAGCCAATTTAAGGAAAGCAAGGCTTCATAATGCATTGCAGTTAGTCAGGAAGACAAACGCCATCAGTCCAAACATCCTGCCCTTCCTCCTTTTGCCCCTCACCTTTTGTTGCTGAGCATGGTGTTACCTGGTATGGGATATCCCTTTGGTCAGTTGGGGTCAGCTGGCCCAGCTGTGTCACTCTCAGCTTCTTGTACACCCCCAGCCTCCTTGCTGGCAGGGCAGCACGAGAAACAGAGAAGGCCTTCCCACTGTGTAAGCACTGCTCAGCGATAGCTAAAACATCCCTGTGTTATCAACACTGTTTTGGTCACAAATCCAAAACCTGGAACCATACAAGCTACTGTGAAGAAAATTAGCTCTATTCCAGCCAAAACCAGCAGAAAACCATATGCTAATATTATGTCCACATGACTGAAAAAAACACATTACATTGGTCATTAAATAACTGTTAAGGATGAAAGTAAATTGTGTTCAAAGCTTTTGTTAATCACAGAATCACAGAATGATTGACATTGGCAGGGACCTCTGGAGGTCATCTGGTCCAATCCCTATGTTCAAGCAGCATCAGCTACAGCCAGTTGCCCACGACCATGTCCAGAGAGCTTCTGAATATCTCCAAGGATGGAGACTCCACCACATCTCTGGGAAACCTGTGCCAGTGTTTGGTCACCCTCACAGTGAAAAGTTGTTTCCTGATGTTCAGAGGGAACCTCCTGTATTTCAGTGTGTGCCCATTGCCTCTGGTCCTGTCACTGGGCATTGCTGAGGAGAACCTGGCTCTGTCCTCTTTGCACCCTCCCTTCAGTGAGAATTATAGAATACCTCAAGTTGGAAGGGACCCATAAGGATCATCAAGTCGAATTCCCTGCTCCTCACAGGACGACCTAAAACTGTGCCATATGACTAAGTGTCATCCAGATGCTTCTTGAACTCTGAGAGGCTTGGTGCTGTGGCCGCTTCCCTGGGGAGCCTGTTTCAGTGACTGACCACCCTCTCAGTGAACAATTTTCCTAATGTCCAGTCTGAACTTCCCCTGGTGCTGCTTCATACCATTCCCCCATGTCCTATCACCTCCCCCTCTGCTGCCCCTTAAGGAAATTGTAGACTGTGATGAGGGCACTCCTCAGCCTTCTCCAAGCTAAACAAACCAGGTGACCTCAGCTGCTCCTCATACATGTTGCCCTGGAGGCCTTTCACCATCTTGGTCATTCTCCTTTGGACACGCTCTAAGAATTTGTCGTGGGTTGACCCTGGCTGAATGCCAGGTACCCATCAAGGTGCTCTATCACTCCTCCTCCTCAAGGGAGAAAACATATGACTAAAGGTCTGTGGGTTGAGAAAATGACAGGGAGATGACTCAGTAATTACCATCACGGGCAAAACAGACTCGACTTGGGGAAATTAATTTAATTTATTACCAATCAAGTCAGAGTAGGGCAATGAGAAATAAAAACTTGTCATGGGTTGGGCTGGGTTGGGCAATGACAAGACAAGAGATGCTCTCCTGCACCTCTCACTCCCAGGAGAGGAAGAAGACAGATAAAAAGATTTATGAGTTTAGAAAAAGCTAAACTACTTTAATGAAATATTAATAATAAAATAAAAAGGAAACAATGAAAAAGACACAATCTATAAAAATATATATACAAAACCATATCAAGCTCCCAGGGAGATGTCATTGGCAGGCACTGGGAAAGTTCCAGACTGGTCTCAGTCTGGAGTGGGAACTGGATTCCGGAACACACTGTTGGGGATAGAAGGCAGACAAACTGACAGTGTCTTCTCAGGCATCAGTAATCAAAGAAAGACAGCCATCAAAGAAAAGCTCTTGAAGAAGAGCCAACCTGATCCTTGAGCATGGGAGATGGAATGGAATACACTACTGGTCAGTTTGGGTGACCTGAACTGTCCACGCCTCCCCAAGCTTATCCCTCCATGGGGTAAACAACCAGGTAAGCTGACCCTGGTTGTCACAGCAACAAGTATAAGCAAGAGCCTCTCTCACTGTACAGAAAATTGGCTCCGCTCCACCCCAAACCAGGACAAATCTAAATCTTTGAACACCTTCCCCCCACCCCTCCCTTCTTCCCAGGCTCAACTACATTTCTGAATTCTCTGCTTCCTCCCCCAAAGCAGTGCAAGGTGGACACTGAGTGAGGGGTTACCATCAGTTCATCACAGGTTATCTTTGCTGCTCCTTCCTTCTCACACACTTAGCTTTTATTGCTGTGCAGACACCACATGGTATGGAATATCCCTTTGGTCAGTTTGGGTCAGCTGTACTGGTTATGTCCCCTCCCGATGTCTTGCCCACCCCCAGCCTACTGGCCTTTGCTGGTGAGGGGGGATGTTGGAGAGACAGCCTTGCTGCTGGGCAAGTGCTGCTCAGCAGTACCCAAAACACTCATGTGTTACCAACACCATTCTAGCTACAAATACAAAGCACAGCATTATGAGGGATGTTATTGTGAAAGTTATCTCCATCCCAGCCAGACCCAAGACAATCTCCATCTTTTATTTCATACCATTTGTGTCATGCTCAGGTCCCACATAATTTAATACATTTGTATATCTTCTAACTATCCCACTGTATTTAATTCTCATTACTGAAATCCCTTCTTACCAACACTTACAACTTATATTACATACTTAAACCATCTTTATACCCAACATAGAGATTAATACATTCTCATTAACTACTATTTCTTGTCCTTTAACAGATACTCTCCTATTCCATGGGCTTCCTCCACTCCTCCAATGTCCTTCTTATATTCAGGTGCCCAAAACTGGACACAGCACTCAACGTGGGGCTGCACTGGTGCAGTATCGAGTGGGACAGTCATTTCTCTTGATTGACAAGCTATGCTGTGCTTGATGCACCCCAGGACACAGTTTGCCCTTTTGGCTGCCAGGGTACAGTGTTGACTCACAGTCAACTTGCTGTAGTTATATATATTGATAAGATCCCACCTGAGCCTTATCTTCTCTAGGTGAAAAATCCTATTTCTCTCTGTCTTTCCTCAGAGGAGAGATGCTCCAGTCCCAGACAGACTTCTCCAAGTGGCACCCCAGAGATGGAGGACAGCTGTGAACTCAAAAAGCTTAGAGAAAACTACTGCAGGCATGAAATGCTTTTCTAACTTCAGTGGATGACAGGCACTAACCCCAGAAGGAACAGCTTCCTGTCATATCATCTTTGAAGACTGGTGTAAGGTAGGAGTTGGCAAAGGGTCTGGCCTTTTCCAAGTTTTTCCCTGCTGTTCTTGTGGCAGCAAGATGCCACCTGTGCCCTGGGTTCGGAGTCAGGGGTGCACTAAGACCTGCCCTGAGCACCTTGTGCTCCAGATTTCTTCCCACATTTCTTGCCCTGAGATGCTCCCCTTCTGTGCCTCTTGCAGCTTACAGGGGAGCAGAGAGGGAAACAAGAAGGAGGCCTCCCCATGACTTCTCCATCTTGGAGCATTCAAGAAAGTGTTTGAGCAATGGGAGCCCCAGTGAAAATGAGCCTGACACCATCTTTGCAGCTCAATACAAGGTGGGAGTTGGTAAAGGGGCTGGCCTGCCTTCTCAGGCTGGCTTTTCTTCTCAAGGACCAACATGTCAACTGTGTCCACAGCATGCAGCTTCAGTGCAGTGGCATGTGCTGTGGTCTGTGACCTGAAGCATTGCACTGGAGCGTAGCAGCCCTCCACACATGCCAAAGGCACTGGCTGTGCTCTCCTGCAGAAGCCCAGGCCATGGCCATTGCTCGGGAAGGTGACTCTGCAGAGGTGTGAGGCTGGACAGGGTGTTTCCCACGCTCCCTGGGCCAGCCACTGAGCTTCTGAATAGGACAAGCAGAGCAGAAGATGACTGCAAGAACTTAATGTCACAGCAAGACTTTGGATAATGTCCTCTGCTCACACGAGGAGCTCTCAGCCCTGGGAAGGGAGTATGGCTTGACATGGGGGTCTCCATGGACAAGGCTACTGGAGGTTCTCTGTCACATTCCCAGCTCCTGGCAAAGCCACGTTCAAAGCTGCATCTGCTGGATGGAAATTCTCCTTCATCCTTCCTTCAGGGAATGGAAACAAGCTCCTGGGGAGACAAGAAGCACTTCAAACACCTGGAGGTTTCCATGGCTGTTAGGCCTTTTCAGCTGGATAGCAGTGGCAAAGGTTGGCTTGGAGGCCTGCCATGACTATGGGAATGCATTCTCAGCGCTTGAGGAAAAACTGCAGAGCTTGTAGTCCTCATCCCCTGCAGATCCAGCAGCAGCGCCACTAAGGAACAGGCTGCAAAGATGTTGCAAGGGGTATCAGAGCCAGCAGCTTCCCCCAGAGCTTTGGAGCGGCCACTGGTGCACTGGTGTCCTGCTGGGCATGGGAAGGACTCTTACCCCCAGGGTTGATCTGTCTGGGGGCTTTCACCATCTCAGAAGCCCCTGATATGTATCTGGATTGTGGAAGGGAAGGGGTTGGTCAGTGGTGGTGTCCCTGGTAGGTGTGACTGTTACCCCAAAGAGGGTTGTTTACCCAGTGTGCAGATGCCAATATACACAGAGTAGAGATATTATCTATTTATTTCATTTCTGCAGAGATGGGTGCTATGTGGTAGCACAAAAGCTAGCACAAAGCTAGCACACCAGCCTAAAAACACTTAAGAATATTTATACAGTTCAAAACACAGAAGTACACACCCTTAATTATAATTATTTGTTAGTACTTTATCTTAACAATTTCTGTTGGTTAGTACAGTCTCTCACTTTAAGTTACAATGTCCTTTAACTGATGTGTGCATGCTCCAGCACCGTGGTGAAGGTATTTCAATTCGGTCTCCAATTGGGTTGATGGTCATGATCTCCCACTGCCACCTTTACCTTTCCCCCAGTTACTGCAAATTTTTGTTGACTTTATGCCTTATCCAGCAGCTGTCTGGTTTTCAGATGGTTTCGGTGCCTCCTGCTGTGGGATGGTCCTTATTATCAGCCTTCTGTTCTTCTTCAAGGGTATATTCATTAGCAAGGCATTTATTGTTTATACTGTGTCTCGTTTCACAGGGCCTTGTGACCTTTTTACAGCTCTTTGTTCTTACCTAGTGAGAGATTCTACCTTCTAAAATATATTTTACCTTTTTAAAAGTACATTCTACCTGCTTAAAGTACATCATGACCACCCCGTGGGGCTGGGAGGCCGGTCTTGCTCACATGCTCAGGGAACAGCCAATCGACAGCTCTGGGTGAGAAAGGAATTTCCTCCCTGGGTCAGATTGGCATTAGACCCTGGAGGTTTGTAACCCTCACCGGCAGCACTGAGTATAGCTCCTTGCCAGGGCTCCCCTGGGCCATTTTGGGTAAGTTACACTGGTCCCCAGGGTGGGTTTTTTTCCTTTCTCTGCAGCACAGAGCAGAGCCCCTTGCCAGGGCTCCTTCAGGCCATTTTGGCTAATTAACTGCTTGCTGCTCTTTCAGCACAAAGATGCCACTTGTGCCCCTGGGTCTAGGGCGTGGGAGGACTTTTTTTCCCCTGTGGATTTTTCACCTTCCTTGGCCACATTGGGCACGGCTCCCTGCCAGGAGTTCTCTGGGCCATTTTGGCTAAGTCCTTCCCCACTGTTCTTGCAGCACAGACACCACAGGTGCCCTTGATACGGCAGAGCTGCCACTCTTCAGCTCTCCCGGTATTCAAGAAAAGTTTCTCCTTAATCTGCATTTGTGTCATGTGTGTGCTGGTCTCGGCCAGGAGCCTTGTCCAGCAGCTGTGATGTCAGCAGTGGCATGTGTGCTTACACCACGGGCCCAGCAGTGTCCTGGCAGAGCTGGGAGGGTTGGCTGGTTCCCCATTCCTAGCTTGGGTCAAGGTGTCTCAAGGTATGTTCAGCCGCTGCCTCCTGGCCACTCAAGCTCAGCCTCAGGGATGCACTAAGAGCTGTCTTTAAATGAATAGTTCATGGGACAGAAGCGAAATCAGCTGCCGAGTGCATTTGGTTAATAAACTCTATTTTTGTAACATAGAAGTGGTACGAAATAAACATAGCTACCTCTTTTTGTTGCTGAAGACACTTGTGCACATTTCAGCTTACTGGCTTCATTAAAACTTTGCAGATTTTTCACAGTCCTGCTAATCAACAGCACTTTGAAGCAAAGGTCTCTGTTTTAAAATATGATTCTGCTCTTCAGTCAGATACTCAGCTTAAACATAAGGAATCACATTTTCATCTCTCTGCTTTGCTCTGATGTAGACTATGAACTTTAACCAGAATCTCCCACTTACCAGATAAAGTCCCAGTTTTGTCCCAGTGTAGAACGGGGGGGTGGAGGGGAGGGATAGAAAGTGTATGCTTGACATCAGAAAACATTTCCTTCCCTGTCCTTGTTATAAATTAGGAAAATGACTTCTTAGTGAAACTCGTTGTATGCAACAGTTATGAATTGAATGACAGACTGCTGCTTGTGAACATTTTGGCACGCGCTTCCCTCTCTGGCAATGTTACAACTTTTACTTGTGAGTTCTAAGAGTGACAGCAACACATTAATAATCTGGATAATACTTTTTCAAAACAAATAGCAGCTTTAAATTGAGATGAGCTCAAGTGTAATTGTTTGGTGGTGTGGGGCTTTTTGTTGTTTGCCTGTTTGTTTTTTAAAGTTATTATGGCTTTAGAAAAGTATTGAGAATACAAAGACTACTCAAGTTGGATGCTTGTGGGGACGCTGCCTTCTACCATCCACCCCTGAATTCTTAGTCTGAACTTCTGACAAATGTAAATACAAATACTGCTTATTTTCTTTTTGTAATATGTGAATGTACTATTCTCTACTGTAGTCTTTGGAAGTGCTGCAAATGCCAGTGAAAAGTATAACCTGAAAAGAATGAGTACAAGTAAAATTTAAACATGTCTTTTTCAGCCACTGTGATACAAACATGTAAAGGCTCTTCATCTGTTTGTCAGGATGCAAGAAGAGCCAGCTGGGATGTGGGTCACAGTTTGGGATCCCCAGGCTGACAGGGCAGGTCCCACCCCACCCAGGCAGGTGGAGGGGGAGCTCCCAGTCCCCATTGCCAGGCAAGGTAGTGGTGATGGGGCTAGGCCAAGGTCAAGCCAGAAAGCCAAGCTGGAAAATTAAGGTCAGGAGCAGTAACGACCCCTGTAACAAAACTCCTGGCAGAGGCATCTGCTCGAGGCCATGACAGTATCTGAATCTGCAGTCAAAGTGCTGCCTCTGGTGCTGCTTGTTTTGTTACTCATGCAGAATGAATCTGGTCTGTAGCTGTCCTCTCCTTAAGAACACTCTGATTAGCAATAGTGACAAATGTTGGAGTTATTCATCTGGAAGAAATCATAAAGAATGGAAGTTAATGGAAGCAAGAATTGGCTTGGAAGAATGACAAGTACAGTTCATAAGAAAAAGGAGTAGGCGATAAGGATCATACAAACCCTGCCCTCTCCTTTCCTGTAGTTACGGATTTTGTTGAAGTATTTTTTCTGATTTTCCATATATGTCTTTTTTATCTGAGAATTTCTACTTCATTTTATATGGAATACTACATTAACTCCAGACAATCATTTTCCTCTTAAAGTGATGCTCTCAAATTGATTGTATGGGCTTTTTGTCAGAGACTATTTTGTACTTTCTGGTGCTAGGAAAGAATATTATTAGAATGCTAGGCAGAATTGGTTTGAAACATCAACTTCTTAAAGATATGATATGTTGCTAAGTACGGTAGGCTACCATATAGGTTGCGATATTCTGCTGGGAAAAAGCATATAAGAAAAGGATATTAGTTGCGTGAATCTTCTGGCATTTCTTACATCAGCTTGATTTTTCATAAAGTCTGCTCTGAAACTAAAAGGGTTTAATTTTCATCACCGGGGAAAAAGTACGATCAGAAACTATTTCCTCCCCTTACTTGCATTGTTGAATTTTTGTCATATGTCACACACAGATTTGCCACAGCAGTGAAGGGAAGATGAAAGTACTTTATTCTCAGGTGAGCGTGTTCCCTTATCTGGTGATGTATGCTGTAACCTTCTACCTTGTCCTTAGATCAATCCTGCATGGCAAAACATTCAGCCATAGCGTATTTTGCTACAAGATTTGGGCTAGCTTAATCTTAATGAATTCACAACATTGTTTTAAAAGGCTGGAGAAGAGCTTATCCTTCCTCTTGTCCAGGAGTCCCAAATTTCTCTCTAAAGTGTCTGCTCCTCTTTAGGAAGAGAAGTGAAGTCAGTGATTTACTGTCCTCAAGAACCTACTAGGTGCTTGCTTTAGAAGCTGTACTGCTATCTCTCTCTCTGATTTTTGTGTGTTGGACGCTTACAGCAGAGAGAAAAAGAGCCAAATCCAACTGCATTTTCCTTTTTAATACTTCTTAAACAAAAGAAATCTTAACGGTTCATACCACTTTCTAACAATGTCCTGAATCATACTGGTTCCAAAAATTATTTGAATTCTCCATCTCACTGTATGCCTCATTCTACCTTTTGTCGTTGCACCACATTAGTAGGATATGCAGGTTTTGTGATCCCTTTACACGAGCTCAGACTGTTATTTGAATCCTGAAAAAGCTATTGCAATCCCCTAATTTTTAAGCTTCTGGGGCACAAGCCATGTGGGAATTTTTAAATCAATCTTTACATGAAGTGAATGCTCCAGACTTGCAGTAAAAGGTGAAGAAGAATTATTGGCATGATATAATCAACTTCAAAGATAAATTCTAATGTACTGCTTTAGTTGCGGCTACCAAGTAGTATTTTTGGTAAAGCCTTGCTCTTTTACATTTTGGAGAGTCTGAAAGTGTCAAATATTAATTATATTGACTAGGGCTATCACTGACAGAAAACAATAAAAGCTTTTGATCTTAGAGGTCAGAACTAACATTTTAGGACACTATTCTACACTGAATATTAGAAATGCACCTTACAGATTTCAGGGTTGCCTGGATCCTTCAAAACAGACACTACAGAAGGCCCTAATGATATTGCTGCTTTTGGTCAATCTTCAGAAAGCTCCATTCTCATCTGGCTGATAGATGAGCATGGGATGAATTGGTGCTGCTGCAATGTGAAATACTGTGGTTCTCACTAAACTCTCCTCCGCAAGAGGGAGTCAGGTTTTTGACAGAGTAGGTGTGTAAAGTGCTTAGGAAACAAAAATTGTCACCTATTATCAGTGCTCAAAATCACTCAAAGAAGAAACAGTGGCAGCTTGATACATTTATAAAGTGGCAGGTATAAACATAACAGTGTATTAACTCTCAAAGCACACTAATAGAGCTAATGGATTTGGTGTGTATGTCTAACGGTGTCCAGTAAAAGATAACTCAGATTAATTGGCACTTATGAGTCATTCTAAGACAAAAGACATAGAAAACCTTTTTTTTTCTACTAAGCTTTGCAGGAATCTTCTAAAAAGTTGATGCTCTCTGAAATGATTGATTTCTGCTTCCAGAATGACCAGAAATAGAATCTGTTTTTAATTATAGTTTTAGTTATCTTTGTAAGAGGAAACATATTTTTAAGTCAACAAAAATTTAAGAGAAATATCAGAGTTGCAGAAAAATGGTTAGCATGGAACGAGCATGGCTCTTTAAGCTTCTTGGCTTGTCCATTTTTTTAATCTACAGACTATTAAATCTTATGGATGGCTGGGTAAAACTTTCATTCTGACAGCATTATCCCTCTCACAAATGTAGGTTACAGAGGTTTCCTCTCATTAAAAGGCAATATTTCATGCTGAAGTTATGAATGTGAACCACCAGAGCAATGCAAACCAATAGAGAGCTTAGATCACATCACAGTAAAGTTTAATGTCATATTAACAACTTCAATATTTTTGCCTTAGTCTTTAAAATAAACAAGACAAAGAGCACCATAAAATTAGATTAAATGGTGAGGAATTGGGTCTATAATCTCGACACTCTAGCGTTTTTCTTAATAAACAGATTAGATTTATATAGTCACGTTCCACTGCTTTGTTAATATCACCAATTCTTTCCCTCCTGCCCACCTGTTCATCATCTTTTCCTGTTGCATTTGTTGTGGGTGACATTTAATTTGCAAGTTCCTTTGAATAATAAGTTATCCCAACAGTGTGTCAGAATTGAAAATTATTTTCTTTAATGAGAAAACCAAAAAAATAGAGCAGAGAAAACATGCTGCTTTTTCATTGCTTAAGTCTTGACTCCAGAAAGAAAGAGAAAATTCAGAGCATGGGATAAACTCACAGAAGAACAGAATTTCTGGTTTTTCCCATGTCACTTTCCATTGCAGTCCTACTTAGGCTGTGAATCCTATTGCAAGTGTGCTTATTTATTCCAGTGCAATTGAACCAGTACATGGTGCAACAGTAGCACTGGTAACTGCTGACTGGATAAGGACTTCACAGTGCTTTGGAAAGCCACTTTTTTCATACCAGTTATATTATGCCTTTTTGCCATTACATCAACTTTAGTAATTGGTGGTCTGGACATAATTGTGCTAAGTGTCTGCAGAAGAGGACTTTGACTCTTTTCAAAAGGTAACAGTTTAGGATGCTATGCCTTGAATGGATTTTAAAGAGTTAATTGCCTATTTTGTTAAAGATCTTACACATCCTGAACACCTGGAGGATCTTCTCACAGGATTTCACTGGTAGCTGTAAGAAGTGTTACTTTCCTATAGCTGCAATTGCTGCAGTGTCTGGAAAATTTATAATTTAATATTTTATCAGACCCAAACATTTCCTTTATAGTTTCTTAAGAAGAAGCAAAAATAATTTTGTTTACTAAAATAGAATTATGTAATTGTTTTGCAGATTCTTTGGTAGTAATTGGAGTTGATTTCAAGGGATTTAAGGTGGCAGTTGGTTGGTGACAACTCCCACTCCTTTGCAAATTATTATATATAGTTGTTGCAGAAAAATTGACACAAGTACTTGTCTAACAATATGCAGGGGTTGGTACTAAGTAATTTAAATTTATGCACCACAGAAAAGGATTTTGTTACACTTAAAATAGTTCAGCTGCTTTTTCTGCCTCTAAAAGCATAAATGCTCATTATCCATTCATTACTTTAGTTTTACATGGGTGTATTGACCTGCTCTATCTAAGCAGTACTCACGTAACAAGACAGAATTGGGCTTTTTGTATCCTGACTTCTACTTAAGCATTTTCAGGTGTAGAACTGATTATTTTTTACAAATCTCCATGTTAATACTTCTGATGAAATCAAAGATTCTGTGTGAATACTCAATTTAAATTCAGCCTAAGCTCACAAAAGGAATGTTAAGAGAAATACTGATGAATGGGGGGACTAAAAGTTTGTTTGTATGTTTTCCCTGCTTCATTGCATTACGGAACTTTTTCAATGTTAAGCAGTCTTTTTATTTTTTTCCCTTTTTCTTTTTTTTTTTTCCTTTTTTTTAATTTGGTTTGGTGTTGGTTTGTTTGGTTTTTTTTTTAATTATTTCTTTCTCTCTTTTTTTTTTTTTTTTTTAATTTGTAAATGCCTAAAGGTTTAGCCAGGCTCTTTAGTTAGACCTAATCAAAGTTCAGAATCCACATTATTTACATTTAGGTTGAGAAATAAATGCAACATATCCACTGTAATGTATCACAAACTTGTTCAGCCCTTCAACAGATAAACCTATCCAAGGGCTTTTCTGTTACTGGTAATATTTTGGAACTATTTAATATTTTATTGTTTCTAAGCAGATGCAGTTTGTAGGCAGTAATTGGAACATAAATAACATAAATAACATGTTACTTAGCACAGATTATAGATGAGATGAAAGTCATCATCAGCTTGATTACCTGGGATTATAATATGTCTGGATATGTATTTATCTCTTAGAAGTGTTAACTTGTAAATCTGCTTTACACTTTATAGTAGGAAGTTTCCTTTTTGGACAGAATGTATTTTAAGTTAAGGTGCTGACCTAGGTTTACATGCTCAATTCCTACTTCTGTGTCCATTATATATCTATATGTAGATATATCACTCTTTTGCTCTCAGTGTGCATATGTATGAGGTTTAAGCAATGCAACACTAACTGGAAATATACAAAAGGAAATAAACATGGTATGCCGCTTCCTGCTCATACGGGAAAGCATAGATGACAATTTAAACCTTAAAAGTCAGACAAGCAAGGCAAAAAGATGTGAAGAGGACTGATGCTAACTAGAAACTCCTCAAATGGTATATACCTAGCAAAACACTGATCTCTTAATATAGCTCTAACTCATCAGAGGGAGCAAGAGTTTCCAGCTTCCCTGTTACACTGGTAAGTCACCGTTCTTCAGGTGTTTGTATCGTACATTTATAGACTGTTTTTCTCACATGGTTTTTCTTTTTCCTCTGTATATAGCTTCTGATTTCTCACTCCCTGAGTTTATTCTGTAACAAGAACAGTGACGTGTAGCTCTAAGTTTTTTTCTTTACTTTCTCTCTTTTTCTTAGTTTTTTTTTTAAAAAAAAACTATGTCTTATGAATTGAGCTGAAGCCAAGAGCTAGTGTGTGTGGTGAGTGTATGGTGTGCGTGTCATATGTTCTTGGCTCTCAGAGGCTATTATGGGGGAGGTCAGAGGGAGGAGGAAAATGAAGAATACTATGAGAGATCCTATAGCTAGGTGTTTTATCTGTGGCTCTTTAACATTGTATGCTTTCTTTTCTTAGCCTGAGAAAGATTGACCAGCCCTGTAATATGAAATTTAATCATGGAATAGGTCAGTTATCTATTAAACTTTACTTTCTGTAGCGCTGTTCTATCTATACTTTGCAAGTAGTCATTTATCATCCTCTTAGTTGGGAAATGTAATATTCTTTATCGCTCTGAATGTGCCTGCTAGGGAAATGAATGTAAGGCTGTAGTAGGAGTGAAGAGCTATGACTTCATGTGTTTCTACTATTTCTTTATGTGGCTTAATAAGTTAATTCACTGTATCATTTATCAGCAATATGATCAAAATGATCATTCTTTTCACATAGTACAAAAGCCATGTGGAAATTCTCTTACTTGAACTGTCCATAACACGACATTGTTTCTGTGTAATATAACAAACTGCAAATGTTCCATTTGCCAACATTATGCAAAAGTCTTAATCTTTTCAACCTTGCTTGAGTTTTTAAATTTTTAATAGTTCCCCACATAATTAAAGAATTATATTTACACCTCCTAAAAAGAGTCCAGTTGATCTATATGGCTTATTTTAACTTTGCCAGTGATGGAAGGTACGTTATTTCTCAATGTGATTTTATTTCAGGGTTCCTTCAAATCTTGTCTGCTACTGACACAGTCAATATGACACTTCCTGTTAGGGAAGTGCATGGGAAGGAGAACAGCCAAAAATCACTTCAACAATTCAGAAGACAAAGTGAGAGGGTTCTCCTCAGACTTCAGTCACTAACAAAAGAGAGCCCTTCAGGAAGAGGCAACCTGTCCCCTTTGCTCCCTCAGCTTTTACACTGAGCGTGGCAGATGGGATGGAATACCTTATTGGTCCACTCCTCCCCACAGATGCCACCCCTCCATGAGGTAAACAACCAAGTCAGCTGACCCTGGTTGCCACAGCAAGTATAAGCAAGAGCTTTTCTCACTGAGCAGAAAGTTGGCTCTGCTCCACCCCAAACCAGGACAGCGGATTTAACGTATGATTCTGAAATGTTTGCTAAACTTTTTGTAATAATTTTCAGGCCTGGTATTATGTATGCTTAGACCTGGATTTCTTTCTCGAGATGAATTTCTTAGGAATTTAGATCTCTCAGGATCATATTTAGGAAGTTTGTTTCCACTCTTTCTGAACTGTTTGAGGTTCACACTGCTGAGTGAATGAGTGAATGAACTTGAGATGTTGGTCACTAACTGCTGAACACCGGTCGTTTTGACAGAAGTGGAATTTACTGAACCTGCTTGTTACTTTATATGAACACAATTTTAGAAGAAATAAATATCCTCAATGTGTTTTTCCTCCAGTAGTGTTGTTTTGATTCCTCTTTTCTTCAAACATCATCCTTTTAGAAGATGGATTTATGCAGATCAAAAATTCAGTTTCTTAAAAAACACCCACAGAAGACAGTTCTGAAGAGTTCTTCTACCAGGCTTAAATTCCAGCACTGAATTGTAGAAAGGAGTCCTTACCCTCTTGCTAAATGCTTAGCTTAAGTGCTGCTGCAGGAAGATATCTGTGTAATTTTGTTGCATTGTTTCCAGAGCTTTCAGGGGTTCAGTTCATTTGAGATTTTTGGAATTTTGTTGGAATTTGAATGTAACACTCCTTCGAGCTCTAAAATACTGCAACGCTGTTTTATATAAAGATGAACATGATTTAACAAACTGAAAAACATGAACCTTGAGCTACTAAACTGACATCCCCAGGTGGTTAAGATTCTGAAGGTTTAACTTGCTAAATAAGCTGTAAAACCTAATTTTGCATCACTGGAGCTGCACTAATATTGTGATGACTGCCTGCTTTATCTTATAAGCCAGATGAGTGATTACTATTGCATCATGTGTTTGAAACGTTGTGCTCTCTCTTGATCATAGAAAGCCTCCTAAACTACCAAATTCTGCTACAGTAAAAATGGTGATTTGAAGTTACATGAAACAATTTCACAGAAGGTCCTTCCTGGAGAAGAAAAAACTGAAACCCCTCTAATTAAAAAAAAAAAAAAAATCCCCTAAAGAATTCATTTCCATTCTAGCAATCAAGATGCTGATTTTAGCATACAAGTGAGTAATTGTTGCTGAAGCACTGGGCGTACTACTGCTGTGCCAGACATGCCAGAACTGCCACTAAGTAACTGGTACTTGCATTTAGAGACAGTGATGTCACCCCATCCAGTTAACACCAAAATCATTGTCCCGCTGAAACATTAAATGAAAATGCAGTGTTTCTCAGAAATTGCAAATCTACATGTATATTTTTGCATCTTGAATTTTTGGATTAGTCTTCCCTTTCTTGCTTGGCTTTCTTAACACGTTCTGGACAAATTCCTATTTAATGCAAGTTCTTCAATAAATCCTCACTATGTTCTTGTATTTCATGGAAGTTCTTAATTTATTTCTACTCTAAAGTTAGGAAATCATATTTTTATCTTTGCAGGACAGTGTGGTGTTATAGTTTGAAAGTCATATACATTCAAAACACTTTTTGGGGTTTTTTTGATTAAAACAAATAAGCTTCCTCCTCTCTAGAAACATGCTAGACTGCTAAAATTTAAATTGAACATAAAGAATATGAAAGAATTGAGGGATGGTTTAATACCTGCTTAACATACAAATATGAAAGAGTGGTTGCTGACAAGGAGAGAATTATGGCATTGGTTTTTTTAAGTGTGGAAGCACTTTACATTAATAAGGACTCTTCCAGTGACTATAAAACTGATGCTAATTATTTTGATATCTCCAGTGTTTATTATGTGCAAAATACTCTACACACAGAGGCTACATTTTCAGAAGAATGTAATCTACAATGGAAAGACCCTCTTGGGAAAATATGTAGGAAGCATAGATAGAGAAAAAAAAATTGGTACATCATCTATTTGTGTTTATCACTGTTTTTTCACTTGACTTATATAATGGGTTTAAGGACTAAACTAGTTTAAGGACTAAAATAATGGTTATTGTAACACATGTATAAACTTTATAATACATACTGGTTAATTTCAGGACTGAAGCAACAGCAAGAGCAGACTGTTTACCTATTGCTTTTCCTATTGTTCCTCCATGATGTAGGTTTTCCCTTGCCAAATCCTCTTTCTTTTCATTACTCCCTCTCTATTTGCACTGAGTCATTGTGCAGTTGAGTACTTGCCATCATAAATGTAGCTGAACAAGTACCCTCATATGGTACATAGATGGTACATCAAAGATTGTATCTGAAGAGAGATGTGGGTTTTCCAACACACTGTACCTACAGAATTCAGTGGTAGCTCCATATACCTCCCTGAGCTGCCGTGCAGAAAAGGACCTGGGGGTGTTGGTTGACTGTCAGCTGAATATGAGCCATCGGTGTGCCCAGGTGGCCAAGAAGGCCAACAGCATCCTGGCCTATATCAGGAAGAGCGTGGTGAGTAGGACTTGGGAGGAGATCGTCCCCCTGTGCTCGGCAGTGGTGAGGCCCCACCTCGAGTACTGTGTCCAGTTTTGGGCCCCTTACCACAAAAAAGACAGTGAGGTGCTGGAGCAGGTCTAGAGAAGGGCAACAAAGCTGGTGAGGGGTCTGGAGAGTAAGTCTTATGAGGAAAGGCTGAGGGAGCTGGGGTTGTTCAGCCTAGAGAAGAGGAGACTGAGGGGAGACCTTATCGCTCTCTACAACTACGTGAAAGGAGGTTGTAGAGAGGCGAGGGTGGGTCTCTTCTCCCAAGACACAGGCAATAGGACAAGAGTAAATAGCCTTGGAATGGCATTGGAATGGGCTGCCGAGGGAACTGGGTGAGGCACCATCCCTGGAGGTATTCAAAAGACAGGTTGACATAGTGCTTAGTGACATGGTTTAGTAATGGGTTGTGGGGTGGCTGGGTTTTTTGGTTTGTTTTTTGTTTGTTTTTTGCTTTTTGTTTTCTGTTTTATCAGAGTTAGGTTCATGGTTGGACTAGATGATCTTAAAGGTCCCTTCCAACCTAAACAATTCTATGATTCTATGATTGCTTGTAAAAAACTCTGGAAAGGTTAGGTGGTAGTCAAAAATCAACAGGCATGTTACAAATGATCATGAAACATGAGTTTGCCTGTACTGAGTGTTGTGAAAGCAGCCTGCAGGAAAGCATACAGCTGTGTTGCTGCAGCCTCAGTTAGTGAAGAGCACGACTTGGTAGCCTGCATCCTTTTTTCCTTTTTTTTTAAGTTCTAAACCCTGGTCAAGGACTGACTATTAAGTTTGTCTGTTTCATGTGGAGTACACCAATTATCCTTGTATCAGGGACTGAATACTGAAGGTTTTCTGGCTGACATTCTAGAGACGTGACAGAGATATGCTATCTCTTTATAACCAAGTGAATCTTGGCTTCTGTTCTACACAGCAAAACTGTTTCAGGGGTAACAGTATAGATTCAGGCTTTCTCAAAAGCATAACGGAAATAGTTGTTCACTAGGGTAAATTGTTTTGTGGGCAAGTTCTGGAAAAGCATTGTCTACATAAAATGTATAATAAACTAGAGTATAGAGGCATTTTGGAAAAAGCAAATGGTTGAACTCCTTATCTTAGACTACAGAAGCCCTTTTTCTTTGCTGATCTTCCCATCATCTTTTGAGAAGAGACAAACTATGACTGCATTTAATTTAGAAATACTCTTTTGGGAGACTGTGCTATAAGCCTTCCAGAACTGAATTCCCAGTGTGATTATCACACCAAAAACTTAGACAGGACAATAATTTTCTTTTTGACACCCCTGTTCCCCAACACTCCCAGACTTAACAAAGATGCTTAACAGTAACTTCATCTGTAAGAACTGAAAGCATTATTTTTGCTTCCTTGGAGAAGCTGTCATACAAAAAAAAAACCCACAAAAAATGAGACCAAAGATAATTTTCTTTGGCTAAGTGCAAACAAGTTTCAGAAGTGCTGCACCAGGCATCAGCTGCACGCAAACCAGCATCTCCCCACTAGATTATTAGGTCCCACTAGCAATAATTAAGAATAAACTTGTCATAGGTAGGATACAGGTATTCAGAAGTAGTGGCTCCTATAGAAAACTTGCATATGCCAATGAACTAATTTCTTTAATATTAGAGTGGGAAGGTCAATGTGTAAGAACATTTTGTCATAGACTAAATGCACAGAAATACCACTAAGACATTTATATTATTCATTTCCATGTATTACAGTTTCCTCAAACTCATTATCTTTATTTAAAAATA
Organism: Numenius arquata; assembly: GCF_964106895.1. Lineage (NCBI taxonomy): Eukaryota > Metazoa > Chordata > Aves > Charadriiformes > Scolopacidae > Numenius > Numenius arquata. The sequence continues at coordinate 68,734,262 of NC_133616.1, read as the reverse complement.
TTTGCAACCAGATGGTGAGTCTTTAAAACCATTACTTCATACGCATGCATAAGCGTGCATTATGCATATCACATGCATAAGCTAATAAGCTTATTAAGTTACATTATAAGTGGAGTTAAAGATTACATCTTCATTAAATAATTTCAGATTGTGTGGATAAATGTCTTTCTAACATCACTACATTTATTTTTAAAAAAATAAAAAATCCTGAGTGATCTTTGTGTGTACACAGCTCTTGAGTCTCTGGATCCTGACATGTAAAGTCAGCTCAGAGAAAGAGAGGGCAGAAGAACTGTGACATTTCGTTTTGGCTGGAGATCTGTCCTTGCAAATTAGCTCGTGCTCCTACCCAGTGAAGTGTCTTTCAAAGTCCCTAAGTGTAAGTCTTGATACCCAGTCAGTGGCTTAAAAGATCAGTTTTTCTACATACAAATAATCTACACTTTTCTTTGGCACCTATGACCTTTATCACATAAAAGTCTAGACTTAGCTGTCACAATAAATTGCTTAATCCACATTTCAGTGCCTATGTAAATCTATTGCTCATACAAAACATATACACAATAGCAAGTTATTTTGTAACAATTTGTTTTACTGATTCCTTACAAAAAGTTTCTGAAGTGCATAGTTTTTCAATTTCCAGGCTGAATGTTTCTCCAAATTCTAAAACAGATGGTGCCTAGCTGATGCTGCTTCTGTGGAGTATTTCAGGATGCAGATAAGTTACTAATTTTTTTTCTCTCTAAAGTAGATATAATGATTTCGTAGACTCAGATCCTTACCCTCTTGAGCAGTTGAACAAGCTGTCCACATACTCCATTGGAAAATGGTTGGTTTGCAGTTTTTTTTCTGCAGCCATGCTGCAGAAAATAAACTGGAGCAGAGAAAAGGAAGAATTATATAAGTAAAGCACAAACACAAAAAAATAGATTGACAATAATGAATCAATAATAATTTTTCTCCTTGTTGTCCTGTAGTTGCTCATCATGCTAATGTCCATCACCCTTTATATTAATGCATTCATAAAGACTGATAAATGTTCTAGAATAATCAAGTGTTAATGATGACCTAGAAGTTACCTATACTTCTGTAGAATGCAGGTGATAGGAATACCTGTAATTTACCTAAAATTGTACATAAAAATGCAGCAGCTTCTCAGAAACCAACTGGATATTTCCTTTTTTCATCAATTAACACAGGATCCCCTGAGCATTAGCAATAAATCATCCACCTTGTGTGTGTGTTTCATCAAGCAAAGCAATCGCCATATCTTCAATGAAGCCAGCTGCTGATGGGTGTAAGAATTCTTAGAAGCACAGAGGTAGGAGGGGAGAAGATCTCTGCAATTTAAATAAGGTTTGAAATGTCAGACTCTCCTAGATTGTATCTCTTCCTAGTTATGTATGAAAGCCTCATCTGTTTTATTCAAGGACATGTTTGATAACCCAAATTTGCAGTGTTGCTAATAAGGAGCAGAATATATATACCTTCAGCAGGAGGATGATTTAAAATGCTGTCACAGTGATATAGGAAGAAACATGATTTGAAAAGAGATCTCTATGCTTGTCACTTGCATGATACAAAACCTGATTTCACTCAGTACTTATAAAAAAGCCTATTTTTTAATCAGGGTATCTTTTTCTAGAATATCCACATTAACATTAGAAAATGTTTCTGTTATCTTTACTTATAGCTTTGCTTCTGTGTAAAACAAAAGTCTTATGGGAGCAGTTTTAACAAGTAAGCACCATTGATGGCAGTAAAGACTTAAATGTACAGCCCTCATTATTACACTTTTCAACAAGAGTACCAAGGCAAAGAGGAATGAATACATAAAAGGCACTGGGAGGGGGGTGACAATGTTAGAGTCAAACAAGACATTGCCAAAGAAAGTGCGCAGTACTTTAAGCAGCACATTCTGCCCTATTTTTAGGCATTTGTTTTTTAAGTGATTCAGCATGTTCTTGCTCTAACTCCATCTGCTTTATGGATCTCAGAAATCCATTAAGTTTTACCCTTTCCACTTCAGGAGAATGGCATGTACACATGCAGGGGTTTGACTTAATTTTTTCCAGATATCCATGAAGAATATGGTATGTCTGAGGACTGCATCTGAGGGGATACAAAATTAATGAATTAATGGTTGACTATTTCTTCAAGAGTGAGGTGTAACGTTACTTTAGCTGGGAGGAAACATGACTGCTGTGTGAAAGTAAGGAATGTAATCCTGTCAGAATGGCATTGCGCCTTTCTGAGTGTCAGGTCATGTTAGCTCTATAAAATGGCGCTTCCTGGGTCTGAATTTGGTATCTGTTCTTAGGCCATGTACGCTTACCAGGCTACAAAGGCCTCTATGATGCTTGCACTGAGCTCCACCATAAACTTTGAGACAGCCCATTTGCAGTACTGAGGTGGTTTTTGATTGTTGTTTTTACATCCATAGGCTGCCAAGAATATACCAAGTCGAATTTTGAACCTCAGATTTTATTGTCTGCAAACTTCAGCTTGAATGACACCACTCCTTCTAATCTATTACAATAAGTAAAACTTCTTGTTAATGAACAAAAATTATTAAGGATAGCATAAGATTTATTGTTCTGATTCTAGAACTGAGAAAATACAGAAAGAATGTTTTCCTGTGTGTTTATAATGTGAGAATGGATGGTAAGGATCAGACCAAGCGTTATTGTGGCCTAACCACTTTGGCTGTCACTGACATTCAGAGAATCCCAGGGTTCTCATGCCCATCAGTTTCCCAGAAGACTGCCTTTGTCCAGGCAGAAGTGAACAGGTTCAGCAGCTCTTAATGACCTCTTGTTTTACATGCTTTGCATTTTAGAATCATAGAATCATAGAATGGTTTGGGTTGGAAAGGACCTTAAAGATCATACAGTTCCAATCCCCCTGCCATGATTTAATATCTCCTTGGCTTATATCAGGCAGGGTGGTACCTGTGATTGATAGTTTCCTAAACATGGGCATATTTCTGATGTTGTCCACTTGCCCTCCATCTGAATAGATGAAGATCCTGGTGCGCTTAGTCATAACATAGCAAAGATAAACTTTTATATAGTGGCACAGCGATTTATTTTTTTATTGTCTTCTTTTCCTGATAGCTTGTAACATTTACTTTATATTTTGACTATTTTGAGGGTTTTGACAGGCGTGTTGTAATGGCACCCAGATACCTACCCACAGTTCCAGAGATCTTTTTCCTGAGCATAAATGGATTGTCTGGTATCCCTTATTGCCACATACAGCTACAGGTGTTCTTTCACTTGGTTATAACTTTTTACTTTGAACACCCAATTTCCAAATGCCAATTTATTATGCAGTTAAAAAATTTTGTAAGCTCTTCTGGAAGTTCTTGAAGAAGATGGGAAGATAGTCTGAAAGATGTACAGCTTCACATTTTTTCCCTATTTTATTTTATTAGCATTTGCTCTGGACACCATAAGAAACAATATCTTTGGTCAGATTTAGTACATCTGTGTCCCTAACGTTCTCCTTTTCTTCACTGTCAGCTTCTGGGTTGATAAGTGAATTCTGTGAGATCACATTTCACATTATTTGTGACACACATTACCTTTTTTGCTCTTAATCCAGGTTTTAGAATTCTAAATGGTATTAAACCTTCTTTTTCTGGAAGCAGTTTTACAATGAAGATTTAGCTTTGAACATGCATTCAGCCCTTGTTTTGTAGGAGATAAATCAAATAGATTTTCTCACCCTAACATTTTCTGAGAAGCATTTTAATTTACTTGTGCACACTGACCTTTAATTATGTGAAAAATTGCAACTGCAGTCAAAAACACTTCAATTGCTGAGGTTGGCATAGTGGTTTATGCTTAAAATGATGTTCAGGAAATAAGGAGAATTTTAATTTGTTCTGTATCACACCTGGGACAGAACAAGATTCAGGAAAGGGCCACTTTCTTTTCTGTGGCACTATTTTCATTGACCAAAATAGTTTTTCCCTTTTCCTTTTCCTGTTATCACACTTTTCCTTTCATTTGAAAAAGAATGAATCAGTTCAGATAAAAATTATGTATGATTTGTCCTCCACTGTCTTCTCCAGTCAGAGAGGACTACAGAGATTCCTCTCTCCTAAAAGCTCCCTGTTCTTCCCCCATGTTAAGTGCTTAAGGTCTGTTCTGAGTTGTTATATCATTCTCCTGGTTGGCAACATTTTCACAATTTTAATTGTGCAGTGAAAAAATTATTTGAACCATGTCAACCCATTTCAACCAGGTGTTATGACATGGTTGGTTAATTTTCAACTTGCAAAAGCTGTCTATTCTATCTGTTAAGTGGAATTGACTTACTGACACTGTGGAGAGTGCAATGTGCTATTAACATGAAAATAGAGACTGTTGAGACTGTTGTCTTCACAGTGAAGTCTGAAACAATATACAACTATTTCCGCCTCAAAACACAACAGCAGCTGTGATGAACTATATTCAAGGTGAGAAAATTTCAGAAAATGTATTTGCTGTTTGCTTATCATTAATTTTCAAAAGGAAACGGTCCTAAACTGATTGCAATAAAAAAAAAAGTTTAAAAAAAATCTATAAACTACACGTTGTGTGTATGTTCTAATGAAAATTATAACAAAATCTCCTTGCTATGCATATGTGTTTAATGGAAGGTCTAAGAATGAAGGCCTAACAGAAGTCCTGTCACTAAGTTGCCTAAGAGTGATCTGGTGTCATTTACCAATACTTAAAAAGGCAGCTAAAAGAATTTCAGAAAAAATAGATCAATTCAGCTGTTCAGTAAATCCAGCCATGGTTATCTTTTAAAATTAAACCTTTTACCCCCATTTGTGTGTTTATCTTAGACAACAGCTTAGAAGCCTGAGTTCAGCTCCCAGTCTACCATGGAAGATTTTGATTTCTTAAGATAGTAGGTAACGAAGTTTGTTGCTGTACTTTAAACAAGTACGATTCCTTCAGTCATAATTAGGGCTAGATTGTTGACAACAAGGAGGTTGCCATTCTGGAGAAGATATGAAGTTTGTTTACTGATATATTCTTCTTCCATCAAACAGCAGCAGCTTCAGCATCAAAGAGAGTGTAATAGCCTCGCTGAAAACAAGTGGAAGAGTAACCTTACCCTGTGATTAGATAGTTTTCTAATTGTTTGTAATTACATTGTGGTATAAACTTGAACTGCAAATTTTCACTTCCTTAAAATTTGATAACTTCCATAAAATTTGGTATTTTTAACTGTTATAGTTTTGGTTGTATTTGTTATTTGTATAAAATCCTCTTTTTGAAGATTGCTTCATTCTTGATCTCCATGGAATGCTTGGACAATTACTTTCATGTAATTATTGTGCATAATGTTAAAATTTGTAAGGAGTTTTGAAAATAAACTATGAATTGAGTTCCATTTTGTCTTGAAACAGAATTTCTCCATCTACCTTCTGAAAATAATTTGCTATTCGTATGTATTATCAGCATTAATCTTTTCAGTATGTTTTCATTTGAGACCTTTCAATACCGTGGTTATTCTTTTCCTGCTCTGAGCCACTTGAAAGTGTTAGCCTTCTTGAGCTGGAAATTCCATACATAGTATTTTATATATTATTAATATATATTAATATTTTCTATAAACTATATGCAATTCATATGCTGCCTTTATTATTGTGACTTGGTTTGACTATAACTGGGTATCAAATTGAGGTCTTCACTGAGCTGTGACTGTTAAAACCCTTTCCTCCAATGGTACACGCAAGATGTTTCAGAGATCATTGGTTTTCTTTTATCAACTTTGAACTTTATTTGGCATGTTACCAATGTATCTAACTTTGAATATGAATCACTGAAGTGCCTTGCATTATTCTCTGAACTTGACCAACGAAATAACTGTCATCTGCAATTTTTTGTTACCACATTGCTCATTCCTTTTCCGTATCATTAATAAACATATTAAATAACGCTGGATCTAATACAGAATCCCCAGCCACTCTACTGTTAATCTTTTGCCTTTTTCATAATTTTTTTTTTTTATGAAAATAGGTCATTCAATATTTGTTTCCTGTCTCCAAGCCAGTTTCTGACCATATCAATTCTTTGCATCTCATCTTATTCCTACATACTTCCTTTAGTAACCTTCTGCCAAGGACCTTTCAAAGGTCTTTTGAAAGTTGTATTGGGTTTATGCAGCAGGGTTTTGGTTGCAGAGGGGCTGCAGGGGTAGCTTCTGTTAGATGGTACCAGAAGCTGTCCACATGTTAGACAGAACCAGTTCCAGCCAGCTTCAAGACTATTGGCAATGCTGGTAGCATCTCTGGGATGATGTATTTAAGGAAGGGTAAAAAATGCTACACAACAGCAGCTGGGAGAGAGGAATGAGAATGTGCAAGAGAGAGAAACAACTATGCAGACACCAAGATAAGTGAAGAAGGAGCAGCAGAAGGTGCAGGAAGGTGTGGGAACGGAAGGTGTGGGAAGGCGCGGGAAGGCGCGGGAAGGTGCGGGAAGTGAAGAAGAAGCAGCGGAAGGTGCGGGAAGGGGAGGGGAGGGGAGGGGAGAGGAGGGGGGGGAAGGGAAGGGAAGGGAAGGGAAGGGAAGGGAAGGGAAGGGAAGGGAAGGGAAGGGAAGGGAAGGGAAGGGAAGGGAAGGGAAGGGAAGGGAAGGGAAGGGAAGGGAAGGGAAGGGAAGGGAAGGGAAGGGAAGGGAAGGGAAGGGGAGGGGAGGGGAGGGGAGGGGAGGGGAGGGGAGGGGAGGGGAGGGGAGGGGAGGGGAGGGGAGGGGAGAAGAAAGGTTCCAAAACATGCTGATTTAACCAGTTCCTAAAGTGGTCTAATTTATGTAGATGTGGAAGGTACGTATTTATCCCGCCACGCAAGGGGTTGAATAGCATTCTTGGCAGTCCACCTTCTCAGCACTGGAGGAGCTCAGCACAATTTATGTTTTGGGTTCACTATGTGAGAGATTTCAAAGCATTATACAGTGGGCAGCATGTATATTGGATTTGGGGGTTACACTTTGCTGGAAAATGTTACAGTCTCTGTGTAGTGAAAGACCTTTTAGCTTTTGCAGTAAATACTGCAACATCAAATGGCTGGGACAAACTGAAATGCACTTAACAGTCCAGCAAATACTAGTTCAAAACCCCCAAATGGTGACGGTGGAATTTGTAGCAGATGAGCTGATTAAGAAAGCTGATATAGCAAATACCAGATTCTTTTTCCTTAAAGTGGTGTAATTTTAAAATAACTTGCGTGTTTCAACAGAGTTTCAGAGGTTTAGCTAAGTTTCTGATTCAATGGAATTATTAGAAATAATGTTATAGATAGAAGGAACAGCAGAGAGGATACTCCAACTGCTTGTGATAAGCTTTATTTGAGTTAAGCTTGAGGTAAATATATCCTGTGAATGCAAACACAAAAGGCTTCTGACAGGAAATATTAAGATGCAAATATATCTACAATCAGACCATTATTAGAACTGGCACCACTTTTATGTGACTTTATTTGAAATTGCCCCCATATAATCTCTTTAAAATTCCATACATGTATATATGGATTAGCTCTGTCTATAATTCTTCTCTTTAAAAGGAAGGATAAGAACTGACATACCAGACTTACTAAAAAAATCCTGTTTTTTTATTTTTAGCAAGAAGAGTAAACTAACATTGTCAAGAACTTTTGACTTTAATATCTGATTTTTAGTGCTTCCAAGACTTTCACAATAAAGAAGGAAGATTGCACAGCTGGGTACTGACTTTTTATCTGATGATACAATACATTTCTTCGTTTGGGTCAAATGTAAGGCGCTCTTTATTTGCGCAAGGGAGTGCATTTCCTTCACTTTTCCTTAGTTATACATAGACAGCCATAGAATAAGAATGATTTTAAAAAGAAAGCTACAAAGTGCTATGTCTGGCCAGGTAGTTTAACTGCAAGAAATAAAGTTAGGTTTTCTGTAGTGTGCAACCAAAAATATGCATATTAAGACCACTCTGTACTGTTTACTTGAAAGACAGATCCTAAGGCTGTCTCTAAACATACTAATTTTCTGCAAAATTAATTGGACCAACTAGATGTTATTCCCCTGAAAACTCTCTTGGGGAGTTGTAGAGCTACAAGTTTAACACAAAAGGCAGTATCTTGAGATAGAATATTGAGAATATTTTAATACAGTCTCCTCCTTTTCTTACAGGTGTTGTGAATTTGATTATTTTACATAGTATTTTTCCATCTTTGGATATTGTGACAGACTTTTTTCAGTAGAAAATAGTTTCAGATATGCTTCCTACTGTCCCAAACTTCAACATTACAGTGTACCCTAACAGAAGGGCATTTAAACCTCTGTAACGTAAAGCAAATAAACTGTGTGTAGATCTTTCTTTGCAGATCAAGATTTCCTTTCTTTATAGCAAGTCCTAGAGCAATTTGGCTACAAAAGCTGACTGAAGTAAAGTATCCAACTTAATGATGTAATGCTTTCTTGCTCTCCTGCACTTACATTGCCTCAGAAAAGCATGACCTTATGGGTATAAAATAACCTGGATGTAAAACGCATGGCATATAGTGGCACGCTGTGTGAGCTGCAGAACTTGGCTGTCATTGGCTACATGAATAATAGAATCATAGAATTGCCTAGGTTGGAAGGGCCCTTTCAGATCATCTAGTCCAACCGTCAACCTAACACTGACAAAAACCATCGCTAAACCATATCGCTAAGCGCTACATCTACCCGTCTTTCAAATACCTCCAGGGATGGTGACTCAACCCCTTCCCTGAGCAGCCTGTTCCAATGCTCAATAACCTTTTCAGTGTAAAAATTTTTCCTAATATCTGACTGCTTGTTTTTTGGCACATAGGGACAGCCTGCTCCTGTATGTTTAAGACTTCCTCCTTGTAAAACGTCCAGCCTTCATGGACTCCTTTGCCCTTCAGACTGCCTCCCAAGGGACTCAATCAAGCAGGCTCCTGAAAAGACCAAGTCTGCTCTCTGTAAGTCCATGGTGGCAGTTCTGCTGACCCCCCTCTTTGCTTCTCTGAGAATCGAAAACTCTATCATTTCATGATCACTACGCCCAAGTCGGCCTCCAGCCGTCACATCCCCTGCAAGTCTTTCTCTGTTTACAAACAGCAGCTCCAGCAGAACTCCTTCCGTAGTTGGCTCTCTCACCAGCTGTGTCAGAAAGCACATTCCAGGAACCTCCTAGACTGTTCCCTCTCAGCTGTATTGTGTTCCCAGCTGATATCTGATCGATTGAAGTCTTCCACAAGGACAAGGGCTAGTGATCTTGAGATTTCTCCCAGATGCTTGTAGAATATTTCATCTACCTCTACATCCTAGTTGGGCAGTCTATAACATACTCCCACCATGATATCAGCCTTGTTGGCCCACCGCCTGATTCTTACCCATAAAGACTCAACCCTGTTGTCCCCATCACTAAGTTCTTGACTTTCATTAACACTCCCTAACATAACACCCCACCTCCTCTCCTTCCTTGCCTGTCCCTTCTGAAGAGTTTGTAGCCATCTAATGAAGGCTGCTTCTATCAAAGTCCCTACCAGCCACATACATCTATGCAGATTTTGCTCAAAATTATGATTTTTCCCCAGAACAAAACCCACATTAATTCCAAGACCTCAAGTGACACTAACATCAAAGCTGTGAGGAAACTACCTACAACAGTAGAGACAGCAACAAGTTGCATTCCTCTCTGTACCTTTGGCATTTCAGCAATTCTGCATATATGCACTATACTGTACCTTACATATTTGATTTTTAGCAAAGTAGAAGTTCTCAGGAATCCGAATTATATCAACTACATTTATGTGTAGTATGCTCTTTAATGCAAGAAGTGATAGTGATGAATTTCCAGGGAGTTAATTTTACTGTAGACAGCTTGTTGTAGTTAATAAACTCCCTGTTTTGTCTCATTTCTGAAACACTAATAAGTGTAGCAAACTCAATCAAATACTTTAAAAGGGCTTAACTTACTGGAACTTGTGAAAGAGCATACTTTTAGCCAGAAAAGAATCAGAAGAAATGAAGTTGAGATGGAACCTAGATCTTTTTTTTAGGTCCTTAGCCAGTTTGCATTCTATTCTGAGAGCACTTTTTTATGGCATGGTTTCTCAAGTTTCATGTTTATAATATGTTAATTAAATGCTAATATGGATGTGCTCTAATTCCATTCAACAGTCTGAATTTATGATTATTGCAACAAAAGCCTTTTTGCTTATTGCATTATTAACTTTAAATACATAATAGGATTTTTATTTAAATAAGGAGTAGTTTAAATATTCAGCAGGATATTTAAAATTAAATGAAGGTGATTTCTAAATGTCTTGAAGTAAATGGAAAACTATTATTTCTATATTTTAAGTAGGTTATTATGTAGTCAAAACACCAAATATTATACTGTAAAGTTTCTTTAAATTTCTTAAATTCAGTCATCACTATTATCTGTACATGTAATACACGTTACAAGAAAAGTACTATAAAGTGAATATAATTATAAAGTGATATAATTGCTCCTACATTTTCTGATCAAAAAGCATAGATTGTTCTTTAAGTTTTTAATTATGAAAAGTCCTCTTGGAAGAAGATATCTCTTCTGTACTCTGAAATTACCTAAGTACATTAGAATATTGAAGTTTATGACCAGCATTCAGAAGTAAATGAAGAGCCAATGACTTCTTTAAAGCCCCTGTGTAGTGTGGTGATAAAAGGACTAGCTTGTATAATGACAGCAAACTGGAAAAATCGGTTCTTTAGTTTTAGTTTAATGTCTGCTAACTGACTCATGGCTACAATATCAAATATGCTTATAAATCAGTCAAGAACACTTTATTATATAGTAATAATTATGCAGTACACTTCCCTAATTTATGTCATTCTGTCCAGCATTAATGCTTTTTGCTGTCATGTTGTAGTTACATTTTTAGCATTTGTAAAATTTCCAGATATTGGAAATATATGTTGTCATTTAACCCTAGCTGACAGATAAGTCCCACACAGCTGCTCACTGACTCCTCCCAGTGGAATGGGGAGAGAATAAGAAGGGCAGATGTGAGAAAGCTCATGGTTGGAGATGAAGACACTTTAATAGGCAAAGCAAAAGCTGCATCTGCAAGCAAGGACAAATAATGAATTCATTTATTACTTCCCATTGCCGGCAGGTGTTCATGTCCAGGAAAGCAGGGCTCCATCACACATAATAGTTACTTGGGAAGACAAACACCATAACTCTGAATGTCCCCCCTTTCCTTCTTCTTCTCCCAGATTTATATGCTGAGCATGACATCATACGGTATGGGATATCCCTTTGGTCAGTTGGGCTCAGCTGTTTCAGCTCCCAGCTTCTTGTGCACCCTCTGCCTACCCACTGGTGGGCTGGTGTGAGAAGCAGAAAAGTCTTTGACTCCGTGTAAGCACTGCTGAGCAATAGCTAAAACATCCCTGTGTTATCAACACTGTTTTGGTCACAAATACAAAACATGGAACCATACAAGCTACTATGAAGATATGTAACCCCTTTCCAAGCAAAACCAGTAGACTGTATGAAGAACTTCCTTTAATTTCTATATTTTGCTAATATATGGAATAGGAATGATCATAAAAATATACTCTTGTGCAGTTTGTGGAGTAGTTTTGTCTGGTAGAGGTGAGCTAGGATGGAAAACTTACCTGATATGAAAGCACTTACTATGGCAGTAGAAAGACAGATGGCAAATATGGGGAATGGGAAGGTTGACAAACTCCAGTGTAGCTCTTGCAGTTCTTTTCAAAGAGTAGAAATTCTTTGGTTTTTGTCTAGCTATCAGAAGGGATCAGAAGCCTATTACATAATAGACTAAGAATGAAAAAATAATCCTGAGGAGATGGTATGCCACCAGAAATTTCTATCTTGTGTGGAAACTTACTGTTTCATGCACATGATAATGTAATGTGGTGGGTTGATACTGGCTGGATGCTTGGTGCCCACCACAGTGGCTCTGTCACTACCCTCTTCAGCAGGGCAGGGGAGAGAAAAATATGATAGAAGGCTTGTGAATCGAGATAAGGACCGGGAGATCCTCAGCAATTACCAGCAATGGCAAAACAGACTTGACTTGGGGAAAATTAATTTAATTTATTACCAATCAAATCAGAGTAAGGTGATCAGAAATCAAAACCAAATCTTAAAACACCTTTCCCCCACCCCTCCCTTCTTCCCAGGCTCAATTTCACTCCCAGTTTTCTCTGCCTCCACCCCCTGAGTGGTGCAGGGGCACGGGAAATGGGAGTTGTGGTCAGTTCATCTCACGTTGTCTCCGCTGCTCCTTACTCCTTATTGGGGAGGACTCCTCACAACCTTCCCCTGCTCCAGCATGGAGTCCCTCCCATGGGAGGCAGTCCTCCACACACTACTCCAATGTGAGTCCTTTCCATGGGCTACAGCTCTTCATTAACTGCTCCAACATGGGTCCTTTTCATGGGGTGCAGTCCTTTAGGAGCAGACTGCTCCAGCATGGGTCCCCCACGGGGCCACACAATCTGCCAGGAGCCTGCTCCAGTGAGGGATTTCTGCAGGGTCACAGCCTCCTTCAGGCACATCCACCTGCTCTGGTGTGAGATCCTCCATGGGCTGCAGATGGATATCTGCTCCCACAGGGACCTCCATGGACTGCAAGGGGGACAGCCTGCCTGCCCTTGGTCTTCACTATGAGTTGCAGGGGAATCTCTGTGCTCCGGCACCTAGACCACCTCCTCCTCCTTCTCTACTGACCTTGGTGTCTGTAGGGTTCTCTCACGTATTCTCACCCCTCTCTCCACCTGCAATTGAGCAAGTTTTTTTTCCCCTTCTTAAATATGTTCTCACAGAGGTGCTACCACTATCTCTAATGGGCTTGGCCTTAGCCAGTGGTGGGTCCATCTTGGAGCTGGCATTGGCTCTATCAGACATCAAGGAAGCTTCTAGCAGCTTCTTACAGAAGCCACCCCTGTAGCCCCATGGCTACCAAAACCTTGCCAGGCAAATGCCATACACATAGGTATCAGGTTCTGAGTTTGCTATGCAAACATTTTTGTGTGGTGATCATGAGATACCAGTAACATTAACATTTCTGAATGTATTTCTGATTTCTGATGTATTTTGATATATTTCAATATATATCCAGAATCTAACATTTTAGTGTTTGTCTTTTTCCACCTTAACTGGGTATCCTAACATCTAGGGAGATTTTTACTAATATTTTTTGTTGTGTTGCCATGAAAGACTTCTAAAAATCATGTTGTTAATTAAGTTAATGCTAAAGAGAAGAGATACATTTAGTTTAAAGTTGTATTTCCTTGCAGGCTGTATGTTGATTTAAATCTATTACGCTACAATCAAACTAAAGATCAAAGATAAAATGTGGTGTTCATCGACAGAACAGGGATCCATTTTTCCCAAACTACCACTTAGAAATCTGAAAATGGAGAACTTAATGCATCTTGTTTTAATTCCAGTTTCCTTTAATGCTTCTAACCCCCTAAGACATGTCTTCTTATGCTAGAATTCTATGTATACTGCATGCCATATATTTTTGAGACATATGGGAAGCACATTAGTCAAGGAAAGTCTGAGCAAAGAAAGCGAACCTGTAGGGAAAGGCGAAAGAATGGGATGAAAGCAAATCATGTTAGCACCTTGTTTTGCTTCTGCTCTTTTCATTACTTCCCAATGTTTCCTTTATCAAATATATGTAGACCAGTATAGAATTTTAGGGTCTTTGATTTTTACAGTCTCTAATGTTTAAAATCGTGATAATTTGAAAGTCTCTCCTAAAGCTGAAGAATAGCTTGAAGAAATTATAAGTGCTTGGCCCATCCTCCTGTGTTTGTCTCTGTCCCTTTTCCAAAGCATAAGAAGTTCTTTGATGCCATACACTATTGATTTTGTGTTCCTTATTCATTATGCCTTTGCTTTATGCAATGGTATTGCCTAAGGTCATCACAGAATTCTTTTGGTCCTTTGCAGACGAGACTATAAATTGGAGATTATGTTACTTTATCCATATATGTTATGTTCACTTAAGCTCACGGACTCTTTTAGGTTTAGGTTGTTTTTTTTTTAATCTAACATACTGAGTATCTATGTAGGAACTAAAAAAATTGAAATATAAACACTAACTGCTTCAAAAGTTCATATCACACCACAATCCACACTGAGTAGCTTTCTACCATTCAGTCATGCAATCACACAATAATTTAGGTTGGAAAAAACCCCTTAAGGTCTCTAGTACAACCTATTGCAAAAAGCAGAGCTAACTTCAAAGTTAGATCATGCTCCAGATAGGAGATTTCTGAGAAGGTCTAAGGGTTTTATGGAGCTCAAATATTCTAATAAATTTTAGATTTCTGGGCAAGATGTCAATTAATGTGTTTTAACTGCAACTTCCACTACATTCATTTTATACGATTTCAGCTTTAGCCTACAAGGACTGCTATACACATACAGTTAGTCTGTGCTCACTCTGATACAGCTATACTGCATAAAATAAACTATTTGATGTGGCACATCTGAGGGAATTCCCAGTAGTCTTGAGAAATGCTTCTCTAGAATTTGAATCGAGATAATGAATTCCCTAGCTATCAGAAAGCCACAGATTAACTCATTAAGTGCCATTTATGGACTACTAATAAATGGGAAATAATTGAAGAGTTTTAGGAAGTCCTGAGAAGATTTTGAGAAATAATCACTGAATAAATTAATATGGTCTGGAAAGTAACTCAGTGTTACATCTACATTCTGCTTTTAAGTTCTATTTACCTTTTTGACTAAGAACATTAATAGAAAAAGTCTTAAATTTTGTACTTTTATATGTTATATGAAAAATAATAATGTAATGTAAATTCTATCTGTTGCTGCAATTTGCATTATACCAAACTCTCCTGTTTGGGGGTCTGTTCCAAATAGGGTCTACCTAATGCACATGCAAATGCTATCCACGTTCTCTCTTTTCTGTCCATCTGTCTCTAAATAAAACTGTGCAAGCAAAGAATCAAACTTTCACATATGCTGCTGGCAAGTAAGATCAGTTTTTTTTTCTCATTAGTCTGAGTGCAATCGCCCCTGTAAAATATGAGGTTCAAGATATTGCTGTAATAACGTTACTAAGTTCTGCACAGCAATGCACAAAGCTAGTGCAATAATAAAGAATAATGATTAGTTTCTCCATTTTCTTACTTCTACATTATCTGGGAGCAAACACTCCCCTATACAATAAGAGTTTTCATGCCATTGGGGAAAGTGGATAGACTTCCAGTCATTTCTTTGTTTTCTGGTGTACATTATGTCCATGTTAAATTTGTTAAATTTTGTTTATAATTTTTTAGAACAAATATATTAGTACCAAAAAAGAGAGATACAAGTATCAATTTAATTAGTAGATACAGTCTGATGCTCCACTTCAGCTGCACATTTTCCACTGTTGTAGCCAATGTTGCTGGGCATGACATGAAAAAGATTACCCTGTAGGACCAGACAGAGAGGTTAAGTGGGCTGGCAACATTCACAGTTTAGAAGGCCAGGTAAAAATCAAGAAGAGATCTGTGTGAAGCAGAATTTCTCTTTTATGAAAATAATTACCTAAACTGATGTTTGCAACAAATCTCTTAATAGTAATATTATTCTAATACATTTTAGATCTGAAGAAAAGATTTGATGCTTGGCTGACAGTCACATAATGAGCAGGACCTGGGAACAGTGGGACTCTGGAGCTAGCTACAGGCTATATTTGTTCTTGAATCTCTAGTGATGCTTTAAAAAGCAATGGGATTTGGATGCATGCAAAGTTACAAATGTCAACAGATCTGTGGAGTAGTAAGATGATCCTCAGCACTATTCATAGGCATCCTAGATATTGCTTCTTAATGCACAACAATCTGCATACTTTTTTGTCATTTCTGGTCATGGAACTATTTTACACTAGTGTGATGGAGAAAAGTTTTGTCTTTGTCATCTTCTAAAATGACAGTGTCACACTGGCAATAATTGCTTAAGAAGACAATATTTTTGTCTATATAATATAGTGATTTCAGGCAAAGAGAAGAATCTGATACAGATGAACTGAGTTTTATGTCCTGAGTTTGTAATAGTTGAATGGGACTTTTGAACTAACATTGTCATAAAGGTCTTAAATTCTTCAGTCTCCTGTGCAATACTTCTCCCCAATAGTCTCTGAAATGCAGTGATATGGTAATGCTACACGGATGTCAGAAGTACTTCCTGAAATACTTCATGTTGGCCATTCATGTTGGAGAAATGGTAGCCAAGGTAAAAGAAGCACTACTGACTGTCAATCTGCAGCAGTTCCCCAAACTTAATCCGATTTCCTAAGGAAGTAAAACTTAAAAATATAACACTGCTTGCCAGCTTGTTTATTCCTTAGATCCTGCAACTAACTTGTGAACATACTGCTTAATTTACATCAAATACAACAGAGAGATAGAGGGACATACTTTATAAAAAATGGTGAATAAGTAGAGGAAAGATGTCCAAATGACTGCCAGTGCTGAGAGAAGCTGCAGTCTGAGCTCGGCAGCTATTGCTTCCATTTGGCCTGCTGGCTAGCACATCAGCAAACTTGCCAGCACATCACACACTTAGCTTGGAGCCAGCCACAGCATGCTGCCACGTGCCCAGCTGGTGATGAAGGACATTGGAAGGGGCTCTAAATCCTGTAAAGTCTGGTGCGACAGGGCAGAGGTGCAGGGTAGCTGAAGGATTATCTGGGGTTCTTGCAGGAAAACAATCTGTAGAAACCAGTCTCTGTGAACTCTGTTGTTGAGAGAATACCTGCTAAAAGTTCTTCTGGTTGTGTGCATGCTTTATGTGTGTGACAAGTATGAGTAACACTGAAAGATAACAAATAATAGTGTTGCCAGTAGTATTTTGTGTAGACTATTACAGAGTAGTGAGTTTCTAAATTTCATTACTTATGCCCCAAATTCCTGTACCTGCAGTTTGAGTCCTGGAAATCAGACTGATTTGGGATGAAATTGATAACAGGGCCTCACCTGCAGTTACTAGTGAGCAAAATTCAGGTCACTTGAGAGGAAGACAAAATCTCAGAAGGTATAGGCCTGTTTTTGTGATGCGTGTGCGCTGTAAAAGAAGCTTCAGTGGTAGAAAGCAAAATACTTTTCATGTTTTGGGTGTCCCACAAACTAGCATCACACTCAATAAAATTAGTACTAACTAAAAAGCAACACGGACCAACAGATGGCCTGTCATCTTCCCGTTACATCTTTATCCGAGATAATGCCTATGGAAATACTGAAAGGCTTAAAACTTGCTGCTTCAAAGTAAAATCTGATGTAATAGTAAGTAAAAAGTGTAGCAAACAAAGGAATGAATCTCTCAAGTCCTCACAAATAAGAAAAGCCTGGGTTCCTTTAGTGTCTGAATATAGGTAAACCATCTTTTCGGTTTTGGTTCAACACAGTTCTCCTCTTTGAAGACATCTCTTCTGAAACAAATATGCAGCAAATAGCTGGTTTGGACTGGTTGGATACTTTTTAGGTAATATTCCTAAAAGAGGGAAGGGATCAAACTTTGTTTAAGAGAAGGTATCTGGCTGCTTCAGGAAAGTTTGGATAAACAACTGAATTTGGGCCTCTGCAGTAATTTCTGGAAGTTTCATGCTGAACCTTTTGCATTTTAGTTGTTAACTCATGCTTCAGTAGTGGTTATTTGGATGTTATATTGCATTATCAAGGGGATTATAAAAGCCTTTTGAAACCAGCATGTTCTACTTTACACTGTAGTAACCTCATCAGTGCTGTACCAATCATCACTAGATTCATTTTTGCCATGGAAACTAATTTAGCTTGTTTGGAGAATTCATAATAGCATTTTCCTTTGCTTGGTTTTCTTTATAAAATGGTGACTTGCAGTATCACAAACATGAAGCCTTGTGAAGGACCTGAACCTTTAATTTGCTGGAGTCTCTAGCTTTATTAGTATTATTATGCATGTTATGAAAGAGCAAATCTTTCCTTTTCTTCAAAACAGTCACATGAAAGTGAATAATTTTCTCCTCTTGGTAAGGCATTGTGGAATATGAATATCTGCCTCTCTTAAATGGCAAGTAACAAAGCTTTGGTTTTAGAAAATTCCTTATCTACACAAAAATATTATTCATTGAAATTTCTTAGGTAAAAAATCCAGGTGTGAAATTGGAATCGGAGTCTTAATTAGGAATGTGAGTCTTCTTTCCAAACATTGTAAATGCTCAGATTTATGTGCTTGATTTGGAGTTCACTTTTAGATATAGAAATTGTTCCCACTTAGTAAAGGCTTCTAGATTTAAGGCAAGCATGTATCTATTTTGCAATCCCTAGTAGAGGAGATTTTCTCCTCTACTAGGGTTGAGGAGAAATGGTTGTCATTGCAATGGACTGGATCAGTCAGCAACACAGCATCTTAGATGATGATGTGCTGTGACCTTATCTTCAAAGAACATACAATATTGCTTGATACTTTATGATACTAGTCTATTTCCAGGTCAGAGTTTCACATGAGATTTCTTTATCTTCCATGATATCAGGACATTTTTGTTCATATAAGGAGCTGATGTTAGCAGTTCCACTCTCTCTTTTTCGAAACAGCAAATGAGCCTTTAACCAACATCAATAGTGCTCTATAGAAACTTAAATTTAAGTGATTTATAAAGAATTATCAATGGGGCTCTTAATAGGATAGTGTAACAAGCAAAGTGTTCCATGGAGATCACAATTTATTAAAAGGAAAACATGATCAGTCAAAGACTGCAGCTTCTGTGCCAACCTGGTTTCTAATGAGGCCAGATAAAAACATGATAAGGTTAAAAAAAGGCTGTGTTTAATGATACCTTCCTTTTGAGGCAGTATACTTCCCATAATTTGGAAATACTTTATTAAAACATCATATATCTTTTAAAAGCAAGATGAAAAGTGATTTGTGCTTGATAATTACTCTTGCTCTCCAATGGCCTGCAGGGCTCGTTCAATCACTAATTTTCAAAAGGCTTGTGGCTGACTTTGGTGTACTTGCAACATCTGGAAAATAAAACCTTAGCTCTTTAAGGACCTGAAGTTAACCACGTGCTTACAGAATTTAATTTCCATAGAAAATGATAAGAATAGTTAGTTACATTTCAGATAGAACCTTGACACCACATGGAATAAGATATTAAAAACTTGTAAACTAGCTTTTAGTTAGGTTTTAGGAGTAGTGCTTTGCCATAGAAGAAGAAAAGTGCCTTCTATGCAGATGTTTTGATATAAAGCTTGATGAACGAACCTGAGAGAGGAAGTCCCTCCTAACCTAGACTGGAGCATCTTCCTGCTCATTACGTTGCTGTTTTGGAAATTTTTTCATGCATTGGGTGAATGGAGCTTCTCAAACCAAGACCCTTACATTCAGACTACTGTATATTGGTGTGATTTTTTTGTTGAGAGTAAATGCTAACTACTGACATGAAATTCATATTGCCCAAGGCTGCACTCCAGTGTGTCCCTGTATATCTACCTCACCCATTCCTATGGCTCACTATTCAGCATCTGCAGTGGCATTTGGTGTCTTCCATTCTAGATACATGGTCATCTCAGCACATCTATTCTGTGATGATTGTTGTGATGACTCCCTGAAAGATCAGTGTATTCCAAAACTTTATTGTTATAAATGTTATTCTGCTATATCATGCACAATACGGCATACAGATGGTGCAGATGAAACCCATTTAAAAGCTGTATATATCATCAATAGCAAGGCACTATTTCGCACCCATATAGCAAACTAAATATTGCTGCCACTATGTAGATGTTTTATTTAGTTTGAAGTTTTCCGCTTTGTTCTTTCCAAACTCTGCCTATTGATCAGCCCAAAGATGTGCTGTGCTGCATCTGGTAGTGCATTTTGTCAGGCACTTGTACAACAGGCTGTCATCTGATATATTGCTAAGATGACAAAAGTATTTGATAGCTTCTGACCATATGTTTCCATTTAAAATTTACCTGGTGAAGGCACATCTATCACTTCAGTGTTTTGCCATTGTACATAATGACTACCTATGTCTTTACAAACAAGGTTTCTCAAGCAAATAATCAGTGACTGTTTGAGCCTCAAGGATAAAATGTTTACCATACAACACCTAACAATTGTCTAAAAAGTTTGTTTTAATTTTAAGCAATTTCCACATTACAAAAAATGTGGAAATTTTTGTTTTATCTGGAAGCAGCATGGCTGGAGGACAGAATGGTATTAAGTTCTAGGTTTTTTTGTTTGGTTATTTCTTTGCTAAAGGCAATGGGATAAGAATTGGTTAGGACATAGTCTTCACTGATTCTATCAAACACACCAGCACGGAACAGTCTTGTTATCAGATGTTATGGCATCAGTATATTTTTGTCAGACACAAAACTCAAGGAAGCTAACAAAATTGAAGTCTACTGACAGATGTAAATGTGTCTCTCAGATTACTGAAGACAGAGAACACAACAAACCATATACCCTACTTCTCTCACAATTGAAGAGTGCTAAGTATAATTTCACCTGCACCTCCTTTTGGTCTGAAGTTACAGTTGATGATTGGCAATATACTGTGGCGATCTCTTCTGCCTTTGTTTTTTATAGATGAGAACTTCTGACACTTACGGAGACATAGGAAGCTTTTTAAGTGTACATCTAAACAGTTCTGCCAGTATATTGTCTAATTCAGGTAATTTCAGATTTTGATTGCATTGCTAACTTTGTCAAGGAATGGAGATCCCATACATTGTTAGGAGAATAGTATGAGAATTCAGAAGTGATTTTCCTTTAAAAATATTAAGTTCATTTGTTTGGGTTTTGTTTTTTTTTTTGTTATTGTTTTGTTTATTTGTGTGTTCTTTTAATAAGTACAAGGGTAGTTTTATAGATTATCACAGTGATTCATTTTTTATCACTACAAATGACAAGAGGCCAAATCAATTTTTATAATGTTAGTCATAGCATTGTTTGCAAAGGTGAACTCCTATAGCTTCTGCTGAGCACCTTAGTTTGAGATATTTGACTGCATTTGGTTGCTGATGAAAAATCTTTTGTCTCTATACCAATACCTCATAATAGATCAAAAGCAGTCCTGCCGGCATCTGTTCCATTCACGCTCCCAAGTCCTTCAGCTTATGCTGCTGAAATATCACATATTCAACAACATGCCATCAAATGAATCTTAGAAATATCTGATGGTTATTTGCATTTGTTAGGAGGAATTATTAATTTAACAGTTTGATGTTTTCATTGTTTATTAAATAGGAGGCTATTTTGATTCTGTCTCCAGCTGAAGGATACACAGTAATACATGATAAGTTGCTGAGCTTCCTTTTAGTCAAATGATTTCCCATGAGGTTGATCTGTTTGATATTTGTGTTGATCTAATGAGTTTTTCCTGGTCTCTGAAAAAATGTCTTTCTTGTCCCCTATGTCGTCACACTTGGTGCAAGAGAATGGCACTTGACACAGCACAAGAAGACTTGTAGCATAGTCCCTATTTTCAGTATATGCTAGAGAAAAGTCACATACACTGCAGGATGGACTTCTCAGATTCTTAACACAGAGTTTCAAATTATGGACTCAACAAGTGGTTGATATGGCTGTGATCTGGGTAACCACACAGGAAGAAATAAGCCTTGCTTTTTCATTAATTCTGGTTTCACTAACTGGATCAGTGTCTACCTTGTATTCAACCAATGTTAACTCTTGACTTCAGTATTATTAGATCACATTTTAGTTTTATTGTTAAAAAATATTGTATGTTCTTACCACAGAAACTGCCCCAGTCCCAATGGTCTCAGTAGATTTCCACTAAAGTGTTCAGAGTTTAGGAGTCAATTTTACTAGCTCTCTGAAGTAAACAGTACAGTATAAAAAATACTCAGAGTGCTGGTTCCTCCCTTGATGTCCTCCTCTGACCAACCTTCAGTGTATGCCATAATCATATGACAATAGACAGCATCATGGCTGTGATGGTCCAAAATGCCATGGTACTTTTTGACTACCTACAATCCCTAAGACCACCATCCTTCTTCCTACTACAGCCTTCCCCTCTAGCTTATGTAGCCAAACACTGGAAAAATTAAATAAGTGTAGCTGTGACTTAGCTTCATTTCATCTATCTTGCCCTCGGGCTCCTTGCCTTTTGCTGCTACTTCCTTCTCTTCTTTCCCCTCTCCAGGGGGAACTTAACTCAGAAGTTGAATTCCTTGAGCTCTGTGTCACCTTTTGAAGAGGTCATTCCCAGTGGTAGCAAGGAATGGAAGGGCCCTGCACAGGCATTGATTGCAGTGCTTCCTTCGTTCAGGCTTCATTTCAACTTTACTCGCTTGCATTTACAGCATTTCAAAATACCCACTAAGTAACAGCTAGCTTTTATATAACTATTAATCAGAGATAATTCTATTATACTCTTTGGAATCACAGCAGAAAAAGTGAATGAAGACTAACAGCATACTTTTCTATCCAAATTATTCTCTAGAAGCCTCTAAGCAAAGAAAAGAAACAACCTAATTTTGTATAATAATTTTGCAAAACACATACTTGATGTTTCGCATATTTTTTACAATTTTCAAATAATACTTACCCTGGTAGATGTGTGCCTCCAACTACCACAGATATCATTAGAAGTAGCATTTAATTATAAGAAACCCAATAGTATGCTTTTTTCTTGCCTCTAAAATCTCCTTTGCTTGAGGCTGTTACTAAATCTGATTAACGTTTTCAGTTTCTAGAAATTATGTGAATGTCTGTTCCTTCTGCATGTCATTAACGTTCTCCTTTAGTTTTATATTCTGCTTACTTGAACAGTTTTCATTCTTCTGTCTCTGTAGAGCTCTGATTTTGGGACAAGACATCTGAGCACAATGAACGAATTACAGTAATTATTTTTAAGAGTAACAGGAACTCCCAGCTAACTGTTGAAACAGCGGTGAAAGGTTCCATCTTATCCCTGCAAACCTCAGCAAAGGAAAGAGAGTCTGCATGACTGCAGCTTACACCTAATGGTATGAGTTGTATCTTGACATGTGATTATGGTTTTACAGTCTTCCTCTGGGATAGACTGCGTATCTGCTTGAGGCTATAAATTTCAGGGGTCTCTTTAGGATGGGGGTCCAAAAAGGACCACAAAAGCAAGGAGTAAATTCAGCACTACTGGAAATCTTTGTCAGGATTGGCTTTTTCTAAAGGAGATTCTCCATTTTAACCACGTCATTTGGACTTAATAGGTTTATTTGTTTGTTTTGGGTAAGTGAGGAGTAATCCATTTCATGACGAAAAAAAAAAAAGCTGGATACAATTATATGTGTGCTCCCCTACTGGCCCAGGAGTAAACACATGACTTCCAGATGTTCAGTGTTGTAAAATGCTGATGACTCTGTTTTGTACCATTGTTGTGGTAACATTGACTTTTTTTCTTTAGACTCCCCTCCTATTTTGAAGATTGAAATCTTACAATAAATTCTTTTCTCCAAGCTTAATCTTGGCATATACATTTGAAATCAGGAATAAGTTAACTCTTTTCATTTTTTCCCCCAATTAAGAAAAGCAATACATAGATATTCAGAAATAAAGTTTTTCATAGCAGAAGTATTTATTTTCTTTTCTTTTTCCCACCCTGAAATTTATAGGTGAGGTTATATGACACCAGTACTTCCATTTTGTTCCTTAGCCGCCTGAACCCAACTCACATAATTTTTGAAACTATAAACCACATTTCTTGAAATAAATGAAATTACTTGCTAGCAAAACTTCATGCAAGCATGAGGAAAAAAAGTACCCCAGAAAACATATGTATGTGCCTCTATTTCAATTAGCACAAGGTGGCCCTCCCCAAGCACACATTGCTAAATAAGGCATTAGGAATTATTTCATAGAATCATACAATGGTTTGGGTTGGAAAGGACCTTAAAGATCATCTTGTTCCAACTCCCCTGCCATAGCCAGGGACAACTCCCACTAGACCAGGTTGCTCAAAGCCCCGTCCAGCCTGGCCTTGAACACTTCCAGGGATGGGGCATCCACAACTTCCCTGGGCAACCCGTTCCAGTGTCTCACCACCCTCAGAGTAAAGAATTTCTTCCTAAGGTCTAATCTAAATCTTCCTTCTTTTGGTTTAAAACCATTACCCCTCGTCCTGTCACTATGCTCCCTGATAAAGAGTCCGTCCCCATCTCTCCTGTAGACCCCCTTTAAGAACTGGAAGGCTGCTATGAGGTCTCACTGGAGCCTTCTCTTCTCCAGGCTGAACAACCCCAACTCTCTCAGCCTGTCTTCACAGGAGAGATGCTTCAGCCCTCTTTGAGGGTTCTCCAGCCCCTTTGCCTGACTTAAATTGTCTGTATCTTTTTCTTTGTCAATATCACACCTCTGGTCATCCAGAAAACTCATGTAAAATATCAGCATTGATGTGTCCTGTTTCTGTGCAGAGTGCTATTACAAGGCCACAGAATCCAAGATACCTACTTATCTCAAAGCAGAAACACAACCATCAATTTTTTCACAGCCTGTATTCCAGTATGTTCATTTCCTAGGTTTCTTAGAAAGTTTCTTAGATGAGCAAACATTAAGTTTTCAGAAATTGTCTCACAATATATCAGCAGCATAGAAAGTTGTACCTATTTTTTAGATAACTTGAGTGGTTATTTAATTTCTTCCAGCAAACTCTTTCCTTCTCTTGATTCTTAAGAGCGTGATATAGAGATGAGGCCAAATAAAAACACTAGGTTCAAACTTCAGAACAGATTATAACCCAGACGTTGTATCTTTATCTCATGTCTACTGTAATTAAGCATTTCAATGCCTTAACAGAACTTTGGGAAGAAAACAGCTGAGGATGTGCAAAGGCAGTCTTTAGGGATGTTTTTTTCTGCTTTTAACTTGAGAAATGTTTTAGGACCATCCCTATTGCACCAGTCAGATTATATGGAGAGGTTGGTTGTAGTTTAAAGCTGCTTACAGTTCCTAAATTGCCATACCAGCGATGTGGCAGAGGAACGTAGAGCAGTCTTAATGAAAAGGATAAATCTTGCTCATATATTTTATTCCTTAGTGGAGTTTTCTTCTAAGGAGGTTATCTTTTACACTGAAATATTACTTAAGTTTATGTCTTTTTTTCCTATATTATACAAGACAATCTTATACAACGGGTTTTTCTGTATTTAAAATTCTTAATGTTTTACCACATAAATGAAAAATCATATAACTTATTTGTAAAATCTGCTAACGATATCTTCTAATGATATTGCTGAGGATGGGTGATACTTGAGTATATCTGACATTTCTTGTTGTATAATCAAGCGGTCAATGTTGGTACTTACACTGAGCACAATGTTGTTCAAAAAAAAAAACAAATCATGTTTATAAATTATGTAGAACTCCTCATTGCTTTGTTACTTGATTATATTTCTTTAATATAAGAGCGCCTGAAAAGCAACACGAAGGAAATGGAGCCATTCCAGCTAATAAGTCAGCCCCATTGGGCGCCCAGCTGAAGTGCCTTTACACAAATGCACGCAGCATGGGGAACAAGCAAGAGGAGTTAGAGATGTGCGCACGCCTCCAGGGCTACAATCTTATTGGCATCACAGAGACGTGGTGGGATGACTCTTATGACTGGAGTGTTGGAATGGAGGGTTACAGACTCTTCAGGAAGGACAGGCTGGGCAGACAGGGAGGGGGCATTGCCCTCTATGTCAATGACCAGCTGGAGTGTGTAGAGCTCCACCTGGGGACGGATGAAGGCCTGATGGAGAACTGATGGGTCAGCGATCCATGAAATGGTAGAATTCTAGATTCATAGGGCAGCGAGGAGGGTGTGCAGCAAGCTCGCTACCCTGGACTTCAGAAGAGCAGACTTTGGTCTCCTGAGAGATCTGATTGGCAGGGTAGTGTGGGAGAAAAAACTGGAGGGGAGAGGGGCCCAAAAAAGCTGGTTGCTATTCAAGGATCCCCTCCTCCAAGCTCAGGAGAGGTGCATCCCAAAAAAGAAGAAGTCAGGCAAAATAGCCAGCAGGCCTGTGTGGATGAACAAGGAACTGCTGGACAAGCTCAGGACCAAAAAGGAGGCCTATAGAGGGTGGAAGCAGGGACGGGTAGAATGGGCAGAATATAGAGAAACTGTCTGAGTGGCCAGGAACCACATCACAGAATCACAGAATCTTAGCGGTTGGAAGGGACCCTTGAGATCATCGAGTCCAACCACATTAAAAAAAAAAAAACAAAAAACCCACAAACAAACAAAAAAACACAACACACAAAACCAAACAAACAACAACCCCCCCCCCAAAAAAAAAAAAAAAAAGCACCCACCAACTAAACCCCACACCCACAACCTCACACACAACACCCCACCACAAACCACAATCCCGGGCACTAGAGCAAGCCCTGAAGAGCCACGTCTACACGTTTCTTAAATACCTCCAGGGATGGTGACTCCACCACCTCCCTGGGCAGGCTGTTCCAGTGCTTGACCACTCTTTCAGTAAAGTAATTCTTCCTAATATCTAATCTAAACCTCCCTTGCCGCAGCTTCATACCATTTCCTCTGGTCCTGTTGTTATTCCCTTGGGAGAAGAGGCCAACCCCTGCCTCTCTACAGTTTCCTTTCAGGTAGTTGTAGAGGGCACTGAGGTCTCCCCTCAGCCTCCTCTTCTCCAAACTAAACATGCCCAGTTCCCTCAGCCTCTCCTCATAGGACTTGTTCTCCAGACCCCTCACCAGCTTGGTGGCTCTCCTCTGGACACGCTCCAGCACTTCAATGTCTTTCCTGTAGTGAGGGGCCCAAAACTGAACACAGTACTCGAGGTGAGGCCTCACCAGTGCCGAGTACAGAGGCACGATGACTTCCTTGCTCCTGCTGGCCACGCTATTCCTGATACAAGCCAGGATGC
Organism: Numenius arquata; assembly: GCF_964106895.1. Lineage (NCBI taxonomy): Eukaryota > Metazoa > Chordata > Aves > Charadriiformes > Scolopacidae > Numenius > Numenius arquata. The sequence continues at coordinate 68,707,359 of NC_133616.1, read as the reverse complement.
CGTTGGCCTTCTTGGCCACCTGGGCACACTGCTGGCTCATGTTAAGCCGGCTGTCCACTAACACTCCCAGGTCCTTTTCTGCCGGGCAGCTTTCCAGCCACTCAGCCCCAAGCCTGTAGCGTTGCTTGGGGTTGTTGTGACTGAAATGCAGAACCCGGCACTTGGCCTTATTAAACCTCATCCCATTGGCCTTGGCCCATTGATCCAACCTGTCCAGGTCCCTCTGTAGAGCCTTCCGACCCTCAAGCAGATCAACACTCCCACCTAACTTGGTGTCATCCGAAAACTTACTGAGGGTGCATTCAATCCCCTTGTCTAGATCATCAATGAAGATATTAAACAAGACTGGCCCCAAAACTGAGCCCTGAGGGACACCACTGATGACCGGCCGCCAACCAGATTTTGCTCCATTATTCACAACTCGCTGGGCACGGCCATCCAGCCAGTTTTTTATCCAGCGGAGGGTACACTTGTCTATGCCATGATTCTCCAGTTTCTCCAGGAGAATGCCGTGAGGGACGGTGTCAAAGGCCTTACCAAAGTCCAGGTAGACAACATCCACAGCCTTCCCCTCATCGAGAAAGCGGGTCACATGGTCATAGAAAGAGATCAAATTGGTCAGGCAGGACCTCCCTTTCATAAACCCATGCTGGCTGGCCCTGATCCCTTGGCTGCCCTGCACTTGCCTTGAGAGCTCACTCAGGATGATCCTCTCCATGATCTTTCCCGGTACTGAGGTCAGGCTGACAGGCTGACTGAGGTCAGACCTCCAGTCATCTGGCACCTCTCCTGTTGACCAGGATTGTTGGTAAATAATAGAGAGAGGCTTGGTGAGCTCTCCTGCCAGCTCCCTGAGAACCTTCGGGTGAATGCCATCCGGCCCCATAGACTTATGCGTGTCCACGTGCATAAGCAATTCATTAACTACTTCCTCCTGGACTATGGGGGGGTTGTTCTGCTCTCCATCCTTATCTTCCAGCCCAAGAAGCTGAACACCCTGGGGGTAGCTGGTCTGACTATTAAAGACAGAGGTAAAGAAGGCATTGAGTATCTCAGCCTTCTCCTCGTCCTTGGTTGCAAGGTTTCCCCCCGCATCCAGTAAGGGATGGACATTCTCTGTCACTCTCTTTTTGTTGATGTATTTATAGAAACTTTTTTTGTTGTCCCTTATATTAATTGCCAGGTTGAGTTCCAGCTGGGCTTTTGCCTTCCTGATTTTTTCTCTGTATGACCTAACACAATCTCTGTACTCCTCCTGAGTTGCCTGTCCCCTCTTCCAGAGGTGGTAAACCTTCCTTTTTTCCTTAAGTCCCATCAAGAGCTCTTTGTTCATCCAGGCCGGCCATTTTCCCCACCCTTTAATTTTGCGCCTCATGGGGACAGCCTGCTCCTGGGCCTTTAGGATTTCCCTCTTGAAGAGCGTCCAGCCTTCCTGGGCTCCTTTGTCTCTCAGGACTACCTCCCACGGGACTCTCCCAACCAGGGTTCTGAACAGGTTAAAGTCTGCCCACCGGAAGTCCAAGATGGGAGGTTTTGTTAACCCCCTTCCTTACCTCACTATGAATGGAAAACTTAACCATTTCATGATCACTAAGCCCAAGACTGTCTCCGACCTCCACGTCCCCCACTAGCCCTTCTTTATTTGTGAACAGTAGGTCTAGCAAGGCACCTCCCCTGGTAGGCTCACCTACCATTTGTGTCAGGAAGTTATCCTCCATACACTCAAGGAACCTCCTAGCCTGCCTGCTCTCTGCTGTGTTATATTTCCAGCAGATGTCTGGTAAGTTGAAGTCCCCAACGAGAACAAGGGCTGGCGTTTGCGAGACTGCAGCCAGCCGCTTATAGAATACCTCATCAACCTGTTCATCCTGGTTGGGTGGTCTATAGCAGACTCCCAGCACAAAATCACCTTTGTTAGCCTTCCCTTTCACCCTTACCCATAAACACTCCACTTCTTCATCACTGGAGTCTATCTCTATAGAGTCAAACAACTCCCTAATGTACAGAGCCACCCCCCCGCCCCTCCTTCCTTGCCTATTCCTTCTGAAGAGCTTATAGCCACTTATTGCAGCATTCCAGTCATGACCATCGTCCCACCACGTTTCCGTGATGGCAACTATGTTGTAGTTGTCCTGCTGCACAATGGCTTCTAGCTCCTCCTGTTTGTTGCCCATGCTACGTGCATTAGCATAGATGCACTTGACCTGGGCTACTGATTTCACCCCCATCTTTGGCCCTTGACACTCAGGTTCATTACCAGCGGGCCTGGTTTTATCCCCATCCCCCTTAACTTTCGGCTTAAAGCTCTGTCCATGAGCTTTGTTAACTCTTAGCCTAGTACCCTTTTCCCCTTCTAGGAAAGGGTTTTCCCATTGTTCTCTAGCAGTAATTTCTAAACGTCTATCACCTTTCTCTGATGAAACGTCAGAGTGTGAGTCCTCACTCATGTGGCCTCCTTCAAACCGTGGCATGCTTTCCTCAGGTTTAATCTTGACAGGCCCAGTTATCTCCCCTTCCCCCCTCATATCTAGTTTAAAGACCGGTCAATGAGCCCTGCTAACTCCTGCCCCAAAATTCTTTTCCCCTTCTGGGACAGCTGTGTCTCACCTGACAATGGCATGCCAGGTGTCTCATATAGCCACCTATGTTCGAAAAACCCAAAGCCCTGCCTGTAACACCAGTCCCGGAGCCACAAGTTGATCTCTTGCCTCTTCCTATCAATTTCTTTATTCACAGTTGCCACTGGTGGGATAGAAGAGAAGACCACTTGTGTTCCTGACCCCTTGAGCTGCTGCCCTAAGGCTCTAAAATCTCTTTTAATTGATTTCAGCCTCCTCCTACCCATTTCATCACTACCCACCTGAAATACTAACAGAGGGTAATAATCAGAGGGGTTTACTAGGTCTGGGAGTTTGTTTGTCACATCCCTGACCCGAGCCCCAGGGAGGCAACAGACTTCCCTGCGTAGTGGGTCAGGGCGGCATATTGGTCCCTCTGCCCCCCTCAACAGAGAGTCACCCACAACTATGACCTTTCTCCTTTTCCTTTTGGAGCTAGTGGTGAAGTTGGGTCCACTGTGACGTGTACTTTCTGTCTTCTCTAGTCTTGGTGTGCCATCCTCCTCTCCATCGGCCAGTTCCTCCTGCAGGACTCCATACCTGTTCTGCAGGGGTAACTGGGAAGCTGGGAGAGGTTGGGAGGGGACTCGCCTGCTTCCCCAAGCAGGGACCTGTTTCCATTCCCCCTCTTCTCTGAGATCCTCTCCTGTTGCTTGATGAGAAGAGGGGAGAGGGTCCTCCGATTTACACGGGGCCTCAACCTGTTCCCCTACTCTCAGGGAGTGCACCCACCAGTCAATTTCTCTTTCACACTCCCTGATGCTCCTCAGCCTCTCCACTTCATCCTTCAGCTGGGCCACCAGGTAGAGCAGATCATTCACCTGTTCACATCTTATACAGGTGTTGTCTCTGCTACCCTCCATTGCCAGCGCCAGGCTCCGGCACTCTCTGCACCCAGAGGCCTGCACACCCATATGTTTGCATGGGGCCTCGGTCAGGGTACCCACAGCTTCCCTAAACATAGCCTTCCATCTGGTAGCAACCATAGCTGAGTCCCCAGGAGCGACTGACCTTACTGTGTACACCAGTAGAAGCACTGGGCCCGGCCAGTACACACACACCAGCTCCAGTTGCTCCCTCCGTGCTCTGTGGGCAGGGACTAGTCCCTGCCCTCCCTGACACCTTTTATCCCCTGGAGGTGGGATAAACCGGGGGTGGTGGTGGCTCCGCCCAGGCTCGCTCAGCAGCACCGCTCCCCCAGCTGACAGCCCCCAGGACAAGCAGGGGCCTTGTCCTGGCTTCAAAAAAAGCCCCAAAAAGAGCTTCTCGTCGGCCTTTTCCGCTACAGAACCCTTCCCCAGCGCAGTCTTACCTGCCCTGAAGCTGGTTTCCGTGGCAATGAGGCAAGCGAAAGCCCAGGCAGAACTAAATCTAGCTAGGGACATCAAAGACAATCAGAAAAACTTCTATAGATGTGTCAGGGACAAAGGCGAGACTAGGGAAGTTGTGGGCCCTCTCTGGAAGGAAACAGGAGACCTGACCTCCCAGGATATGGATAAGGCTGAGCTACTGAACAACTTCTTTGCCTCAGTCTTCACCGGCAAGGGCTCTAAGCACACTGCCCAAGTCACGGAAGGCAAAAACAGGGGCTCTGCGAATGAAGAACTGCCCACAGTAGGAGAAGATCAGGTTCGAGACCTCTTAAGGAACCTGAAGGTGCATAAGTCCATGGGACCTGATGAAATCCATCCACGGGTCCTGAGGGAACTGGCGGACAAAGTTGCTAAGCTGTTTTCCATCACATTTGAGAAATTGTGGCATTCTGGTGAAGTTCCCGCTGACTGGAAAAAGGGGAACATAACCCCGATATTCAAAAAAGGAAAAAAAGAAGACCCAGGGAACTATAAGCCAGTCAGCCTCACCTCTGTGCCTGGCAAGATCATGGAGCAGATCCTCCTGGAATCTCTGCTGAGGCATGTGGAAAATAATGAGGTGATTGGGGACAGCCAACACGGCTTCACCAAGGGCAAATCGTGCCTGACAAATTTGGTGGCCTTTTACGATAGTGCCACAGGCTTGGTGGACAAGGGCAGAGCAACAGACGTCATCTACCTGGACTTATGCAAAGCGTTTGACACTGTCCCGCATGACATCCTGGTCTCAAAATTGGAAACCCATGGGTTCGATGGATGGGCCATTCGGTGGATAAGGAACTGGCTGAGTGGCTGCACTTAAAGGGTTGTGGTCAATGGTTCAATGTCCAAGAGGCAGCCAGTGACGAGTGGTGTTCCTCAGGGGTTGGTACTGGGACCAGTGGTATTTAACGTCTTTGTCGGAGACACGGACAGTGGGATAGAGTGCACCCTCAGCAAGTTTGCCAATGACACCGAGCTCAGTGGCGTGGTCGACACGCTGGAGGGAAGGGACGCCATCCAGAGGGACCTGGACAGGCTTGAGAGGTGGGCTCGTGCAAATCTCATGAAGTACAACCAAGCCATGTGCAGGGTCCTGCACCTGGGACATGGCAATCCCAGGCACAAATACAGGTTGGGCGGAGAATGGCTGGAGAGCAGCCCTGAGGAGAAGGACTTGGGAGTGCTCGTGGATAGAAGCTCAGCATGAGCCGACAGTGTGCACTGGCAGCCCAGAAAGCCAACTGCATCCTGGGCTGCATCAAGAGAAGCGTGGCCAGCAGGTTGAGGGAGGTGATTCTACCCGTGTACTCTGCGCTTGTGAGACGCCACCTGGAGTACTATGTCCAGCTTTGGAGTCCTCAACACAGGAAGGACATGGACCTGTTGGAACGGGTCCAGTGGAGGGCCACAAAGATGATCAGAGGGATGGAGCACCTCTCCTGTGAAGACAGGCTGAGAGAGCTGGGGTTGTTCAGCCTGGAGAAGAGAAGGCTCCGGGGAGACCTCATAGCAGCCTTCCAATATCTGAAGGGAGCCTACAGGAGAGCCGGAGAGGGACTCTTTGTCAGGAAGTGTAGTGACATGACAAGGGGTAACCATTTTAAATTGGAAGAGGGGAGATTTAGATGAGATACCAGAAAGAAATTCTTTTTGCTGTGAGGGTGGTGAAGCACTGGAACAGGTTGCCCAGGGAAGCTGTGGATGCCCCATCCCTGGAAGTGTTTAAGGCCAGGCTGGATGGGGCTTTGAGCAACCTGCTCTAGTGGAGGTGTCCCTGCCCATGGCAGGGGGGTTGGAACTTGATGATCTTTAAGGTCCCTTCCAACTCTAACCGTTCTATGATTCCACAAAATACTTAAAGGGAGGGGGTCAAGAGGATGGGGCCAGCCTTTTTTCAGTGACGGGAGAAGAGGAAATGGGCACAAACTTGAACATAAGAAGTTCCCATAGCCCTGCCCAAGTGATAAGCACCCGAGGTGGTCGCAAGGGGTGCCTCTTGTCGTGAGGGCGGCATCTGGGGCTCCAAGGTGCTTTGGGGGAGCCACATAACAACACAACAGCCAAGGGCGGACTTGAGCAATGCCGGTCCTGCGGTCAATATGCCAATAGGACTAGAGGTCAGCCATCTTACCCCCAGAAATAGTCAACAGCCCAAGAGCCCCTTGAGCTCTCCTGCACGGCAGCGGGTTACCAGGAGTAGGGACGCCTCTCAAGATTACTTCTCCAGATTTAGAGATTCCTAGCCGCAACAGATCCTGCGTAAGTGACTACTAGAATGCAAAACTTTGAAATCCTAGCTAAGCGATCGAAAGGATTGGTTGCCCAGATAGAATCCTTCAGGCATAAAGCGTTGAGCAAGTCTGGGAGTAGGATTGGACCCAGCCGCCCCCGGACTCCCCTCCGGGAAGGAGTGTAGAAAGCGAGGGGGTCCGCTCTGAACCTCATGACTCGAGGGAAGGGTCTCCCTGACAGTTCTCTCTGACCTTGGCCTCCATGCAGTAAATAACACAGTGCACCTTGCCATCAAATCTTGTTAAAACACAGTTGCATTCACCATCCCAGGCTCTGGCTGAGCCGGGCTGGCGCCCGAGGACGCGGCCGCTTGCCGGCGGTGCCTGTGATGCGCTCCGGCGCCTGGGGCACCACAGGGGATGCGGCACAATGGGGGCGGCTATAAAGGGCGCCAGCAGGCAGCTACCCCAGTACGGCCTGCGCCAGCGGCGAGTGAGCTTGCGGCTCTCTCGCTACTCCTGCGGGCTATGGCTCCGAGAAGAGCCCTCGTCCTGCTTTTGCTCAGCGTCATCGGGCTCATGCCCATGGTTGACAATGAGCGCGATGAGGCCACACGAGAGCCCATGCAGCAGCATGTGGAGCTCCTGAACAGCGGGGAGATGACTCGGCAGCTGCAGGAGGTGGAGCAGAGGAACCTGGGGGAGGCGAAGCCGATCCCGGAGGAGACGAAGCCGATCCCGGAGGAGACAAAGCCGATCCCGGAGGAGACGAAGCCGATCCCGGAGGAGACAAAGGCGATCCTGGAGGAGACAAAGGCGATCCTGGAGCAGAGGAGCCTGGAGCAGAGCGACTTTGCCTGGGGAGCCCTCCTCTTTGCTCCCTTGAAGCAGTGGCAGTTCTGGGTGGTTGCTGGAGGACTAGTGCTGCTCGTCGGGCTCTGCTTGGGGCTCCGGAAAAGGATCCATCCGCCAGACAGCAGTGATGAGCAGGAGAGGTCCAGCAGCATCACAGAGGAGGAGGACGACAAAGAGGAAAGGGAAGAAGATTTCCGTGACGAGGAGCGGCTGGTCAGGGAGAACATCCGGCGCTCAGCGCAGAGCGTGGCCTGCAGGAGACGGGAGGTGGAAACGCTGGTGGGTGATCTCCTCGGTGTCTTCCAGGAGCGCTTGTCCAATAGTTTCTTCCCGGTGCCGCAGCCAGCCATCGGGGTGGGCAGCGCCTTTGAAGGCTGGAGTCCCTGTGGGCACGATGCTGTGTACAGCCTCCTGGTGCCCCTGAAACCCTCCCGTGGCCATGCCTTCCGCCTGGAGCTGGGCACTGCGGGGGACGTGCCGGCAAAGCACCGTGTCCGCGTGGAGCTGGAGTGCACCTGCGCGAAGGACACCCGTGTGAAGGACATGCTGTGCTTCGTCCACCAGCCCCAGGAGGCGCTGGAGAGAAATCAGGATTCCAGCCTCCTGAGCAACCTCTGCACCGGCCGCTACCTCGATGCACAGAAGACCGCCCGCTGGTTCCAGGACTTGGTGAGCTCGGCCTGGCAGGAGATGCCTCATTGGCGTCGCTACAGCCTGAGGGTGCTGCCGTCCAGGCGCTCCTGCAAGCTGGAGCTCACAGACGCCTCCGGCACACCCCTCCTTGTTGAGATGCTGTTTGGGGTGCAGCAAGGCGACTCGGACGTCTTCCTGAGCAGCCAGGCTCCAGAGGCCATCTTCACCCCAGGCACGATGTGGGCAGAGAGCTACGGTGTGGCGGAGGCAAAGTTCTTCAGCCACGTGGCCAGGCAGGCCCTGCCTGACAGCGTCCACCTCAGGTGCCTCCAGCTCTGCACCAGCACCCTGGCGGGCACAGTCCTTTCCTCCTACACCTTCAAGACGGTTGTGATGCACCTCCTGAACATGAGGGCGGTATCCGCGATCCAGCTGCAGGATGTACTGTGCTACCTGCGCAGCTGCCTGGAGGAGAAACGCCTCGATCACTTCATCTTTGGCAACGAATGCTTGCCCGAGGCCATCGTCTTGCCCCGAGCCCCTGACGGCCGCTGTGTGACACGAGAGGTGCGCTCATCCCTCTCTTTGGGACACCTCCAGGGGAAATCCAAGGTGGGTATATGGGTGAAGATGTGCAAGATCGCTGATAGCTGTCCCGTCAAACGACTGTCTGTGTCTGAGTGCTAAAGAAGCCCAGCAGGTGCCCCGTGCCCATCAGCCCCAGGGACGTGGCTTTTGCAGGCTCTCCAAGGGCTGTGCTGTTACAAAAGCGACTCTTGCCTTCCCGGGGAGGAATAACCCCATGCAGCAGTACGGGTTGGGTTGTTCAGCCTGGAGGAGAGAAGGCTCTGGGGAGACCTCATAGCAGCCTTCCAATAGCTGAAGGGAGCCTACAGGAGAGCTGGCGAGGCACTCTTTTTCAGGCGGTGTAGTGACAGGACAAGGGGTAATGGTTTTAAATTGGAAGAGGGGAGATTTAGATGAGATACCAGAAAGAAATTCTTTACTGTGAGGGTGGTGAGGCGCTGGAACAGGTTGCCCAGGGAAGCTGTGGATGCCCCATCCCTGGAAGTGTTTAAGGCCAGGCTGGATGGGGCTTTGAGCAACCTGCTCTAGTGGAGGTGTCCCTGCCCATGGCAGGGGGGTTGGAACTTGATGATCTTTAAGGTCCCTTCCAACTCTAACCGTTCTATGATTCCACAAAATACTTAAGCGGAGGGGGTCAAGAGGATGGGGCCAGCCTTTTTTCAGTGGTGCCCAGTGACGGGAGAAGAGGAAATGGGCACAAACTTGAACATAAGAAGTTCCCATAGCCCTGCCCAAGTGATAAGCACCCGAGGTGGTCGCAAGGGGTGCCTCTTGTCGTGAGGGCGGCATCTGGGGCTCCAAGGTGCTTTGGGGGAGCCACATAACAACACAACAGCCAAGGGCGGACTTGAGCAATGCCGGTCCTGCGGTCAATATGCCAATAGGACTAGAGGTCAGCCATCTTACCCCCAGAAATAGTCAACAGCCCAAGAGCCCCTTGAGCTCTCCTGCACGGCAGCGGGTTACCAGGAGTAGGGACGCCTCTCAAGATTACTTCTCCAGATTTAGAGATTCCTAGCCGCAACAGATCCTGCGTAAGTGACTACTAGAATGCAAAACTTTGAAATCCTAGCTAAGCGATCGAAAGGATTGGTTGCCCAGATAGAATCCTTCAGGCATAAAGCGTTGAGCAAGTCTGGGAGTAGGATTGGACCCAGCCGCCCCTGGACTCCCCTCCGGGAAGGAGTGTAGAAAGCGAGGGGGTCCGCTCTGAACCTCATGACTCGAGGGAAGGGTCTCCCTGACAGTTCTCTCTGACCTTGGCCTCCATGCAGTAAATAACGCAGTGCACCTTGCCATCAAATCTTGTTAAAACACAGTTGCATTCACCATCCCAGGCTCTGGCTGAGCCGGGCTGGCGCCCGAGGACGCGGCCGCTTGCCGGCGGTGCCTGTGATGCGCTCCGGCGCCTGGGGCACCACAGGGGATGCGGCACAATGGGGGCGGCTATAAAGGGCGCCAGCAGGCAGCTGCCCCAGTACGGCCTGCGCCAGCGGCGAGTGAGCTTGCGGCTCTCTCGCTACTCCTGCGGGCTATGGCTCCGAGAAGAGCCCTCGTCCTGCTTTTGCTCAGCGTCATCGGGCTCATGCCCATGGTTGACAATGAGCGCGATGAGGCCACACGAGAGCCCATGCAGCAGCATGTGGAGCTCCTGAACAGCGGGGAGATGACTCGGCAGCTGCAGGAGGTGGAGCAGAGGAACCTGGGGGAGACGAAGCCGATCCCGGAGGAGACGAAGCCGATCCCGGAGGAGACAAAGCCGATCCCGGAGGAGACAAAGGCGATCCTGGAGCAGAGGAGCCTGGAGCAGAGCGACTTTGCCTGGGGAGCCCTCCTCTTTGCTCCCTTGAAGCAGTGGCAGTTCTGGGTGGTTGCTGGAGGACTAGTGCTGCTCGTCGGGCTCTGCTTGGGGCTCTGGAAAAGGATCCATCCGCCAGACAGCAGTGATGAGCAGGAGAGGTCCAGCAGCATCACAGAGGAGGAGGACGACAAAGAGGAAAGGGAAGAAGATTTCCGTGACGAGGAGCGGCTGGTCAGGGAGAACATCCGGCGCTCAGCGCAGAGCGTGGCCTGCAGGAGACGGGAGGTGGAAACGCTGGTGGGCGATCTCCTCGGTGTCTTCCAGGAGCGCTTGTCCAATAGTTTCTTCCCGGTGCCGCAGCCAGCCATCGGGGTGGGCAGCGCCTTTGAAGGCTGGAGTCCCTGTGGGCACGATGCTGTGTACAGCCTCCTGGTGCCCCTGAAACCCTCCCGTGGCCATGCCTTCCGCCTGGAGCTGGGCACTGCGGGCGACGTGCCGGCAAAGCACCGTGTCCGCGTGGAGCTGGAGTGCACCTGCGCGAAGGACACCCGTGTGAAGGACATGCTGTGCTTCGTCCACCAGCCCCAGGAGGCGCTGGAGAGAAATCAGGATTCCAGCCTCCTGAGCAACCTCTGCACCGGCCGCTACCTCGATGCACAGAAGACCGCCCGCTGGTTCCAGGACTTGGTGAGCTCGGCCTGGCAGGAGATGCCTCATTGGCGTCGCTACAGCCTGAGGGTGCTGCCGTCCAGGCGCTCCTGCAAGCTGGAGCTCACAGACGCCTCCGGCACACCCCTCCTTGTTGAGATGCTGTTTGGGGTGCAGCAAGGCGACTCGGACGTCTTCCTGAGCAGCCAGGCTCCAGAGGCCATCTTCACCCCAGGCACGATGTGGGCAGAGAGCTACGGTGTGGCGGAGGCAAAGTTCTTCAGCCACGTGGCCAGGCAGGCCCTGCCTGACAGCGTCCACCTCAGGTGCCTCCAGCTCTGCACCAGCACCCTGGCGGGCACAGTCCTTTCCTCCTACACCTTCAAGACGGTTGTGATGCACCTCCTGAACATGAGGGCGGTATCCGCGATCCAGCTGCAGGATGTACTGTGCTACCTGCGCAGCTGCCTGGAGGAGAAACGCCTCGATCACTTCATCTTTGGCAACGAATGCTTGCCCGAGGCCATCGTCTTGCCCCGAGCCATGCAAGGAGCTGCGCTGCTCAACCTCTTCCAGTGCCTGGTGCAGGACCCAGAAGCCTACGCCAAGGCACTGTGTGAGTTCGAGGAGCTGCAAGGTCGGCTCACGGGACTGTTGCTCTTCGGAGTCTGAAAGAGGTTTTCACCTCTGACACCACCTCTGTGGTTGCGTCGCCTGGACTGCCGGCTGTCTTCCGGAGGGTCCATTCTCTCTGGGAGCTTCCGTTTGTACACAGTTGTGAATACAGGGTGTGTTGCAACAAAAGCCGCGTCTCTGAGCGCGTGTGCATCATTTCTGGGGGGAAGGCGGGCATCGGGTGCTGACTGCTCAGCCGCCCCGGGGTCGGGGAGCATTTTGCTGAAGAGCTGACGGGGTGGGCCCTGCTTTCCCTGATTCCGTAGCTAAGGCTCCCCCTCCTGCCCGTGCTCCCACCTCGGGGCAACAGGAATAACTGGTCACCCTCCACAGCTGTGCACGTTGCCTGTGCGGCTCCGTAGGCAGGGAGCCTGAAGCGGCTTCCTTGGGAGCCATTCGCACACCAAGCCCCGCGAGCGCGACAGCATTGCCCTTGGGCCACCTCAGTGAGGTGGGTGTGACGCTGCCCCAGTGGGGAGCCCTTTGCTCAGGGGACAAGTGCCACCACTGCAGAGCGGGGCTCTGGCCGCTCTGGCTCCTCTACGAGCAGGAGACTCGTTCTCCGCAGCAGCCTCTCGGGAGCTCAGGCTCAGGTCCCCACCACCTTAACACGGCAGACTTAACACGTGCAGCCAGGTCAAAGAGAGCTTTTGAGATGTCTCCAACTGAAAGCATCGCTAGCGCAGGCCACGCCACGGTGAGGAGAAGCAGTGGCCTGACGGCCGCTGTGTGACACGAGAGGTGCGCTCATCCCTCTCTTTGGGACACCTCCAGGGGAAATCCAAGGTGGGTATATGGGTGAAGATGTGCAAGATTGCTGATAGCTGTCCCGTCAAACGAACTGTCTGTGTCTGAGTGCTAAAGAAGCCCAGCAGGTGCCCCGTGCCCATCAGCCCCAGGGACGTGGCTTTTGCAGGCTCTCCAAGGGCTGTGCTGTCCCTTCCAACTCTAACCATTCTATGATTCTATGATTCTAATATTTGTTCTATTCTTCTCCAAAAGAAGTCAAACCACTCCTACTTTCTGGTCTTAGATCTTGGCAATTTTCAACAATAAACATATGAGTTCCAGATGTTCACTAAAACTACAGAAAATGACCGCCAGTTCTGTTTGTGCCATTGTTGTGTGAGAGCTCTTTTTCTCCTTGGAGACCTCTCCTCTTCCAAGGATTTACAGCATGGTCATAAAATGTTGTTTCAAGCTACATTTTGCCATATAAATGTCATCTCAGGAACACAATGTGTTTTTCCCAAACTATAAGACTGTCTGGATTATGTTGCTATCCATTTAAAATCTTATCTTTAGGATAAATCTTTGCTCCTTTTTCTTTCCTGAATTTTTTGAAAATACCTAAGTGACTTGTGATTTTAAAGCATCAACCTCCTTTCACTTAAACATTTACACAATATTACAAGTGGCTATGTCAAAATTCTATATATTTTTGTACTTGAAATCAACAGTTACAGAGTATCTAGACTGCTGTCCATACACTCATAGCGGCTGGTACGAATAACTACCAGGCAGATAACTTTAGCTAAACTCAGAACATGGGAATTTTTGCATTTTACTTCAGCCATGTAAAGATATAAATCTTTTAAGCTAGTTGCCTGTATCACTGTAAAGTTAACAGAGCAAAGGGAGGAATGGAGAGAGTAAGAGGAAGAGAGAAAAAAGGGTGAGGGAGGGAGAGAAATAATCCCATCCTAACAGAAGAGTGGGTAGTATGAATTTCCTTGTGAAGGTGTCTTTATCTTTACACTGTCTACAGAAACAGTCTATTTGAATTGTTTAAAACAGATGTGTCTTCCATGTTTCTAATGTTTGGTGGAACAGCGCTTTCTCAACAACAGAACAAAAAATCATACTTTTTGAGAATAAAAACAATAGTTAATGTGAAATGTCTCAGTTAAATTTTCTAAGTGGTAGAAATGAACATTATTAAAAATAGGAAGGGGCTGACTGAACTGATTTTCACAAATCATCAGGTTGTTTTTTGAAAATGTTAAATTTGAATTTTGTTTCACTTACGGCTTCCCGGCTTTCCCAGCTTTCACCCGGCTTTATTCTTTTTTTAATCACAGTACAGAAAGTATTTTTCTAGAAGATCTACTTTCTAGTTAAAAACACATTACATCCAGGAAATGTAGGCATCTACTATCCATTTAGTTCCCTTTTTCACAGCACTGGCAGTCAGAAGGAAGAAATTTCCTTCAAGACCCAGAGGCTCAGACTGAGAATCCTTTAATCTGAAAATAACTGTCTCTGGTCATATAGGCATTCCTGGGCTATAGGCACAATAGGCTGGCTACGAGGGAGTTTGTCATGATAAGCAATAGAAATGGAGACCCTGAATTAGTCATGTGAGTTTAGCTGACCATACAGCATCTGAAATATATCATATGCTTCTGGCAAGCAACTATTCACTCTGCAGACACATTTTTAAAATATATTTGATTCTCTCTTGTTAGGTAATGAGGTCAAACCTCTGCCTGTTTCCACATCCCTAGGTTTAAGCAGCTCACAGCCTGCTTTTGTATTATTAAACTATTTAGAGATCAAAAGAATATTCTATTTCTTTTTCTGTATACTTTTCAGGGAAAAATTTTTTTTGTGTGCAAACACCAACTAGTTCACTTTAAAAATGCACAGCAAAGGGAGTAGATTCTCCCTTATTATTAACTCTTTCTAAAATAGGTACCTACTAATAATACCTACATACAATTTAAGGTGTGCAAAACATGACTTGTCATGCAGAACTCTTGTGTATGAACATCCACTTATTGTGGAAATTCCACTTTTATGCTACGCACCTGAGTGTCTTTGCACTCAAATGGATTTTCCTTGTATTTCCATTGGGAAAACTATTGCAATGCATGAGCTAAAAGAACCCTCTTTTTCAGTTTATACTGCTTTTTAAGATAGCATTTTCACTTCCTCTTACAAAATGTTGTTTGTTAGCTATTTTAGCAGATGCAAGAATTTCAGAGAGCTCTTGTTGCATCAGCTTGTTATCACTATAATACCAGTGGCCCTATTTTTAGCCTTATTCCAGGGAAGCTGATCAAGATGAGTCATCTCATTTACGATTAGTGCTCTTGTGGTCAAGCATGTGAATGACAATATAATTCTACATGACACCATAGTGTCACAGCTAGAAGATACTTGCTGTAGCCGGGACTTCCAAGTGAAAGAAAATGGTAAGACTGGCATCCTCCCTCCTTCTTATGCCTGTGCACAAGGTTCAACATAGTGTTGAGGGCTCTGGGCTACTGTGCACTGCACAGTTACAGTATATGAGTGAAACTGTCTAACTCACCCTATGTAAAGGAGAAATCATAAGGCTAGAAATAATTTATACTAGGCATGTTCAATCTCCTGTAACCAGTAATAAATAGAAACAAAGGAACCTTGCTTCTAGGTGATGGTGACTGGAGGCAGCAGCTCTCTCTTTGTTGATCTGTGTAACTGGGAGAGTGGAGGCGCTACCTACCTCCATTGGTATTTGCTAGACCCATGATGAACAAAAGAATTGGTAGAAGAAGACTAGAATAGGAAGTCTTACAAAGAAGTGACTCAGCTGCTCAGTTAAACTGGCCAAACTGGCATTTTCTGTCACTTTTAATATTTTTGTTTACTATTTTAAAATACTTTCATCAGTTTTGAAACATTAAAAATTTGAGGCTTTTCCACAGAGATCTCTGTATATTTTCCATTATTTTTTGTACAGCATGAGCTTTCTTTCATGCATTCCTAAATTATTTTAATTACCTTTGTTGGTATTTTTTTTTTGGTGGTGGTGTTGGGTTTTTTTTGTCTACCCTGCTGTTTTGAATGACAGTATAAGCTATGTTGGGCCAGGATATAACTCAGGATACATTTGGATTTTCATGATATATTAAACATATAACCATTTGAAAAAATCTTTCAGTTCAGGTACGTTTCTTTGGTTTCATTTATTGCTTAATTGATATTGGGTCCTCATGCTCCTTGAGATTTGTATTCAGAATAAGAGGGAAATCACTTCAATGGGATATGCTAAATTTAGACAGCACTCTATTATTCTATGTTGTATCACCTAATTTTTTAACACCTTCCCACACATCAGGATCTGAGGCTCCGGGTGACTTGCCTAAACTCTGATTACTGTAGAGTATTCCAGGAGACAGCTTTAAATGTTCAGTTGTAGCTTTCTCCTCCATTAATTAAGGTTCCTAGGATTTTCTAGTTTCATGAGTTTTAAGGAATAATATAAAGTAATCAACATGAACAGTGAAATATGTCAGACCAAAGAAAGAGATGGCATGAGAATAACCACAAGGCTCACAGGAAGACTAACATTTTAAAAATGCCGCTATATATCCCTGTAGCAGCCCCTAACTGCATAGGTATTTTATACAAAATGGAACATTTCTGAATGGAACAATTGAGAGATACAGTCTCTTAAAAAACGGGAGAAGGTGATTCAATGTTTATCAGCAGACAGAAGGTTTGATTTGGACTTTGGTCTTTCCCTCCATCTTAGGTAGCTATCCTAAGCATGATGGTATTGGAAGAACAGGGGGACGACACTCTGGGTTTGTAGATGGGTGATATAATATAAGGAGTATGCTGCATTAATGAACTGAAGAAAAATATACAGAACACTAAATACTTTATCAAGGTTATTTGGTCTTCGGTACCTAACTGTGATATCAACAAGCACATACCTCTGAGAAAGCCCCCAAGATGACCCAAGCAGGTGCCTGGGTAACTTTACTATCAGAACTTAGATATTTAGGATCTTTAAGTATCTGAAAGAAAAGGAAAGTAGCAATATTGTGGATTTGCCTACAAAATTTTAAAAACTGTTTGTGCTCCCTGATAGAAAAAAAACCACAAAATACTTCTTTTCTGAGAAAACTTCATCCAGAAAATAATCAATATCATATGATATTAACTAGCTCATTCTTGTAGAGCCTTTCATAGTAGTGTGAAAGGATCTGTTGCCAAGAAGCATAAAACTGTTGTTTGTTACCCAGACAACCATTGTAAGGGAAGATTAGGTTAGTCTTCAAGTCCCCATTAAATTGTCTAAAAAGATTAAAAGTGATTTGTCAAATACATATCTCTGAAATATCTACTAAAAAAGATTTTAAAATATGATAATTGCCTGTAATATCTCATATTCTGCATAGAAATGCCTCTCTTTTTACTTTAGTTTTCATACCAACAACAATAACAGAATATCATGCTGCTGCTGCAACATGTTTTACTGGATGCTTTCTGGATCTCTTGCTCCCCCATGAAAGACATATGCTAAAAACATAGAACCTGCATGGCAAGCATTGATTCCATGTGAAAATCCTATTATTTTTAGCCAATTCATAGGCAAATACAATTCCAAATTTGTCATTCAAGTTCATTTGGCAAATCCTTTAGACTGTAAGTGTGTCACAGTAGACAGGCCTTTTCCTCAACAGAGTGGGCTCTCGCAGCCCAAAAGGCCAATCACATCCTGGGCTGCATCAAGAGAAGTGTTGCCAGCAGATCAGAGAGGTGATTCTGCCACTTTACTCTGCTCTGGTGAGACCTCACCTGGAGTACTGTGTGCAGGTCTGGAGCCCTCAATATAGAAAGGACATGGACCTGATGGAGCGGGTCCAGAGGAGGGCCACCAAAATGATCAGGGGGCTGGAGCACCTCTCCTATGAGGACAGACTGAGGGAGCTGGGGTTGTTTAGCTTGGAGAAAAGGAGGCTCCGGGGAGACCTCATAGCAGCCTTCCAGTACCTGAGGGGGGCCTACAGGAAGGCTGGGGAGGGTCTGTTTACAAAGGCCTGCAGCGACAAGACGAGGGGCAATGGTTTTAAGCTGGAGAAGGGGAGATTTAGATTGGATATTAGGAAAAAATTCTTTACCATGAGGGTGGTGGAACACTGGAACAGGTTGCCCAGGGAGGTGGTAGAGGCCCCTTCCCTTGAGATATTCAAGGTGAAGCTTGACGAGGCCCTGGGCAACCTGGTCTAGTTGGGGGTGTCCCTGCTGACTGCGGGGAGGTCGGACTAGATGACCTTTGGAGGTCCCTTCTGGCCTGGACCAATCTATGAATCTATGAATCTATGATTTGACTAAGAATCTGTCTCAATGGTCTTTTTTCCTCTTTTTGTCACAAGCATGCACCTAAGAATGCTTAAAAATAAAAAACCACAAACAAACAACAAACTCCCAAGAAGCCCTAATCATTTTAGAGAAATTTTCTGAGGAGTTTCTTCCTTTCCTTTCTTTCTGCTAATGTTCCTTCTAATGTGTTCCCACAATAACCCAGAAAGTGTCAGATTGTCCAGAAAATCCATATGCCCTGAGAATGCAATTGCAGAATAAAAGGCTAGAAAGAGTGGACTTAGAAATTAAACAGGTCCAATGGAATTTTCTTCTTCATAATGTATGAATTCTTGATTGAAAACTTGGTAGTTTATGAAAACTGCTCAAAGTTACTAGAGAATTTCCCTGGCGGCCCAGCTTTTATAGCCTTTGGTTCTGCCATGCTTCTAGTTGTAAAAGGAAGGTTGTGTAAAGATGATAAGAGGACTTTTAAAGTTTTCCTGAGGTGTGATCTTTAGACCTTGAGTATTTTTCATTTTGTAACCAGATTGGAACAAAGGGGAAAAAAAATAATCACAATTTAGTAGGTTCTGCCCCACACAAACTCCTTCTGCCTTCACTGTAGATGCCACTGACTTAACATTCAGTGACTGTTCTATACATACTAATCAAAACTTTCAGATAAGTCCTTATTCTTCCATTTTTTACTTCATTTCAATTTCCACACATCAAAACTATGCTCATGAAACTGTTTGAGACTGTCATTGCTGACCTACCATTCTGTTTAAAATGGAAATGTTACCTTCTGTTTTTCTACTTGAATAATAAGAGATAAAAACTTGGAAAACCCAGAGTTTTGTAACTTAACTAGTTGCAATGGAGCATCAGTTTCCTAGAATTTTGTGAATATTTATGTATATCAGAGCTACTTAATAAGTTTGTGGAGAAACTATATTAGAAACATCACACTATAAAGTGCTATGCTTATTTTTGGGCAGTGAGGACTTTAGATTGTGGACATCATACTACATAGGCTGTAGTTTGGCCAGTGCTATGCTGTTTTATACAGTCAATATGATAAATGGTCAAATAGAGTATACAGAAACAAACTAGAGAGACAGATCCATAACTGATTTCAGGGGTGAGAGTATCAGTACCTAGCCAGTGGACTACAAATACATAGATAAATGTTTGGTTGTTTTTTCTCCTTGATATGGTAACCAACTGAGAGTACTAATTTGCTTAATGTATATCAACTTTATCATATGGTTACAATAGCAACTTTTGGTTAGTAACAGATTAAGCACAACTAAGTTGGTAGTAAGTGCCATGCCCCTGATTCCCTCCAGTATTCAGAGATTTGCAGATATTTGTACAAAATCTCTAGTGTTAGAGCATTTGTGGATCAATTATAGCTACTATGTAGCTATATAGTTATTATAATTAGTTGTACTATAATTATCATTATAGCCATATCTGCTGTTAGAGGCAATGATAAAAAAGACATTTCTATAGCTTTTTCATGCAATAATCTAAGAATACCTTAGAAAATAGGTGTCACGCTGTCTGTTTTCTGCAGAATGGAAAATTAAGTATGTTTACACAATGCTATATAGCGCTCTGCTGAGAATCATAGAATCATAGAATGGGTTGGGTTGGAAGGGACCTTAAAGATCATCTTGTTCCAACCTCCCTGCCATAGCCAGGGACAACTCCCACTAGACAGGTTGCTCAAAGCCCCATCCAGCCTGGCCTTAAACACTTCCAGGGATGGGGCGTCCACAACTTCCCTGGGCAACCTGTTCCAGTGTCTCACCACCCTCACAGTAAAGAATTTCTTCCTGATATCTAATCTAAATCTACCCTCTTTCAGTTTAAAACCATTACCCCTCGTCCTGTCGCTATGCTCCCTGATAAAGAGTCCATCCCCATCTCTCCTGTAGGCCCCTTCAGACACTGGAAGACCACTATAAGGTCTGCCTAAAGCCTTCTCTTCTCCAGGCTGAACAACCCCAACTCTCTCAGCCTTTCTTTATAGGAGAGGTATTTCCAGCCCTCTGATCATTTTCATGGCCCTTCTCTGGGCTCATTTCAACAGGTCCATGTCCTTCTTATGTTAGCAGCCACAGGGCTTCCAGGTGAAGTCTCACCAGAGCCCAGTAGAGGGGCAGAATCCCCTCCCTCTCCCTGCTGGCCACACTTCTTTTGATACAGCCCAGTATACAGCTGGCTTTCTGGGCTGCAAGCACACAATGATGGCTCATGTTGAGAAAGAGCTCTTACTTTTTCTGTGTCCAAATACTAACCCAGATCCCAGAAGTCATGCAATAATACCAAAGCAGAAATCTGACTAGACTAAGTTTGAACTCCTCAGGAGAACCAGTCGTTCTGCTGACCTGGTTAAGTCTGCATCCAGTTATGGAGTTAACTGTTCACAAAGCCCACTGCACCACACAGACATCTTCTTAAGTTCATGTTTTCTGTGGGCAAAATCAAATGCTTTGGTAGGTCTATAAATAAGACTCCTTGTCCATGGCACCTTCCTTCCTCTGTCACTGTGATATATGCAGAGATGATAATGAAGCAACTAAGATTTTACCTCACATTTTTTGAGCTGCCTTTCAGCTTTGCTGCTAAAAGCTCTGTGATGGAAGAACAGAGTGCACCGAAAGCATTAACCTAGCATGAGAGCTGCAGAGCTTGAATGGCAAAGCACATGAAACTAGTGGAGCATTGTGAAAAGGATTCTTCAAAGAAACTAACTGAACAATCTAATCTTTGTATTTGGTCTGAGAAACCAATGTGTCTGAAATATAGAACAGGATCAGTGACTATTTGTGACTTAATACATACATTACGGAACACTGTGCAGGCTGTCTGTCAAAGTTCTTTTAGAATTTTAAGAGTTCTTTTAGTTTCAGGGTTTAACATAAAACTGAAACTAAACCAGTAAGAGTCCTTGTGAAATTATAAAAGTGAAATAAATATTGTTTAATTTTTCATCTTTGAGCTGTGAATTGTACCTGCACATGTACGTTTGCAGTGTCATCTTCTATACTAAACATTAGCTTTGTAGACTGAGTAAGAAGGGTATTATAGGGTATATAGAATGAGTGATTTATTAAGGTTCTTAGGTTGGAGGTTAAGGGGTCTCTCACTCATCCTGTCAAGTGCAGGGTAATTATTTAGAAGCAACTTGGTTGATTTTTTTTTTTTTTCCTTTTGATTGCTATTTGTAGTACACTTATCTTAAAACAGAATCTCTGACTTTCTCTGGATTTGTATTGTATCCTCCTCATCTGAAGTAAGTAACTTTTTAGTTTGACATCACAACTCCTTTTCTTTTTTTTTTTAACTGCCAATATAAGATAGATGTGTATACAACACCTTTCAGTATTGAAGCCAATAGATTTTCTGCCAACAGAAAAGATGGCCCACGGCACAAGCAGCATGGGAGGGCTTACATAGCTTTTTCTGTAGATTCAGCACACAACAACTTGAAATAACAAAATGTCCACATGTAGACCCAACAGTCACCCCTCATTTGAAGGTGCTTCTTCTACAGAGAGCGTGAAAAATAGCCCTGCTGTGATGCTATGAATCCAAGACAAAGCAGAAAAGCTTTGCTTTATCCTTCACTGCTCCTCGGGATATCTTGTAAATCTGATTTGCTTCCCCTTTTATACTGCAGTCAGAGCAAGGATTACAGCCTCTGTGCTTGTATGGTGCTGTTTTTAGTTCTAGTGTAGCAGACCCTAAACTCTTGGGTGGGAAAGGTGGAAAGATGGCAAAGCTGCATAGATTTGTACATGTAAATCATTATTTCCACTTTAATGTTTGTGATTTCTACCATTTTTCTGCATTGCAAAAAAATGTTTATTTTTTTACTGTGAATAAAAATTCTAATATATACTTTATATTTATTTATATTTATATTTGTATTATTTATATAAATACTGCAATGCCAAAATATTCCTGTCCTTAATCTTTTCTGGTTTATTTCTTTTACTTTGAGTGTTTAATTCTGCTCTTGAACATATAAAGCTAAACAAGTGTCACTGAGCCTGTCATGGTAATATAGACTACAAAACCAGAGAGTCATTTGTCAAAAATCTCCCACCTCAGTAGCATACAGGTTTTTTTTCATGTGTCAAATATTGGTGTTGATTTGCCCTGAAATGTCTTGATGTCAGTGCTTATGCTACTGTGAGTAAAGGATTTGAAAATTTTTTACCCTAGAGGGCCTGTATTATTAGCTTGCACATGCAACCAAGTATTTGTTACATCTCCATAGTAACATCCTTGCATACATAGTTGTTAATAAAACTATATATACCATATGGGTGGACTGGCAGAATATATAGAAAGTAATGAAAAATATTAGTCAAATTGTAAAGAAAAATGTCTTTTTTTTTTTAATGGATGTGACAGTGGAGGGAGGGAAATTGTGGTAGTTCAGTTAAAGGTGGAATGGGTAGAATAACTTTGCTTATCCTTATATTATGAAGCAACAGTTACAGAAATCAATCAAGGAAGCAAACTAAGAAAATGTAGGATTGCTGGACTGGAGAAAGCCCCCTCAGCTGCTAAACTCTTTCAACTGTTGCAAGCATTTCAGGCAAGCAAGCACTGGAAGAAAAGCTGGGGGCAGTCGGGAAGGAGAGAAGACTCTGATAACTTCCTTGATAACAACAGGGTTCCTTGTGCAAAGTTTAAAAAACAAATGTGTTTGCAAAAAAAAACCTTATAAACTTTCAAAACCCATTTCTGGGGTGTGGATTCATTTTTCAGAAACCTTGCATTAGAATTAATTACTTTATTTGACAATTTAGGAATAAATGTCCACTGGAGTACAATTTGGCTAAGTCATAAACAAGTGCCAAGTTCTGGTCCATCCTTCGCAGATGCATCACCTAAACATAACTTAAGGCAGGAGTAAGAGTTAACATTTATACATCCTGCATAAGGGGGCAAAGAAATATGCCTCTCTTTACAGCATGGTTTAGGATATACAGAAATGTTTGCTTTACCCTTTTTTTTCCTTTCTTTTCAACTGAAGTTTGGAATTGTCTTTTAAAGCAGACTGCAGGAGAGCTGGAAAAACTTTATTTAGCCATTCAGAAGTGAAAACATTAGTAGCAAATGTGCAAGAAAGGAAAATACTTCATTGTAATTAGTAATGTCAGATTTGTAACCCTGAAGTTGTTCCAACATGATTAATTCTGGGTCAGCTTTAAGCCTTCTAGAATCATCAGTTCACTGCACCATAAAATAAGCCACTTACAACACAGATTCTCAACGTATTATCAGTTTAACAGACCATAATATAAGAACAACTTCCTCTCCAAAATTATTACTTTGTAATTATTGAGATAACATTGAATATAGCTGAAAATGAATTTTACCACCATTAAGTGAATATTCCCATGGAGTCTTTTTTAATTAATTTACAATTCTTTCTGCTGATCCCTGACTCTGCATTGTCAATTAGTACATACATTATAAAGGCACAAACCAGTTAGGACTAAACTTTGGCAACATTGAATGAATAAAAAATGCTGCTTTGCATGCATAGCCTGACCAAAAATGTTAATAAAAATAATGCTATTTTGCATCATTTTTATTCCTACACATTAATCAAAAGAACCTGCAATCATATAGCCTACAAAACTATAGGAAGGATCAGAATTAACTGGTGGTTTTGCAATCATTGTACCAGATTACTCTGGAGGTACAATGTTTTTTTAAGTCTATTTCTGTCAAGAAAGCAAATAAGAATTGAGGGGTATTGTTTGTTCTTGTTTTTTCTGTGTTTTGATACGTCACAAAGTATACTGTTGAAGAACCACAACAAACTTAGGCAATTTTGCTCCCAGTTAAAAAATGCAAAAAACTCTGAATGATGAGATGCCTACTTGCTAACGCCCAAGACAGAAGTAACTCATCATGGGAGCTTCCCTTCTAAAAGAGTGAGTGATATCCTTTACAGGCTACAATATCTCATTCTTAGTGACTACTAAGGATTATCTTTCATTTCATGTCACATTAATCACCATAAACTTGGTTGCAACAGAAAAAAAAAAAAGGCATTCCCTGCTCTTCCCCCATTTTTAAGTTATCTGGGAGTAAATAATCAATGACATGCTTCAGAATATGGGTTACTGAGTGCACAAGTGTTAGCCACTGAAGATCATAGATTTTTGCATGTGCCGATATCTTATCATTTACTAGTTTCAGTATCCATTTTTATAACAAAATTGAGAAACTCAATGAAACAGCTAAAAAAATCAGGCTCAATACAGTTTATGTGTCCTTTAACTATTTTTTATTTTCCAAGATAATTTCTTTACATCTGCTAAACTTCTGGAAAGAGGACTGGTTCCAAGCATTATTATTTTTATTATTTTTATTGATTTTTATTGATTATTATTATTTATTATTATTATTGATGGGGCCTGTCAAAACCTAGAAGTATATAAAATCCTCTTCTTCAATCTGCCTTCACATTAGTTTAACGTTTTCCACTTCTGCTTTCAGTGACATATCAGGACAATGAGTCCCAATGTGGAGTTAAGCACTTCTGAATGAGGATATCTTTCCACATATCCTTGCATATGCCTCTTCTGGTATACCAATGGACCATCTGAATTTCATCAGATAGAATACATTTACTTCTCTACCTCTCTCAATATTGTTTATTAGAAAATAACCTTCAAAGACAATAAAGTATCACCAGTTTCTCCCAACCTGAAGGCTAATAGCTCATGCTGAATGATATGGGAATGTTCTGACTTCTTTATTATAAAGCAGTTAGGAGAGGCATGCTGAGAAAGTCCTTTCCTTTAGCTTGGTATTGTAAATTCTGCCACTCAAGGATTTCTCGGGATAATCCATACATACCCACACATATTTTATTAATTATGTATGCTTAAATTTTTCATTTCATTATAAACATGTGCACACAATATGCTCACGCCTCCTTTTGTTTTTGTAGTAAGGCACATAGAACTTAGTAGCTAGATGTGAGAACGCAACAGAAAAACAGGATGTCTCAAAGCTTGCTTGCTGCAAAATATCTGCCACCTGTGTACATGATATGACAACGAAGGAGGTACGTCCTTGGTTCTCAAAACAACTATATCTTGTTTACCCCAATTAATGTCCTGTTGAGTCCATTGAAAAGATGTTTGTAGTTATGTAAAAAAGTAATGAATTTATTCAAGTGTGCAGCATTGTTCCCCTAACTTCATCATGACTTTAAGATAAGACAGTCACAGAAAATTATAATGCAAGAAGTCTGCATGTCTGCATACAGGTTTTTGATCTTCTGCCTTTACATTTGTAATGTGCTTAGCTATTTCAATGTGTATTGGGAAAGTTTTTCTTTCTCAAGAAAGATAAAAACGTTTTCTAACATAAGAGTCTCAGAAATGTTCTTCATCACTTCCAAAGCCTTTAATTTTCTTCCCTGACACATTAGACAAGCAAGAGTACATGTCTAATGAATTCGTTTGGTCAGTGCCACTGGCTTTTAGAGTTAATTTGGCCTGCTGCTTAAAGAGGCATCTTGAAATGTTTTTTTCTGTTTACAGGAATGCAAATAAAACAACAAAAAAATTAGAAACAGACCTCTGGAGTTTAAGAAGAGGTTAATTTTGCATAAACTCCTGTTATCTAACATAGGAAGGGAGAACTTCCAGCTCTTTTAAAGATAAAATATTGACATTTCTATGACTCTTTGCAATTAGGACAGCAGAGGCCTTGCCTTCCATTCAGGCATATCTGCCTAAATGGCATATCTGCCACTCTCCCTATTGTGTTTATATATACTTTATTTGTCAGGCTAAAGCAACTGATGTAACTGCCAGGCGCATTATATAACACAACAGTGTAGAGAATCATTATGAGCCCAAACTTGTCCTTGCTTTTTGGAAAAAAAAAAAAACCAAACCAAACAAAAAAACCACCACAAAACTGAACATTCTGATCTTTTTTACTATCTAGTGTGGCTATCAAGTGATTTGACAATGGCTGGTAGTCACTTAGACAAATATAATGCAAGCAGAGGAATATTTTTGCCCCACAGTTCAACACATTTCTCCTACATAGTCATGATGTTACTGTTGAGAAGGATGCACAAATGAAATGAACAGGAGATATGCATAAGCTACAGATACATAAAAATTTGCAATATATATGCATAATTCTGTGTATATATAGTTTTTCTATTCTGGCATATTTTTAATGGCACACTTGTAATATTACCACTGCTGCTCTCTCTCCCTTTTTAGAATCTTTGAAGACAGTCAGATGTTACAGATTTCTAAAAGGCCAGGGCAGATCAACTTTTTGACCTCTTCCATATAAAAGAGTCACCTGATCTTTCTAGTCTTCCTACTTACTCTGATTTATAGTAACTGAAGGCCACTTCAGTTTTGAATTTTTAAGGAATGAAATGACTGCCTATAAAGCTGTTTTTCCTCCTCCTAGATGATGATCAAATAAAAAAATACAATTAATTTCTTTCTTGTCTTTCTTATTTTTGTGGATAATGTGTTATCTTTGGGTTCTGCAAAAAAAATTCTTAACCTAAATTAGTGGTCATATTGTCAAGAATTAAAAAAAAATTCAGATTTTACTGCATTACAATAAATATGTGAATTATGTGTGGTACGTGTATGCAGTATTCTATGGGTAAATACCGACAGTAAGTATACTATAACTGACAATTTTATTCAACCTTGTATTAGTGTAGCTGGCAATAGAATTTGGGCCATAGCAGCAAAGGAATAGTTGGGAATAGTATTTGTGTGTGACCATTTAATTTTGGGTTTTAGTTATTATTTTATTGCTGTGCTTTCCACCTGAAAGAGGCCTTTAGAAAAGAAATATACGTATATTGAACACACATTTTCACAGCAGGCATATTCTGTAAATATTTGTGAAAATGCAGAATTAAACTGGATGTTTTTCTCTTGAATTGGCCTCAAGGTTTTTGTTTTTTTTCACCAGAACCATGATCCCTTGCAAACAGTTCAGAGCAGCTGCATTATGAATAAAGCCAAAAATATGACTGACCATGGTTTTTAAAGGGTGCACACAGAAAAGCACTCAGCCTTACAATTTCATTCAGCTTAGGATTTGATTCCACATCGGTGACTACTAGTTGGGCACACTGCTTCATTCAGACTGAGCAATGTAAATATAACAGTGCCTCATATCTATTCTGGTACCAAGACACAATAACAAAAGGAAGATACAAGCAAAAGGAAGACAGTAATATAAGATCTTCCATTTTGATTCATACCAAAAATCTGCCTAGCCAAGCATTCTGTTTCTGATAGTCACTTATGCCTTAGGATAGAATATAAAAATTAGGAGTATATAGTGTGATATTTCTCTCATCATAGGCTTTTAGTAACCAACAATCTCATGACTTGCTGGAGCATTCATACATTCACCTCATCATGCCAAGACCCTTCAGAAATTCCTCCTTGGAAATTTATATGTTCCTGCTTCCCCCTTCACTACCACCCAAACTGCTCCATTTCTCTCCTACCCTCACATTTTTTAGTAGAATTTATCCGTCTGTTTGTCCCTTTGATGACTGTGATTATGCAGCTACTGGCAGCACTGCTTGTGGAGACAAAATCTTGTCTATGTTTATTTTTGAGTTAAAGTGGATAGTAGCATGCAGCCAGGATGATGCATCCTCGGAGGTGGTCACTGTGGATAGCAGATAAGACTTCATTTCTTCTGTATTGTGAAGGCAAATCACTGCCCATGATGCAAGATGCAACGGGAGTTCATAGTTTTTTACTTGTGGGAACAATTTATTTGGATCCAAAGAGTCTGTGTTTCTTAGGTGTCAGGTTTAACTAATGACCCAAGAATGCTACAGCTACCCATCAATTCCAAAAGCCTTAGACATTGTTTTGCACTTTCTTTCTATGTTGGGAAACCAGAAAGTCTAGTTTTTCCAAATAAACTTTGTAGTAAGTGGGAGGTGGGGTCAAAGGAAAGCAAGGTCATCCTGCAGCCTCCTCCAGTCTTAATTTACTTGTCATTGACAAATAATTAAGTCAGTGTTTCCTTCTTCATGAGATACAAAATTCTAGCTCCTAGAAAATCAGTCTAAGGTATGTGGAAGGGAAAAAAAACAACAATAGACTCCCACAAAAATGTGATGGGACACAAGTGATTCTTTGCAGTGGTCAAAGGCCACAGTAGGAAGTTGATTTACTCTGAACCTGTGTAGTTGTAATCAACAGAATCTTGTCCAGAAGTCCTTGTGTACATGTACCCACAATTAATGAAAATGAAATTTTTCTGCTATGTGGGAAAGACGACATCCTTGACACTGGCTGTCCTGTTGCTTACACAATTAAATGGTATTTTGCAGAATTACATAAAACACTGACAGGACCAATGAGTTCTTCATATTCACTAGCTGATGCTCTGTACAGGATCAATATAGCCCAGTTACAGTTTGAGCAGTGGAGCACAATTTTGAAGACCTTACCTTCTATGCACCTCACATTGTAAGTCATCATGGCCCTTTGAAAACAAAGAACTGCCAAAGAACCTATTTTGTTCTTTCCTTTACTCCTTATTTATATTTTTTCTCTGTTTTTGCAGCCTTTTCAAACCATTTATTTCCAGTGGTGTTCCAGATTATTTCTGTCAAATATGTTAACATTCCTGATTGGTACATCAGAATCTAAGTGAAAAGAATGTAGATGATTAAACACTGAAGCTCAGAAATTACCTCATTATCTTCTCACTAAACTAACTATATTAGGTCACCAAAAGCTGTGTTAAAAACAGGACAGTGGTTTGTATGGTATTAACCTGCTTTTCATTAAAGCAATAAGGTCTAATTTACAAATGACAAATTGATGATTTGATGAATTCAAGATGAATAGATGAAGTGAGGTAGTGGGATTTTCCCTGGTGTAAGGGAGTACTGGGGCTGTTAGCAGTGGACCAGAGTTTCTTGTGTGATACTATTTCATATTACTGTTTTAATCGCTGGTAAACTTAATTTATGTATGTAAAATCATCCTTTGTATTTCATGGAATATAAAAAAATTAGAATTGTTCAAGTGGGATTTTCCTAAACCAGTATACAAAGAGAAACCAAGTAAATGGATAAATGATTATTGTGTCTGATTGTGCAACTACACAGTGCCTCAGACCTCATTTGGTTGCAAGAAGTGCTTCCATGCATTTAATAGAACATGAGACCACAACATTTACTGTACAGCATTCCACGTAGGTCCTGGATATGTTAGCTACCCACCAAATTTTGATTACTAATGGCAGCATTTGTTTTGTTTGTTTCTGTTTGTTCAGTTAGTGTTTGCTGTGTACATTAAAAATTCAGGCTTCATCCTTATGAATATACTGCAAGGTATTCCCTTAAAAAAAGGGGGTTGTTTTGGAAACTGAAATTTATTCTAACATCATTTGGCAACTGGTTCCACATACTGGAGGGTCATGGTGAAAGTGACATTTTATATATACTAGAAAAAGTTAAAAATTGCAATTTCTGTACAGGTTCAGGACTGTGTTGCAGTCTATCAGCAAATCCACCAAGTGTTGGGAAATGACTGACATTCTTGACTCTTGACTCTTTTGCTCAATCAGATAATTTGTCCTGCAAACCTGCTATTGTTGCAGACCATATTACACTCTCCTATTTCACTGTGCTCCATCTCTTTAAGAACTGTGATTTCCTTTGAGGAAAAGACAGTGTTTGATATGTTTTCTGGTTTATGGAAAAATATTGCAAAATTATATTTCTGATCGTTCTTGGTCATGTACATGGAAATATTATCACAATAAACATGATAATCTTTAAGAACGGTGCACTGAAATGGAAAATTAATTATAAATCAAACCAATTTCCATTAGTTAACATTTAATAATTAAGATGCTTATTTAGATTTAGGGTGTTTTCTCTTGCTCCTTAAAATACAAGGCTATGCAGTGATTATACTGGTTCCTCTTTGACCAGTGCAATAATCTGCTTCTTTAGATGGTAGATGTGCATATGCTCTGAAACCTATTCCCTTCAATTGCATCACCAGGTCCTAGATGTCCATGGAAAGTTTTACAACAGGGGAATTGTATAGATATAGTTCTTTTTAACCTAAACTCTTTCTGGTAGATAAACAATATCAACCAAGCTGATTTGGTCAGAATTCAGGTATAAAATAGGAGTAGAAGATAAAAATAAGTGCTAACTAAATTATTGTTTATTATTTTGGTCACTCTACAAGAATTGCTGTTTATGACTCCAAGCTTCATCCAGAGCAAGTAATGTATCAGTTTTAGAATGGAATGTCCCACTGAAGATAAATTCCTTCTGTGATTAAGATCAGAAGTGAAATAGGAATATTACATGTGTAGAAATAATAAATTTAGCAAGGTAGAAAAACTTTCAGTCCTTTAATGATGCTAGGTATCCTAGTAAATTCATGAAAAAAAAACTGTTTTCAGCTGTTTGGAAGGAACACTTCAGATCACTGTATGTCAAGATGGGTTTAACATTTCAGTTCTGAAAGTTACTCTGTTATTTTAATGTCAGGACTTTAAGCCAGTTGTTACTAGGGATTCTGCGACAATGTAATTACCTGTTTATTTATTTTGTCTTCTTTGTTTGAAATGGTCTCAAATACTACAGCAAAATGAAGCAAAGATATAGGATATGAATTAGATCTGTTTTGGGATACAAAACTCTTTGGCACACGCGGAGAGAAACCCTGTAGCAGTCCCTTGTGAGAATGAAGAATACTAACAACATGCTGACCTCCTCATGCAATAGAAATTGCATCATTAAAGTCCTTCTGAAATGCAGAGTCTTAGCTAGTTATTCATGACTAAAACCTTCATATTGCCTCCCTTTATTGCAATTGTTACTTAAAGTGGTTTCATTTTTTAATTAGAGCACTGACCCTAATTACCAGCAAAAGAATCTTAGTGAAATG
This sequence comes from Numenius arquata, assembly GCF_964106895.1. NCBI lineage: Eukaryota > Metazoa > Chordata > Aves > Charadriiformes > Scolopacidae > Numenius > Numenius arquata. The sequence continues at coordinate 68,676,882 of NC_133616.1, read as the reverse complement.
CTGTTTTTATACCACATCTGATGCTGTTGTACTTGTGGGGGAAAGATTAGTGCTGCTATGGGTCAGCTGCCAGCTTCCTGTTACTGTTGCTTAGACTAGTGGTGCAATCGTTAAGAGATTATAATAAATCTCAGTGTAGACACAGCTGATGAACCTGGTAGATCAGGAGGATCCTTAGAAGAATCCCTTGTCAAATGACTCATTGAAGGATGTGTATCTCCTGTCTTGGTTTAACCCCAGCTGGCAGATAGGACCACACAGCTGCTCCCTCACCCTCTCTTCTCCCCACTTCCTCCCCCCCTGTACCTCATTCTAAGACCTGGACAATCTGGACACAATCTGGAGCAGTGATCTTGAGTAACAACCCTCTGACTAGCCCCATTTATATACTGAGCATGATATCTATGCAATATTCCATTTGGCCAAGCTCAAAAAAGGCCTTGAAAACTATAAACGTCTCCTGGCAACAACTCAAACAATACTACTGATATTACTTTCATACCAAATCTGAAACACAACAACCACTAGAAGCACAATTAACTCTGTCTGAGCTGAAACCAGGACACTCCCTTTCTCTCAATAACGTGGCAGCAGTTTCCTGCTGCTGCTTCCATGTAAGTCAATGTTCTTGGCAAGGAGATGGACTTAGCATAAATGTGGAGTAGATGAGCGTTACTGAGTTTATCACAGTCCATTCGAGATAACATAGCCGAAGTTGGGCATTTGTTTGAAAAAGTGATCTAAGTAGGCTATACAGCTTTGTAACTGTAGGCAATGCATTACCAATGGCCACTGCACACTCTTTTCCTTTTCAAGTGGTCAGTACAGATTTTCTTTTTTTCTCCTATTCTTTGTGTTTGCGTTTCTTTGTGGATATTCCACCAAAAAGATGCTTATTGATGTTCTCAATTTCTTGCAAATTTCAATTTTAATCCTTACCCTAAAGTTACAGAAGTTATTAGCAAATGTCCCACTACCTTTTTCTGGGAACCCATAAGGGTAATTGTATATTTGATAGGAATCAACATAAATCACTGATAAATCTATTTTTTTAAGAAAGCAGTTTTCATTCTATCTTGTATTTACATCTTGATTGTATGTCTTCCAGTTATCTACCTATTCAAGGTTCTGAATCAAAGAATTAGATTCTTTTAGAATTAAGCAATTTCTTCTTCTCCCTTTAAAAAGGGACAGGAGATATTTCTCTTGATGCATGTTGCTTCTATTGTTGGCCAGCAATCATCACTGAGACCACTTTAATTAAGAAAATCCAATTGAATGAAACTATCTGATGAGCCAGTATCATTTACTTTTCTATTTCATGATCAATTCTTTTAGCAAGCTTTAAACAATTAAAATTGAATAATACAGTGTGTATTGGAAATTATTGTCCAGCATAATCTCTGAATTATAGTTAGAATAAATTAGAATCTGATTTCCTCATACATGGAGATCAATGTAAATCTTACCAATCATAACTATGTTTTATAAGTACAGAGTGACAGCAAAATATACTTCATGATTTTCTACCTCTTATTTGGAACAATTAAGACAGCATGAAATTCTAATGGATGACTTTGAAAAATTACTATTGGTTGAAGAGATATGTATTTTTACAGTCATATTCTACTGAGAAGGGAGGAGAAAATAAATACACTTCATATACACCTATCTGTAACTTCATAATTGTATAGAGTTATTGAGTAATAAACATGGTAGGAGTTTGTGCTTTGTTGATGGTGGTTTGAAGTCAAACTGTGATGATGGATGTGGGAAAGAATTGTCACTTAGACAACCCCTTCTTCATTATATATGCATATAATAAATATAACTTCTTATAACGATTCATGATACTAAATATAAAAGTCAAACGACTCAAAGCTAGGTTTGCTATATAGCCTCACTTTTTCTCCCACTCTATTTTTTTCTTTTCTTTTGCACATATACACTATGAAACTGTCATTAGTTACATCATCATATAGTCTTATTTTCCTAAGGAAGTTCTACATTCAGAGAACAGCCTTGATGTGTAAGGCCAGCATTTTTGCATTAGAAAATAATACACTTGCTTTAATTTATTTTAATTATTTGACTTTGCAGCCTAAAAATATTTTTACATCATTATTTTGATGGGAGTCAGAGTATTGTAGTACTAGTTTAGTATTTCTTAAATTTAAATAAACTGAAACTCCTAACTTTTCAAGAAATTTTTAGAGAGGTACATACCTGACAATAAGAATGCTATTCTCCATTTGAAAAGGTGTTTCAATAAGTCTTCACTGAGTTCTTGATGGTCAAGGAAGTTCTTGAACTGCCTGTTGATATCGCCATGTATGTCTTTGGAAATAGTCATGTAGCATTTCTACAATTAATAACCAAACAAAATGTTGTTTAACCACACAGGTAGCTATTTACAATAACAGATTGCACATTTATTCAAGAAAAAATAGGAAACAGTCAATTATGTTTCAGAATTTCTAAGAAAAAAATCCACTGCTAGGTTTTTTACATATCACGAATGATACAATGCAACTTTTATAATGGCATCCAGTCAAAAAATAGTTTACATTCTCCCTTCACATTTTCTTGCCAATCAATCAGTTTAAACATTGTTTAGATGCCAGTGTTTGTTTTGTGTGGAACACCGGAAGAAGCCTGTGTATATATTACAAATTCACACAGGATCATAGAATTTTTGAGGCTGCAAGATACTTATTGAGATCATCTTATCCAACCCTTCTGTTAAAACAGAGTTGGCTGCAGCAGACAGCTCAGGGTCATGTCCAGTCAGATACTGAATATCTCCAAGGGTGGAGACTCAGTAAGCCCTCTGGTTAACCTGTTCCGAGTTCAGGTTTTTTTCTTGATTTTGAAAATAATTTCTTGTATTTCAGTTTACACCTGCTGCTGCGTTGTCCTGTCACTGGGTACCACTGAGAAGAGTCTGTCTTCATTTTTACTTCCCCACACCAGCTACTTATATACCCTACCAAGATTCCCCTGAGCCTTCTTTTCTGCATGCTGAACATCCCAGCTTTCCCTACCTCTGCATCTATGTCAGTTACTTGAAGCCCTTAATTATCTCCATGATCCTTTTTTGGACTTGCTCCAGAATGTCCATGTACGTCACTTTGTTGAATTTCATCATACACCTACCTGCTCATATTTCTAACCTGTCAAGGTCCCCCTGAATGGCAGCACAACCATAAAGTGTGTAAATTACTCTTTACAGTATCATCTGTAGACTTGCTGAGCATGTACACTGTCCCATAATCAGGATCATTAATGAACATATTAAACACTACTGGCCCCAATATCAATCCCTGGACTACACTGCTAGTGACTGGCCTCCGGTTGGAGATACATTGCCACCAGTCACAATTCCTTTAGTCTGGCAATTCTGCCAGTTCTCAGCCAACCTTGCTGCCCACTTATGGGGCCAGTACTTTACAGTCTCTTCATAAGAGTGACTGAAAAGTTTTTGGGGTGAAAAAATACATAGGAGGGAAGAAGAGTATCAGTTAAAAGAATCATCAGACAAACCTGTTGGAATCAAATGGAGATTTTGCTCCATTTAGTACAGCAGAGCAATAATTACTATTTTAAATGAAGTTGCCTACGAATTTCCACTCTAAACCCTTTCCTAAATATTTCCTCCTGTTATTCAATCTTTGCCTTTCACTGATTTTTAAAAGCCTAAGGAAGTACATTTAGAGTGTTTCTGAGAGTAAGTGGGGGAAAACAATAAGGTCTTTGCAATATAAAAAACTAACCTATTTTTGAACACTCCTCTGAAAAGAGCTGAGTCTTCCAAGTGGAAATCTGACACAAGAGTGGCACTTTTTCAAAAAATCTTATGGTGGAAGTAATTGGGTTTGGTTTGAATGAGACATTGACCATTTAAAACAAGTGTCGAATTGTGAATTGCTCTCCCCATAGGCTGAGTACACTAGCAGAAAGTGCTGCAGCATTCACCCATGCATGAATTATATATGGATTAATTTTGCCTATTTTAGCGGTATCACGAGGGAAACTGCCTGCAAAACTAGTTCGTGGTTTTGCCAGGAGGCACCAAGAGCAGGGGCTGCTCGCTGAGAGCACAGGGAGGTGAGAGCCTGAGTGAGGCCGGCAGGACAGACCTGGAGGTGGTGGCCAGATCCAACCATGACTTGAGATCATAATGCAGTACCATGATCATAAGTGAGGTGTGAGATCAAGCTGGGGAGCCAGTCTATAATGGCAAGGCTATGATTAGATTCAGTGATGGCTGGGCAGGGTCATGGTGACAAGGATGGATGGCATATCAGCATTGTGGGGGTCAGGATCAGGCCCAGTGAAGGAAATCAGGGTCAGACACAGCCTGTGGTAGTCGAGCAGGGCCACAGGGACAGGGACAGTACAAGGTCATGCTGGGACATCAGCCAGTGGGTTGGGACTGGCTCAGCAGGGCCAAGACCAGCCCTCCTCAGTGGCACTGGCGCACAGACTGAGAACTAGGAGGGGAGGCTGAGAGGGGGTTCCAGGCTGTGGGCAGGATCAGGAGATGCCATGGGGAGTATGGCAGGGCTGGTGGAGCCTGTTGGTGCTCTCTGGGCCCTGACAGTTTTTTCCTTTTTTGGCTTTCTGTAAAATTTATGGTATGTAATATTCATTACATATGCATCTTCATTAATGACCTGGATGATGGGGCACAGTGCACCCAAAGCAAGTTCACAGACAATAAGAAATTGGGATGGTAGATGTGACAGTCATCCTGCTGTTCAGAGGAACATTGGCAGGCTGGAGAAGGCATCAGACAGAAGTCTGAATAAGTTCAGCGAAGTCCTGTCCCCAGGGAGGAATAGCCCCAAGGACCAGAAATAGTTTTTTATTGATCTTAGGCACTTCTACTGCTAGTCAATTGCTAAGTGAAACTTTAGTAGACGGCTACATTTTGGGTATAATCCTAAAGTGCACCTCTGAGGCCTCAAGAAATCTCTAAACATTTTTCCTGCACCAAATCCTTTTAATTTTAAGTTAAAAAAAGACTAGTCTCCCACAGGAAGTGGGTAATGAAATATGCAGTTAGTCGAAGCCTGCCTAGGTGCCTTGTCAAGTTTTATTACTGGTCAGAATCGGGGAGTCAATTCAAGCACTTCCACAGCAATAAATTATTATGGAATACTGACTTTTAAGGATGTTTAGGTGCCCAGAGACATAACAAGCCTTCAAATACCTTCAAAAGCATTGTCTTTGTCTTCACAACAATACATCTTATATCAACTACTGCTGTCATTATACACAGAGTAATGTGAGTGATATCCCAGTTGCAATGTGTGACATCTGATTGCAATAGCTTGTTTGCTGTAATTAAGAACATAATTCGTTATAAGGCACAAAGAAGGATAGGATCGTAGTGAGATCCATAAATTTTAGTTTATTAGCCATTCTCTGGGAATTGCTGTAATTTAGATTTTTAATGGAAATGCAGTTTTAGTAAGTCCTGTGAAGTATGTTCTTTTCCAATTGGCAAAGAAGCAAAATCGGAACCATGAGGTACATTTTGCTTGATTCATGTTTGCAAATACCTGAGATTCATTCTTGGCATAAGAAATAATCACCAAGAATCTATATTTTCATCTGAATTATTCAGATTGTTTCCTTTTAAAAGAGTATTATTTTTCTCCTGTAGGCCACCACTGCATTTTACAAATCAGGAACAATCAAAACTGATGTTGCAATAGGCAACATCTGAATATTCCCAAACAATTTTCATTAAAAAGTTTACCTTAAAATTAAGAGATATTTATATTAAATAAAGTCAGTGAAAGTATGTGGCCTATTATCATTGGATGTTTCATTACGCAATTTCTGAAACTATAGGAAAAATTTAGTATGGCCAGGATCGACAGTGAAAGAACATGTGAACTGCTGGAAGTATGACTTACTGCACTGTGTCCAAAACAAGCAGATGGTAAGTGATAGGAAGAGGACAGCTATTATTTAGAGCTCAGAAAGGTTTGGCTTCATACTTTGTTTGGGAAAGTCAGGCTATGGTGTAACAAGTAGTAAGGTCAGTCTGTGTAAAAGTGAAATTTTAAAGAGATGGTAGCAACATCCAAGCAGATCCAAAATATAGTGACATAAATGCGATGAACGGCTGATGTAATCCACACAGCACCACGCATACTGAACTCTTCTGTCTGTCCAAAACAAGAAGCCAAATGGACACATGTTATTTGTTTAAAGCTGGGACATGATTTCCAGTGAGACAAATGTTTTGCAGCGCCTTATTCAAACATGCTGTAACCTGTTGAAGAGAATCTCCTGAAAAGTAATAGAGGTCTCCTAAAGCATACTAATTAGTGATAGGTCAATAGCTTTCCTCTCCATAACCATACTCCTACTCAGACTTTTCCCTGAGTATTGAGCTGAACTGAAGTAGTGCTGCTGGATTCACAATTTAGTCCAGATGGCATTTGTTCTAAAATTCAGAAAGCTGCAAATCTTTCCTCCTTTTACTTATGCATTTCTACAGATGTCTGTAGAGAATTGCCCCTCACAACACCAGAAGCAGGGACAGAGTGCTGTGTGTGATTTAATACTCTGTGTAATTTAAAAGATTTAAACATACGAAGTTATTTTGTCTTTAAGCATTTAAAACTATAGCACTTCATATCACAGTATATGAGTTCCTTTCATTTCTTTTTTTTATATCTACTTTTTTTTTAAAGAAAACTTACTCAAATAAAACAACACTGCCTTTATCAGTTTACCTTGAGTGCAACCACTAATATCTGCATAAGAATTTTCAGCATAAATTTACAGATATCAAGAGTGAACATTTTCTTTTCTACCCTATTTAAAAATCCAATTGTAGGTATTTATCTGTAAACAAGAATATAAAAATGTACAATATGAGTAAAGTTTATGGCCTGATTTATGGCCTTGACCATCATAGTTTCCGAATCACTGGAAAAGAAGATTGCGAAAACTGATCTATTGAATACTTGAAAAAAATTATCAGCAATAAGGTAAGGGGGAATAAATAGACGCTAGAAGGAAATTTCTTAAAACAAGTGTTCAAATTGTGCTCTGCTGTCCAGCTCGAAAAACAAAGAAGCCAAACTATACCAGATAGAAATACATCATGAAAGAATAAGTAAAAAAAGCAAACAGAAAACAACCTTATCTGAGTACCTTCATTGGCTAGATTCAAAATCTTTCAGGAATGATTGCTTCTATTTTTGTTTACTAAGGGAATTGTATAATAAAGTAATCAGAAATGATGTGGCAGTCTATTACTAAGTAGTGCTGATTACATTTTTGTGTTATAAGAGTTATGGAATGCGTTTGTAACAGAAGGTGAGCTTAACAAAGGCCTATTCTGCTAAAGTCATTTTGCATACTCCCACCATAAACAAAAACACTAGAAATCAAGCCAAGAGGAAGAAAAGGGAGTTCAGAAAAGATGAGTCAGATTATGCTAATGCTGGTGTTAATCAGAGACATTAAAGGATTAGGTATGGGTATTTTTGATACTCACCATGTCAGAAAGAAAAGACATTGGGGTTGTATAGAAAGCCCAGCTAGCACTACAAAAATCTGTCAGTTTGTAGATTTCAGTGATACCATCTGTGTGTGTGTGTCCAGTTTGACAAGGGTTTCCTTTCTACGGATGCTCTGTTTAAAAATAGAAAGACATTAAAGACATGCCCCTCTGGGTAAGTGCAGCGATTCAGCTAGTCAATGGCAGTGGGAGGTGCTCTTTACCAAGACCTCTCAACCCAGGCCATTTTCCATGGTCTACAGTACTTGCCTCTGCCAATGTCTACAGCTGTTGCATTATGGATGTCGTAAGATACATCTCTGCCAACCTCTTATGGACTTACTTTCCATGAGCTTGTCTAATGCCTGTTTGAATTGGGTGATACTTCCTCTACAACTTTATTTAGGAATAAACTCCAAAGTTAGTTAGGTGCTCTTTAAAAAAGTACTTTAACTGTTTTAAACTGATTTGCTTCTAGTTTCAATGATTGAACTTTAGTTATTGTAGAATTCAGCAAACATCACTCATCTTATCTGCTTTCATGATTTTTTAAACCTTGATCATATTCCACATCACACTTCACCTTAAATGAAAATCTCAATATTTTCAGTCTCAGTTCGCAAGGCAGTTGTTCCATCGTCTGATCATTTTGGTTTTCTCTCTGTACATTTTTAATTGACCTATGTCCTTTTTGACAGATGCAGAAATCAGAACTGCACAGAGTACTTAAAATGTTGGTGTAGCAAGGTCTTCTATAGGGCAAAATTATGTGCTCCGTCTTGTTCTCCTTACCCTTGCCAGTGATTTTCTGGAGGTATTTTTGCCTGCTGCTGAACATGGAGCCAAGTATTTCAGAGATGTGTCAACACATAGGGACATGACAATTAATGTCCTTTGTACATTTAATTCAGGTAGGTTATTAAGAACCCATTGTCAATGCAATACTGCACATGATTTGGAACTGACAGATTTCTAGATTTGGAATCACTGTCAGTGACTTTAAACTGGAGTATTGAAAAGGATCACCTTATAATTATCCCCTGAGGTTTTCTCTTACATTGTGCTAGATTTTCATATCACTGACCTTGAACCTCATGCAATTTTTTCCTACTGAGTATAATGTTCTAAAAATGTTCCAAGATTAAAATAGTCTACAAAAAAAGAAAAGTTATATAGTACACTTGTATATTTAGATAGTATGTCCTTGCTTTTTTTCACTAAATTCATTCATTTCCCCTGGGATAGTGTCATGCCAAATGTTTTTGCAACTGAGTCCTCAACCATGGTATTGTATCTTTAGTGGCAGTTGTTACTCTGTATGCTATGTGTGTTTTATCTCTTCTGAAAGGGAACCTCATTGCTAATATTAACAGTTTTGTACAAATAATTTTGTACGAACAATATACAGCAATAGCCTAATTAACTTCTTTCTCATTTCCATCTACCAGCTAATTTAAAACTCTGACCAATATCTTTGTCAAGTTTCCCATCTCCACTTTAGAACTTCTTCAGTTTAGCTCCCTGTGGTATATTTTGGGTTCCCCTGACTCAATTTTTATTAAGACTCTTCCTCTTTGACAGGTTTCAAAACCACTGTTAATCTTCATCCAAAATCATCTGTGCTTTTCGTTGTAAAATCTTGTCCTTTATTGGTTTACAGTACCCTGTCATCTACTAATTCATCCCCAGTCTTTATAGATGTTCCTGGCACCTGTGCAGCATCAGAAGGCAATTCAATGGTTCTTCAGGCAATTCCTGTATTTTTTCTCTCTAAATTTGATCTAATCTATAAGCCTGAAGTTAGTGAATATCTCTATGACAACAACTTGCAGATCAGCTTCTCTTCTCCTCTCTCTTCTTATCTAATCTAAAACCTCTATTTGCCTCTCTCACTTTCTCTATTTCTTGATTGGCATTGACATTACTACCATCCAGCCTATCACTCAAATCTGTAATGTGGTTGCCACATTCCCCTTCAATTTCTAATTTTTTTTAATCTGGAATGTGGTTAAAATCCTGATGCTTTTGTGAGTATAATAACTTAAGATGTGGGTGTTATGAATATTTCTTTCCCAAGTAGCCATATGGCTAAAGCTCTCCTCCAGACTTTTATCATATTATGTTTCAGTTTCTGCAGCATCCTTTTCTGTCTTTGCTTATATGAGTCAGAATTCTGCTAGAAGAAGTAATTTCTTAGCTTTTTATTTTCACCCTGTAACCTTTGCCTATTTCACTAGTGTCATCTGCTTCTTTTAACTTTTGAGCCCCAAAATCTGTAATTCCCATTTTCCCTTTCCATTTTCATCAACTATCACTTTCATGGACTCTCACTTTCACTTGGCTCATAGTATTAGTTCCTATCATCCCCCTTTCTATCATACCTCTTCTTTCTCCCATGCTCCAATGTACCGTTTGGAAACATGCTTACAGCAAAAAGCCATTCAGTTAACCTCTTGTAACACTATGCTTTGTTACGAAAGTCATAAAATTACCAGACAACAGTTAAAACCTCTGCAGCACTACCACAATGTAAACAATATTTGTAACAACAGCATCCTTTGAAAGAATATTCTGAAGATTGTTTTTGTATGAATGGGGATTTCCTTGTTCTAGAAATAAATGTATTCTTTTTCTAATAATTGCCTGTTTTGAGAAAAAAAAAAAAGTGTTCTTTCTCTTTAGCTGACTTATTTATGTAAATGAAGATCTCCTGTTTCTCTATGCACATTAAGTTCCACTTCAAATTAACAGGTTACAGCGATACAGCTGAGTAAAAAAAAATGAGTTCATAAATACCTGAATATTTATGAATTCAAAATCACAACCCCTGTAATATGGTGCCTTGTTTCCCCAATATTCAGTTCCAAGAATGTTACATTACTGATACTTCTGTCTTGACTTTGAAGCATTTGCAAGTGGAAGAATGTACTTAATTACATCACTGGCACTATTGTAGCACAAAGAATCTAACTGTATTTGTAGAGAAGTGCAGTTAAAAATATGCATGCGGCAAGTAAAAAACAAGAGCTCTAAAGAGAAATCCATGCAGTCTGGAGGCAAGTATCTGAAAATGTGATGGTGCAAAATAAAGTAGCCTTGCTCTTTGTGCTAGTTTCCAGTCATTTGTACCTGAGACTACAGCAAGACCCTAGAAAAAGTCACATATTTTTTTTCAGTGTTTCAGGAGATGTTTGTGCCTCATTATTTTAGAAATATAAGATGATTCTTATATTATTGAACACTAAGATTTATACTGTGTCATGTATAAATGTGTGCGGGGTGGGGTCGGCAGGGCTTACCTTCTCAACTTCAGCTGAGAATGGTTAAGGAAAGGCCTAATTACTTCTTCCAGGTGTATGTAAAACTGCCAAATGAAACCTTTGCTTATATCTTCTACTTTTACTGTTGACAGTATGATTTATCTCTCATTTATCAAGGTAATGAAGTATGTTTGGTTTATGTTCAATTTTGACCCTGCAGGGCTGGGTACCTGCTTGCCACTAGAAGTGCACGTGTCCTTTGGAAAATGGGTAGCAACATTCCTATCTAGCCGTGTGTTTCTAATTTGCTAGCAACCATGTCTGAGATTTTTAATTGTAGAGAATATGGAATCCTTGCAGAGTAGCAGCAAGCTGGTCAAAAACTTTCCCTTTCCCCTGAAAGTTCACTTGCAGCATCCTATACAGGCCATTACTCTGTTATCATCAATCACCACAGAACTTCAGTTGTATATATTGTCTTGAAAGTGAGCAATTTATTTTAAATGGGACTCATTATCCTTTGCATTACAGCACTGCAAACTTGATCCATTTTATGGGGATTTGAAGTTAGGTTTCTGGTTTTGTTTAGTTATGAGCCTTTTGTCTGGCACACAAGCAATTTGAAAGTTTTATACTTTTCAGACTTGTGATTATCCCAGAAGTTAACCAGTTAGCTTAAGAATAAAATCTCATAAAACTCCTTAAAGATGCAGTCTTTAAGAATTCTCCTGGAGACTGGAAAAGTATTCCCACTCCTGTATTTCCTTTCTGTAAAATACTGCTATAGTAAGGAGTTTAGAAATCTGAAGTCTAAGAATCTGCAAAATATCTGTGAGTTAAGATGTGAATTAAGAGTCTTGACAAGCTAACAGGAAAAGAAACAACCTACTCTTTCTTATGCAATTAACCTAGCAATTGCTGAGTTTCACCCTGATAGAAACCCATTCTAAAATGGAAATTGTGAGATGCTGTATCTAGCCTTGACTTTTCTGATCACTGGCATGTGATCATATCCAGCTATGGTAATTCAACAATATCCATCACTGCAGATTTAACCACCGATTGTTTTTACTTCATCTCGGAATAAAACCCATTGGATGAACTCTTAGGTGGAGCTACTCTAACTTTAGTGCCTGATTGATACTTATAAGACTTATCTTAATCTGGGATTTATTTACTTAGATCTGAAATAACATGTGTATAGGGTTCAGAGTTACAGTCTGGAGATTATATAAGCATTTTTATCTATACTTTTTGAATACAGAAAAGAGGAGAAATGTCCTAATGGGGTCACATTTATTCTGACGATAGTTTGAAATCTTGAAATGTGTCCACAGTTTTCTAAGCTCCAAATCTTCTGTACTTCTCAAGAGGTTTGAAAATCCAAATTAATTACTAGACCAAATAGTTTTCTGGGTGATTATTCCAAGTGTAATGCACAGTTCCCTTACAGCTACTCAAGCCTGGCCTTTGATGTGCATAATACTGATACCCATGGGTTTTATCTTTTATCTTCTTCCTCTCCCAGATTCCTTGCATGGGATAGGACTGATGCCATGGCTGTTGTGAGTTGTACTAAAGATTGTGTGGCTTCCCTTCTGAACTGCCTAGTGAGTGCTCTGAGTACTTAAAAAGCAGGGTGATCCAGCACATTATGTAGAGAACAGAGAACAGCAGGCTTCATTAAAGGTTAAATCTTTTAAGGTAGAAATTTCCAGTTCACTGATTTGATTCCATACGAAGGCAGCCTTATATTCTTTTGAAAAAATATAATTTATAAAGAATTCTTCATGTACACAGAAACATCTTTTTACTGATCTGGATGCCTTCTTAATATTTTTATTCTATTCTTCTCTGTTAACTGTCACGGTAACATAACTTCAAAAAAAATAATATTAGCTGATTCTTTGTCTTTGTCTTGTGATATCTTGTTTTCATGAGGGACAAAGATATATGCAGCTTTTTATAAACAAGAAATTGTTATTTTCTTTTTTGTTCTCATCAAAATATCAAGATATCGAGGAGTACAGAGATCTTGTTAGGTTATACAGAGGAAAAATTAGGAAGGCAAAAGCCCAGCTGGAACTCAACCTGGCCATTAATATAAGGGACCAAAACCAACATTTTTACAAATACATCAATAAAAAGAGAGTCAGGGAGAATCTCCATCCCTTACTGGATGTGGGGGGAAACATTGCGACCAAGGACGAGGAGAAGGCTGAGATACTTAATGCCTTCTTTGCCTCTGTCTTCAATAGTCGGACCAGCTACCCCCAGGGTGTTCAGCCTCCTGGGCTGGAAGATAAGGATGGAGAGCAGAACAACCCCCCCATAATCCAGAAGGAAGTAGTTAATGATTTGCTTATGCACCTGGACACGCATAAGTCTATGGGGCCGGATGGGATTCACCCAAGGGTACTCAGGGAGCTGACGGGAGAGCTCACCAAGCCTCTCTCCATTATCTATCAACAATCCCGGTCAACAGGAGAGGTACCAGATGACTGGAAGGTGGCCAGTGTGGGGCCCGTCTACAAGAAGGGCTGGAAGGATGATCTGTGAAACTATAGGCCTGTCAGCCTGACCTCGGTACCGGGAAAGATCGTGGAGAGGATCATCTTGAGTGAGCTCTCACGGCAAGTGCAGGGCAGCCGAGGGCTCAGGGCCAGCCAGCATGGGTTTATGAAAGGGACGTCCTGCTTAACCAACTTGATCTCTTTCTATGACCATGTGACCCGCCTTCTCGATGCGGGGAAGGCTGTGGACATTGTCTACCTGGACTTTGGTAAAGCCTTTAACACCGTCCCCCGCAGCGTTCTCCTGGAGAAGCTGGTGAATCACGGCATAGACAAGTGTACTCTTCACTGGGTAAAAAACTGGCTGGATGGCTGTGCCCAGAGAGTTGTAATTAATGGGGTGAAATCCAGTCAGCGTCCGGTCACCAGTGGTGTCCCTCAGGGCTCAGTTTTGGGGCCAGTCTTGTTCAATATCTTCATTGATGACCTGGATAAGGGGATTGAGTGCACCCTCAGTAAGTTTGCAGATGACACCAAACTAGGTGGGAGTGTTGATCTGCTTGAGGGTCAGCAGGCTCTACAGAGGGACCTGGACAGGTTGGATCAATGGGCCAAGGCCAATGGGATGAGGTTTAATAGGGCCAAGTGCTGGGTCCTGCATTTTGGTCACAACAACCCCAGGCAACGCTACAGGCTTGGGGAAGAGTGGCTGGAAAGCTGCCCAGCAGAAAAGGACCTGGGGCTGTTGGTGGACAGCCGGCTTAACATGAGCCAGCAGTGTGCCCAGGTGGCCAAGAAGGCCAACGGCATCCTGGCCTGTATCAGGAATAGCATGGCCAGCGGAGTAGGGAAGTGATGGTGCCTCTGTACTCAGCCCTGGTGAGGCTTCACTTCGAGTACTGTGTTCAGTTCCGGGCCCCTCACTACAGGAAGGACATTGAGCTGCTGGAGCGTGTCCAGAGGAGAGCCACCAAGCTGGTGAGGGGTCTAGAGAACAAGTCATATGAGGAGAGGCTGAGGGAACTGGGCGTGTTTAGTTTGGAGAAGAAGAGGCTGAGGGGGGACCTCATTGCCCTCTACAGCTACCTGAAAGGAGATTGTAGAGAGGTGGGTGTTGGCCTCTTCTCCCAAGAGAATAATAACAGCACCAGAGGAAATGGTCTGAAGTTGCGGCAGGGGAGGTTTAGATTAGATATTAGGAAGAATTACTTTACTGAGAGAGTGGTCAGGCACTGGAACAGCCTGCCCAGGGAGGTGGTGGAGTCACCATCCCTGGAGGTATTTTAAGAAACGTGTAGACATGGCACTTCAGGGCATGCTCTAGTGCCCAAGATTGTTGGTTTGTGGATGTTTGTTTGGTGTGGTGGTTTTTTGGGTTTTTTTTGTTGGACTCGATGATCAAAAAGGTCCCTTCCAACCATGAAGATTCTGTGATTCTGTGATTATATTCATGACAGCACGGTAATTTACTCTGGGATGAAATCTTATAAACTTACTTTATAACAAGAAATGGAAGCAATATTTGAGGAAAATGGGAGGGTTGTGGGATTTGGGGGGGGGGGGCGGTTTTGGTATTTTGGTATTCATTTGTTTTAGTTAATCTTGTCTAAACTGTGCTGCTGATACACACATCTACATGCCCCTCTTAGTTTTGGCCTCCAACAACAGGAGGCCTAGGCAGCATGTCTTCACTGACATTGAGCAGAGAGCAGAGGACTTTCAGCTAGGTTGCAAACAGCAGATGTTCATACATCAGACCTGGAGAATTTCGTATCTGTTCATAATGACATGTTTTATTGCTGTAATTTTGGAGAACAGAAATCTGGCCGACTATGTGAATGATTTGGAGAGAACTAAAGCACATTTTTGCAAATTAAGGATTATGGTCATTTCTGACAGCTCCCTTAATGAAAAATTAGAGGTTGTTTAAAACCAAGTGGATGGCTGAGCTCTTCAATACTGACAGGTTTAATGAGACAGGGAGATGAGTTTTGGTGAAAAGGAAGATGCCCCTAACTAAAAACTTTTCTTCAACCCCTCAGCTTTTTTTGCCATGTGGGAGAGTCATCCTATGAGGAATGTTTCACATTGACTGTTTTACTGTATCACATTGACTAATCTTTTAGTCAATGACTGAGAGATTTCTTTTTCAAGCAGATTACTTTTTTTCCCCTTAACAGATGCCAAAACTATCTGAAAGAGGATGTTTCAGAGGTGTTCCAACTAGGTTTTGATAACTAGGTATAAAAAAGCTTGTCAATGACACTCTGCCGTTATTCCACAATAGCATGTTAATCTGTATGCCAGGAGTAGGGTTCACATGTTACAGTGTCACAGCTTCACTGATAATGACACTAATCTGATGCTATGAGGTGATGAATCTCTGGTATCTGTACAATTCTCAAAACGTGTTTGGATACTATTATTTGTAGAGAGAGTACAGAATTATGTGCATTTCTTCTAAGATTATTTTCTCTCTGAAGATTTAGGACCCCATTGTTATATGATGCCTGTCACTCTCCAACTCTGCCTCCTTGGCTTGCCTCTTTTCAATTTATGATGCTCAATGACCTGCTTTCTCCAATGGCCTCTGTTTGCATTTCTTTCTGGGTTTTTTTTTGGATACTAGAGAGAGGTGGAATTTTTTTTGTTTGTTTTTAAATCAGTGCCTTGCCCTACAATATAATCCATTTAATTTTCAAAGCTAGTATCTTTGTTTTATTATTTGTTGGAGTGCAAGGAGGGATTGAAGGATCTGAAGGGCAAGAGAAGCACCAAAGTATCGTTGGAGTTCCAATTCATCCTCATTTTTAATCGGAATCATTTCATTCAGAAACAGGGATAAAGTTTTGTTTCTGGAACTGGATGCATCCAAATAGCAGTTCATGATATTCACAATAAATATAACCCATAATTATGTGTTTAAGTTATTGTCCGAATATACAGAACAAGTGCTTCTTGCTTATCATGGATAATTTAATACATAATCTTTTGGGTTTTGTAACACTATTACTCCAAACCAAAGAAAACCATGGAAACTATTGCAGCTGTTGTTTCAAACAGAGAAAACCAAACATATGCAGTAAACTTTTTGTCACTGTGCAATCAGAACAGGGGCATCTACTTGTTAAAGATGCATCTTTATTAATACAGTAATTGAGGTTTTATCATTCAAATGCAGCCATGTGGCACAGAAGTGTAGTATATTTATCATATATGTAAATTTATTTTTCCATCAAAGCTGCTTCTTTCAGAATGTCATCTCAAAATGTCTCAGAGTTGTCATCTCACAGTGGCTGATTTTAATTTCCTAGCATTAGCGATGTGTTTATGCATGCAGGGTGTACCCAGTGTTTTTGTCAAGAGTCATATTTATGTCTCTGGTTTTCTGGTTTTGAGTTTTGAAAAGTGTCTGTGGAAAAGTGTCTATACATATTTGCTTCTCTTTCCCTCTTTCTTAACAAATGCTGTGGATTGATTATGGCTGTGCTTACCTTTCAGAAAAATCAGGAATTCTAGATTTTTGTAGGAGTGGTACAAGAAACACTGATGTTTTAGGGTGATGGTGCCTGCTCTACAGGACTACTAAAAGCATTTGTTCAAGCTGTCCAGCAATAAACTGAACTGGAAGATTTAAATTTCCCAACCACCCTGTGTAAGGCAATAATGGCATAGCAATATATATATATATATATTATATATATGTGTGTGTATATATATGTATACACATATATATAAATATGTGTATATATATGTGTATTGCCTGTGTAAGGCAATATAATGGCATAGCCTCTTTTTGGCCCTTGAACTGAAGTGAAATTCAATGAAACAAAGCAGGAAACACTCAGGATGCTCTGTGATGGTCACTATCTTCTGTCTAAATAATTTACTGGAATTTTAAAATATCCCAACAATGATGACTCACATTTTAATCCAAAATTAAATCTATTATTTATGTTAAATGTATGTCAAAACCCAGTAATATGTGAACTATAGTACCCAAAAAGCCCCTGAATCCCCCAATAAATTAAGGTCATCCTAAGGACCGCTTTCAGAACACACATCCATACAAAGAACAGAGATCTAAGAGTAACATAACACTAATAAGATTTCTTGCATAGGTTTTCTTTTTTAAATAACAAGATAAATAAATAAGATAAAAAAAATAATAAGATACAGAATGTGTGATAATTTCATCAGGAAACTAAACCCACATTTCTTTTGATCCTAAAAATACAGCATCTTCCATGCTTGAGGGTTAAAGCCTGACACAGGTGAAATATGTGTCAAAAAAGTTTTACTAAACTGAAAGCTGAGACAATGTTCTGACTCCATATACGTGGAGCTAGTGAGCAGACACTGGTAATTAGCTGCCCCAGAGGGCCAGAGACCACTACTAACTCCACAGCCAGGATTTGCAGCAAGCATATATAATCCACATGGGCTTGGCAGGTTACCAGCAAGAAGAGGCCCCTTGAATATTTTCCTCTCTCAATTTCTTTAAGTAACATTTAACTTTAGATACAGACGGACAGATTGCAGGTTAAGAAAAATAGTGCAAACAAAAACCCACATCTTAAAAATTGGAATAATGATTGTGAATCTATTGAAATTCTTACAATTGAAGATAACTGAAAAGGTTTATTATTGTAATAAATTTGCTATTACCAAAGAAAGTAAATGTGTTATTTGGGGTTGCTTATTTAGATACATCATCTAGTTTTTTAAATGATACCAGTTTTGTATTCTTCCAACCCCAATAAATAATCTAAAATAATTCACTGAATTTGCATTCCAAAAGCATCTACTAGATGTCATGACCAGAATGATCAAGACATATACACATAAACCAATATAGATTTATAACAGTGAATATATACTTAGGGAAACTGAAAAAAAAAAAAAAAAAAAAAGAAAGAAAAAAAGAAATATTTTTTTCATTATGAGAACACTAACTGTTGAATCCTTTAATGTCTGTGAAGTTACCACCAGAACACTGGAAAATACTGAAACACTTTGGTAGAGGTTATAGTAGCAATTCATTCTTTTCAAACTTAAACAGGAAATGAGGAAACAGAGGCCAATGTGGCTAGAGGATATAAAAAGTTAGTATAAGCAATAAGCAGGTGACTTTTAAGTAACACAAACAATCTGGAAAGGGAAAACATTGGGAGTCATAAAAAAGTCAAAAGGAAGCAGTAAGTGTAGAATTACAGGGGATATTTCAACGACCTATAAAGATTTCTTTGAGTAAAGCATATTTGCAGTGAGCAGAAGGAAACTAAAATAGGCAAGAAAGTAAAAATTTCCTAGTAAAATAGCTGTGGAAAATTCAGCAGAAGAAACAAAGAACTGGAAGATTTCTTAATATTGTTTTGTTTCACAAATAACAGGATAAAGCAATTAAATGTATTTAAAATTAGGATTGTTTGATCAGTGTAGTCAGTGAATTGGCTAATGGATATGCCAAGGAAAACATTTTACAACTGCCTGCCTCTGAAGATTGCAGCAGAGACGACTGTAGACAAGTCCTGGTGAATCTTCTCACACTTGAGGAGCAGTAGGAACCATTGTCAGTACAGAGTGAGACATTTTGCTGATCCTGCAATATCAAGGAGTGAAAGTATGTATTTCTGGTTCCCATTTATCGGCTAATTATTCAATAAATACTTGCATATAAACAAAGAACCTGCCTAAAGCAAACTATAACAAAAATCTCCTTTTCATCATGTGATCTGGCAATACTGGATTTACTAAACGTGCTGTGACATGCGTGAGGACTTCTGGCATAGATAAAGTTGCAGGCACA
The DNA here is from genome assembly GCF_964106895.1 of Numenius arquata. Lineage (NCBI taxonomy): Eukaryota > Metazoa > Chordata > Aves > Charadriiformes > Scolopacidae > Numenius > Numenius arquata. Next base: position 68,657,772 of record NC_133616.1, on the reverse strand, counting down.
TTGTGTTGTGTGAATTCCTCTTCCCCTTTGGATTAAGTAATCTGTTAAAACAATTTGCATAATTTAGTTTTGTGCCTACAGAGTGTACTCCAGAAATGTCATACACTCAAGCAGTTAATGAAGCTTTCTTAGGGATACTACTCCAATTCTGAACACCTTGCTGTTTAGAAGCTATGCCCTCTACCAGTTTGTGTTTTCCAGATTAAATCTTCCCATGTTTTCAGTTTTCAAGTTTTTCCAGCCTGACCATTTCAGTATATTCTGAACAGTCTCCTAATATGATTGAAATGATCATTTACTCCTCCTAAATGGTTCACAGTCAAATCCCAGAAGATGGAAGTTGATTTTTTTTTAGTTGGTTGTTTAACAACTCCTATGACAATAATACTGATGTATGTAGCTTTCACATGCGCCTTTCAGACCACGTGCGTCTGAGAGATATTATAATGTGCTTTGGAAAAACTCAGTGAATTCTAGACATTTTTATGGAAACCAAAAAGGAGTATGTTTACCTGCCAAACAACATTGCAGGTGAATGAGTTTTGGATCATGAAAGGAAGAAGCTGGTTATCCTGTCATGTGTAATCCTGTGCAGAGCACCAAGCTTTTCAATTTCAATGTTTTCTTACTATGGCTAAAGACAAACAGCTAATTCATATCTGCACATTCGCTTCTGTTGGACTTACAGGGGTAACTCTTTCTCATTTCTTTCCCTGTTAACATCCTCCCAGAAGGCAAATAAAAGCTTTGATATGCAAGAATTGCAATCCCTTCAAATGTACTCAGACTTTTTCCAAATAAATAACCTTATAGCCATATCTTGTCTAAGTCTACTAAATTGTGAGATACCTTACATTATCCCCAGAAGATACATTCACTAAGTCTGTCATCTCCTAATTTATAGGCAGTTAATTCCATATAGTTTCATGGACTGAATTATATTTTACTTAAAAGTTCTTCTCTTTTGGAGTAACATTAAGTAAGTACATTTTTTGTTTTCACAATCTGGATCTTGTGATAAAATGAAAAAAAAATTTAGTCAATAAAGTAATCTGATTGATAAGGAATCTATATCTTAAATCCCTCAAACACATCAATTTAAGTGGTGATCATTTGATATGCAGAGCAGAAGAATTTCTGGCAGTTTAACTGCCAGAAAATTCCTTTTTGCTTCTCACAAAGTGATTTAAAAGACTTTTGTACTAGGAGTAAAAGGCACAGATAATTCTCAAAATACTTCAAAACTTTTTTTTTTTTTTTTTCTCTGTTGTATTCCTGTGCTTGATCCCAAGGCTTAGCCAAGGTTGGTTTACATACATTTTGAAAATCATAGCAATGGGGTTGTGTCTGTCATGAAAAAGGGGCTTCACATTCAGTGAATGTCCTAGAAACACAGGCTCCCAGGGTGCAGCTGAAGCTCACGGGGCAGGGACCAGCAGAGCAGGACTGTGCCTGCATTGTGCACTCCTTTCTCCTTTGCAGCCCCGAAGGGACATTAATAACATGGGGTGTGTGTAGTAGGTTATGAGCACTCACATGGTCTGATGTGCAGGTGCTGTAAATCTCTGACTCTGTTTTTGTGCAGGGTTCACAGAACTGGAGGCTTAAGCAAAACCTGACTTGAAATGTGGGAAAGGAAAAATTAGCTTTCTGGCCCCAGGTCTGGCTCCAGTGCAGTGGCCTGTACTATAAGCTAGTGCAAAGCAGGTGCCTGGAGTGTACACTTGCCGCATATTCACTCCTGCCAGGTTAAACATGATGGTGAAAGGAGGGATCTAAACTGCTTAGATTACAAATGTTTAGATGACTGCTTGATACAGCAGTTGACAATAAAGTGGATTTCCTCCGACATGGAATCCTGTGACTTCTGCCAGGGGTTAAATGAAACAAATTAGTTCCATTGAATATTACATGCTAAGGTAAGTAAACCACTATAATTCTATTGCTAACTGATACATTTATAAGTACAGCTGGCTTTCTATGGTTTTGATTCCCTTGTCTGTTGTGTTCGCATCTGTTGGGTCTGGGTTGAATACCCACTGTGCTGTTGTAAATACAACATTTGCACTGAAATACTTAAATTAAGGCAGAATATATTCAGAATACTTTAGAAATAGGTGTCCTGAGCAATCCATCTTTATGCTGAAAAATTTCTCTCCTGTGCCTGGGAGAGTGAGAACTTTGATAATGACACTATATGTTTTCACCCACAGGACATAGCACAGTGTGTTCCCAGTCCTGACTCATATCTCTGTGGTTGAACTGGAACTATCTGTCACTAACAGCTGAGATATTATGTCTTCACTTTTCTTTGAAAAATCTTCACTGCCATGTGAAGACAAATTGCATGTCTGACCTGAGGGAAACTATCACAATGTCTTTTATAATGTCTTTCTCTTTATCAGACCTCTCTCATGGATGATTTGACTATGTCCAAAATCATGTATTTTAGGGCAAGGACAGAGTCAGACCTCTGTCCTAGATCGTCAATTACTAATCATTTGGGAGTGCCTTCAGATAAGTCGTAACATGTTTTTTTTCCAAAATGTGATCCACTGTTGTTCCTGTCAAAAATATTATTTTCAACTAAGCCAGAATTTTCCACCAGAAAAAAAAATGTTCACAGGAGATCTTCTGATGTTTTCTGGAAGACAGTGCCAGGAGCTTTCTCTAATAGAGTATTGTGGTTTACATAAAACCTTCATCAGCCTATTGGTTGGGATAACATCTTTACTCTGTAACTGGTAGTTTTATCCAATCCATCAAAGAAACATTTGTATGCTACATGGTGCTGCTTGCAATAACTCAATCATATAACTGAAATATATCATCAAAGTGATGAAAACAGGTGCTAGATCTGATTCATAACCCTGATAAATCTTTTTTTAAAACATTGTAGAGCTGTAATATTTCATATTTCCATAGCACTTTCCTTGCTGTGGGCTGTGAAGGCTAAAATTCCTGTGAAATTCCTGTGAAGGCTAAAATTCCTGCCTTCCTGTGAAGGAAGGCAGAAAACACAAGCTAAACGAGGAATCAGAGGTGAAGTTTTCTTTAAAGCGATTTCCTTTTAGTTTGGAGAAGAGTGGTTACTTCTTTGCATATGTATTAAAAAAAATCACTGGATGATAGCCTAATTACCATTTTTATCACTTTTAAATGTAAAGTTTCACTAGTGTTGGTGGCAGTGGAGTCTGGATCATGATGTGTGGAAAAGTACAATTTCCTGTAAAATATTGCTTGAATTTGAAAAGTGTCTAGGAAGCAGGTTTGGGTTTTTTTATATTCTTACATAAGAAAACAAAATCTCGTTTACTTTTGCAGCTTTTTTCTGCTTTCTGTTAATATGTGGAAAGAAGTCAATCATCTCTGGAAGCTTAGACAAAAAAGTTTTGAATTTCACTCTGCTCCAAACAAATTTATCTCTCTCCAGTGTCTCCAGAAGATTTTATTCTGGGTAGCAGTAGTTGTCTGTCCAAAATATCTTTCGTCTAGATCTACCCTCTCTGGTTTTTTTCTTGTTCTCTCTAGAAACAAAACAGTTAACAAAAACTACACACAAGCAAGAAGTAGTCTACTACCACTACTGTAAGGTCTTCATTTCTGTGCAGAACATTATTTGACCTAAGATTTATGTGGTGTCTTGTCTGTTATTTTACTAAGATGCTAAGTTGGTTTTTAGCTCACCACAGATGATCATAATGAATTGAGCTTGTTCTGTTGCCATGCTCAGTCAGAAGTGACTTGCGCCTGATCATACATTTCAGCAACAGGTACCGAAATACTGTCTTACAGGAGCAGAGCTTTCTGGCTAAAAGTCAATGGTATACTCAAGTATTCTACAACAAGGAAAAAAAAAAAAAAAGAATTCAGAAGCCATTTTGAAAAGATATAAAAATCCAGTCCCATGACCTATCTGTAATTTCAACACCCCAAAACTTTTTTTTCTAAAAAAAAGCACACAAAACTAAAAAAAAAGTCACCCACTGATCTTTTCCATTTTAAATTACTATTATTCTGCATTAAGATGCATTTCCTAGTATATTTCAATGTATATTTCAACATGTTTAATAGCATGCAATAATAAAAGAGCAGGGTAAACATGTTATTGCATAATAACTTTGAAAATATTCTTCTGTATTTGAGGTGGATAGAATCTACTCACAGCTTTAAGCATTTCCGTTTGACATCTCTGTCAAAATTAGGAAAGTTTCTGTTTATTGATGTTAGTTTATTATTCGGCTAGGCAGACATCTGGAGTGTTAGTACCACATCATGTTTTTATCTCTTTTTACCAGCTGAATATCAAAGACAGCATATTACAGGAGAAAGGACCAACATCCTTCAGATCAGTGAAGCCTCCTTTCTATTTCATGGACCTGGCATTTATTGCACTGATGAAGCTTACCTAGCTCATGTGCAAAGACAGCATGCTAATATACTGTCTTTTAGGTCAGCATCAAGTAAAAAATATCAGACTTGGAAAGATTAAAATTTTCCCAGCCTAGTCAATATGTGCATATGATTCTGGGGCAAAGAATAGCCAGTTTATTCTCTAACTGTACAAACAGTCTTTATTACTGCAATTATTCACTAATTCTACTAGACTACTTGCTGAGTAATCATTAGTGTCTTGCCAAAGATTCACAAGCTTGAAATGCACATTGAGCTAAGTATAAATAATTCCTCAGAAAAGTTCATCTTTTTAACCAACACCACTGCTTGGAACACTTGCAGCAACATAGGTAGATATGTTAAGAAAAATAACGATGGCAGACAGATTATACAAGCTGCTGACACATAAACAACCTTATTTTTCTTCCTCATTCTATAAATTCCCTACTACTCAGGCTCAAGAATAAATGACCACTGATTTCCATTTGACATCATCTCTTCCCTAACAGACTGCTGCTGTTTGTCTTATTCATACTCAGCAATTGAACAGAAGTTGTGTGTTTTCTTCTCCAAAGCAGAAATAGAGAAACGAATACTTCATTGGAGTCACATAGGTTCCTTAAAGACAAAAAATGGGCATTTTCTTGAAAGTACAACTGCTTTTGAGAATGCAAGAATTTAAACTTTATCCTGAAAATTGTTAGTGGTGGATGGTTTGGGGTTTGTTTTTTTTTTCTACATTGTAAGTATTTTTCTCCTGAGCCTCTTCCTTTTAGATTAGATTTAATCTTGCCAGTTCTCTCCATTGCTTAAATTCTAATATAATTCCTTCTCTCTCCAGAGGCTATAAAAATCAAAGTAACCTTCTAACTTCAGAAAGATTTTTTTAATGGTATTTAGACTAAAAGAGAGAAGAAAGGAAGGAACACTACAACAGTCTTTCCTCAGCACAGAAGTGTTTAATTCTAAAGACTGTGCTGATGGGAAAAAAGCCATACTACAGACTTGATAACTGTAAATTCTGTTTGAGCAAAGACATATGTAACTAAGACAGAGACAAGAGCTCTCTACTTCACTCCATCTGTGATTCAAGCTCACTGCTGATTCTGAGGACCAGGCAAAAAACCTTCATTTTAGTCAGTATCTATGGCAGACAGGATCACAAAAGCTTCATTTTCTGATAAAAAAGGAGAGGAAGGAGACTGATGTTGATATTGACTGTTCTTTTCCTAATTTGATTTTTTGCTATTTCATTTCAAGTGTGTGGATATTATTAATGATAATGATACATGTGATTCCAGATTATTGACTTTCATATGCTATTTTGTGTTCTTACACTTAGAAAAAAATAAAATAAAAATATGGATTACAATAAGCATTCATATGATACAGAAAGCCTGCAAAACAAAAAAAAAGTTAGGGTGTAAAGTTAAGGTATATGAAGTCCTAAAACATTAAATTCCCCACCATTGAGGCATGAGGGAAACAACTTGCATTTGAATGGGAATTTTTTGTCAATTTGTAACCTGTCCCAAGAAATCTTTTATTCTTTTTTTTTTTTTTTCCCAATTACATGGGAAGGAGGGAAAGTGTGCCTGGTACGGAACCATGGAGAATTTTATTCTTAGTGATAAGCAAGTCTTTGCTTTTTACCAGCTCTCAATCTGCCTACCTGACTAACTGGTGTGACACTGAAGAGGTCTTAAGACAAACAGATTGTGAACCTACTTCAAAGATACTAAAATTGGAATGGGAAAAGGGGACAGAATCTGCTTTTGATTTCTGGTACTAAAGTAAGAGTTCAAGAAAACAACAAAGTAATTCACGGCTTTGAATTCTCTTGAGTTGTAAGGTATTTTTTATAATGAAACTTCTGATGGGAAGAAATTTCCATTTTTCATTCATCTCTAGCATTCAAGTACTTACTGAGATTCTGAAAGATACTGACATCTCTGACTTTCATTTCCTGCAATGGTAATTAATTTTCTCATTGTATACGAGTATTGCTTGAGACATCAATTTGTTTTTTAAATATCTAAATATCTTTTAAAACTGGCCCAGTAATACATGTTACTGTATATTATTCCATGATGTTTAAAATGCCTTGAGATACATCCATTATTTGGACGCCTGTTCATCAGTGTGATTAAACTTCTGAATTGTCCTCATAGTATTAGATTTCTGAGGAACACAAAGCATGAGGAAAACAAACATGAAACTTTTGTATGTGATGCCACTGATGTGACAGCATGTTTGAAGAGATCAGTCTTTACAAAAGCCAGTAATACTGGTCTAGTAAAAGTGGGAGCTGTGACTACTGAAAATCAGCTAGTGAAATGTATCTCCTCAGTCTGTGTAAAAGCAAGGAAAATCTGAATGTATTTTACTTGTTCAGAAGTTGAGTCAAATAATATTCATATTCTAGAGCTACTTTAAAAGAGGAAGGAAAGCTATAATGGAAGGTGTAAATCTAAGTGTGTCTGCCTAAAGAAGCTAGGCTCTGTGGTATGGCCAGATGAATGCTGATACTATGGAAAGTAACCTGAAATAGGAACATATGAGACGAAGCATTTGAATAAAGGTTAGTGAGCTTGTGGGGAAAGAAAATTGTCTGGCAAGCTTTTAAAAGCAGCAGGTGAGCTGCTGGCTAGTGAGGAACCTGAGTGCAGAGAGCCTGCAGATCAGAGCCTGGAATCAAACAGGGCTGAAGGGAGAAACCTGCTCTGGGGACATCAGCAGAAATCACAGCAAATGACTTTCATTTGAATTCCAACGAATTCAAATGAGCTGAGTGTCACTTCTGATGGTTGTTATGCCATGATATTTCCACCAATCTTCCTTCCATAATGCATTGGAAGGACTTCTGAGGAACACTGTTGGTAACTAAAGCTCCAAGTGGAAAATCCCATGGAGGAAAAGCCAAGGCCGTGGCAGTATGTTTTCCGTTTGTTTTGTGTGGTGCCACTGTGAGATATGTAGCATAGCTTAAACCAGATTTGGTGAGGATGAAATACATTGCAGAAAACAAATCTCAATTCTCTCCTTAAGAAAATACATATATGTGTTCACACACAGGGATGTGTTACCGGAGTTGAGGGTTGTTTCTTTTCTGGAACTGTTAAACTCTTCAGGAATTTTAAAACACTTGCTCTCTTCCTTCCGCTCCCAGTCCTTTCACTCACTCTCTGACTTTTGTGGTCGCAACAATGCCATTATGCTAGTTTCCAGTAAGTATGACAAACTGTTCTAATTAAGTCATTTAAAACAACAGTTTTATTACAAACATATGTGAAACCAAATGTGTTCTTAAATTAATTTTCCACTGCTCTTTTGTGCAAATTAGGTGGCTTCAATCATTGTAAGTGTGATTTAGGAAAGCTGGAGTTGTTGGAACCCACTGTTTTGTGACAAGAGGATGTATTCCTTGTTTATTGAAATATATGTGCTAGTAACACGTGTTTACAAAGAGTATATTCAGCTTGTTGAAGTTTAATTCAACTAACATAAATATTTTACCTAATACTGCTCAAAATATTTTAACCCAAGGAAGTAGATAATCTGTGACTTTCAAATGTAAAAGATCTTGCCTTGTTAATTCAAAAATGAAAAAGATATATTCAATTGGTATTTATGGCATGACACAGCTATTGTATTACTCTATCACAAATATTACTATAAAGACCTACTAATGCTTTCAGTATTATTTTTCTTTTTAATTTCACTGTTTATATTCAAGATAATCTGCTTAAATCTGCTTAGTAAATATTTCACTTCTGTAAGTACAGTGTTTGGTGATATAGCTGCCTGAAATCAAGATTCTAGACATAAACCCCAAGGTTTTATCTAAACAACAGCTTGTTTAAGTATGAATTGGAAGTTCAGGAAGTCTGCAAACACAATTTAACCTCAGCATATCAAAAAATCAACGGAAGGCTCCTAACTCTGCTATAGAAACCACTGGTTTGGGTTCAGTGTTCAAACTCCCTATTCTACATTTAGGGACAGGGAAGCATTTGTGAAGTAGTCCTCAACAGTTCATTTGCTAAACTGGGAGGCATCTAGTCTTCATCTGTACTTCTCTCTATAAATTCAGTAGGCTACACTTCTCTCAAATATGAATTCAAATTCTGAACTCTTTTCAAAGAAAGGCATACATAAAAGATGTTTATCCCACTTTCATTCACACAGAGATATGAGAAGTCTCTTTCATTAAAACTGTCTCTCTTCCTGAGGATACTTAAACCCAATCTGTCCTTCTGGGGCAGGTGTTGGAAGCCAGGTCTTTCAATTTCTTGAGTGACTGATCCTTGTGCTGAGTTTTAAAAGAGTTTACAGCAGTTATGTTCTCAAATCCCTTGCTGAAATGGGTCTAAATTTGTATGGTATTAACAGAACAGAGAGAATCCTTTCTCTAAAATCAATGCAGTGATGAATGGAGGACATTAGTGACAGGAAAGAGCGAACAATCTTATTTGCTCTCTCCTCTTACTTCAAAATGAACCACAGCCACTTGCAGCTCCAGAAATGGCAGCACCTGTTTTCCCAAAGCTACTCTATCAGAGCTCTTAACAGTCTTTTTCCCTCCACCCCTCAGCACTCACATCATTGCCTGTGGCAAATTCTGTTCCTTCAAGCCCCAAAGTGCCAAAGTAACCCCGACAGATCTCCATTGGAGGCCACCAGGGCTCACCTGCAACCTTCCATCTGCTGTTTGCAGAAACACAGAATGGGTATCCAGTACAGGCCTTCAGATCTGCCTTGCAAGGACATTCCCTGGCTGCTGGCACTTACTGACACTTTATCCTTGGCCACTGAGGCCAACTAAGCCAGCTTTTTAGCCTGCAACATGATGTCCTTACTGGCTGTCCCCACAGTAACAAAATTCTATCTCCTTTTCCTGGCAAGAATTTAAAAAAAAACCTCAGACCTTTACATATTAAAAATGTGTCAGAGGGCAAACAACATGGATATGTCTAAAAAGACAAATACATCATCTTAGGAAGAACTATATATTCTTGCATGAATTGTTGAATATAAGAATGTCTTTAGAAAGGTTGAGAACCACCAGTAATTCAAGCATACCTTCAATTTTGTCTTTTTGTAATACACATCACTCTGCTCAATGCACGTACGCTATATGTAGCATGTTCACAAAATAAACTTTAATTTACCAGGTAACTCAATTTTCTTAGTTTTTGTGTCTTTAAATCCTGGGTATGGCTTAAATATACTTGCTTAAATCATTACGGCTAGGGCAATAGACTGTGTAAAAGATGAGACCTGTGTTCAAGTCCTGGCTAGTAAAGAAAAATATTTCTAAGATTAGAAATGAGTGGTGGAGGCTTCTTTGCAAATAAATGCTTTTATCATCACGTGTGTGTGATTCTCAGTCCTGGATTTTCTCTCTAGATAACAAATATAATTATTCTAAATATTCAAACAGTTTTAACAGAAAAGACTCATAGCACAGTATGATTTCCACAGGTTTCAAAGATCAGTGGTATGTACGCTCCACCCACACAACAATACATACAAGTTCACAGAATCACAGAATCTTCTTGGCTGGAAGGGACCTTTTTGATCATCAAGTCCAACCAACAAAAAAAAAAAAAAAAAACCCACAAAAAAAACCCCCAAAAAACAAAAACCAAAACCAACAACACAACACCAAACACCAAAACCAAAACAAAACCAAAACAAACATCCACAACCACACACCACCCCGCCCATAAACAGACACAAACCAACAGTCTCGGGCACTAGAGCATGCCCTGAAGTGCAATGTCTACACGTTTCTTAAATACCTCCAGGGATGGTGACTCCACCACCTCCCTGGGCAGGCTGTTCCAGTGCCTGACCACTCTCTCAGTAAAGTAACTCTTCCTAATATCTAATCTAAACCTCCCCTGCCGCAACTTCAGACCACTTCCTCTGGTGCTGTCATTATTCCCTTGGGAGAAGAGGCCAACACCCACCTCTCTACAACCTCCTTTCAGGTAGCTGTAGAGGGCAATAAGGTCCCCTCTCAGCCTCCTCTTCTCCAAACTAAACACGCCCAGTTCCCTCAGCCTCTCCTCATATGACTTGTTCTCTAGACCCCTCACCAGCTTGGTGGCTCTCCTCTGGACACGCTCCAGCAGCTCAATGTCCTTCCTGTAGTGAGGGGCCCGGAACTGAACACAGTACTTGAGGTGAGGCCTCACCAGGGCTGAGTACAGAGGCACCATCACTTCCCCACTCCTGCTGGCCACGCTATTCCTGATACAGGCCAGGATGCCGTTGGCCTTCTTGGCCACCTGGGCACACTGCTGGCTCATGTTAAGCCGGCTGTCCACCAACAGCCCCAGGTCCTTTTCTGCTGGGCAGCTTTCCAGCCACTCTTCCCCAAGCCTGTAGCGTTGCCTGGGGTTGTTGTGACCAAAATGCAGGACCCGGCACTTGGCATTATTAAACCTCATCCCATTGGCCTTGGTCTGTTGATCTAACCTGTCCAGGTCCCTCTGTAGAGCCTGCCGACCCTCAAGCAGATCAACACTCCCACCTAGTTTGGTGTCATCTGTAAACTTACTGAGGGTGCACTCAATCCCCTTATCCAGGTCATCAATGAAGATATTAAACAAGACCGGCCCCAAAACTGAGCCCTGAGAGACACCACTGGTGACCGGACGCTGACTGGATTTCACCCCATTAATTACAACTCTCTGGGCACGGCCATCCAGCCAGTTTTTTACCCAGTGAAGAGTACACTTGTCTATGCCGTGATTCACCAGCTTCTCCAGGAGAACGCTGTGGGGGACGGTGTTAAAGACCTTACCAAAGTCCAGGTAGACAATGTCCACAGCCTTCCCCACATCGAGAAGGCGGGTCACATGGTCATAGAAAGAGATCAAGTTGGTTAAGCAGGACCTCCCTTTCATAAACCCATGCTGGCTGGCCCTGAGCCCTTGGCTGCCCTGCACTTGCCGTGAGAGCTCACTCAAGATGATCCTCTCCACGATCTTTCCCGGTACCGAGGTCAGGCTGACAGGCCTATAGTTTCCCGGATCCTCCTTCTGGCCCTTCTTATAGACGGGCCCCACACTGGCCACCTTCCAGTCATCTGGTACCTCTCCTGTTGACCGGGATTGTTGATAGATAATGGAGAGAGGCTTGGTGAGCTCTCCCGTCAGCTCCCTGAGTACCCTTGGGTGAATAATTTGTTGTGCCATCCCTGTGTGGACAGTCACCAACTGCAGCTGGAAGAACTCTTTTGTCAGCAGCAGCTCATCTATAGCTGCTTTTTCTCCTGGAGACTATGGGCCTATCCCACCACCCAGTGATGCGACTCACATCTTCTGACTGTTGTGCCTTGCTAGAGCATTCCTGGGCTTGCCCAAAACATCAACCAAATTAGATCTCTTATGGAAGAATAGGCCAACAAAGTTAAGAGGATGGTACAAGCTCTGCAGTCCTGCCAAAAAAAGAGCAAGGGAGATAAATGATTTAATACTTGCTATTAATGCTTGCTTGTAAGAGAGCAGTTGTATGTGAACACCTGTACCAGCAGGCACAATCTAACTGACAATATTACAATCATTAATAGCATGCAGCAATAATTATTGTGGGAAAGAATTCATGAAACCTGAAACAAGATGGCAGATAGGAATGAAATACCAGAAACAGAACACTTTCCCTGATTTGCAGCTAGTCTACAGGTTGTGTCTACAAAAGGAGGAGACCAAGAATGGGCAGCCCTAGTTTTTCTGTCTGTACTGGCCTATTACTGAGGATCTTTGCTGTGTGCATGGATGTACAAAAAGGAAGCAAATGCTTGTATCAGGTTGACTGAGAAGTTTTGAATATATTGCATATACAGGGCATCACCGATTTCTTATCTGCAGTACACTTGACCTGTATCCTCAGGGCATAAATTTTACTGTCTGTTTGGCCCACAAACTTATCTATGAGAGACTTTTGGTTTGAAATGGAAGAAAGCCTGAGGACTACTACACCAATATCAGCTCAGAAATTTCCAGGTATGTCCAACAGTGGAGTGTCTAATCAACTTTAACATTGGGAAGTCAGAAAAATGTGCTCAACAAAGGCTGAGCATTGTGACATCAATTCCAAGGTATCCTTGTGGAAGGGAGACCAGAAGTCACAGTGAGTTGCAGGAGGACTCTTCTGTTTCACAGAGAAAAACCACATAACCATGCTCCCAGAAGAACAGCTTAGGGCTAAAGAAAAGGAAATACTAAGGACAGGGATGTGTCCCATGAGAATAACCAACAGGAGCTCCCATCTGCTGGAGAACTACTCAAGAAGGTATGCCATTATGTCTGCCTTTCAAAGAGCAATGCAGGACTATTAGGATTTAAAACATCGTTAGACATGGTGAGCTGTTGCATATTTTGGCTACAAGTGATCAGAGAATTCACTCAAGATGTTAAAGACCATAAAGTCTTACTGACTGAATTCAGATATACACCTTTTGCCTCATATGGAAGTGTCCTAAAGAATCAGAGAAGGAAAGTGTGACATTGAGCAGAAGAGAATTCAAGATTCATAAGGTAACAAGGAGGAGAGAGTAGTATGATTTTATAGCCTGAAGAGTAGGGCAATGACTTGCTCCTCATTGTCAAAGCGCTGTTCTGTATATTATTCTGTATTCGATATAACACATTCATAAATTGCCAATAATTTTGATTTAAAGTATATGCTTTTATTCAATAAAGTTGTTAAAGATTATGGCTTAGTCATTGTGGTTGCATGAATTCAATTTTTAGTGTAGATTAAAATTTATACCTGCGATTAATCTTGATTTTTTTCTTGACATGTTACCTCATCTCAATTGCAGATAATGTACAAAAAGTCTCAAAAATTGTTACAATATGGACACACACAACCTCAAGGTTTATTATTCTCCTTAAGGACTGAAAATTCTGAATGAGGATCAAGTCCAAAGTAATAAAAACAGATAAATAAGATAATTTTGGGAGATGGCAGTACTGTCCTAAGAGCTCAAAAAAAAGTGACTGTCTGATGCAAGAAAACTTTATACACTTACTGAGTAAACCTTTTCAGGTCCTGACTGTGGCAGGAGCATGTTACATGCCAGCTGGAATAAAACACAAGTACTTTGGACATCTTCCAAAGAATTATGTGCCAGGATATTGAAGGTTCCAAGTATCCCATCTTGCCATACAACTGAGCCAACACTTTTTCCCCTCAACTCAGTATTTTGTATCTAAGAGAAACAGAAATGTAAGAATGGAAGCAAGTCTGGTCTTAGCCAAAAGTGAATGAGTGATGTCTGTTTGTTTAGGTCCTCATATGGTTCCTATCACTTAGTATTAGAAGTGTCAAACAAATATTTAAGAATAACGATTGGATTGACAGACTTTCTTCTCACTTTAGAGACTATTCCTCTCAACTTTAGAACCTATCAGACTGTGGCAATAGTATCTGAAATGTTTGATAAATGACAAAAAACAGACTATCTGTTTAGTTTCATACAGCTCCATTTCTTATTGTCAAGTTTGAAAGCTTAAATAATTTTTAAAAATGCTTCCTCCTTGCATGAATTTAAAAGTAGCCAGGTTTTTGAAAGACAAATTCACCAAGCCCTGGATTGTTCAGCCACTAATAGGAAGTGTGAGTTGGGTTAGACCATAATGAAAGAGGTTATTTCTACTGTACTGATGCATTGTTACAAAACAAATTTTGAGCTTTTGCATAGGTTGTAAACTTTAAATCCAACATTGCAGAAATCTGAACCACTGAAAATAAGGGAAAAGAGATTAACAAGAACATAAAGATTCACTTCCACTCATTTCCACACTCGGACCTTTTGTCAGGTGCCAGACAAAGAAAGAGTTTGACTCTCAAAGATCTGTACTTGCAAAAAGTCAGAATCTAAATATTTGTTCTTAAGAATGCTCAGAAGCCTCACTCCAGAAGGTGGAATCGCTATTGTCAGCTCCTGTTCAAGCTCTGCCTTCAAGCGCAGCACACCTCCTGGGACCAGCATACATGTAGCAATAGAGGACTATGTTCCTTCTCTTCTCTGGTGGCCTAAGACAGCCTCATGCCTCACTGAGTGCTAGAGCTGATCCTCTTTGTTTGTCTCAGTGGATTCAGTACATGGTTTCTGTATTCAGGCCTACTCACAAGTCCAGAGGGCAGTTTTCAATACATTGGGTGACTGAGGAGTTTTTGAGCTGTCTTGAAACTTTAGAAATATCAGTTTCCAGTTTGTAAACATGAGTTAAATAGGCATTCAGAGCTTGTGTGAGTTTGATCCTATAAATCAGAATTTCTTGCTAGGAGTGCAAAACCTGGGCTCTAATCCCTCCTCATGTGTTTAATTGCCACAGAAACGGGGAGTAGTCCAATGGCTAAAAGACAGTTATGAGAGTAAATATTTTAACAAGAACTAAGTAAAAGCAACAGTAAATATAAAACCTTGAAACTCTGAATCTCATGGCTTATCTTGTGTATCTTTTGTAAGATAAAAAGTAAACAGAAACTGAGTTACTGTCGTGGTTTCAGCCAAATTTACCAAAACCAGACTGACAGATGGCCCTTCCTTCCCCCTCCCCCCCACAAAAGAGGAGAGAGGAGGAGAAAGAGAGAAGGAGATTGAGAAGTTTAGAATGAATTAAACTACTTTAATGAAGAATTAATATTAAAATAAAAATAAAGAAGAAAATAATGAAATAGATACAATACATACAAAACCGTATCAAGCTCCCAGGATGACAGTCACATCACCGGCAGACACTGGGGAAGTCCCAGACTGTACTCAGCGATGAATGGGAACTGGATTCCAGCTCTGGAGTCAGTAACACATGGATCGGGATCAAAGGCAGATGAACAGAGTCCTCTCCAGACGTCGGACATCACAGGAAGTGGGTTGACCCTTTGATCCCTCAGCTTTTATACTGAGCATGGGGCAGATGGGATGGAATACCCCAGTTGGTCAGGTTTGGGTCACCTGTCCTGTCCGCTCCTCCCCACCGATGTGACCCCTCTACGTTTTTTCCGTTTCCAACCCCCTAGGGGGGCAAATAACGAAATTGGCTGACCTTGGTTGTTATGGCAGTAAGTATAAGCAAGGGCCTCCCTGCATACCATTCCTTGGCATGGAGCACAAACATTGGTCTTATCATTCTGAGAACGAGCAGTTTTCTCCACAATATGCTGTTAATTTCAGAGAGTTAGAGGAGGCCTAGCTAGGATGTAAAGTTACAGAACAGAAAATTGGTTCAGTTTTACTTCAAACTGGGACAGTTACCAAGCCTTCTAATGCCTGATTTGGCAGTGCTGCAGAAAAACAAACCTGAGTCACCTTACTCCAAATGATAGCCATGGCAGTTAATTCTGCACTGTACCTTTTTGTACCATGACTTGAGATTCTTGCCTTTATATCCATACGTGTATGAAGTCCTGTCAAAGGCAATGACAAATCAAATAGATGATTTTTTGTATTTACCTCTGATTATTGTACAGCTTATACTCATCTTTTACTCCTTAGCTTGGTGAGTGCAAAGAGTTGGTAACTGTGACATGCAAAAATTGTTTCATCTTTAATAAACTGCTGTACTGCAACAACAGACCCTAAGTAATCAGAAAGTCTACAAACTTCAAAAGGCATCACATAAAAGCTGAGGTTTGGTAAAAATTTCAACACTTCAGAATAAATGATCATTGGAGAGGATCTTGGAAATGGGGATGCATTTTCCCCCACTTCTTCAATAAACATCCACAATAATTGCTGCAGAAAACAGAATTGAATGTCAAAAATCTTAAACAAAGCAAAAGTCACAAGTTTCTATTTCTCACTCCGTTGATTGAAATTACATCAATGAATTAACTCCCTTATGCAACCCGCAATACAGTAAGAAGACATCTGTCTTGACGTGGGGGTGCTCTGTGAGAACAAAGCAGTACCTAAGTATGTACCTTCTAAAAATCTGGAGAAAGGATTCTTCATCTGGTGGACCTTGAGACCTCACGACACCCTTTGGCTCCTACACAAACAGCATTGAACATACAAACCCAATCTTTAAAGGAATCTCTCGTCTGTACTTGGATTACTTGTTTGTGCAGTGGCAAATGATTAAGAAACCGCTAAATGTTTGGATCCAAAGATCACACATGCAAGTAATAACTCCAGCAATTTCTGTAAAACTTGGATTTACATGTGAAATTAAGAGAAGATATAATCACATGGAAATTCAGGAATGGGACTACAGATTCTGGAACCTGTCAAAATAAGAAAATAACTACCTTGAACTTCAGAGAGAAAGAAGAGATGCTTTCCATAGCAGGCCAAACTAGCTGCAAAATGGCTAAACTTTTGGCTTGATCGTCCATTTTATCAGATTACACAGGTTTAGGATTGCATTTGCTTTCAGTGCCTCTAGTTTAAGCAACTTTCAAAATAGAAGGTCAGTGCTGTAAAATATTTATGGCAACTTTAATCAACACTTCACTCCAAACAATCTGCACAATTGAACAGAGTTTTAAGAAGTTTCTAGTTTCCTTTGTAGTTCTTCATTTGCTGTTTGTTTGTTTGATTGGTTGGTTGATTGTTTTTTAATTCAAAAACTGACAAGGTCATTGAAGTCACAAATTTACAAAGGTAAGTTATACTAAATGGGGCTTATTGGGTTTGTCAGGTGCACTACTGATGTAGTAGTGTACTGTACTCTTTCAAGTGCAGAAAAAAGAATGGAAATTACCAGAGACAAATAAAGATGTTTATAGGAAGTCTTCTGATCTTTACCATTCTATCTCTAGATGAAATCTATGTAAGTGTAAGAAAGTTCAAAATAGTACTAATCACACAAACAATATCTTTAAATGTTAAGGGCCTGAGCAATAGCAAGAGCAAAAGAAAATTCTTTCTTTAGTAATCTCTGGATACCAGAGCAGCCAAGGTTGCTGCTCGTATACAAAATAATGTATATTTTAAAGCAAGGGACAAAAATTGGATTTTCATCACCTTTCAGACTGTAAATGATATGTGGGAATGTCTTTTCGTTCACTGTACTAACACTTTTTAAAGTTCTTTTCAGAGTAGAATTATTCTATGTAAGATCTTTTAAAGCAAGAATATTCAATGCTAATTAAATTTAGCGTTTTTCAATGCCAAAAAAAATCAATATAGGAGATTTATATGGCAATTTACTAAATATGGTACTTGACACCTGTACCAAAAGTAATTTAGGTATAAATTGGCTAGATAGAAGTATGCACCAATATAATTTTAGACTGACTCTACGGGTTGAGACCTCAGGAACAGAAGTGCATGTGTATTGGGTAAGACATAAGGTCCTTTTAGAGCAGTAACCTGTGTCTGGTATTGCTTTACCACAGAACCAAATGACAGTAACATAAAAAAAATAGCACATCCCAGGGAAACTAAGATAAAGAGTCTTCTTGTAATCTGACTTTCTTAGACAGAAGTTAAATATTTCTGCTAAAAGATCAGATTTGACATACTGAAGAAGTGTCACAAAACAATTTTGCAGATGTTTAAACCAAACTGCCTCACTTTTAAAAGGAGGCTTGTAGACTGTGGGTCAGGCATTTAGGTAATATAAGTCAAGTATGTTGGTTCTAAGTTTAATTATCGACCCTAAACAGAATGGATGTGGGAATCCAGACAGAGCTCCCACAGCAACATGTGGCTGTCCAGGTCACAGGCTGCAGGGAGAGCCAGGACCTTTTACTGGTAACAGATGATAGCTGTGAGACCTGCTGTACAAGATGTGAACAGATCAATGCTCTGCTCAGTGTGGTGGCAGAGCTGAAAGAAGAAGTTGAAAGGTTGAGGAATAATAGGGAGAAAAGCAGCAAGGGTCCAGGAGCCCCTGTAGGCATCCCTGGTCAGTCTGAAGGCAAAAGCATAAATGAAAAGAGCGAGTGGAAGCAGGTTCATGGTCGCGGCACCAGACCACCTCCCACCTTACCCACCTCGTCCTGTGAAGTACCTCTGAGGAACAGATATGAGGTTCTGCTTGAGAATGGCCAGTCGAGTGAGGAAGTAGGTAAGGAGCACCCTATAACACAGATGCCTTCTAAGTCAGAAAAGCACATAACCCGGACCACCAGGCTGAGAGAGCTGGGGTTGTTCAGCCTGGAAAAGAAAAGGCTCCGGGGAGACCTCGTGGCAGCCTTCCAATATCTGAAGGGAGCCTACAGGAGAGCTGGCGAGGCACTCTTTGTCAGGAAGTGTAGTGACAGGACAAGGGGTAATCATTTTAAATTGGAAGAGGGGAGATTTAGATTAGATATTAGGAGGAAATTCTTTACTGTGAGGGTGGTGAAGCACTGGAACAGGTTGCCCAGGGAAGTTATGGATGCCCCATCCCTGGAAGTGTTTAAGGCCAGGCTGGATGGGGCTTTGAGCAACCTGCTCTAGTGGAAGTGTCCCTGCCCATGGCAGGGGGGTTGGAACTAGATGATTTTTAAGGTCCCTTCCAACTCTAACCATTCTATGATTCTATGATTATGGGGAACTGGTCTGTCTTTCTCTCTAGATATTACCTAATAATCAAGTGTTTAATGGCTTGGCTTGTCAAACAACCAGCCTGTATTTGAATGGAAAAATTCAGTCTGATCCAGATTTTGTTCCTAAGCTTTTACAACATTACATTCTGTTAAAAAAAAAAAAAAAAAATCAGAAAAAAGAGTAAGGGAAAACTTCCTTTTGCTGTCATCTTAGTGCTACTAATTTTTCCTGATGCTTGCTAAAAAGATCCAAAACTATTCCATTGTTTTGAAAGAAAACAGCTATTCAAGGTCATGAAAAAGTTAAAGCTCTATCACTGTCTTGGTTTTGTACCTTTCAGCTGGGATTACAATCCATAGTGCATAGGCTCTAGAGTTCCTTTTTCTGAACCAGTAGCTAAAAATGCACCAGTGGAAGGAAGGAAAGGAAGCAAATGGCACCCACTTGTTTCTGAAGATTTCTGTTAGCAATAGTTCTTACCTAGGGAGAAGGGGAGTTGTGAGTGTTCCCAGCACAGCTGCAGAGAATTGCAAATTCTCCAGAAAAAATTCAAAGCTGAGGCAAGCAAGAACACCCACTTTGTCTGAATGACTGGTGGATGAGACATTCGGATATCCACTGAAAATATTACTTCCTTGAAAATACCTGGCATCACTTCTCAAAGAAACATTAGATAAAATGTACATACTGGTATGCGTCACTGTGCAACTGACGTTTTAAAGACAGGTCATAGGTCCTGAGAGACTGCTAGAAATGATGTGACTGATTCCAGGTAAATTGACTGTGGGAATTTGCAAGCAGATGGTCTCATAGAAAATATTGTTTAAAATTTAAAAAAGCAGAGTGGAAAAGCACTAATGTCCAAATTAATAACAGATGACATTATACAATAAATAGTGAACACTGAATAATGGAAAGATCACATTTTCAATTTTATGTATCTGAACTTAGGAGTGGAATACGGGAATATTTTTCTATAGTTTGGAAGATTCTGACTGGTGTCCCTGGGTGCTTGGGTCTGTAACGTTATGGGCCCAGTTCAGCAAGGCATGGACAGACCAGCCTGTTCTCACGCCACCACTTGGAGAACTGTCAGTACCTCAAGGGACTACTTGGCACTCACACAATCCAGTCGTATGTTCATCAGTGAGTAATGGATCCTTCCCATTTATGTTTCTGGCTTCTTTCTCTTAGTTTGTACCATGGCTTTTAACATAATTTGAATCTGGGGAGTAGGGGAGGAAGTGGCAGAGATTCATTGTCTGTCGATACATAATTCATCAATCTAAAATAAAAGTCTTAAATGTGTGAATGTTCACCTTTGCTTTACAGTGTATGACACAGAAAAAATAGTTTTTTAATTGCAGTAGTTGGAGTGAGCTTTGATGTAGAGGCTGTATAGATCCACTGTAGACCTGCAAGTTAAAGAATTGCATTTTTTACTATTGTAATGTTGCTACTGTAGTTTAGTTCTTTTCCATGTTTGGGTTGCTTATTTAATCTGGCATTTCTCTTGCTCAGACTATTCTCATTGAGGTGCTTTAGGAAAGAATCTAGACAGTGTTTTTCTTGTGTGCTCCAGATGTTTGCAATAACATACTACTGAAGTGAATGCCAGCAGTACAGGGATATTCCTCCACAGGAAATACTTTGCATCTGACACTAACCAATAGCTCCTTAGGGAAAAAAAAAGGCACCAATTTGTTAGCTGACGGTTAACCAGTAAACAAAAACGTAATCTTGGTAAGATTAGTTTAAGTATATAACTTCCAGTAACTGAGATTGAAAAACAAGCATAAGAAATGACTAATATAAACTATTGCTTCAGGATTACTGCAGAAACATATTCGGCCACCATTCTCCTTTCAGGCTTACCACCTGTTTGCTTTCCAGTTTTGAAGAGAAAGAAAATTCTACTCTTTCCAAGCAATTACGCAGGATGTATTCAACAGAGAAAACAATGTATTTTATCTCCCATTATGCCTGTACTTTAAAAATATGTTGATGGATATTTGTGAGAGATGCAATTAGCATGGTATAATCATGTTTTTCCTTCTCTGACCCATTTCCTATTTATTTTTTGTTATGTATAATGTTCTATCAATTTGCATTAAGACAGCTATTTTGTTTATTCTCTCCACCAAGAGCGGACATCAAACTTGAGTGTTTACTGTGAGTGCAAATACATTTCTGCATCTTTCAAGGATGTGTATGCATATAGTTCAGCTTTCTTATTCTCCTACGTTACAGATTTTTTTTGCTTTCCTATCCAGTGGGTCAAAGCATTGCACAGAGAATTATTTATGCAATGTTAGAAGGCATTGCATAATATGAATGGACAAAGTTCACGTAACTTGGACATATTTCATAATATCACATCACCCCTATGCACTTGTATTCTGACTGAATTTGGTTTTATTATCCTGTCTCATTAAATCTATAGGCTGTACTCTGTTGAATTTTACACTTAAAACTGAATATAACTGATACCCATATTTTTTAGTAAGATGCTCCATTTCTTTTTCTAGGTTTTGAGGGACTAGTTTGAAGAAAAAAAAAAAATTCTTTCTCTTGTGTAGTTTTCATAGCTTTTGACATTTTTTTGAGAAATATCACTAGTTAAAATTTGACAAAAAAAAGCCCACTGCAATTTAGTGCCTGGGGAATATCCCAGACAGAGGGTAGTTCATTTGCTATGGTTGTTTTACAGCTCACCAACGAAGCCTAATAAAACACAAGTGGTTCAAAGAGGACTTGGTTTCAGCAAGTTTATCTTCCAGCTTGCTAGTATTTCTTATTACCCTGTGAAGCAGTAATAAATCTTGGGAGTTGGCATTCCAATA
Source organism: Numenius arquata (assembly GCF_964106895.1). Taxonomy (NCBI): domain Eukaryota; kingdom Metazoa; phylum Chordata; class Aves; order Charadriiformes; family Scolopacidae; genus Numenius; species Numenius arquata. The sequence goes on along the minus strand of NC_133616.1, from coordinate 68,636,034 downwards.
CAGAGACATTATACAGATTTTTCTTTGAACTGTGTTAACTAATGTGACGCTCCATCCTGAGCAGATTGATGGAAGTCAACATGAGTTATGCATGGGAGACATTTTATTCATATTTACTAGAGAAATTCTTGCATATATTTTTTAAGTTAGGACAAAATAACTAATATCTCTCCACAACATCACTCAACAAACAATTTGCCAGATAAGAAAGTAACTTTTATTGCCAACCTGAATAGACTTCTTACAAACAACATGCAATGAAAATAGATTTGGATTCCATAAAACTCTTCTCAACTTTTACTTCTAAAGGAAAATAACATACTCTAAACTGTCTGTTCAGTTTCTTAAAAGCTTAGCTCCGTGCTTAGAGTTCTGCTCTATAAATAATCAGCTCTGTACCAACTTTACCAAAATGTAAATACTTATGAGAAATATGTGTGGATTGTGCACTTGACTGAAAGTACAATATAACTAGTTTCTTACTGTACATACAGTATGCTTGATTTTAAATCAATATCAAGAAGAAAAAGGTTGGAGAAGTAAGACAAGAACTTGGTGCAAAGGGTGACTTTGCCTTAATCCTGACTTCCATTATGTCTGGAAGTTACTTTCTGGAAAGGAGCCAACTTAATGTTGTTTATTTTGTGAGCTCCTGTGTTTCTTTTTAAGGGAAAACTTGTTGTTTTTAAAGAAGTGAAATAATATAATGGCATTTAATTATACCACACTTCAGAAAGTCCTTTTAATTTTTTCCTTTAACTGAAGAGTCTTTCAGCCTCTATCCAAATGAACAACTCTATAGTTTGGAGCTTAAGCAGCCAGAGTGACTTCCTCAGCATAACTGTTACAGAATTGTTTAATAATTAAGAAAATAACACCATATTCAGTTAAATATGGGAGCATTTTGGAAAGAGATTAACCCACTATGTTTTTAGGAAAGAAGAGATAAAACCTGTGTTTACCAAGTACCTGGAATGTAAATTAGTGGCATTGTACTGTAGCTTAGCCCACTGATTTAATTTAATTATGATTAATTTTGAAGATTTCAATGAGTATTTTAAGTAGCACATGTCCAATATGCAAGCCTGTGGCAATTGAATTAAGCTTTCTTCCACACTTTCGTTTGGGACGAAGACAGGTTTACTGTTTCAGTGCTGCCCTGTCTTGTATGTGGAATATTTCTATTACAGACAAATTCAGAAGCAGGATAGAAAACAAATTAAGGATTTATTGTGTCATTTCTGAAACTAGTTATTTCAGCTAGTTATCTTTTTGCTTTGTAAAGTCTTTAATTTTGTTTGCAAAGTTTGAAAATGTTTAAGATAAATCAGAACATTCAGATTATTTTTTTTTACTTAGAAGACTTTGTTCAACTCTACCTTTGATAAATAGCAAATCCCAAATAAAGTACCTTCAACAGGCAACCGCAAATTAATTTTTAATTAATCTGTCTGAAATACTAATGACTTGGAGAAAGTGGGATGTAGTTCTATATATATAATTTGTAAAGTGCTCATTTGGTTTTTATTCTCATAGAAAAGTATGAAAGTTTTATGACACTGTATCAGCCCCTCCCAAGTAGGTTAAGTATTTGGGGGGGTTTTTTGGCTTTTTGTTTTTCTTTTTTCAATAAGAGAGAAGTGACTAAATTTAAATTTCTGTATTTTTGATATGACTAGTCTGGCTGATTCTCATGAAAAATTATTTCTGTGATTCATGTACATTTTATAATTACTCATGATTTCCTGCATAGTTTCCAACTCTCTTTGTGACTCCACACATAAAAAAAAATAGCATAAATAAGGCAGCATGATAAAAATCACTGCTTTGTGTGTGTGTTCAGTTCATTCTATTTGTAACACTGGGCAGAGATATAGGATATTTTTTTCCAAAAGGAAAAGTGCCATCTACTGAATCACCAAAACAAAATTTTGCAGCATCTTGAGAGATTTTCCTGAGTGATGTCCTCTCCAATTACTGATCAGGCCAATCCTTACTCAGCTTGTGAGCCCTAATGAAATCACAGCTGGCAATGGCATGGTTGAGTGCCACATTACTTCACTAAGTATTCGTTTAATATGTGTTTTGTTTTTGTTTGGGTGCTTTTTTCCTGGATTAAAAAGTGTTAGTGGAAGATCAGTGAACTGCACTTTGAAAGTCTTAAGCTTTCACTTCCAAAATAACTTTCTCCCCCAAGATTTCTGGGAAGATTTCTTGTGCATCTTCTGCATCTTCTTAATGGCCTACAGAGGTCAGATTTACAGTAAGGAGTTATTTCTCTTCTCCCTGATTGGCCACTTCAGGTTTGGCGAAGGTACAGACAGAAAGTCTTCAAAAAGAATAAACTGACAACACATTGATAAAAAGCCTTTACTTGCAGAGACAGAAGCAAAAAGAAATAGAACAACTAGTAAATAACTTTGCTATGGGATACCACCTACTAGTTAACTGAGATATGGTTTAGCAAGGTATAGCACATTTTTAGAGGCATAAAATTGCTTTCAAGGCCAATATGTGGAGAGGTGCCTGAGGACTGGAGGAAAGCTAATGTCATCCCAGTCTTTCAAAAGGGCAAGAAGGAGGACCCAGGAAACTACAGGCTGGTCACCTCACCTCCATCCCTGGAAAGGTAATGGAACAGCTCATCCTGGATGTCGTCTCTAAGCATGTAGAAGGAGAAAAGGTCATTGGGAATGGTCAGCATGGATTCACCAACGGGAAATCATACTTGACCAATCTGATAGGCTACTATGATGGAATGACTGGCTGGGTGGAGGAGGGGAGATCAGTGGACATTACCTACCTTGACTTCAGCAAGGGTTTTGACACTGTCTCTTATAACATCCTCACAGGCAAGGTTAGGTAGTGTGGGTTAGATGAGAGGACAGTGAAGTGAACTGAGAACTGGCTGAATGGCAGAGCTTGGAAGGTTGCGATCAGGAGTGCAGAGTCCATCTGGAGGCCTGTAACTAGTGATGTTCCCCAGGGGTCCTTACTGGGTCCAGTCTTATTCAATATATTCAGCAATGACCTGGGTAAGGGGACAGAGTGTACCCTCAGCAAAGTTTGTTGATCATACAAAACTGCGAGGAGTGGCTGACACACCAGAAGGCTGTGCTGCAATTCAACAAGACCTGTACAGGCTAGAGACTTGGGAGGTGAGGAACCTAATGAAATTCAACAAGGGCAAGTGTAGGGTCCTGTACCTGGGGAAGAATAACCCCATGGACTGGTAAAGGTTAGGGGCTGACCTGCTGGAGTGCAGCTCTGCAGAGAGAGACCTGAGAGTCCTGGTGGACAACAAGTTGACCATGAGGCAGCAATGTGCCCTTGTGGCCCAGAACGCCAGTGGTCTCCTGGGGTGCACTGAAGAGCATGGCCAGCAGGTTGAAGGAGGTCATCCTGCCCCTCTACTCTGCCCTGGTGAGACCACATCTGGAGTACTGTGTCCTATTCTGGGCCCCCCAGTTCAAGAAGGACAGGGAACTACTGGAAAGAGTCCAGCAGAGGTCTACAAAGATGAGCAAGGGAATGGAGCACCTCTCTTATGAGAAAAGGCTGAGAGACCCGGGTCTCTTTAGCCTGGAGAGGAGAAGACTGAGAAGGGATCTCATCAATGGTTATAAATATCTAAAGGGCTGCTGTCAAGAGGATGGAGTCAGGCTCTTCTCAGTGGTGCCCGGTGACAGGACAAGGGACAATGGACACAAGCTGGAACATAGGAAATTCCATGCCAACACGAGGAAAAACTTCTTTCCTTTGAGGGTGGCAGAGCACTGGAACAGACTGCCCAGAGAGGTTGTGGAGTCTCCTTCTCTGGAGATACTCAGAAACCGCCTGGATGCGTTCCTGTCCAACCTGCTCTAGGTGAACCTGCTTTGGCAGGGGGGTTGGGCTAGATGATCTCTCAAGGTCCCTTCCAACCCCTATCATTCTGTGATTCTGTGACAGGACAATGAACTTTACTCAGGACTTAGAAGAGCTGTCATTTTTTTTCAGGAATAAGCAGTAGATACTTGAATGAACCCAATGTATCTATAATATACAAAAATTATAATATAGATATATCCTACTAACATATAATATTAATAATAATCTAAATTACAACAAAAATATAATAATATATATATATATACTATTATATAATCCTGCACAGTTTTTAGAAGAATGTCACTACAAAAGTGGAAGGATTGGTGACGTTGACACAATTTATATCTTCAAAAGTTTGGGAAGTCATCAAATGTGGTCACAGGACCAAGGAAATTGGATCATCACAGGACTATGGGTAAAGTCTCGTCATGATTAAGGTATGACTGATGAGACAGCACAGGAATCAATTTTTCCTTCTTAAAAATATTTAGTAGTGAGAGGTGCCAAGGCTTTATACAGAGACAAGAGAAAAGGAAGCAATTGTGTAGGACAAATATGTCTAATCATGAATGCTCAATTAGGCTAGACAAAATTTAGCAGGTCTGTAGGAAATCTGGTAGTAATTTTGTGACAATGTTGATGGTTTCTACAAAAATGTAGAAACCATCCTTTACCTATTTAAGCCATGTTATGTATAGGTGTGTACAGTATACTGTTATACACTACCCTTAACTTCTGTCAGAAAATAGACTTTTTTTTCTAATTATAAACTGGATATGTGCTGGCTTCTGCATGGATAATTTCACTGATAGCTTTTCATAGATGTTTTCTTTTTTCTGTTCATACAACGCCTTTGAGGAATGGTATTCGAACATATTAATTAAAACTTACTCAACAACTTGTGGGTTGCTTTCTTCCTAATTTAGTGGTGACTGCAGTTGGGAAATTCAGACTGTATTACTTAGCCTGCTTCAAAAATCATATGATGATGTTGCTCATACAGAAACAGTTAAGCAAAAATAACCAGCAGGAATGCTTTTAAAAGTCAGTGTTGGAAGGGCTTTTGCTTTGGTGAGATGAAAAAAATCTACCATGAGACCTGAGGAAAGTCAAGAGGAAAGACACGGGCTCTTGTTGAATATGGCCTCCTTGAAATTGTTTACAAGGTCTGTGAGACACTTGGGGGAAAAAAAATACAATATATGCCCACTAACAAATGATTTCAGCCAAACACCACTGGTTTTACAGTGGTAAAAAGTGGGAAAATAATTACACCTAACCCAAGACTGTTAGAAGTGCTGTCAGCCCCTGTCTATTCATATACCAGTCCCACACCCTTCCCAGAGACAAACTGTTCGTCACCAAGTCAGATTTTTACCATGTGCAGACACACCGCTCTGGGCAAGGTTTCTGCTTTTCCCCTCCTGCTTTAGCTAGGTTAAAACATCTCAGGCTGCCAAGACTCTCAGAAGCATTTACAGCATCAAAGTCAGTTGCAACCATGCAGAGCAATCCTCGAAGCAGGGGTTGGCTGCATGCCCTCTTCTTGCTGCTCATAGCTAGAGGGAGGTAGAAGTACCTAAACCAATTGGTTTTACGTGAATGTGCCACCTTTTTTTGTAGTAAGAAGAAATACCACCAGAGGTGAGTGGTATCTAGCAACCTCTTCCTCTTGCCCCACGCGTTGATCTCTGAATAACACCACGTGTTCAAAAGCAGCACTGGCCTGGACTTCAGAGGGCGAGCCAGGTAGCATATTTGCAAGTGCAATTTATTTCTATCTGATGAGATGCACAACCTTTAGTTCCCGACTAGAACAGGGCCCGCTGATCATTGTGTTTGCCGGGCAGTATATAGGGGGTGTGTGTGTAGACACGTGTAACTGCCTCTTACTAATTCAGTGGTATTAACCGTCCTCCCTATAGGCTTCTGACAGCAGCAACCTCCGACACGGGCATGCTGCACCCCAGAGAAGCCAGAACGGTTACCTTACAGTGCAGAGGTGTGCGAGTGTAACCTCCCAATTATGACTTTTTTTTTTCCCCACCAGAAACGGGCACTGACGATGTCTCCTTCGTCAGGAATTTTGCAAGGAGCCAGCCGCTACATGCGCTTCCTTTTTTGGGGCGCTGTTTTGGCGGGTAAATATTTATCTCCGGCAGAGGTGGTGCAACCAGCCCCCGTGCGCGGCGACCACCGGAGTTGAGGGGGAGGGGGGGGAACACTCCAGGATGACACCGCGCCGTCCCCTCGCTGCCCCCGGGCTCCCAGGCAAGGACGACGCGGGAGACGCAGCTCTTCCGCAGGAGCCGCCCGGCCTCCCCCCCGCCCCCGGGGAGCGCGGGAGGGGGGGGATGCCGCGGGCGGCGGGCGCTCCTCCCCCGGCCCCTCTCCCCGGCCGGAGCCGAAGCCGGAGCCGAAGCCGGAGCCGGGGCGGGCGGGGCGAGGCGCAGGCGCGGCGCACGGCGGGCTGCAGCCGGGCCCCCGCGCCGCTCCCGGGAGCCGATGGCAGCTGCACAGCGCGGCCGCCCGGCGGAGCGCGGCGCGGCTCGGCGCCCCCGGCGCGGGATGCGCGGGCGGGCAGGCGGCGGCGGCGGCAGCGGCTGCGGCAGCTCCGGGAGCCGAAGGGACGGGGCCGGGCGGCCGGCGGCCGCCGCGCTCGCCTGACCTGCTGGCCCCACTGGCCGCGCCGGGCTGCCCCGAAGGATGTCTGCCCAGTCCAAGGGGACCGCATCCTCCTCCTCGTCGCCGTCCGAGGGGCCGCCGGCGGCTTCCAAAGCCAAGGTGAAGGAGCAGATCAAGATCATCGTGGAGGATTTGGAATTAGTCCTGGGGGATCTGAAAGACGTGGCCAAGGAACTTAAGGAGGTGAGAAGCGGAGGGCTGCGCGTGTGGACCCCCGGTATGCCCCGTGGGGGGCGAGCACCCCTCGCCCCGCTCCCCCCGGGGCTCCGCGGCCGCCCCCGGGATCCTTCTACCACTTCTTCACCGCAGGTCGAGCAACTGGTGTCCAGGCTTGGGCACGGGGCGAGCCCCCGGCCGTGCCCGGCGTGGGCGGCTGTGCCTTGCGGCGGCTCCCGGCGATCCGGAACGGGACAGGGCGGTGCGGCTGGAGCCCCTCGTCCCGGGTACGGCGCGCCCCCGGGGCCGGTCGGACTCCCCGCGGCTGCGAGGCGGCTCCTCCCGGGACTTCCCACCCCGGCGCACCCTTCTGAGTTTTGTGGTTGTGGGCTTTTTTTTTTCTTTTTTTTTTTTTTTTCCAGGAGGCCGTGGGTGCCGCCTCTCCTGCGGGTTCCCTGCTGGGAGAGGAAGGTATTTGGGGGAACTGCGGGACCCTCAGCCCTGGCCGATGTCGGGCCGGCATCTCGACAGTGGGAGAGGTATCAGGAGGGGCTCCACTCCCACTCCAGCGGGTTTAACTTCTCGTCTGCACGGTGCAGCCCCATATTCACCCCCAGGCAGCAGCCCGGCTCGGATCTCCCGGTCGGTGAGGGCTGGGGGAGTCCCGGACCCCTCACCACCCGCCGCCGCCTTGGGCGAAGGTTCCCTGCCCGGCTCGGCAGTACCGGCGCGGCGAAGTCTACTCCAGCCTCTGCAGGCTGCCTCACCAAGGGCTGAGCGCCCTGTTTATCTTGCCTATCTGGCAGGATTGCCTTCGCAATCTTTCTTTTGCCGGTGGCGAGTGTCATCTCCCCTCGGTTAATCTGCAGGCCGAGTGCGATTACCGTGGGCATGTTCATAAGCAGGGAAATGCTGTAGCTGAAGGAAGAGAATTTGGCTGTCCTTTTGGAGATTTCGACATTATCTTGATTTTGCTACACAACTGGTCGACAGATGGTTGGATTATGCACCGAAATTCAAGTCCAGAATCTCTGTGCATTGCTTTATAATCCTGTATTTGACATTTATAGCAGGCTGTGGTTTTTTGCTATCAAATATTAGTTTTCTATTTTAACAACATTGTCAACAAGTTTCATTCAACAGACTTTTGCCATCTGAGGCAGTCTGAAATTCGCCCAGTGCTTCATATAATGTTGAAAGATGTATAAACACACGGCTCACTAATCACAGCTGTTAGACTTCTTTCCCACCCACAATTCCAGATTTCTCCTTTTTTGAAAATGTATCTATAATTTCTCTTTTCCTTAATGTGCTGCTGTCTGTGCTTTGTAATTTTTTTGAGGTGTTTTGAAGTGGAAATAACCATTATTTGTAGGGCAGTTCTTTCAATGTTTCAAAGAACTGACAGGGCAAGCTGGCTTCTGTAGCTGCAGAAGCACATTTTCAGGACCTGGAGAGGATGTATTTTGATCTGTCCCATGAATGTAAATCATTCTCTGCACATAATCAGTCCTAGCTTTCCTCTAGTGAGCAAACAAGATCGCTGTAGGTGGAGGTCGTATGTCATCATTTACTGTGGCATGTTTTATCTAAGCAAACTTGCCTGTTCTGGTTGACTGCATCTGTGAAAGAGAACTGGATTCGCCTCTGCTTGATGGGGAAATAGCTTGTGTGGAACTGCTTTTCCCGACTGGAGTGAAATGTAAAAGGGAAGTTGTAGAGAAATGGTGCGGTAACTCTCTTAAGTACTGTGTAGCTGTTGAAGGGTGGAAGGATTGCCAAGAGCATCTGTTTTGAGAAAAGAAGAGTATTTTTATAAAAAGGATAGATAAATCTTGTTCCTAACCACACACGAGCTTTTGAGTAGTGCTTTTCTCCAAATGTCTTACAGAGATGATACCTGTGATACTCTGCCAAACAAAAGTTGCATATTGCAAGTTCTGCTTGCTTGCAATATTATCATTATGTGTTAAATACACTTTGTATGACATTTATTTTGAAAAGTCCACAGAAGTTTGCCATCTGAGTACCTCTAATTGTCTGCCCTTTTGTAGTATGGACTAAATTCGTGAACAATCTATTGATGCATCTGCAATATATACCTTTTTATGAGAAAATTAGTTAATTGATGATATTATAAACTAATAATCAGTCTCTTTCTTAAAGGGAATGTTAGAAAGCATTGACAGTTCTTTCATTAAAGCATGTAGGAAATTGGTCTACAGTCGGTTTTGGTGTATTACACACAGAAGTATACCTGTGCTTCATTTGTGGTTCCTTACCGTAGGACCAGGCTAAGTAATAAACTAGAGGATGTGAGTTTGCGCTTTCCATTTTCACTACAAATTGTGTTCTTTGGGAAATGTTTTGGCTACCTTTTTTTTTTTTCCACTGGGTGTTTGCTGCAGTCCAACTGTTGTGCTAAAACCTCTTCTGTTGTTTGTTCCTCTTTTTCTTTTTTTTTTTTTTTTTAATTAGAAATACATTATCTGAAAACAGGTTTTCATTCTTTTTATTACTGTTATATTAAAAAAGACTAAAATTCTGCTACAGTGGTAGGGTATGAGGGCTTTTTTGTGCAGCTACAGTAGTATCTAATTGTGGTATTGAAAATATGGCATTTGTAGAACACTTTTTTTTCTATTTATGTCTGCCTATTGTTACTCTTAAATAAAAATAATTTAATTATTTATTAGATTGTACTTAATGTAGCACTTCAGGTATTGGGATAGACTGGATGTCCTCTCCTAGCGTCTTTCAGTCTTCTATAAGAATTTACATGCAAAGTACTGTGAAATTGAAATACAGTTTCATTGCTTCAAAGTGATCTATCTGTAACAGTAAGGAGTATGGCTGTATAAGGTTTGTATGTCTTGTTACACTGAGCTTGTTATAGTTCACTTATATTAATGTATTTGCATCTGGCTTTTGGCCCAAAGCTTTTTCTAATTGGTACTTTAACATTTTTTGTATATAAAAGAGGGGGAGGGAGGAGTGGGAAGAGGATGGGGTGTTAAATCCAGATGCACAAATCATGGAGGTTATAAATTTTCTGTAAAAACACATGACTAAATCATGTGGATGAAAACAAGTACTGTTACAAGTAGGAGTTACTGTGTCTCAGAAGTGGAACATCTGTCTCTTTTTTTGTCCCTTATTTATTGGTCTGATCTGCTTAGGCTAATGTAACCATGAAAGACTAAGGATGGAGAGGGGGGGTGCCTGGGAGACATGTTAGGATGGAGTGGTGCTAGGTCCAAAGTCTGAGCTCATGTATGGCTAGTCCTCTCTTGGGTGCAGTTAACTTAGGAGAGACTTGGCTGCTTTTGTCTCCCTGCTAAAAAGAAACCCTGAGTGGGTGTGTACCAACAGTGGGATGTGTTTTTGTGCTGGAAGAAATTAATGGATTTAAAGTGGATTGAGTGGCTGTTATTTGATGAATATTCCAAAGAAAAATCAAAGGGGTGCCAGAGGGCTGAGTAGCACTGACTAGTCCTTTAGTCCAGGCTATTTCAAAATAAAGTTGGTGAAGCCTTAAACTTTGATTCTCCTCCAGGGGATTGGATAAAAGACCTTTTTCTCTGGAGTCTGTCTAGAAAAATGTTTATTATTAAGTCTTAAGATATCATCTTAAGATGATATTTATCTGTCTGGTACCTAAATAATGAGGTGATGAACACTACTGGAAACGAGAAGATGTGTGCAAATTAAACCATTTTGAATGTAAAATGCATGAAGTAGCCCTCATTCTCTGATGACTTCAGAAGGGATGGTAGGGTGGGTGGCAGAGCACAGAGATCTGCATCATCTTAATACTGATATTACAATTTTTAAGACTTCCCTGTTTCACATTTTATGATGCACATTTCTGTAGCCTTGCACTTGTTTACATCAAGGAAATACTTAACTAAATAATTTGAGAAATACTTTTTGTAGTAACAGAAATTCATCATGCAGAACAAATTCCTGGAAGTTATGTGGGAAACATTTGCATAGCTCTTAATTGGCTAAATACATTTCAACCTTTTATCGAGAGGAAGCAGCTGTGTAGCTATCACCAATGTTTAGAATAATCCAAAATGGAGGTACGGGAGAAACAGAAGCCCTCATAGGCACTGCACAGGCATCAGTAAATTTCCAGTCTTTGTGAGTCTACCTCCTCTTCTTTAAATCTTGCAAAAATGTCTTGCTGACAGAACTAGTGAATAATCTTCCCTCATCTTATTTTCTATGAAGATGTGATCTATAAAATTTGGTCATGACTTAACAAGTAATGTTTTCTAAATAATGATGGAACCATCAGATGCCACCTCCCCTTCCCCCCAAACACCACGACAAAGTTTGTTATGGGGTAGACGACCTGATTCTGTTACCAAGCCAGTCAGCATTCTTTAAATGAAGGGTGGTCATTTATTTCATGGTTTTCATTTCTGGATCTGGCCTGCAGGAGCATATTACAATTTCAACACCAATGTTTTCCATTCCATTTTTGTTTTTGTCTTTAAGTAATGATACAGATGGCAGGAAGGCACTACAGGTTCCAGAAACTAGGAAGCTGCAGTTTGTATCCACCAAGAGGATTAGAGCAGCAACAATCAATCACGTATCGGTATCTCTGATGTGCAGGCAGCAATGCAAGCACAAATACAACAAATGTTTTGGGTTCATATTGCTGCATGAAAGTGAAGGGGGGAGAGATATAGAATAGCACAGGTATAGAATATACTATATAGAAACTATATAGGTATAGGATATACTATATAGAAACCTAAGGGTAGGCAGAACAGTAACAATTTTAATCCATTCCTTCTTCTCCTGCTGATCCCTGCCTCTTCTCCTTTTTGGGCTCTCTCCAGATGTCAAGGACCTGCTGCTGCTTTTGCTAGGTAGTGGCAGTTGAAGGAAGAGGTTTTTGAGTGAACTTACTCCTACTGTTAGAAATCCAGTAAATGCAGATGCCCTTCTTATATATGGATTCTGGATGCTGGCCCTCCTGGAGTCTTGCTTCAGTGGATACACTCTTTGTATACGCAGATCTGGTCAGCGAGATGTGAGAGGGGCTGAAGCTTTCTTGTGATTTTTATTGCAGTGGCTGGAGCTGTGGGCCTATTCAGGCACTGGGACCAAGGTATTGGATGACTAATGGCATTACCCATTCCAAAACTTGCTAATCTCTCCAGCAGCAAGCCTTTTTTTTTTTTTTTTTGATTTCTTATTGCAGTTCTTAATGACAAATGCAATCATCAACTGTACCTGGATGTTTACTGTAAGTGCAGAGTGTGATTCATTATGTAAGAGAAGCACTGCACAGCAACTGTATTGTGATCTGTCCAGGGGTCCAAACAGGGCCATAAATAGTCATTGCAGGTAACTGAATCATAATTTTCCTTTCATTTCTTGTGGTCTGTGAAACATTTATGCAGTTACACACAACAAAAAAGTGTAAATGTATTAAGATAAAATTCTTATGCTGGTAGTGTCAGTAAAGCTAAAAGGTAACTGTAAACCTTAAAAAACCCCCATGTGTTAAGGTCGTCAGGATCATTTAAAATGCTCATATATGACAAGTTAAGGTTGCTCCAGATCTGATTTGTAACCAAACCTACCAAGAGTTAGTAATTATATTGTGTAACACAATGAAAAGAATAACTAGTGTACATATACAGCATTGCTTGTTAATATCAAGAGGTTTGACAGAGGGAGGCACACTGTCAATTTATGCTAGCTATTTTGTTTTTGTAAACACTCATGTCAGCTACCTCATTCCTTCTATGCAATACTAAGCTCCTGATAGTAATGTGTATTGTGCAACCATGAGCTAAATAGAGCATATATAAATTCAGTTTTCAAATAAAAACAGTACCACAGTGAAAATATGTATCTTTGTGCTAAAGTTTGAACTTCACACAGTCTGTGCACTACTGACTGTCATACAGAAAACAAAAGTGGTGAGGCACGAAATTCAGTCTGTTGCAGTCAGATTTTTCCATTGACTTCAGTAGGAACAAAAGTAAGTTTAAGGGTGACAGAAGTTAGATTTGGGCTGCCTCATTTTTATTAAAACTTTAGAATTCAGAGAAATCAGTTGCTGACGTGTGTTTGTATGAATGTGTCATACAAACACAATGACTTTGTTGAGCATCATCATTGAAGTTTGGCAGATTTTTGCAGTTTCCTCTGGAAATGAAGCAATGCTTCTGTTCCCATTACTCACACTGGACAAAGTTTTGGAATAGACTTCCCACTTCCAGTCCAAAACTTCCACCCAAATTAGTACTCGCAGTCAATTTGTACACAGCTAATTAATATTCCTCTTGGGGGAGGTGTGAGATAGGTGCAAATGTTGTCCCTGAGTTTAAAGAGTACTTTCCTGTATTGCCTATTCCACAGTAACTTTATTGAGAGCATCACTATCCTCTGCTAGTTTTCATTTCTTTTAAGGCTGCAAGATATTGGCAGCTTGTAGTCTTCTCTGTATAACTGTTATTTGAGAGGCAGGTGAACTGAATGGTCAGTGACCTCACAGCTATCTCATGTATATCCTGCTCAGGTGTCCCTGTTTTTTTATTTCAGTAGAGGTTATCGCTGTGAGGCAGACAGAGTGAAGAGGTCGATTCTGCATATGAATGGCTGTCCTGGCCACATAAACCTGTGGCTAACATGCACCCATGCAGGTTAACACTGGCTTAGTTACCTATACATAGATAGGCCTTTGTTTTATTCTGCTACTAGTCAGGCTTTTTGGTTTGGTTTGATGTTTTAGTTGTTTTTTTGTTGGGTTTTTTTTTTTTTTAAATAGATGCAGTAATCATCAGCTAATGCATGTTGTTTTCTTAAGGTAAAGGTCTTGAGGTAGCATTTCACTGAAATTACAATGTAGGGTGCATATTTTCTGTTTTACTGAAACTTTACTATAGGGCTGCAGCCTGTACCTGCCTCCTTGTCTCACAGCTTGTGTCCAGCTCTGTACATCGTTAACTCTGGTCATTCTCGCTGCAGCTACCTGCAGTGCTTCAAAATGCCTTTCTTACTGTACTCGGGGAAGAAGAAAAGCAGAGCCTGCTTTCACTGTGTAAGGCCTGGGAAAATCCTCTAGCAGATCTCTCACTACAGCTTCCCCATGTCTGGTCGTGTGTGTCTGGGATGGGAGGGCTCGGTGGCTGAGCCCAGGCCTTCTGGTTGGGTTTAAAATTATTGTTCAACAGCTGATGGGAATGGCGAGGAGCAGTTGCCTCCAAACAGGGGTAGTACCATTAGTTGTAGCTTTTACAAAAATTATAGTATGTTCATGTGTCTTTAAAGGTTAACAAACTCATCCGTTGTTTCATGCAGCATGTGCCACATTGCATTATGAAGACTGAAAGCACTGATGTTGAATCATTTCCAGATCACTGTAGATTATTTCTCAGTAATCTGAAAAATCCTGGAATTTTAAAACACCTTTCAGTTTTTTCTCCTTAAATCTGTTTTGATAGAACTGCAGTAATTATTTTAGTCTTTCAGCCATGATGGTATTATGTTCTTCTGTTTATTGTGGTGTGTTTACAGTTCTTTCAGTGGACAGCTTCAAGGTAGAAGCAGAGTAAGACATTCTTACTTGCACTGTAATCATTTTTGTTGTTAAGTAAGAGAAGAAGATAATTTAATACTTCTGAAAATAGTGTAAGAAGTTTAGTATTTGTTTAAAGTGAGACCATCTGCATGGGGCTCCAGGACTTTGATGGGGCACCAAAAACTAGATTTGGGCTTTCTATTCAACTGAAGAAAGTGAGGTAAGTGCTTAAAGTATTCAAAATTTTGGTATCTAATGACATTTTGTATTTTACTGGAGATGGCACTGTGTTAAAGCAGGCAGTTTATGTGGCCTGAAAGATGCAGATTTTATAAACAAACCAACTGACAACATTAACGAATGAACAATTTGGGCTTGCTTGTCCATTATAATTCATTGGTTTATACCCATGTAAATGTGTCTTTTCTGTATAAAATTGATGTGAAAATGTGAAAAATCAAGGACAGTATGTTTCTTCTTTACTGTGGCATAACAAAAGCCAAGTATAATTCTTTCTTTGCATGCTTTGTCATTGAGATTCCTTTTTTTTTTCTGGTATGCCTTCAGCTTTTTCTTGCTTTTTTGATGAAACCAGGCAAAAAGAAAACTATTTCAGTGTTAGTTCTCTGAATTCTTGTAAGGGTACATGCTAATGAGAGAGTAATTGTCTAGCTAAATTAACTGTTGAAAGTTCACTAGTTATGGGAAAAATATTTGGAATAAATATATTTATTTTAAAATATAGAATCACAGGCTGGTTGATGTTGAAAAGGACCCTTGGAAATTGTCCAACCCATTCAAGTGTCTACCGGAGTAGGTTGCCTAGGATCTTGTTCTTGAATATCTCCAAGGATGGTGACTCCTCAACCTTTTTGGACTACCTATTCCAGTGTTGAATCACCCTTACAGTAAAAATGTTTTGTCTTGTGTTAAGTAGAATTTCCTGTATTTAAGTTTGTGTCTGTTGCCTGTTCTCCCGTTTAGCACCACTGAGAAGAGTCTGGCTTTGTATTTATACACATTGGGATAAGATTCCACTGAGCCTTCTCCTCTCCAGGCTAAACAATCCCAGTTCTCTCAGCAGCTCCTCATATAACAGATGCTCCAACCCCTTAGTCGTCTTCCCGACCTTTTGCTGGACTAGCTCCAGTATGTTAATATCTGACTTGTACTGGGGAGCCCAAAACTGTGCAAAATACCCCAAATGTGGTGTCAAAAAATCAGGTATATATTCAGTAAAAATGCTAAGTTACAAGCATTTTAGCTTCCCTCAATAAATATTTCTTTATCTGAAATTTTTAAATTAGCTGAAAAACATATTCTCCACTTTTTCATTAAAGTTGCAGTAATAAATTGTTATGGTCTTCTCGTTGCTTGCAATCTGAATCTGGATTTTACTTACTTTCAGATGGAAGAATAAATAACAGATTTGCAGTATATGAATATAATGGATGCATACACCAAAGGCATGGAGCTGGTGTTCGTGAGTGCAGCCACTAGATGTGACATTAAATAGTGATGATGGGAAGAGAGTGCTGCAGATTCTTCTGCTTTTACAGGAACGCCACTCCTCTGTAACATGTCTCCATGACATTGTGCTACATCCTTTTCCCCACCTCCAAATGAAATTGTCCAGGCAAACCCAATCTAATTACTCAAATTAACTTTGTGAACCATTCAGATTACTTTTGCCCCTCATCTCCAACCTCTGCAGATGTCAATTTGTCAATTTTCACTTTGATTTCTCATCTTCTGTTGCATCATACTAATTTCTCCATTTATATGAGGCTTTTTGTTTTCTTTTCCTCTTTGTCATAAGTTTCTGGTGCTTCTGCAGCTTTATCTACGTAGTGGCTAACAAAATGACATCTGGGTTGTTAAACGTGAGAGTGCTTGTCTCTCCATTCTTGAATGTTGACTCAGGAAAGTCAACATCAAAGTTTTAAGATAGATCTTAGGAGTTTCAGGTGACTCTGGCATTCATCTTAGTAACAATCATTGTACTCATGCGTCTTTTGCATACTAATAGGATATTCTCCTGTGTAGGATCTGGAAGCATTGTTACTATTTTTTTCTAGCTCAATTTCCAATCTGGTATAGCAACTAAAAGCTGTGTTTGGATTCCAGAGTTACCTGGGTTGTTATTACAAGCAACAGCTTTTTGATTAAAGTCCGTGGTAGGTTAAGTTAACACTGTTTTCCAGCTTTCCAGTTCAGCGTCCAGAATATTTAAATTCACCCTTATCTTTTCTTTGAATACTACAGTGCTACTCTCTCAAATAAATGATTTTCAGCTGCCAACTGGAGTGTACTTTATTCTCTAGGTGTTTTTACTGATGATTGCAGAGACCATTTGAATGGGATGAGTTTACAACAGCAGGTGGTCTCTGCTGGCACTGCTGAGTTTGATCTGTGATAACTGGAGTGGTACAGTCTAGGCTTATTTGACTTTCATTGCTTTTAGGTAATTTTATGGGGTGGTTTTAAGGATCAGTAAAGCTGTGGCATTTGGAAAAAAATATCCTGTGTATGGACACAGTGTCTGGTAATTTGTGTAATTTATTAAGGCTTTGTTATACAAACATACACACCTCTGCTGAAGTAATAACTTTAGCTTCTTGCAATCAAAGTACAGATGGATGGTGAACCTGTATGGCTTACAGAAAACTGATGTTTGACCAAACTGGGAGGTTTAGGCTGAGGCAAGAGAAACAGGAGGTTGTGATTGTTAGTTTTTGTTGTTACCTGCTGACAGTTGATTTGGATGTGTGTGTTTTTTGGATGGTGGTTATTTGATATTGTCTATTAAAAAAAATCATAGAATTTGAATGATTGGGTTGTAAGCACTTTAAATCATGTGCAAACACTTTAATTAATTATTTTCATTAGCTGTCTTAAATCTTAGCATGCAGAGTATTTGCTGATGTGATTCAGTGTAACCATCAAGGTGTTTGACTAAGCTGAGACTTTAAATTGACTTGATGAGTATCATGGATAGTACAGTGTACTACAAAGATACATGAAACAATATAGCAGCACAACCCCCCCCTCCCAAATCCCAAGCCAATATATTGCTATGCATAGTAATCTTTAGAGTAGGGATGGATGTATGGATGAGTTGCATAACAAAAAGTCATAATACTTCAGGTGCTAAGGATGCGCAACTAGGAAAAAATGTACTGCAGAGGAGTGAGAACTTCTTATTTAGTACAGATTTACATGGTCTGTTTCTTTCTTCAAATTAAAACAGCAACAAGAAAGAAAATGATACATTGAAAATGCTCAGTTTTGTCTTTTAGAAAGGTTTGAAGGATAAACTAAAATTGAAGATACTATAATACAATTAAAACAGTGGCTTGAATGACTTTCTTCTCCCTATTTCTAGGGGAGCGTACACTGAATAAACTTAATTTGACTTTGATAGAGTTGTGCCATCTTGTATTAATGGCAGTGCCAATCATTCTGGAGGTTTGAGATGTGTGTGTGAAGTTAGTGTCTGATTCATGTGATTAATATACTTAATTTCAGGAGAACTTAGAACCCCAGTACTTGTATAGACAGTAATGTGTATGAATTGCAATGATGGGGTTCCAATTCTTTTATCTAAGGCTTAAGTTCATTGCATACTAAATAATTATAGTCTAAGATTGATTAAAGCTAGATATACATGGGAATTTGATGTTTAATGTTAGGTAGCTGATGGAAATGTCTTTTAAAAATCTCTAAAAATGTGTTATAAAATCATAAAAGTCCGTAAAAGGACTTTTAATATCTTCTGTTTACTAGTCTTCTCTGTTTGTTGCAAGACTGTAAGTATTACAGCTAGCATCCTAGTAGAAAACCTGACTATCTTAATGAATGGCTGCTGTATACTGTTTCTAGAAGTTGAATACTTGGCTAGCATTGTGAATCTCTACTTCAAGTTTCTTACAAATTTTGAAAAAAATCAGCTCTGTCAAAGTCAAAGTTTATTCAGTTTACACCTTAGAAATAGGGGCCACTGTTAAAATACTTTGAACAGAATATTAAATGTACCTAATTTTCTCTGTAATTTGGTAGTCTGCTGCAAACTTACATCTGGTTTAGAATATAAATTATTTGAGATTGAATTTTACAGATTTTAGTCAAACAAGAGCATAAAATAAAATACTAAAAGAAAAAGTTAATAATTAACCATCTGGATAAATTCTTTCTTTGGGAAAAATGTAAACAACCTTGACTTCATGCTTTGTATTATGGAGTCAGGTGTGGTTAATAATAATCTATTATGAAAAGAAGGAAGAACTTACATTTCTGTAGATCTTGTGGATCATTTGCTAAATGTGAAGCAAGCTTCTGTTTAGTTTTCCCCAGTTCTGACAGTAACATCTCATGATACAGCACTAATGTCCTGGTATTATGTGACAGATTTTCAAATTATTTTTTTTCCTTTATAGCTACCTTTTGAAAGAGTGGCAAGGCTCAGAGGGAATTTGGAACATTATTGAGCCTTAATTTTCTAAAAATCAAGTTCTTGTTTTAATAATTTATACAGGCATGCAATTCTCACATGTTCATTTACTATTTCTCAGCTTAATTCATTAATTAAGAATAAGGCATTTTTGTTATCACTGTGGATTACAGATATGATATGTCTTCCTTCTATGCATGGTTTCTTGTACATACTGAAACAAAGTTGTCTGTTACATAAATGCTAATATACTGCAATTAAATCTTGATCAAGTGCCTTATATGATAATTAAATGTCTATTTTGAACAGATTAAATTGTTTCCTTGCTTTTTGTACACTAACTACAGCCTTTCAACACCTTGGTACAATTTTTCATCGAGGATCTTCGTGTTAGACTTTGGGGGCCTCTATGGCTAGAGGACAAGATACCAGTATCTTGCATTCTTCTAACAGAGCAGTATCAAGTGCATGTTGCTTTAAGGTTTTTTTCTGGTGGAAAAGATGTTCTTGGAGTCTTCACGTTCTTTCTAGTGCAGACTGCCATGTAATACAGACACAGAAAGTATAGTCCAGGTTTTTTTTTTTGTGAATGAAAACTCTTTAATGTAGGCAAAGAAATGAAC